>NC_137947.1:16563649-17239805 GCF_963969265.1 Rhamphochromis sp. 'chilingali' | reverse complement strand
CCCACAACACTCTGCCTGTAGATCGACTAAACATGCTTCTTTCCTCCACGCCAGCATCTAAAGTTTGCTATAACAATACAATATCACCAAGAACTGAATAAATCAGTGTTATTTACTGAGGCGAATTCATGTCTGGTCCAGAGTGCTCTATGAATTAATGTTCAAGGAACATTTCACTTCATCCATTTGACTTCTGCATATCATGAAATTTGTTTTTACTTTGATGTTTATGTAAAATACACCATTGTTTAAGCACAACATTGAACAATACACAGTACCATACTGGTTATTATAAAATGACTATTTTTTTTAAGTAGGTTTCAGAAACCACGTACCACATTCTTATGGTTTTCTTTTACCAACTGTTGATACTCGTAATATGAAATGCTAAAATGTATAACACACGTAAACTTTTGGAAAACAGCAGAGTGCTTCAGAATTTAATATAAAAGTTGTTTTAAAAAGGATATGTTTTTAAAGATGAGGACTACTTTAACAAATCATTTTTCTGTTTTATGTTACAACATAAAATACATTTGTGGTCACAAATCATTCACACTCATCATGGACATGAATGCCATGATAATTCTGGGCTTTTAATTATTTCTTAGAACTGTTCATTTTCCCAGATGGAGTCATTGGAGTCAGAAAACAAGAATTTGGTGCCCACGTTTCAAAGTACTTTTATTTTTCTCCAATCCGCATACATACACCCCGACTACTATTTGGTCCTTTAGCAAGTTGCACCTCAACCAGATGCTTTTAGCAGCCATAAACAAGCTTCTGTATAATTGTGGTTTAATATTTGATCACTCTTCTTGGCAGAATTGGTAGAGTTCATTTTAATTAGTTGGGTTCCTGGCACGAATGGATTTTATGCACAGTCCACAAATGTTCAGTAGGGTTGAGGTCAGGGCTTTGGGAAGGCTGTTTCAGAAGTTTATTGTTAGCCTAATTTATTGATTCCAAAATCAGTTTTGATGTGTATTTGTGACTGTGCCAAAATAGCTCAATCTTTGTCTCGTCTGACCATACAATTAAACTTTTCTCCTGAAGTCATTTGACGTATTAATTGGGCAGATCCAAATTTTAGTCAAGATCGAAGGTGTTGAGTTTGGAGCAAGGGCTTTATTCTTGTTGGTACCCTCAGTTTGCTCTCATCTGAGGGTGACAGTTTGGATTTTTTACCAGTACTTGGTTATGTACAACTAATTGAACTGATTACTGTGGACTGGCAGGTGTTTAGAAATGCCTCCAAGAGACTTTCCTGGGAAAATGCAATGAATGAAATAAATGAGGTCCTTTCAAATCTTAAATATTAGTTGGTGGAATTTGAAAGACAACAATTCTACTCTACAATGTATACAGTAGATTTTGTATAATGACCGGTCCCTATAAAATCCTATAAATACTGGAAAACATTGTTTTTGTGTGGCTGATGTAATGTTTATAATTTGCAGTCATCCTGATTAATCTAAAACAGTGACAACATGCACTCAATATCCATTCAATAATCAAATAATAAAGAATTGCAGATAGATAAACTCTCTTGTCTTTTCTTATCGTTTTATTCATGTTCAAAAAGATTATGATGCTTATCTAACAAATGTAAATTACCATTAATGACTGACAGTCCTTGTGAGGTTTAAATAGCAGCTATGTGTGCAGTGCTGGAAACCTCTTTCTCTTGAATCTTAACTTGAGAATTCAAATGAAAAGATGCACAGAGCAAGTTCAACACTTGGAATCAGCTAAACAAGGAAAAAGGATTTGCCTGGTCATGAAACTGCTTGTCCATGAATTATCCAATTACTTTTGACCCTCTGAAAATATGGAATGATGTGTAAAGGGGGTTGTAATTCCTAAAAAACACTAATTCCAAATTTTTCTGAAAAGCTTGAATTAATATTGAAACACTGCAGGTCAATCACATCTTGATTGTTTGCTTTAAAATCCACTGTAGTTGTGTACAGGAGGTAAACTATCAAATAAAATTCACCATTATCAAAAATAAGCATCAAGATCTAACTGTATAAAGATTTGATGTATACAGTATGTATTGTTGCGTGTATTTCTACTCTTCAGTATCGCTATTTGTACTTGAGTTTAGCTCTGGGTATTTCTTCCTCCACCGGATGTGTGTCAGGGTGATTACACTGTAGTATTCATTCAACCAGCATTGTGGACCTAACACTCAGTGGATGTAACATACAGTAGAAGCCCCCAGTTGGTGTTTTTAAGCAGATTAACTGATGACAGTCTGTCAGTTGAGTGTGTTGTTGCATAATTAAGAACTGCTGACACATGTGTCATCAGCAACTTTCTCATTTATTGCAGGTAAGTCAACCATTTTCCATTAGAAATTGGACATTTATGGTTCCTTGATCTGTACTTGAAAAAAAGGACTATTTCTGCTAGATGCAAGAGTCCTCTAGAGATTATTTTAGTAATTATCAACATAAAATAACCACCAGAGCCTTAATGACATGTACATTGAAGTGCCCGGACACTGGTGGGCATATGGAGCTGTCATCTGGTAGGAAGGGTTATTCTGACCCCACTTCCTGAACCGCTGCAGGCCGTTATTAACTGCCAACATGAAAGGATCTGTTGTTTCAAAGAGCATTATGCAATAAATAATTAGAAAGTCAGTTCACCACCAGAGTAAAATAGTAGTAACCCAGCGCTTATCATTTCAGCTCCTATCTGGTATCGCCATAATTTCTCCAGGAATCAAAATAGTGGAACATCTTCAACTCAGCAATTTTAAGTAAAATGAAAAGTACAGGAAGCTTATATTTTCTAGATAATAAAATATTAAACAAGAAAAAAAATAAGAAAATACTTGTTTCTGTGCAGTATGTTATCCCTGACTATGAAGAATTGCTGTGAAACACTTAAGGATAGAGATAAAATCTCGTTAAAGGGTTTATTAATAGCTAATCATGAAGTGTCGTCATATATTATGTCTGCAGATTAATTATTTAAGCCACACTGGCCAAAGATTTACTTCAAATAGCTGCTGGATTATGTTATACTCTGAATCCAAATGTCTGGCAGCAGAGCACGGGTAGCTTTTTTTTCCATCGGCTTTCCTTCTCTTACAATCAAAAATATTCAGGTACTTAGAGTTCACTGAGGATTATGTCTGGTCAACCAATGAAGTTTTCATATGGGTTTTTTGAGAGGATTACACAGGAAGATGACTACAAGTGCTGGAGAAAAGGTGGGGGGGGCGCAAGGAGAGTCTGGACTGTTCGAGAAAGAAAGAAGTCATGAATCAGTGTTATAAAAAAATAATGTGGAAGATTGGAAGGAATACGATTGCAAGTGTGTGTGTGTGTGTGTGTGTGTGTGTGTGTGTGTGTGTGTGTGTGTGTGTGTGTGTGTGTGTGTGTGTGTGTGTGTGTGTGTGTGTGTGTGTGTGTGTGTGTCTGAGGCCCCCAAAACAAGTCTAGGTAGCATGTGATTTGTATTAACTATATTGTTTGAATGGATCCTGTAGCCTCAAGCACAGACTGTTTTTTAAAAAAGAAGGTGGTTAATGTCTACAGTTTTTGATTAATTATTTTTTGTTGATATTATAAAAACCTCAGCATTTACAAATTAGTCAGTTAATTCCAGTATTTTATTTATATGTGACTTTGCCCTAATTACCAAGTATCCTTCTGTGTGATACACAATCATGCTCACTAGATTTGCAAGGTATATGAAAATACAGCACTCCACCTTCCCGTCTAAATATGTTTACTACTTTATCTCAAAAACCCAAATGCAAAATATCAGATTTCAAAATGGGACTTCACAAACCAAAAGGAGACCTAGCTCTATTTCATACACAGTCTTAGTCAGTCTTAAATCTTACATCAGTACGTCTTTATAAAGCTGGACCTACAAACTGACAAATTGCTAACAAAAAAAAGTAAATTAGCTTGATAATGGGTAATACTTTCTATTAATATAATATTAATATGTTTATGCTAGCCTTTTATCATTGGCTTCTACCTCCTTCCTTAATAATAGACAGCTAATGTGGCTACCAGGAAATTGCTAATAGTCAAACAGCTGAGTTACATTGAACCTTAAAGCAGATTCGAGCACAGCTTCTTATTTTTTATAGACAATGCTTTGCTTAACAATGATTTCACAAAGATCAAAGCGCTGTAAAGAGAACTATACAGGAAACCGAGCGAGTGCAACAGAGGCAGAGGTGTGTTATTACATGGCTTTGGATGACGGTGATTACTGTAACATAGCATATTGGAAAAACAAAAATATCTAAAATCATTCATAACGATAATTTATAATGAATTTATAATCAATCTTTTTGAAAAACATACAGGTAGTAATTGCTGCATGTGTGACAATGTCCCACATTCAGATTGGTCTGCCCATTATTGAAAATGTGTATAAAAATAAAAATAAGTGTTTAATAATGTTTGTTATATAAATGAATAAATTATACATTTCAGCAGGTTTAATTCAAAATATTAATAAAGTAAAAACGTGCAACAGGCCCAGTTGGTCTTATTTTAAATCCTTTGGTGAGGAGGAATGAAAAGAGAGACCCAACCTGGGGTGCTAATTCCTCTGCCACCCTTTTTAATAGAACCAGAGAGGGATTTCGGCTCCTCATGACTGACCCCAGGCCAGCCGAGCACAAACACAAGATAAAACATCAGTCGGCTGCCTCAGGTCGACCAAACTCTCTTGACTGTCAGTGATCTTGACTGTCAGATGTGGAGCCGATTATATAACCCTGACAACATGAGACTGCACACGCACACACACAATACACAGCAGCACAAATGCTCTTGTTGAGCAGCCACAGGACAATCAATGGTAATGCTGAACACAGCTGCTCCTCCAATCAGTTCATTGAATTTTAGAAATCCCACTATTTGTACACAGTGTGATTTACAGAAAATGAATGGACATGTGAACACTATATTCACATTCATCTTACCAATAACAATGTACACATAGCACATTACATATTAGCAAAAACATATTTGTTTTGAAGAAACCACATTTTTACAGGATTAGTGTTTCACTATAATCTGGATTAAAGAGGGGCTGTGCATCACTGCTCTTTAGAAATCACTATTTTAAATCATTAAACCACACACTTTGACCAGAATAGGATGTACCGGTCTGAGGCCACTTCATACTTCACATGATTTACATTTACACGACATATTAAATATTTAAGTTTATCAAACAGATTCAAATATTAGACAAAGAAAAAACAAGTGAAGACAAAAAGCAGCTTCTAAATGAAGGTACTTAAAATTGCTGCTAAGAGTGGCCCAACCAGTTATTAGGTTTAGTGAAATCACTTTTTCACACAAGGCCATGTAGGTTTGAATTTTTTTTTTTTTTTTCACCTTAATAACAGACTGCTTCTTTTTTGTATGCTGGAGTTTTAGCCTGTATTTTCAGATGGCACGGTGTTCACAGACAGTGTTTTCTGGAAGTGTTCTTGAACTCACACAGTGATTTCTGTAACAGAAACAGGGCAGTTTTTAATTCAGTGGGACCAGAGAGCCCAGATATCACACAGGCATTCAATTTTGAGTTTCGGCCTAGTCACTTGCACACAGAGATTTCTCCAGATTCTTTAAATCTTCTGATGTTGTGTGCGGTAGATGACAAAAACACATTTTTATATTGAAGAAAATAATTCTGAAAGTGTTACACAGTTTTTTGCAGATTGATGAACTTTCACCCATCTTTACTTCTAAGAAACTGTACCTCTCTAAGATGCTCTTTTTTAAAATCTTTTTGACACATGTTGCTGTAACCAAATTGAAAATCAGTTATTTACTATACATGAAATAATAAAACGTCTTAGTTTAAATATTTTATATGTTTTTTTATGTTCTATTGTGAAGTGTGGTTTATTAGATTTGCATTTTTTATATACATTTTGCACAGTGACCCAACTTATTTTGGAATCACTGTTGTATACTTAATTTCTTTTTTTTAAAGTTCTCACTCTTCATTGGTGCACAGTGTCTTCTACAGCAGCCACATAGATGAATCACACTCTACTACATAGACCAACAGCTCTTACTAGTAATTTGACCTCAGTTGTATTTTACACATAAACATTAATTTTGGCCTAAAGCAGCAGGCCAGTTTATGCACAACATCCAGTCATCAGTTTTTCTAACCACACAGGGCCTGGACGCCATCGCAGTTGACACTGGGCAAGAAGGTGGACACACTGCACAGGTTCCCAGTCTATCACAGAAACAATCCATTCACACACAGAATCACCAATTAGCCTAGCATGAATCTCTTTGGATATCTGCATGGACTGAAGGAGGTTTTAGCACCCCCAAAGAAAGGCTACTCTATATCACTGAAAGTAGTATACCCTGCTTTAAATACAAATGAAACTTTGCATTTAGCATTTGCTGATTTCAGTTTCAGTCTATTAAAAAGAAACTAATATTATAACCATCAGTGGCGGTCCTAGCCTGTTTTGATCGTGCCTATGCCATTCCCACTATGCGCTGGCATGACGTCGGGGCAGCACGAGTACGAGCATTTTTGTTTGTTTGTTTTTTGTCGATGCCCGTGATGCCGCCCCCCACCACGATGCCGCCCCGCCCATATCAAAAACCGCTATGGATAACCATTTAGCTCCACAGGGGTTATTTTTGACCTTTCATAATGTGTGCATTTGGCCTCAGTAGCTTTGGATTTTGTGTGGCTGCTAGAAATTAATGCTTTGATAACTGCTCGAGATTACATGGTGATCTTGAATCTCCTGAGCAAATCAGATCAGAGCAGAGTCACTGGGAAAACAGCAAAAAAAAAGGGAAAATGTTGATCCCCTAACACAGCCAATCCAGTTATGAGGTCTGTGCTGGCCCTGAGAGGACATTGCACTTAAAACAGATAAAGATGGGGGTGATTGACAAAATAAGTAAACACAGTTAACTAAGTTTGAAATCTGTATAAACGGTTTGTGTTTATTTATCTGCCACTTCTGTGTGTAACTGTGTCTTCATATGTTTCTGTTTATGCGTGAATGCTAACAGACGGAGTGAGCAAGAGGACGTCAAGGTCAAGAGCCCCTTGGGAAAATCAAAAGCCAACTCGCAGTTTGGCCTTCATGACTGTGCATAAGCTTTTCCGCTACAGTATGTTTACCGAGGGAAATAAATGTGATTATCGAGGCTGTTCTCTCATTAATGTGACATAACATGTGGTCTAAAAATAAAACTAATTTTGAGCTGCCTTTTTGTCAGATTTGTAACAATTATTAGTCGGATTTAACATGCCTACGTCAAATCGCTCGGGGAAAACAACGGGATTTAATTCAAAGAGGGATCAAGTAGAGTGTAAATTAAAGCTAAATTTATTCTAACTTCAGCTTAGAATACTTGATCATACTCATTGTTTCCTTTATGTCTGACGGTCTCACAAGTGTTTAGATTTTACACCGTTGCCCTACATTAGTCGTAAAAAATTAGGTCTTTGCCCAGATAGCAAGGAGACATTGAACAGATGTTGATTTTCCATCTGAACCATCAGAATCGTCAGGATTGAAATGTCAACACAAAACCAATGTTGAAACAACATTGAAATACTGATGAAACCTGACACTGACATTGACATAACATTGATTCACTGTTGTTCTGTCATCGTTGATTGTTGATCTATTTATAGTTGACAAGGTGACAACAATCACGTTGAAAAACCATCGATTTATGGTTGAGCGGGAAATTAAAGCTGCTACCACTTGGACTATTCCGCAGCACCCCTATCACATTGGTACATCCCTCCAGGTAACCATTGTCTTGTACAGTAGAGCGGGACATTAGATTTACTCTCAGCGGAATTGACCGGAGAAGGCATCAGTTCATGCACTGCACTGGCCTGCACCACGATTAGTATAAGGTAAGAATTAATGAGTTTTGTTCTATTCGTTATTTCCACGGTTGCATTTGAATAACAGTAAAAAAAACAAAAACAAACTTGTTAATGTAAAGTTTCGGATAAAATGTGGGAGCCCGAAATTGTGTCTACTTTCATCTTACAATCCGGCAACAAATAAATTGCACTGCAAACAAAGTCTATCAACAAAGAAAACATTTTCGTTTCATACTTTTCCGTTATATTCCCTTACAAAGCTAGCTTTAACGCTTCGAGGGTTCCTTTGTTCTTGCCGTCGCCTCGGCGCTTGACCCAGACTTTCGCTCTGTAGTTGCTTTTTAGCATAGTACTACAAAAAATTGTAAATCTGTGATATATGATTGATAAACGTAAAGGTAACTGTATAAATGTGTTCAATGACTTTGTTAATTTTAATGATTGGAGAGCACCCGCTTCGATTCGCACTCAATTCAAACTTTACGCTGCACGCTCACCTAACTTGCGTTTGCACCTTTTGTCCACACGTAAACTGCGTTTAGCATTTACGTGTGGACGAGGAAGACGGAGAAAACGCAGCGTCAAAGGTGTGCGCCTATTTTGACGCCACACTGTGCGCCACGTTTTTGTCTCGGTGCTATGAATTCCTACAATGGCAGACTTATACAAAATACTGTTAATTTTATTATCTTCAGTGTTTAAATGCTTACATATACGGGTTTGCTTGTAATTGTTGCCTATATACATTTTAAGCTATTATTTATTATTTAGTTCAATCAATAGATAAAGTTTTGTAGTGACTATGAAATATATTGTAATTATCTGTTTCCTGTTTATCCTAGACAGGGCAAAAAAGGACTCCAAATTAAAAAAAAGATAAAAATGAAAGACTGGTGCATTGTGCAGTTTAGCACTGGTGGTACAGAAATAGTCCCTAGATCATGGATAAATGGGGAGAAATTGTCATGGCCTCCATATCCTCCGTGAGACACATTCAGGATCCACGACGCAGTAAAGAGGAGAGTTCATCCTGGTGCAACATGGCTCACCTATGCACCAGTCCAACTTCTAATAAGCCATGGTGGGTATCATCTGGATTGGTGTTGTATAAATGTAACAATAACAAGTTTTTCGTGTCCTAATTTATGTCTGGCCATACATTGTGTTTGTACTTCCAGATTTTCACGAAGCAGAACGCAGTCTTCAGAAATATCTAAGTGAACACTGTGATACGTCTGACCTTCAGTCCGAAGCTGAAACTCAGACCAGTCATAAAAGAAAGCACAAGTAAAACTTTTTTTATTTCACAAACATATCTTTGATTGCTAAGAATTTATGATCTTGTCTTTTATACATGTGGAGCTTGCATACTGCAATATCACCACATAATATAGTCCAAAAAGTGGAAGCTTGTAAACTTTTTATAAATGCAAAGCCGTGTACACTTGTGCACTTCAAAAATTCCTTGTATACTGTACCTTCTTGCACATCTCCGTTTCCTGTTTGTGTTGTTATAAATCAAACTGTAACTTTAGGAAAAAATATTCCAAAAGCACATTTGTAATTACTTATGACCGTTTTCAACTTTTTTTCTTTAGACCAAATCCCCTGTATACATATAGTGACTCAGAGGATGAGCAGCCCACAAAGAAATGGTTTCCCCAGGCCCCTCGAGTGAAAATACCAGGTAATAAAATACTGTCTAGTGTCTTTGTACATATCTGTGTGTGACACAAGGAAACTTTTGATAAGTTGTCTGTATTCTTAAATACTTAAAAAAAAATTATCTTTTTCTGTCAGACCTGACGAGAGCTGTTAACGAACTCCGTGAGGAGGTCAGAGCCATCCGCAATACCGGCTGCAATGAATCGGTAGATGCTGGGGTACTGCCTCTGGATTTGCCCTTGCACAACATTGAGGAGCTAAACAATGCAGAGGCAGCTCTTCAATCACAAGAGGCAAATAAGGCAATGGTAAGTATATAAAGGTTATGTACACTTTGTAACTATAAAGTGTAATAGCTGTCAGATGTGATTTAAATACATAACAACGGCCTGTTGATTAAACACACAAGCACTTGCATACACATTTAAGACATGAGACACGCTAATTCCATCTCTTAAAATGTGTCTATAGGTGAGACGCTTTGCCTTGATTGGAGGGACCACACTGGAGGTGCGAGTCCGCCGTGTAATGGCTTATGCCATTACAAACGAGCTGGCCTCGGTACTAAACTGGGCAGGGGAAAAACCAAGGACCAGACAAAGCAAAAAAGGGCATTTAAAGATACAGCGCTGTGCAGATGCATATTTGGTAAGTTTTACCATTTTTATGGTATATTACTTTGTCTTTCTTAATAACAAGACTTTCATGTCCGGTTAATCTGGAGATGGAGTCTTTGGTCTTTGGCTTGTTTAGTCCACGGGTTGTAGTTTGTACAGCCCGAGGACTCCATGTTTATTTTGTTTTAAAGGATACACGGCACACCATGCTAAGACTTATCACTTTTTCCGCTCATAGCTCTTTGGGAATCAAATGCGGCAGTTTGCAGATTTACGCCTGGTGACTTTCATGTTTATCAGCCTAGGAGTTTACATACTTTCTCCCCGCTGAAGACAGTTAACAAGAGCTTATTCATGTGCTCTAATTCACTTATTTTGTGTGTGTGTGTGTGTGTGTGTGTGTGTGTGTGTGTATTTTTGTCCTAGATGGCCTGACGCAGCAGTTAGGGGCAAACTCTATGTCCGAGTTTGTCTTTGCACAAGCAGTGCAGAAATGGCTCCGATACGCAGAAATGGCTCCGATACCACCCAGATCGTTTGGGTGGTGCAGGACGCACATCATGCATCCCCATCCCGGAGTAAAAAATTACAAACTTCTGTAAAACATATAAACGTAAATAGGAAACTGTCTTTTAATAAAGTATTTAGCAAACGAAACATGCCTATTGACCTTTTTTTGTTTATTTTTTTTTCTCTGTTACATCACATGCAATGCTTTCTTATTTTAGGATATTGCAGTAGTTTAGTATTGGTTAAAATACCTATAAAGAAAGGTAGATTTCCAGTCATGATTTAACTGTTGTTTTAATAAAAAGCAACTGTGTGAAAGAGGTGGAAAATCAGCACCATAGCTCAACAGTGTTTCAATATCAGAATCTGACATTGTTTCAATGTCAACAGTATTAGAAAATATAACATTGAATCAATGTCAGGTTTCAACATTGATTCAACATCAAAACCTGACGTTGTTTCAACGTTAAAAAAGGGTGCAAGAGTGACGTTAGGTCAACGTCACACTTCAACGTTGATTCAATGACACAGCCTGATATTGACTCAACATTGTTTCAATGTTTTCTTGCTATCTGGGTGAGGTCTTTTGGGTCTTTTTATAACAACAGAAAATTAGGGAACACGTATCAACTGGCAGCTAAACTTCATCAAGAACAAAAGATTTCTTTCTTCTTACAGATGTTAACATCAAGAATCTTTGAAGGGTTTTTTTACTATCACACACGACGATTCGTTTAATTCTTTCAAGGCTCATGAATCCACCACATTTAGTCTGCATGCTTTCTATTTTGTTTCATTTCAAAGTTGTTTAAAGAGAGGACAAGAGTGTTGGTGGCTTCTACTTTTTTCTGACTTTTTAGGTTTACTGTGTTTTTCCTGTGCGTCTGGCGCTTAATGTCATAAAGACTTTTGAAAATGTAAAAACATAGTGCACATAGTGAAATATGAGTTTATGATGAAAATTATAAAGCAGGAATGAGAGAAAACATTGAAATAATAATAGCAGCGCTGCGGGGATATGAGGACATCTACCGGCTGAACAAATGCACAAAGGGCAAAACACAGTAATCACAGTAAAGATACTAATAAGTAATAACTGATTGATAAACTTATCAAAACACAATCTAGCTAGACGATCCTCATTGATTATATAAATATAACTCACAATCAAACCATAATGTAGCATAATCATTAAAAAACAAACACAAAAACTGATTTTGCTGTGCAGTTATAGGTTGGTCAAAATTCACATCTCAGGTTTTTGTTTTTCATCAATTCAATCTTCCTCCACTAGATGTCGGCACAACTCTGTCTCATATCCCAGGTCTGTAGCTTACTACAAAAGCTGACAAATCAAGTTGTATTTTACACGCGAACACATGAACACAGTATTTGCCTCTCATTGAGTGAAAAAAACAAAACAAAAACGGAAATGAGTTTGAATCTACTTCTACTTCTTTAAATCCCATTGTACCTGCTTTCAGTTTCTTAGAAAGTATAATAATAAAAGTATTAATAATAATGAAATTGTGTATCATGACAAAACAAAACGACATGTGACTCCGATAACTGATTCATGAAAATTCTCTGAAGGGTAGACATCTGTTGAAACTGAATTGTTTTTCTCTCTTTATTAGAAAAAATTGCTGTCACTGAAAAGTCCTGCAGTTACTGTTTATTTCAGCCTCACCACTGGATGGCAGTATCTACTTTTAAAAAGTCAGTTCACTCATTTTATTCAGCTTTTCTGTTTTCTGTCGTTTCATGACGTACTGGGGTTTTACTGATGTTTTTTAAAGTTTGCGACTCTCTCTCTCTCTCTCTCCCCACACACACACACACACACACACACACACACACACACACACACACACACACACACATATATATATATATATATATATATATATATATATATATATATATATATATATATATATGCACAGTCATGAAGTTAGCTATATATATATAGTTAACTATATATATATAAACTACTGGGTTATAGCAGTGGTTAACAAAAGCGCATTGTTTAACTGTTAAAACGCATTGTTTTAGTGTCGTGTTCTGTGGAGCTGTCCACTTGATTGTGGTGCTGAATGGAGGGTGGGCGGGGGTCATTTTAAAAACTACAATTCTGCATGTTTCTTTCCTTGTATGGGTACTGCTGCTCGTGATCGCAAATGCATTCCTTGCGTTACTGAATTCAGAATCAACCAGAGAACTGAATATGTGCTCCTCTGTATGTCCGATTAGAAAAGTATTCTACTTTTAGCTTTGAATCAATTATAACCGCTGAAAATCTGGTAAAAACTGTTTAACATTGAGAAGGTTAAACTGAGCCTTTCAAGCAACTCAGTGGACAGCAGTGCGCACTCGGGATTTTATGTTTAATTAGCATAAAAGATCTGCTGGAGAGCAGCAGGACTGTGCGTCACAGCCATTGGCGAAGGTGGGAGGGGGATACCTATGGGAGCCAACAAAGTGCAGTGTGTACTCCTTCCTCCGCCGACAAAAAACATCTTGCCTGATGCGAAATGATGACTTAGCTCACAGCGTTACAGGTGACCGGAGACAGCTGGGAGTGTCTGGGTGCCGGAGGGGCGCAGCAAACGGACCTGAAACAGCCAGAGCACTGATGGAGCCGGCACTGTGAGGAGTGGGTGAATCCCCAATCTGGGAGTGCTGCCCGGGGCAAGCGCGTCACCTGAATGACGGGATATGAGACAATGAAGCAACTAAGGACGGCGGGGATAAAACGAGTGCAAGTCACACAAGTGGAAACGCGTGTGCGATGACGAACAGCGCAAGCGACAGAGAAGAGGTAAAGCAGAGAAAAGTTACTTAGTTAATTGGAGTGCCGGAAAAGAAAACACCATTTTTAAAAGAACATACACACATGTGCCAAGTGTGCGTAATTCTGTGAAAAGCAAACTGAGGAAGCAGAATTTCTTTTTCAAAAGTCAAGACTTGAGTCAGAAAAGGATAAAATCATGGAGCCGGAGGTGACCACAGAGGGCCGGGGCGCTAATATGGCACAGTCTGCCGCCTCCAAATTGTCCCAGATGGGTGAAAGAACTAAACAACTGGGCAATGTAATGCAAGACCCAGAACGACAGAAACGGATTATTCTAGTAATAGTCTGCATAGCACTTTTATTAGACAACATGCTGTACATGGTAATTGTGCCAATTATACCCGATTACCTTGAAGAGCTACAGAATGCAGCGGATCAAAGCCAAGCTGTTGCAACCAACTCCACTAATAGCACCCACAAAATCACCAAGGGGAACTTCGATCTGCAGATAGGCGTTCTTTTTGCCTCTAAGGCCATCCTGCAGCTCCTGGTCAACCCGCTAAGCGGCACGTTTATAGACAGGGTCGGGTATGATATCCCGCTCTTCATCGGACTAAATGTCATGTTTCTCTCCACTGTTATTTTTGCCTTTGCTGAAAACTACGCGACTCTCTTCCTGGCGCGCAGCATGCAAGGCCTAGGCTCTGCTTTCGCCGACACATCCGGGATCGCTCTGATCGCAGACAGGTACACAGAGGAGACAGAAAGGAGCAAAGCGCTGGGCATTGCCTTGGCTTTCATCTCTTTTGGGAGTCTTGTGGCGCCCCCGTTTGGAGGGGTCCTCTATGAATTCGCAGGGAAGTCGGTGCCCTTCGTGATTCTGGCCTGCATCTGTCTCATTGATGGCATATTATGTCTGACTGTGCTGAAGCCCTTCTCTAATCGTGAGAGAGAAAACATGCCAGTTGGTACCCCCATATACAAACTCATGATTGATCCTTACATAGCTGTTGTGGCCGGTGCTCTGATCGTTTGTAACATCCCCCTCGCTTTCCTCGAGCCCACAATAGCCAACTGGATGGAGGACACCATGCATTCCAGCCAGTGGGAGATCGGCATGACATGGTTCCCTGCATTCTTTCCTCATGTCCTAGGTGTGTATCTCACTGTGAAATTATCAGCCAAGTACCCCCATCTGCAGTGGTTTTACGGGGCTATAGGTATGGTATTTATAGGCGCAAGCTCGTGCACAGTGCCAGCCTGTAAAAACTTTGGACAGCTGATGATTCCGCTGTGTGGCATCTGCTTTGGAATCGCCTTCGTGGACACGGCACTTCTACCAACTTTGGGTTTCTTAGTGGATGTGCGCCACGTGTCAGTGTATGGCAGTGTGTACGCGATTGCAGACATCTCCTACTGCGTGGCGTATGCCCTGGGGCCCGTGGTGGCCGGACAGATAGTGCACGACCTGGGCTTCGTTCAGCTCAACTTGGGCATGGGGCTCGCCAACGTACTTTACGCACCGGCGCTGCTCCTGCTGAAGAACGTGACACAAATGAAGCCTTCTTTCTCCGAGCGAAACATGCTCCTAGAAGACGGTCCAACGGGACTGTATGATACGATTAAGATGGAGCAACGAGAGAAAAAGAGAAAGGGTTTGTGTACAACGATCGACGAGAATGGCATTGAGACCTTTGCTCGGCGCTCTTATTCAGAGGAGGAATCCTCTGGGGGAGAGTATGCGTAAAAGACCTTTAGCTGGGTGTTAAACTATCCAAGTGCCAATGTAGAGTTGTCTGTATCATGTCCGATTCAATCAATTCCATAACACTATTATGATTGTGTAACAATATCAATTATTTACCGTTTCTGGTGACAAGTTCTCTGGGTTTTGTCAAATCGAGTAGGTTAAAGCTTTAGCAGAAAGGTACTCGCTTGCGTTTCTTTATTTAAAGGTAAGATTCCTGTGAAAGATTTTGCTGAGATAAATGTATATTCATTAAGAGTGTTTATCATTGTATCGGAAACTGACTCATATCGTGTTCAGGGATTGTGCAAATGTGTTTGAACAAAAGAAGAAATGTAATGCGTCTTTATCTGTAATCTGTATTGTATGTCAAACGGCATTTGAGAAAGGTGGGGAAAAAGGTGAAATCTGCTTTTGCGTTTTATGAATTTTTTTTCTGGAATGCATAGGAATGTATAGCCTCACTGTATGATGATCCGCGACTGTACATAAATGTATATTCATGTACATAATTAAATCATCATCATGCGAATGATATTGTTTACTGAAATGGTTTATTTAGGGCACAAATTGTAATTTTTATTCTGAAATGTTATTTTCCTCTATAAATGGAGATAATATATACTTAGAAAGTTATCGCAACTGAAGAATGATATTTAAATGTGTTGTTAAAACACGAAAGTGTCTCATTTAAAGATTCTGACATGTTTTGCCCGTGGAAACAAATTGGTTTGAAAAAGAAAATCTGAAATTAAAGTTTTTAAGGCCAACATATTTGTGGTGCTCTGATCCTTGACCGTGAATTTCAAATAAAGAGAAGCATTTGATTTTACAGTGAAAGTGTAACTGAAAATTTCTGGGAAAATGTCATTGGTTCAAAATATTAATAATTTCAGAGGGTTTTATGGTTTATATGAATAATAGGGTCTATTGAAGCATCTTGTTGGTCACACAAATATCTGCTCATAACGTTAAATGGCGTCATCTGAATCGGTCAGGTGCAGTCAGGTGAAAGGAGTCGTGCACCTAAACTGTTCTGCGTGTAGTGTTTGTAAATTTTGAAAGCCAAAGGGGGGAAAAATCCACGAAAAAATGCGTCCTAATTGTTTTCCTGCAAAGTGTTTCAGCATCTGAGGAGCTCAGATGGCGTCTAAATAAGGTGGGGTGAGCATGTGAAGTGCCAAATAAACTTCCCGGCGAATAGCAGGACGTCTGGGAGGAGCCTGGCTGTCAGGAGGCTGAGGTACCTCTTTTAGCATCTCTCCTGAGCCAGCCAGGGAGTTGTGCTCATGCCATGTAGGGGATTGAAAGATGCTTAAAATGAAGGATCGAAGCAGTGACATTTTAAAGAAATTCTGTTATAAACGGATTCAAGTAAAGATGGACCAACTAAAACTACCTTCTTGAGCTCCAGGAAGAGAGGGTGTTTTTTCCCTCGCTGGTGAGTAAAAAATTCAGTTGCACTCTATTTTTTGTTGTTCTTGTTAGTTTCGCCTTAGTACTGGGAACATGTTTTCATCAAATGTGCAGTTTTGTAAGGCAATTTTCTCAATGTTATAATCTTGAAGAAAGTGCGCATTTGTATATTTCTGGCAGACAGAAACAGTCTGATCTTGTATTTTTCATCAACTTTCTGCGTGCATCATAATATTTTTCATCTGCAGATGAAAACTGATGGTTCTTAAATTGTTCTTCAGATGTCTTCATGGTTCTTTAAAGAGCCATCATACGTCAAAGAACCTTTTTATTTTGTAGCTGGTTCTTCAGCTATTACAAATGGTTCTTTAAAGAAAAAAAGGTTCTTCATCCTTAGCTATCTAAGTTTGATGGTGTAAAATGGCATAAATATTTAGTCACTATAATGAGGGTGTGAATTATACTGTGTGTTTTGTTTGTGTGCATGTGTGTGCGAAGGTGGAGGGCGGGTTACCTGGTGATTACCCTTTAAGAGCAGATGGTAGGAAACTGAATATTCAAATAAAGCTAGAAATACTTGCTTAAAAATATACTGGTGGCAGGGGTGGGGGCCAAAGCCTAATGAACACACTTATCAACACACTTACTTAGTTTTGGCAAAGCACACTGCTTGGGTAAATGATCTGAGTACTTGTTCATCACTGAGCAATTTATTAAAAATGTTTTTGAGCCGAATGACAGGGAGAGAGAGAGACGTTAGAACACGTTGTACTATGGCAACCTCCCGGGAGCGGATGGAGGGGGTCAGTCGTTGGGATGTGCATGCGCAGGCAGATCGCGCGAGCGGTGTGCCTTGAACTTTCTAAGGGAAAAACACTTTCTCACGACCGGTGACAGCGAAGCGGATAACAGTCTTGAGCACTTGCTGGTCTTTGAAGATCTGGATTCTGGGACTGTTGGAAAAGGTAAAACATTTCCACTTTCCACTGAAAGAAATGGTTCTTTAAAGAACCATTGTTTGAAAGGTTCTTTGTGGCACCAAAAAGGGTTCTTCTATGGCATCAGTCTAAAGAACCACTTTTGGTTCCAGTTGGCACCTTTATTTTTCTGAGTGTGAGTGTGTTGGTTTCCGATTGTCACTGTGACTGACATTTATATTAATAAGTGTCGACTTTAAATAATGACTGTAGATTTTGTTTGTGGACAGAGAGTTCCTCTTGTGACTCCACCTGCTTGATTGCCCGTCTACACCGCCAACATGCCAGTTTTCGACCGAGACGCCTCCGAAGATTCAGGGGGCCGAGATGTAATTACATCTTCCATCTGCCTTATAAGCACACCGTATATGTTTTTCTCAATTCTACAACAGATAAATTTACATTTTACGATTAAAGGTTGCAAAATCAAATAAGGTCTAACAACATTTCAGGACATAAAAGTGGCTTTCAAAGGATTACGCTGGAATTCATGGGCAATTTAATTGGAATTTAATTGGAATCTCATCGATTCCTTAAATATTTGCTTAATAGCATGCGCAATCCTTGCATGGGGAGACTTACGTCATGTTTAGTCAAGAATTTGGAAAAAGGAAAACTGGTGATGAGAAGTGAAAGCTTTTCATCCCGCCATGTTCTCCAGGCTCTGCCAAAGCTGCCGGTGCCCAACCTGAAAGACACACTGGACAGATACCTGAGGTGCATGAAGCACCTGCTCACAGAAGAACAGTTCAACAAGACGCAAAACATAGTGATGCAGTTTGGAGCCCCTGGAGGAGTGGGGGAGCTACTACAGAGCAAACTCACGGAGAGGAGCGAAAACGTGGCAAACTGGGTAAATAAAAAAGACGTTAATTAATAAATGAAATATATGTATTTAAGAAACAAAACTGTGTTTTGGATGCTTATACGTTTAAAAATGTTAAAGTTTTAAACCAAATCTTGAAGACATTACTGATGTCGATAAACCTTTTAGAAAGATTGTGAAGCATGATGCTGTTTTATCTGCTTTTAATGGTCCAGTCCCTTTTTTTTTTTTTTTTTTTTTTTACCTACAATCCTGTTTGGTTTTTGCTTTTTGTTTTTCCACCATAGGTTTATGACTACTGGCTGAATGATATGTACCTGAACAACAGACTTGCTCTACCTGTCAACTCAAGTCCTGCAATGGTCTTCCCACAGCAGAACTTCATGGCTCCTATTGACTCTTTAAGGTATGCACACCTGAGACGAGTGAACCACAAAAAAAATCTCATCATTTGATACAACGGGACAGACGAAGCCTCTGCAATCCACTAGTAGACAGAATCCTTTCTTCACTGGTGTAGAAACAGTCTCTGAAAGAAAAAAAATATCTAATTGCTCGTGTTACAAGTTGTAGGTGATTTTGGTTATTCCAGCACAAAGACTGACAAATAATAGTGAACTGTGAGAATTGCTTTTCTACCAGATTTCATTGATTATACAAATTTGAACACTTCCCTCTTGGATGGACACTTTCAGAAAGGGTCATTACTCAGAATGCCTCGAGGTCGGAAAACTGTGGTTTGGTTAACATGGTATTGATCTGTTACCGGTTCCTTAACCACATGATTTACATGAAGCATTTATGTTGTTAGGTGTAATGAAGCTACACAATTAATCAAGAAAAAAAAGTGTGGTGGCAAAAGAGTGACCAAGTACAATGTGTGTGTTTTGTGAAGCATTAAAACTGAGCAAAGATATTCTTTCTAGATTTGCTGCACACTTAATATCTGGAGCTTTGGAGTACAAGACTCACCTTGATGAGTGAGTTAACATTTAATTCAAATTGTCATAAAATAATATTCTTCACTTTCAGTTCTTGTGTAGAGAAAAAGCCTGAAAATGTTGTGTATGTCTGCGTGTAGCCGTGACCTGCCTGTGGACTATGCCCGGGGCCAGCTGGCAGGAACGCGTCTGTGTATGGAGCAGTATTATCGTCTCTTCACCTCCTACCGTCTGCCAGGACCTGAGAGGGACACTCTCGTAGCACAGGAGAGTAGCGTGATGCCAGAACCTGAACATATCATCGTGGCGTGCAAAAACCAGGTCAGACTTGGAGAAAACAGTCCCAGGGCAAGAGCCATTTCTTAGTTCTCCACCATATTACATGGTCTTCATCCAACGAGAGATTGGTTAGCATGTAACACAGCACATTCCAGATTTCTCATAGATATGCATTACAATTTGATTGATAGATTGAATCTTTATTTTGAACATGTTGAAAAAGTACAACAACATAGAATTAAAAGAGACAAATGAACAAAGCAAAACAAAAGGAAAACGAGCAACCACAACTACAAATAACTTTCATGTTCAAAAAGGAGCAGGAAGAAGCATAAGCTTATTTAATCCCACCCCTTTTCCACTATCTAGTAATCAATAGACTACAGAAATACCTCCTTGCAATTACATTATATGTCATGTGTATTTTTTTTATTATTATTCTTTATATATATATATATATATATATATATATATATATATATATATATATATATATATATATATATATATATATATATATATATATATATATATATATATGTTTCTATCTATCCATACATATGTATATACACATTTTCAATAACCCCAGTAACACCTCAAAGGATACACAACCTACAGATATATATATACACCCATACCAACATACCCGTGCACCCACACACACATGAAAATATTGGACAAGAACACCCTATCCAATCTTTACCTCTTCCCTGTACCCTGTAAAAACCATATCCTTAAACCGCTTTTTAAACTGTGCCATGCTCGGACATTGCTTCATATCTTTATTTAGTCTGTTCCACAGCTTCACTCCACACACAATTTTGTTCTTTATGTTGGAATGCTAATGAAAACAGAACAGATCACTTCACAATAGGGGTGACACAGTGGTGCAGTGGTTAGCATTGTCACCTCACAGTAAGACTGTTACTAGTTTGAACCTACTGTAGTAAGAAGAAATTCCTTTTGATGTAACTAGGTCGGGCTTTTCTGTGTGAAGTCTGCCTGTTCTCCTCATGTCTGTGCAGATTTCCTCCCACAGCCCACAAACAGATTTGTTAGGTTTGGTTGTTCTAAATTGGCTGTCTGTGATGGAAACTTGATGTTTACTTGAATTAAGATCATCACATCCAACTAGATTTAATAAAGAGTGTAAATAAACTAAGACTTTATTATCAGTTGAGCTAATTCAAACAGCAATTAGGAAAGAAAGAAAGAAAGAAAGAAAGAAAGAAAGAAAGAAAGAAAGAAAGAAAGAAAGAAAGAAAGAAAGAAAGAAAGAAAGAAAGAAAGAAAGAAAGAAAGAAAGAAAAACGATTTTATAATAATAATGGATTGCATTTATATAGCGCTTTTCGGGGCCCTCAAAGCGCTTTACAATTCCACTATTCATTCACTGGTGGAGGCAAGATACAGTTGTAGCCACAGCTGCCCTGGGGCAGACTGACAGAAGCGAGGCTGCCATATCACGCCATCGGCCCCTCTGGCCATCACCAGTAGGCGGTAGGTGAAGTGTCTTGCCCAAGGACACAACGACCGAGACTGTCGAACCGGCAACCTTCCGGTTACAAAACAAACACCCAACTCTTTGCGCCACATCGCCCTTATATCATGTGACCCACTATTTGTTACACTTGCACAGTTTTTCTGTGGCTTTAAACTGCTTCTGTGGGAGTCATACCATCTGTGCAGGTACTCCTTGTTCTTCTTGTTCTTTGTGGCTCTGGCTAAGTTTGGGGCTCAATGCTGCTAAAAGAATCACTTAGATGTTATTTCACAATGTCAGGAAATTCTGAAACAATGCATATGTCCACATGATTAGGAAAGTTAGTCAGTACCAAAGATTCCTAAAACTTTGTGGCTAATCTGAACCCTTTGTCCAGTTCTTTGTGCTGGATGTGATGATCAACTTCCGGCAACTGAATCAAAGAGATTTGCTGACTCAGCTGGAGAAGATTGTCAAGATGGCTGACAACGAAGAAGAGCAGCTCCCTCCTATAGGGCTTCTCACTTCAGATGGACGGACAGAGTGGGCTGAGTCTCGTAGTGTACTAATGAGAGGTACATTTCAAAAGGGATTTTATGTGGACTGCCAATAAAAACTCTCTTTTATATGAGGTGCCTCTCAGATGGACTTTTGTTTTCCTGTAGAGTCTACCAACAGGGACTCGCTGGACATGATTGAGCGTTGTCTGTGTCTCGTCTGTCTGGACGACGCAAGTGGACCTGAACTTAGTGACACCAAACGAGCCATGTTGATGCTGCATGGAGGTGGATTGACAAAGAATGGAGGCAACCGCTGGTATGATAAGCCAATGCAGGTAAGTGAACACATTTATCAACAAAAAAGGTTAAATTAATGTTTGTTTTATTAACTTTTTGTACATTCTGTGTGGAGACCAAAATTCTGAGTGATATTTGTTATTAAGGGAAAGAAAACTCTGAAGAAAACGTGGGAACTGTCTAAAATAACAAAACCCATGTAATGATACTGAAAGATAAGATACGATAAGATATCTGGGCCCTATTTCAGGAAGCCGGTTTAGTGCAAACTCTGAGTAAGTATACCCTGAGTTAACGAAAACTCTGGGTTTTCGGTTTCACAAAGCGAGTTTAGATTAATTCTGAGTGAGTCACTATGACGACACACTCCGTGAAGCTAACCTGCCCCCTAGCAGGTTTACTTCAACTAACCCTGACTTTCTCCGCCTCTTTGTCGGAAACCTGACTGTAGGAAGTGTCAGACATGGCGTGCTCCTTCCTTGAAGAGCCAGTAGATGTTGAAGCCCAAATTCTCCGCAGAGCTCTCCGCCGGGAGAGAGTGATTAGAGCGCGTTTGGACATTTTATCATTTCCTGATGATTTTCTGTGTGGACGTTACCGTTTTTCAGCACAATCTATAATTTATTTGAATAACATCCTCAGGCCTAATATTGCTCATGTGACACATCGCGGACATCCTCTCAGTTCTGTACATATTATTTGTATTGCACTTCGGTTTTTTGCAAACGGGAGCTTTCTGTATAATATTGGTGACGCTGAGCACGTTTCCAAGGCTACCGTCTGTCGGGCAGTCAGGAATGTTACAGTTGCACTGAAACGTCTCCTGCACTCGTTTGTGGTGTTCCCCGGTCATAGACCCACAAGATTTATCAAAGAGGGATGCCACAAAATTGCAGGTATCAGGATGAATGAAACTTAATTCATGATGTGGTGATACTTGAACTACTACTTAAATTTTACATTTATTCTCACGGTTCCCAGGCATGATTGGCTGTATAGATGGCACTCACATTCCAATCATTGCTCCTTCAGTAAATGAAGGAGACTATGTGAACAGGAAGTCTTTCCACAGCATTAATGTACAGGTACATAGTTCCCTGTAGCATTTCAAACTAACAAATTATTTCATTATAGTAATGGATGCTAATTGTGTTCTCTGCACTGTGAAGATCATATGTGATGCTGCCAACATTATCACAAATGTGGGAGCCAACTGCTCAGCCTCTGTGAGTGGTGGTGGTGGAGGACCCCCACCTGTTTTTCGGGCCTCCGCTTTTTTTCTGTTGGCTATAACGGGTCGCATATGAGCATACAGAGTAAGCAAATATGTACTTGTAATGTGCTCAGATAATTTCAATAAGTGCTTACAGAAAGAAAATTAATGTAGCCTCTAACTGCAATCGATTTACATCGGACAAACAGACCAAGCACTATGGCTCATAATACAATTACACCTTACCTGTTTGGACTATATTTTTATATTTAATTTTTACTTGCTGCCAGGAACGTTTGGGGCCTGTTGGGTTGCACCTGCGCTCACATCACATCACAAAATCAAATGTATAAAATAAAAAATGAAATATAATAAAATAACGTGTTAAATGGGTGGAAATCTCTAGATCAATGTTTAAATTAACACTCACGCATTGACTCTGTCGGCTATGTTTTGCCATGCATGCTCCCTTTCTTTTGCAGCTGAGGCTGTGTTACTTTTTTTCCACAAAATTTGCATGTTATCGGCATATGCTGCCATCAGAATTTCGGCCTCAAGCGCTGTAAGATACATTGACCGCGCCTTCTTTCCCTCCGTCTCCATGGTGACTCGCTTAATCTGTGCTCCACTAATCAGGGCTTTATGTATCCTCGTGCGCGCGTTTAACTTGGGGTTAAAGCAACTCCGCGTTGACTGAACTAATTGTTATCAGCCTTTCTGAAACCGAATATTCCGAGTTGGACAGTTCGGGGTTACTCAACCCTGAGTATCATTTTTCACTCTGAGTTTTCTAAACCGGCTTCCTGAAATAGGGCCCTGATGTCCAAAGTGAACAATATTTTTGGAGATAATTTATTTGAATTTCAGGAACAGGACCACACCTCTACGCACGCCCCTTTCAGTTCTCTGTCAGCCCAGCAACCACCACCAGTCCCCACTGAGGCCCCAAACCACAGCCTCAACTCATGATCAAAGCCATCTGCCATTATCTAATAGAAACACTGTCAAATCTTAATGAGGAAGTTTTTTTGCCTTCTTAATGAGGAAAATTAAATGAACAAATTCATGTTGATTTCTCAACGCATTAAAGGATATAACTAACCAGTTCCATGGCCAATTAAGGAAATGCAAACTAAAAGTGGACGTTCCACTGGATTTAAAGCCGTCATCTCACAAAATGGCAAAATAATTTAGTTTACTCAGGATTTTTTCACTTTAGGGGGTAATGTATGGATGTAAGAACATGTATTTGGAGCAAACAGTGCAGAGGTGCAGCAATCAAAAATTTATATTATTAAACATTTCAGTCCAACTCAAGAAAACAACCCCTGAAAACAACCTTTCTGTAACAGTTTATTGTAGGAGCTGATGGCTGCTGTGGAGTCGTGTGTGAACACTCTGCATTTGAAGGAATTGTCCTTGTGCAGTGCACAGAGTATCTCCTCAAATGCATGTGAGAAATGACACACATCTGATTTTGGAAGTGTGCAGTATATATGAGTTACATGTTTTAAAATAAGACTATTATAAATAATTGCTCCATTTATTTCTACTCATAAGGATTGGGAGTCCATCAAAGCTGGTCAGAGCTGCAAGTGTGAGCGAGCTGCCCGCGCCACGCAGACTCCGCTGGAAATGCACTCCTGAAATTCACAAGCTCATCACATCTGCTGCTGATAAACTCCAGAGGTGTGGTTTTCTTTAGTTCCTTGTCATTTGAAGAGATTAATTAATATGAGAAGCACATGATTTCAATAAAATGTATTCTTATTTTGTCAGAATGGTAAAGAATCTGGATATAAATGTCCACAAGTTCCATGATTACGGGAAAGGGTTTATCAAGAAGCAGAAGATGAGTCCAGATGCCTACATCCAGCTTGCTCTTCAGTTAGGCTTCTACAGGTAAAAAAAAAAAAAAAAAAAATAGTCATCTTACAGAACTGATTAAACTTACCTACATTTTGTTCTCCCTGTACATGACTGCAGGTGTCATGGCAGACCGGTGTCCACCTATGAGAGTGCTTCTCTACGTCGTTTTCAGCAAGGCAGAGTAGACAACATTCGCTCAGCAACACCTGAAGCCTTTGCCTTTGTCAAAGCAATGACTGAAAGGAAAAACAGCACAAGTGTAGGTTGTTTTTATGCAGAAACTAAAGTCATACTGTGACTCAAATAAAAGCTGCTACAGGTTTAAATTAATTTTGAGTGGCTTAATCAGTTTGAGGTTTTTTGTTGTTTTTTTTTGGGGGGGGGGGGGGGGGTGTTCAGTAATGCTATTCTGTTTTCTATTGGATTTTGTCTTGATGTATTCAAGCATGAAAATCTACTTACTGTAAATTAATGACCTTAAAGACTAAGCACTGACTGTCAGTTGTTTACTTCTCCAGGACACAGAAATGATGGAACTGTTGAAAGGAGCAATAACTGCACAGACCAGTTATACACGTCTGGTAACTATTCTCTTCTTCCAGATTTCTATGACAGAGACTCACATTAAATAAATGCAGTAACATACTTTCTATTTTTCAGGCTATTACAGGGATGGCAATAGACAATCACCTACTAGGGCTGCGTGAAATTGCACATGAAATGAAGATGGGGAAGCTCGAAATGTTCAAAGACGAAGCTTATCTTATCAGTAATCAGTTCATTCTCTCTACAAGTCAGGTATGTGCATGTAATTTTGGAATAAAATGATTCATATTTTAAAATTCAGTTCAATTCAATTATATTTATACGGTGCCAATTCACAACAACAGCCACCTCAAGGCACTTCATACTGTAATATAAAAATATATATATATACCATGACATGATCCTCTGTGAGCATGCACTTGGTGACAGTGGGAAGGAAAAACTCCCTTTCAACAGGAAGAAACTAAAAGAAAGTGGGACAGCCATCTACCCTGACCTTTGATCTGTATTAATACATCGTAACACTGCAGTTACTATAATGGTTATGCCCTTCTTGTTTATTCTTTATAAAATTTCTATATTGTAACACAAAAATGGTAACTGGTTGTTTGAACGAAAACTACAGTTTAGGGTTTCCTTGTAATGAATGAGGAAAAACATAATAACACAAATCAGTCTCACTACCTACCTAAACCTTTCCTAGAGCAGTATTTCATCACACCAGTAAAGCTTCTAGTAGTTTAGGACTGAAGCATTTACTCTTCCCTCAGGTTCCCACTACTGTTGAAATGTTCTGCTGCTATGGACCCGTGGTTCCAAACGGATACGGCGCGTGCTACAACCCTCAGTCAGACCATATTATCTTCTCCGTGTCCAGTTTCCATGAGAGCCAACAGACATGTTCAGCAGAATTTGTAAAGTGCTTGGCGCAGGGACTTCGGGACATAAGGGATCTGTGCAATAAATGCAACGCTGACTGCGCTGCCACAGAGGAAAGAAAGGGCCAGACACAGAAGGCACACACACAGACCGAAACAAAGTGGGAGGAAAAATCCCCCCAGAGACCATCTGATTTGACTAAAAACAAGCAAACAGTCCCACAGGTTCTGGTGAAGACAACAGACCAGAGTAGCGTGGAGGCCCAAACTCAGACGCTACCACACGGAGAGGCACAGCCGCTGAGCAAAATTAGTAAATCATAGAAAACTGTCAGTGCCTGTGGTAATAGTGGTGATGTGATATTAAATGTGTTTTTCTGTGCTGCAATAATGTATTAGTAAGTCAATTTTAAAATATACACTGTACAAACTGTGATACAAAATGTCATGTAGATATTTATTGTTGTAGAAGATGCTTTTTCCAGGAATTGAAATGTGGCTACTACAGGATACATGTAGCTGAGAGTTCGTGCCAGACGAATGGGTAAACCTGACATGAATCAGCCAAAGAAAGAAGTTTATTTATTGCTGACCAACAGGTCTTAGAGTAAGGTTAGTGGGAAATATTGAAAAAAAGGGAAACGAGAGATGCAAACACTGGAGGTTCATTCGTATTATCACATCTCTGCATCATCTTTGCCGTCAGTCAGTTTGACAAAGCAAAAGCAGGCTGGGAGTTATGCCAAACGGCTGATTGTCTCACAGTGTCAACCTGCAAATTGCATGCTGCTATCTAATGATTTTCGGAAGACCAGAAAACAGCAATCTTCTCCTTGTGTTGTCTTCATAAATTCTTGTGTCTGTTGTACCAGTACCATGTGCCAATACATCTGCTCAAAAAACAAAGTATCCTTTTATAAAATCCTCTTCATACTGTTCTGTACTCCTTATACTGGGACTCACACTGTGCTTGTGTACATAATAAATCCAATGTAGCCGTCCAAGATTTTATAAGGATACTTTATAGTTAGCCTAAAGAATGTTAAGTTGAACCAAATGTGTAAAGTTTTGAGCAGAATATTTCAATTAAAAATTAAGTTATTTATTTTTGTATCATATACAAATATATCTATATATATATATAATGTTATAGAGAAGTAATCTGAAAAGTAAATATATAAAGGTTACTAACCAAAGGTGTTCACTGTATTGATGACTGTCAAAGTACTGTAATTAAAAGGCGCTGCTAATGAATAAAAGGAACAATTTAAAATGGTATCTTGCTATTAAGAGTTGAAGCATATTTCATGTTTAGTTATTTTTTTTAACCTCATATGTTTTATTATCACATGCACTACACTGCACGACAAGTTTCTCACATGAAAATGGCAATCATTTTGACCGTAAACAATGATCAACATACAGTCAGGTCCATAATTCACTGAACAAGATAAATTTTTGCAGTTTTGCCTCAAACAATCAAGACGTGATTGAAGTGCAGAGTTTCAGCTTTAGTTCAAAGGGGTTTCATAAAGATTTGAAATAACTGTTTAGGAATTACACACATTTTCATACACAGTCACCCATTTCCAGAGACTTCAAATTAATTGGACAATGGTTTGTTTAGCTGATTCCAAGTGTTAAACGTGCATCGAGTAGCTTTACACTGGAATTCACAATTCAAGTTCCAACGGGGTGTCAATATAAGTGAAACAGTCCATCATCAGGCTGAAAAACAAGAAAAAACTATTGGAGATACTTGAAAAGCTTTAGGATTGACCAAATCAACAATCTGATATAGTCTTTAAAAAAAAGGAATGCACTGGCCAACAACACAAAAAGGCCTGAAATACCAGAAGCAATAACAGAATTGCATTTCATTGGTTAAAAAAAACCCCAACAACTTCACAACATCTAACAAAGTTAAGAACATTTTCAAGGAGGTAATCATTATCAAAGTCTGCAATAAAGAGATGCCTTCACAAACATAAATATAAAGGGTTTGCAGCTAGTGGCAAACCACTAATAGTTCAAATGATGACTTCAGATGATCTCCATCCAAGTGCTGAAACAGTCTTGATATTTTGTAATTTTGTCTAATCCCCTTTGAGACCTTGACAATGGGACTGTGCATAAAAGTATCTGTTATTCCAAAGTAGCTAATACAATATTTTTGTCTCTAATTTAAAAGCAAAAAGTCTGCAATTACATTACATATTGATTGTATTGATAGTGTGATGTAAATTTACTGTTGTGGTGTGCACAGGCAGAATTTGAAAAACTGTGTCTTTTTCCAATAAATATTGGACATAACTGTAACCATAAATGTCCGCTGTTAGACCCAAAACTCAATCCTCTGATTTCATCAATTCAATTCAATTCACTTCAATTTTATTTATATAGCGCCAAATCACAACATAAGTCACCTCAAGGCGCTTCATAGATACAGAGAAAAACCCAACAATCATATGACCCCCTATGAGCAAGCACTTTGGCAACAGTGGGAAGGAAAAACTCCCTTTTAACAGGAAGAAACCTCCAGCAGAACCAGGCTCAGGGAGGGGCGGCCATCTGCTGCGACCGGTTGGGGTGAGAGAAGGAAGACAGGATAAAAGACATGCTGTGGAAGAGAGACAGAGATTAATAACAGATTTGATTCAATGCAGAGAGGTCTGTTAATACATAGTGAGCGAGAAAGGTGACTGGAAAGGAAAAACTCAATGCATCATGGGAATCCCCCGGCAGCCTATGTCTATTGCAGCATAACTAAGGGAGGATTCAGGGTCACCTGGTCCAGCCCTAACTATATGCTTTAGCAAAAAGGAAAGTTTTAAGCCTAATCTTGAAAGTAGAGATAGTGTCTGTCTCCTGAATCCAAACTGGAAGCTGGTTCCACAGAAGAGGGGCCTGAAAACTGAAGGCTCTCCCTCCCATTCTACTTTTAAATACTCTAGGAACAACAAGTAGGCCTGCAGAGCGAGAGCGAAGTGCTCTAATAGGGTGATATGGTACTACAAGGTCATTAAGATAAGATGGGGCCTGATTATTTAAGACCTTGTATGTGACGAGCAGGATTTTGAATTCAATTCTGGATTTAACAGGAAGCCAATGAAGGGAAGCCAATACAGGAGAAATCTGCTCTCTCTTTCTAGTCCCTGTCAGGACTCTTGCTGCAGCATTTTGGATTAGCTGAAGGCTTTTCAGTGAGTTTTTTGGACATCCTGATAATAATGAATTACAGTAGTCCAGCCTGGAAGTAATAAATGCATGAACTAGTTTTTCAGCGTCACTCTGAGACAGGATATTTCTAATTTTAGAGATGTTGCGCAAATGGAAGAACGCAGTCTTACATATTTGTTTAATATGTGCATTGAAGGACATGTCCTGGTCAAAAATGACTCCAAGGTTCCTCACAGCGTTACTGGAGGCCAAGGTAATGCCATCCAGAGTAAGAATCTGGTTAGATACCATATTTCTAGGCTTTTCAGGGCCGAGTACAATAACCTCAGTTTTATCTGAATTAAGAAGCAGAAAGTTAGCGGCCATCCAGGTCTTTATGTCTTTAAGACATTCCTGCAGTTTAACTAATTGGTGTGTGTTATCTGGCTTCATGGACAGATAGAGCTGGGTGTCATCTGCATAGCAGTGAAAATGTATGCTATGTCTTCTAATGATGCTGCCTAAGGGAAGCATGTATAATGTAAACAGAATTGGTCCTAGCACTGAACCCTGTGGAACTCCATAATTAACCTCAGTGTGTGAAGAGGACTCTCCATTTACATGAACAAATTGGAGTCTATTAGATAGATATTAGAGCTGGACGATATATCGAGTTTTTTAAAAATATCGATATATTTTTATACGAGATATAAGATGTGACAATATCCTTTATATCGATATAGTCTATGTTACGTTATAATTATACTTGTGGAGCCGCAAGTTTGCCTCTCTTTCGTCCACTTTCGTCTTTACGCAACGTTACTCGGCCTCCCCTCCTCCCCCATCGCTTCACCTGCAGGAAGCGACAAGATGGACACGGCAAATCTCCGTTAACGAGTTACTGCGCATCGCCCCGTGCGTGGGGCTGGATGGCGTCAACATGTTAGCTAGCTAACCACGCTAACGAGCTAACCACGCTAACGCCATGCAGCCCAGAGGTGCTGCACGGACTAAAATCCTTTCATTTTCTCAAAAGTTGACAGCGCGCCTTATGTATGAATTCTGGTTGTGCTTGATGACTGCGAACCGATTTTATGTGGAACACGGCGCTCAGCAATCTGTCAAAAAATGTTTTAGTACGACTTTGGTAAGCTACGGAGCTGCACCGCTTGATGGATTGTCGGAGCATTACGGCTGAGCCTCGCGGAGTGATACGTACTGTGCTTCAACGTAATATTACCCTACTGTGTATAAGGACCATAAATGGCACCTGTTAAGAGACGTGGTTGCGAAGCGGATTTCAAACTCCAGGCTGTCAGTCACGCAGTACAAGTTGGGAACAGAGCAGCTGTGAAACTGTCTTTGTTATTGTGCTCAGCATCTTTTAGTTTACATTTTGACTGCACAATTGTGAGCTTTTTGTTATGCACAAAAACAACATTGTTTTCTTTTATTTATGGAGCATTATTATTTAATAAATGCTCATAATTTATTTTTGAGTAAATTTTATGTACATCTGTTCTATGTTAATAAAAGTGCCTGTGTGACATCTGGGACACAGCTTTGACTAAGAACTCTCTTTTTGTTCTTACTTTATGGCTTTAAAAAAAATATATCGAGATATATATCTTATATCGCCATCCAGCTAAAAAATATCGAGATATGAATTTTGGGTCATATCGCCCAGCCCTAATAGATATGATACAAACCACTGCAGTGCAGTACCTGTAATACCTACAGCATGTTCTAATCGCTCTAATAGGATATTATGGTCAACAGTAGGGCTGCTCAATTAATCGAATTTTAATCACGATTACGATCTGGGCTTTCAACGATCATTAAAAATGACTGAGCCGATTATTAGCCCCTCCCTCATTTATCCGCGACACCTTAAAGGCCGGTCCGTGAAAATATTGTCGGGCATAAACCGGTCCGTGGCGCAAAAAAGGTTGGAGACCGCTGATTAAGAGGACCCGAGGGAAGCTCGGAAAGCTAAGCAGAAGTTATTTGGAGAGGAGAGTGACTGCTGTTGGTTGAAAAGAGAGGTAAAAAAAAAAAAACTTCAGTGGTGTTGCACACTATTTTATATTATTTTTTAAAGTCATTGTTAACCCTTTAAATCCGGTCAGAGCAGCACGCTCCGTTTTGTGTAACTATTTTTAAATCCCTGTAGAATCTGAACCGCGTAAGCTAGCGCAATAATTTGTTTTGCATATGAAACCGGAGGAGTTGTACTTACATCTTATGCCATCAGCTTGTCCTCGGTCACGGTTTCCTTCCACATATAGCTTTGCAAAAATTGCATAAAAAGCGCTTGCAGGAACAAAAACATAATATTCCAGAAACACGCTTTGCCGATCCGATCAGCTGTTCATAACACTTCCCACAGTGAAACAGACGTCAGCGCGAACTGTCGTATGTCCGCCATTTCCTGGCCGAAACCGGAAGTGACGTCATTTTCGCGGAAATGTAGTTTTTTACTTGTAGACCTTAAAAACCTCTACTGGTCATGTTTGGCTTTACTGAATAGTTTCTGGGATGCTTAGAACTCGAATTGCACTGCTGGAAATAGTTTATTTTGATGCACATGCTGTTTTCTTTGCAAATTTGCATCATAGGATTGTTTTTTTTTTTGTTTTTCCTGCAGTGTATATAAAAATTGGTGTATCTCCAAAATAAAACTATGGAGACACTCAAAATAAATTTCCTGTTGTTGTAAACTATTTTTTGCAACTTTTTTGTATTTAAAGTTTTGAGGGATAAACCTCTTAAATTTCTCCAAGTAGAAATATATGTAAAAAAACAAAACAAAAATGATTTTCAATTTTTTTGTAGTTTATTGCACTTTTTTGCAATTAATGTAGTTACTATGGACTTAATGCATACATATTATTAAAATATGGGCTATAACAGTTATTTAGCAACTTGAAATGCTCCCACAAATGGCACTACAACATGTAAAAAAATAATATAAGCTCTGGCGGACTTGGTTCTATAGTAGGTCTTAAAGGGTTAAATAAATATCGTCAAATAATCGCGATCTCAATTTCAGTGAAAATAATCGTGATTATCATTTTTGCCATAATCGAGCAGCCCTAGTCAACAGTATCGAATGCTGCGCTAAGGTCTAGCAGGACAAGCACAGAGATGAGTCCACTGTCAGAGGCCATAAGAAGATCATTTGTAACCTTCACTAAAGCTGTTTCTGTGCTGTGATGAGCTCTGAAACCTGACTGAAATTCTTCAAATATGGGGTCTAAAAGACACGTTGATGGTTTGGAGGAAGTAATTATTGAAGTTAACTCAGAAAGATCAATTAGAGAAAAAGAGTCTAACATTGCCGGCAATAAGTCGGACTCGTTCCCGGTGGGTGATGGGCTCCGCCAGGGCTGCCCTTTGTCTCCGGTTCTGTTCATAATTTTTATGGACAGGATTTCGAGGCGCAGCCAAGTGGCGGAGGGCTTTCGCTTTGGTGGCCTCAGAATCTCATCTCTGATTTTTGCAGATGATGTGGTTCTGTTGGCTTCATCGGGTGAGGGCCTCCAGCTCGCACTGGAACGGTTCGCAGCCGAGTGTGAAGCAGCGGGAATGAGGATCAGCACCTCCAAATCTGAGGCCATGGTTCTCAGCCGGAAAAGGGTGGAGTACCCACTCCGGGTCGGGGATGAGTTCCTGCCCCAAGTGGAGGAGTTCAAGTATCTCGGGGTCTTGTTCGCGAGTGATGGGAGAAGGGAGCCGGAGATCGACAGACGGATTGGGGCTGCAGCTGCAGTAATGCGGACGCTGCACCGGTCCGTCGTGGTGAAGAGGGAGCTGAGTGTAAAAGCGAAGCTCTCAATTTACCGGTCGATCTACGTCCCTACCCTCACCTATGGCCACGAGCTGTGGGTAGTGACCGAAAGAACGAGATCGCGGATACAAGCGGCAGAAATGAGCTTCCTCCGAAGGGTAGCTGGCCTCTCCCTTAGAGATAGGGTGAGAAGTTCGGCCATCCGGGAAGGGCTCAGAGTAGAGCAGCTGCTGCTCCACATCGAAAGGAGCCAGCTGAGGTGGTTCGGGCATCTGATAAGGATGCCCCCTGGGCGCCTCCTGGGTGAGGTTTTCCAGGCATGTCCCACCGGGAGGCCCCGGGGCAGACCCAGGACACGCTGGAGAGATTATAGCTCTCGGCTGGCCTGGGAACGCCTTGGTATTCCCCCGGATAAGCTGGAGGAGGTGGCTGGGGAGAGGGAGGTCTGGGCCTCTTTGCTTAGGCTGCTGCCCCCGCGACCCGGCCCCGGATAAAGTGGATGAAGATGGATGGATGGAGTCTAACTTAACATCAATGGTACTAAGAGTAGCTGTAGATAATATTACATCTGTGGGATGATTACTGGTAATTTTTTCTCTAATGATAAAGATTTTATTTGTGAAGAAGTTCATGAAGTCATTACTAGTTAACGTTAAAGGGATTGTCACATTTGTATAGCAGATTTTTCTTTACAGCAAATTTTACAGCAATGTTCCTTTTGGAATCATAACCTCTTTTAGAAAGGTTCCACTTAGCTTCTTAACAAAATCATTTATTGAAATACATACTGACCTTAAGAGGCTCCTGCAGGCAACCAGTTGATTTAAGCCGAGTTTATGTAGTGATCAGTTGCTCCAGACCATTGTATGGTTGGGCCATCCTGGAGGAGCTACCTGTGCAACCTGATTGGGTTATAGGTAATATCTCTTGATATCAGCAGTGAGAAGGACAGCAGCAAAAAGCAAAACTAAAGAAAAATCAGCCCAGATCAATAACGGGATAATTTCTTTGAAAAGTATGTATGTCTTGGTGTGAACATTTGTAATAAACACTGATCAGCAGTGAGTCTGCGGTGGCGCAGAAACCGATGGTAAATGGTAAATGGCCTGTATTTATATAGCGCTTTACTAGTCCCTAAGGACCCCAAAGCGCTTTACATATCCAGTCATCCACCCATTCACACACACATTCGCACACTGGTGATGGCAAGCTACATTGTAACCACAGCCACCCTGGGGCGCACTGACAGAGGCGAGGCTGCCGGACACTGGCGCCACCGGGCCCTCTGACCACCACCGATGGTTATAGATTGCTTCTCTTTCTTTGATCTGCCCACATAGGCTAACCATGTCAGCAATTGATGCATATTGAATCAGTTACCCAGGTGACACACAACAAACAATGCCAGCAAATGCGCGGGTCACACTTTGCTACGGACCTTATAAATCCAGCGGAGTAATACAACACAGGACCTTCCGCCTCCAGGGTCTCCAGGGTCTGTCTCATATCCCAACACGTTCTCACTCCCAACTCGTCAAACGTGTGACGCATGGTCAGGCTCCCTCTGCTTCACTTATGGACGCGCAGGGTACCCTCCTCGCGTCGGGAATTGACGTGAAGGGTCCTCCGATTGAAGAGATTGCCGCGGAAGTGCCTGTTGTCGGTATATTTAGACATTTTCCAAATAACATTGTAGTGACGTATACAGAACACAATAAATTATATAATGTAAACAACTACCTGAAAAACAGGTAGAACGATACTTTTGTATCGTTTATTGCATTTATGGAGGGAGTGATGTATGCTGGGTAATGGCACAGCTAGCTACTGGGTGACTTTATTCACCCGCTTCGGCTGTTATCAGTCCATACAATGGGCGTTATTAGCACAAATCAGTCCCATAGATATGGGCCATCTCCTGCTGGATTTTTCAGAAGGTTGTTCTCATCCATCCAGATGGAGGATCACTAACAGGAGCGTGGGAAGACTCCAGAATCCACTCTGGCTGGAATCCGGTGGATATGCAGTGTGTACAGGTAAGACCATTTAAACGGACAGCATTTATAGAATGACTGTTAAAAGTCAGCGAGTGTCAGTAATGTTAACGTGGTTATCTTAGTAATACACAGAGTGCTAATATAACAGCTTTAAGATGCATTTGTAGATATTATTACGTGTTTTACCGTCTTTATGGTGCTAGCTTAAACGTTAGCTTATATTGGAGTAAAGCTGTTACTGTTTAAACGATGTTAGCACAGAAATATTAGCTTCTGTCATGACTGATGAAGTTACTAGTTAATAAAGTTTTCAGTAAAGTGTTTAATCGCAGCCACAGATTGACAGCAAATATCTCGATTAGCTTCAGTGCATCTATAATACATATGTGCAAGTTTCAGTGCTTCGTTTAAACTGTATGATACTTATACTGACCCAGGGTCAGTGTAAAATACAATCCTAGCTGTGTGAACAAAGCCACCGTAAATTTAATCCTGCATGACAAACCTCAGAATGCAGGTTATTATTACTCTTTCCTGCTGGCACACCTGAGAGTCAGCTAGAAACTTACAGTGACGTGGACATCATGCAAAGACTGCCAGACTCTGTAATACTGCAAATGATCAGTGACTCAGGTTATCACTAAACTTTAAACGGCACCTCTGTGTCTCTGTGTGCTGAACATTTAGGATTGAGTCAGGCTGCATCAGCTGAAGCTGTTATTTGTATATATCAGTATTTTTTATTCAGGTGTGGGGAAAATACGTAAGACTGCAGTGAAGCGATGCACCAGATTAATCCCTGGCCAAAGGTATCATACTTAAATCAGACTACTGATCCAGCCACATCAGCCTTTTGTGAGGTCTGTTTAAAGTTGACTAAAAGTGAACTGCAGGTTCCTGAGAGGTGGATTGTGAGCACAGAAACACATGTTCATACATACAGCTGCAGCAAACTTACATTAATTTTAAATAGATTTGTTACTCTGATGTCTGTCTCTGTGTTAGTCCTCTGACAGACTGGTGACCTGTCCAGGTGTGCTCTACCTATGACTACTGGGACAGGCTCTAGCCTTTTTAATAGAAATTTTCTGTTATTCTCATTTAAAGTATTTAAGTGCTTATGCATATGCTTAGTTGTGACACTGTTATAGACTGTTCAGTGAAAGTTTCTAAAACTAGATGAACGTACTTCAGCGTCAGCAGTTTGAGAAAACAACTCCCTTTACAGGTGCTGATAAGGCCAAGGGCACAAAACAGCATAACCATTGATCCGTTGAAGTGTGGTAGGATCAGTTTGTAACTTCCTCCCTCTTCCTTGGAATGCATAAAGGAGGAGGAGCACCACTTCTGTGGCAGCGCTGACATGACTGAACTGTGATGTTTGATGTGTGTTGGCGCAGTAATAAATAGCTTGATCACAGCTCTTTCTGTGTTGCAGACTTTATTTAAAAAATTCCACGACACCTCCCACCCTCCCACTGTGAACCTGAATTGAATATTCAGAAGACATTTGTTTAAATAGTTCTACAAATCTGAGCTGTTGGTGTGTCCTTGGATTGTGTGGTAATAATATTAGAGCCTGCAATCTTTCTTACTGAATCTCTACTATGAGTCATGTTACCTGAGATTAATTCTATGTTTACCTGTCAGCCTGGACAAATGTGCTGTGTGAAGGAAATTAAATTAAATCAGATCTGAACTGCGTACATTTAAGGAACCTGTTCATATTTAATTGAAATATGAACTAGTGATTTTTTTGATTGCTGATTCCAAGAGAGTCTTTGTGGAAATCCTGTTTGGCTTTTTGTTATTTTAATTCTCTTCTCTGTTTTCCAGAACAGTTCTCCACAGTCGCTGTCCACATGGGTCAGTGGGACCAAGAAGCACTCTGCTAATGTGTGGACTCTGACCAGCAACATCCAGCAAGACCCAGACAGCGTTTTCTATCTCCCAGCTGGAGTTTTTTGTTTGTCTGTGACTGGAGAGTCAGATTTTTGTTGAGCTTCACACTTGCAGAGTTAAGTCAGTTTGCAGAGATCCCTCCCACCCTGGCTTTTATGTCCTAGATTTCTTATCTGAAAGAGTCCCCCAGAACACAAGAGACCAAGGAAGACCAACAGAGGGGCAGCCGCGCCACTGTCCCAGAAAGAGCTCAGATGAGGGCTCACTCAGCAGCCGCGGAGCAGAAGCCAGGGGGAGTTGCAGTGACGCGCCCGTGAGCTCCGCCGGCAGCCAGTTGTGCCTGAGTGACCGAGCCCCAGGCCAAGAGGCCGGGGGCACCCCACCTCCGAAGTGGCCCGAGCGAGCCCCAGGCTCCAGGCCCCGATAAGCGGCCGCCAAGGAGTGAGCCGGTGTGTACCCGGACACAAAGAACCACCAACGCACCAATGTCTGAGGGAGTCTGCCACTGGCAGGGGAAGTGGTGGTAGGGGGAGATAGGCCTCCAAACCTTGGAGGGCCTAAGATGTCCCCAGAGAGGTGGCGCCTGACACCCAACCTGACATATAGACACAGAAATACAGGCACACACATATACAAACATCCATTCCCACCCTCATGCTCTCATATGCACTTATTCCACACTCAACCAACGTGGAGACAGACATAAAGAGACGCTGTACACACGATCACACTCCCCAAGCGTACTCTACAAACCGGGTCTAGGTACCCTTGCCCCTGGAGGGGGGAACTGCACCCAGACCCAGGTGGTGTTACCCTTTTCCCTGCGGTGGGGGGAGGCAGACCGCCCTGACTCCGCAGCAGCAGGGAGGCCCCACACTCCAGACCGCAGTCGGACGGCCAACTCCTCCTCCTAGCCCCCCCGCTCCAGCAGGTTGCAGAGAATGGGGGTGAGAGAAGACTCCAAACCTCCCTCCACCCGCTCATTGTAGTGTTGATGCATGTGTGTTCTAAGGTGCATTTAAAACCCAGGAGGGCATGGAGCTACCTGCCAGAGAGCAGCAGGTAAGCGCATGGTCCCTCCTGCTAGCCCTCAATGTCTACGTGTATTTAACATTGAGAGGTGGGCAACGACGCCAGGGGTGAGGTGTACACCCTGATGGTACTTTGGATTCCGTGTATCGTGCCCACCCCCAAGATCCTATATGTATGTGTAATGAGAGTGTGAGTAATGTGAATGTCTAAGTTGTGGGATAAAATTGTGGCAGAGGCAGCCAGAAGGGGACGGGGGGGGGTAGCCTCCTCTGCACCCTGGTGACATACCCCTACTCCAAGGTCCTGCATGTGTGGGTGGTTGTGGTGGAGCGGGAAGAGGGAGGCAGCTGGAGATGGGGAGGGAGGGAAGGGAGGGGCAAGTGACCCCTCCCTGGGGCCAGCTCCCCCGCTGACCCCAGTAGGCACCCCCATACTCCGCGACCCGCCAGGGAAAGGGGGCCCAGGCCCATCCAGACCGGGGCCCAGCGCAGCAGCGCCTCCCAGCCCCATAGAGCCCGGGACAGTCCACCCAACCCCACCACAGAGAAAACTGCACCCACCCCACCATCCACTCATCTTCCAGACTACATAAGACAATAAACACCCAGGCTGAGATCTTCCTCCACCTCTCCTGTATCTCCCCCTCCTGCAGAGAGAGCCCCTGAGGAGAGGAAAGCTCCTGCAAGATGTGACAATCTTCCCCACCAGTTGAAGAGCCCCCCAGGTGGCTCGATGCACCGGCGGCTTTCGCTTTTGAAGTTTGTTGTGTGAAAAATGACTGCTGTCCGGACAACTGGGATTTTAGTTTATTCACCTTTTTCTTTCTTAGCTCGCTTTTCGGCGGGAATGTAGTCGTATTTTCCGTGAACAGTTCGAAAATGCCGCTCCACATTTCCCTTCTTTGGCATTGCGATGGTAGCCTGGCAGATGAGGCAAACGCACTTCGAAAATGACATCGTGAAAAAAAAGTCCTCCTCCCATTCCGTATGAAAGTGATACGTTTTTGTCTTCTTACTTGGTCCAGCTCCCTCACTCATTTTTAACCCTTTCTTAGGTTTAAGAGAAAAAACCGAGAGCTAAAAATTGGAGTTAACTCGCTGACTAGCTTGTCAGTTTTACTACACTTCGCGCCGCTGTTTGCGCATGCGCAGCGACCTAAGCGTCAGAAAAAATCTGATGTCATCTGACTGGCTTCCCTGTATCAATCAAGTGACGGGATGGATGATAGGCTGGCATCTATTTTTTTTAATGCCATGCGAGCTACCAATACTACCTTTGCGATTGACTGGTCGATCGCGATTGACGTATTGAGCACCCCTGGTCTACAGAGTGTTTCATCGATTGAAGAAGCCCAGCAGTTGGTCAAGAAACTACGGCAGCTTCTGCAGTGGGCTAGTAATAGGCCAGAAGTGATTAGTCATCTGCCATCCGAGGCACGGTCAGACAAACTGGAAGTCTGGCTGTCACAGGACCGACAAGAAGCGCATGAATCAACCCTGGGACTGAACTGGAACTGTGAGACGGACACCCTCAGCCTCAAGCACTGACCCATTGACTATGGAGAGCCCACTATGAGGAACATATATCGAACCCTGGCTAGTCAGTACGACCCACTTGGGTTCATCATTCCCTTCACCACCAGGGCCAAGATTATTGTACAGCAACTCTGGGACAAGCATCGAGATTGGGATGACCCCCAGTTACCTCATGATTTGCTGCACCAGTGGAAGACATGGAAGGGGGAGTTGGTGCATTTATCAGAGTTAACATTGCCACGATGTTACACACTGCCGCACATGGATCTGTCTGACATTGCAAGAGAGGTACATATCTTTTGCGATGCATCAGAGCGAGCCTATGGCTCTGTGGCTTACCTGAGATCAGAAGATCATTGTGGTAATGCGAAGCTGTCATTCCTCATGGCCAGATCACGGGTTGCTCCAAGGAAGCAGATATCTATTCCCAGACTCGAACTCTGCGCTGCACTCACTGGAGCCCAGCTCGCAAAGCTACTTCAGACAGAGCTAACGTTCAAGGTGACCACATGTACGCTGTGGTCTAATTCAACCACTGTCCTCAAGTGGTTGCATTCCACATCCTGCCATTTCAAGGTGTTTGTTGGCACCAGGATTACAGAAATTCAAGAGCTTACTAACCCCAAAGACTGGCGATATGTGGATTCCAGAGGTGGGACCAAGTCATTGTTTTGCAAGTCTCAAGTAAGTCTCAAGACTTTATCCTCAAGTCTCAAGTCAAGTCTCAAGTAATGTCAGGCAAGTCAGAGTCGAGTCTCAAGTCACTGGTGTAAAAGTCCAAGTAAAGTCACAAGTCTGAAATTTTGAATTTCAAGTCCTTTCGAGTCTTTAACAAAAAACGAAAAAAAGCATGTTGCAGTTATATGCTAAATGTAAATATTAGACCATGTAATTTTTAAATCTGTGTTTTTCTCAACACATAACAAAATAGTGAACTTAGAAAATATACACAAATTGTGAAATTGCACCTCTTTAAAATGCAGCTCAATTAAACCTAGCTCCAAGAATAATTTTCACCAACAGTTCTGAGATAAGCTGCATGTTATTCTTGGATGCGGTTGTAGGACTGGCTTTAAAATCGCATGACAAAAATATCATACATAAATAAATGATTTTTTTTTTTAAAATATCATTAAAAAAAAAAACTGCATCACCAACGTAGCCTGGAAAACATTTGCTAGTTAGATGAAGTCAGCTATCTCATCGTAGCATATTTATATGCATATTTATAATCATACGGTTCTTGGAGTGAGTGCATACACTCATGAAGTTTAGTAACTTCCGGTCACTGCAACAAGCCCAGGTACAGTTTACCGACGGATGGGTGCAGGACCTTGAAATGCACCGTGTAGAAAGTAAAGACCATCGTACGTATCATAAGTTTACCAGTCTCACAAATCGTCGTCATAAATACACATTCGTTAACCGTTTATTAATAGGACCTTTGAGCTCAATGGTAATTAATTAGCAGTGGAAATAATTTCTGGTAGCATCACAGAAATGTAGCAGTGACAATAATACTGTATGCTGTAATCGTACTGGACAATTAGTGATACAAAACAACTGTTTTATCCTGTGAATAAAAGTATATGTTTTTGTCAATGTACCATAATAACAGAAGCGAAACGCAATATTGTGTCAGGACAATTCACTATTTATGCACAATAAATAAAGGAGCATAGCGTGACAATTTCTGTTCAGCGCCAGACTTGCTTGTAACCTATATCACCAATTATGTTAAGAAAAATGACGTATTAACTACAACAGCAGACTGACCTTTGTGGAAATGCTTGGAGCAGACTAACCTGTGAGCTGGAGTGTTCTGGGACGTTATAATTGGTCTTTGAATGGCTGCAATCCAGTCGCCTCTTTGTTACTTCGGAAACATGGCTCGAACAATTTCTCTTCAACGACGTAATCCGATAACATCCGATCTCTTTACTCGTCGGCTTCCCGTGGCTGTCATGCGACCGGCTATTGCAGTTAATAATACAACAGCTTCTTGACATTTTTGTGTTTCTTTTTATCGCTGTATAACTGATTTTAATTGAAAGCCTGCGTGCGCTAGTACCGCTTGCCACGAGTTCCCAGAATCCTTTGCGGTTCTACCCGTGAATGACGTCACATTTTCAATCTCTATATAATATGCATGTTAAATTTTATATTTGGGGTAAAATATCAAGTCTTTTCAAGTAAACCGGTTCAAGTCCAATTCAAGTCCCAAGTCATTGGTGTAAAAGTCCAAGTCAAGTCACAAGTCTTAGAACATTTTTTCAAGTCAAGTCTAAAGTCATAAAATTAATGACTCGAGTCTGACTCGAGTCCAAGTCATGTGACTCGAGTCCACACCTCTGGTGGATTCTACAAGAAACCCAGCTGATGACATCACAAGGGGCAAAAATCTCACTGAACTGGCCAGCCCAAATAGGTGGACTCAAGGACCAGATTTCCTCCTCCTACCTCTTGACCAGTGGCCCTCCTGCCCATCGTTGGGTACATCAGACCCAGAGGATGGCATCGAGCTAAAACGCTCTGCCATATGTCATATGGCTAACACGACCCCGGGTAATCAAACCCCAGAGGCCCAGCGGTTCAACACATGGGCAGAATTAGTAGAAGCCACAGCTAAGGAGATTCAAAATGCAGCAATGCAGGGTGACCCAGCTGGGAGTAACTCACCTACTGCAGGGGCCTACACCGAGGCAGAGCAACAGATCTTGAGACAGATTCAGATGGACTGTTTCCCAGAGGACTACCACCTACTACAAGCAGGCAAACCTATACCGGCTAACAGTCGGCTGCTATGCCTAGCACCGCAGTATGATGCCAATCATAGACTGATCCGGGTTGGTGGCAGGCTGCGGCGAGCAGAGAGCCTTGATCTGTCTGTTGTACACCCTGTGGTCCTGGATCCCACCCATGTGTATACCAGACTACTTATTCAAGATGTGGATGCACGTCTCGGTCATCCTGGCCCAGAGAGAGTTTTCGCTGAGCTTCGGCAGACTGTATGGATCCTGCGAGGTAGAGAGGCCGTTAAGCGGCACCAACATAGTTGCATGGATTGCTGTAGGTGGAGGGCAAACCCAGCTTCTCAGCAAATGGCTGACCTGCCGCCTGTCCGCCTCAGGCTGTTCAAACCTGCCTTCTATTCGACTGGCATGGACTGCTTTGGTCCTTTCTGGATCAAGATAGGCAGACGCAGGGTGAAGCGATGGGGCATTTTGTTTAAGTGCCTCACTACTCGGGCCGTCCATATAGACCTCCTGACATCCATCGACACTGACTCCTTTCTGATGGCCTTCCGAAGGTTCATTGCGAGAAGAGGGAAACCGGCAGAAGTTTACTCGGATCAGGGGACAAACTTCAAAGGAGGGGAAAAGGAGCTCCAGCAGGCGTTCTCCATCATGAGTCCGGACCTCCAGCAGAAACTGGCTAAGCAGCAGGTTCGTTTCCGCTTCAATCCACCTGCAGCACCCCACTTTGGAGGCACTTGGGAAAGAGAAATCCGCTCTATCAAAAACGCCTTATACACCTCTGTTGGCTCTCAAACAGTGAGTGAGGAAGTACTCAGGACCCTTCTTACAGAAATCGAGGGTATCCTGAATGCCAAACCCCTAGGTTATGTTTCTGCTGATGTGGCTGACATCGATCCAGTGACCCCTAACTACTTGCTCATCGGGCGGCCTGACAGCTCCCTACCTCAGGTAGTGTATCCTGAAGAAGAAGCGCTAGGGAGGCGAAGATGGAGACATTCGCAAATCCTGGTGGACAGATTCTGGTCATTTTTCATCAGACACTATTTGCCTAATCTCCAAACTCGCATGAAGTGGCAGAGACCCATGGAGGACATAACAGAGGGAGCGGTTGTTCTGCTGGTGGATCCACAGCTACCCAGAGCATCATGGCAGATTGGGAGAGTGACGAAGATTCTTACTGGTTCTGATGGCCACACCAGAACAGCAGAGGTGAAGATACGTGACAAAACATACACCCGGCCTATAGTACGTCTGATTGTGCTTCCGGCGATCAAGGATGAGGATGACCAGGTGGGGGAGCCCTCGTCTGTATAAACAGCCTTTCCATGGGGCCAATTTGCACCGCAAATTGGGGGGCGGCTATGTTGGAAAGGCTGTCAGCTGTGTGGGGGGGGGCCCTTGTGGCGAGAGAGCACAGTTGGACTATTGAGCACATGTTCCAGTGATCAGAGTTGGAGCTAACACATAGCAAGAGCCGCCTGGCAGACTGACTCTGCAGGGGATGTCTACACACGGTGTGAGTTGTGTGCGTCGCTAAAGAACTGTGAGTAGACGTGGAGCCATGCCTGAAAAGGACAGTTTTAGTCTTTTATGCCAATTAGACATTTAGTGGATGTAGAAGTGCAATGTGTATCGACCTGTTCGCTATGTGGCTAGTTCATGCTACTAATGCTACCTGTTATGCTACATACCTGCTGGCTGTAAGCTAAACGATTTGGTGTTTGTGATATATTGTTGTTGGGTGTATTGGCAATCAATGTCATGTACTGTAAGGGTTTGGGAGTAGTGTGTGAAACTCGTGCATGTAGATGTTCATATAGGAATTCCCATTTGTAGTTCTGGTTAGATTCGAAGAACGCTAATGCATCATAATTCATGACTTAGATGTTTATTACATTCAGTATTCTGTCTGTTCACAGACCACACACACCCACACCCCTCACCACTCTGTAAGCCTGCGGTTGCATTACTGTGTTGCTGTACTGTGCTGTTAAGCTGAGGAATCACAGTAAAGACGGTATAACCTTTATCTGTGCGTCCTGTGTGTTCTGACCGACACCCCAAGGTGAACACCACTGCTATTCAGCCAACACCTATACAGCCCTGGGTTCAACCCAAATTAACAAACAAAGTTCACCAAACTCACACAGTTTACATTCTGTATGTTTCCATCTTTACCAGCCACACTCTAACTGCATTTAAGAAAATAATCCTTAGAAATCGTTGTTTTTCTCTTTTGTAATTGATGATAATTCAGTGAATATACTGCGCTGCTTCCTTTTATTGCGTCACACATTGCTTTAAGTTTTTCAGTGTCCAGTTATTTTTTACTGCTGTTTGAATTCTCTGTATGTTTGACCCTGTAGACTGTTTGATGGACTGCTTGTCTTCCTGTTTGTTACCGCCGCCTGTTTTTTAATAAAGATTTGGATTTCTGACTTTAACACAGCCTCTGCGTGTCCTCCCTTTGTGTCCTCTTCCTCTGTGAATGTGTTGCATGTGTCACAGATTCATTTTATTAACAGTTTTCCCACAGTGAGTTGCATCAGCATTCATTCACAGCACATTTCAGAAGGATTCAGATTAATACAGTGATCTTACAGTCAGAATGATCCTGACAGAGTGCCACTGTAAATGATCTTTCGTCAGGTAAATTTTAAAGTTCAGTATTTCAAAGCAGGAGTTATGAAGAATCATACTGGAAGACAATCAACTTTTAGTGTTTTCCGCATATTAATTATTCTGAAATAGAGACGGTGACCCTAACTGTACAGAAGCACTAAACAACTGACAATCTAACAGACATCATTGGCCCGAGCTGTCATGCACAGTGAGTCTGATCCTTTGCTGTGAGAGTATGAAAAGCATGTTTCTGGTCAGTTTGGAAGAAATAATATCACAATGTTGATCTTTCTTTCCAATATTCCTTGTCTTTTACAACATAAACTGTGATCAAAGGTACTTATGTTCACAGCATGTAATAATACTGACAGTCCAGGGCATTGTGGTCTGTTGAGCTAGGGTTAGGGTTAGGGTTAGCAATTCAGACATATGTAATCAATATTAAACGTCTCTGACGTGGGCCACTGTCCGCAGTGTTGGGAAATCCATACCAGGCTGGAACGAGTCAAGGTAGGTGAGCATCCACGAGAAGACACAGCAGATGCATCCTACTAATACTGACAGGACCAGGAGACTCCAGAAACCAAGCATCTTCTCTTCAGTGCCATCCTCTCCTGTCACCCTCTCTGCTCGCAGCTCTTTGAGTATGGGGTGGAGAAGGGCGCAGAGAAACCCTTATTACTAATTTGTATTATAATTCAATTTTCATGAAATATTCATATTCAGTATTGGTCCTTTTATATTAATAACCACGTATCCACCCAGGCTCATGGTGGGGCAGGGCTCTGTCCTGGGATGCTTGAGTACAAGGTAATGTACACCCTGACCAGGTATCCAGTCTGTCAGAATTGTTTTCAATATTTGGTTCAAAAACATGAGTGACAACAAAAATCCAACTAGGATTCTTGCATATGATGAATGAAGTCTGTCTTTGACTGTATTGTCCAGCTGATCCATCAAACCCCCAGCAGGTGAATCTTATTCATGACATAACACGGCAACAATGTAAAAAATGAAACAGCAACAGTCTAAATGTAAAGTGCATTCTAAACTCCTCTTCAATAAATCATATGCAAAGAGTCATTCAGGACTGTAAAACGTGAACTACAGAACCCAGAGTCTTCATCATTAAATCTCTGGTTGCTTCATTTTTCTATCCTATATCAGACACTATAAGGTTAGGTTAGGTAAACTTGCATTCTCATGGTGAGGCAAAGTGCTTTATGTGTGTGTGTGCGTGTCATGAACGGCTATAAAAGGCCTATAATTAAAGAACAAAGCGGGGTTTGAGTTCGAGTTGCGGCAGACTGTCACTACTTGTAAATGGAACGCAGCCTTCCTATGGCGGACAGCTAATAACAGGAATCGGACGCGGTCCAGCCAAGTCCACAGCAACCACCATAGCAACCACCTAGCATGACCTTAAAAACATATTCTGTCTTCATAACTATCAAAAACATGAAACGATTTGAAAAGTGTTTAAGTGTTACAGCTGCAGAGAGCTATGGCGGTATCTTTGGAAGCTGTTTACATAGCTAATAATATACGATGTAACCATGGAGACAGTCAGTCTGAGCTAGCGGTGCATGTTTACTACAGTGAATAAGGTGATTGCGTGCACAGCGTCCACATGCTGCAGAGGGTAAAGACATTACTTCAATATTGTTTTATATTGATATATATTTGCCTTCTGTTGACCATCACCTCAGGTTCACCATTACAGTTTCAGCAGACAGATGCACACTGTCTAAATATCAACACATTCAAAACTCATGTCTCAGAAATAAGCACAGCTGTTCATGTTTGTCATTAGAGTTTTATTTGTAAGAAAATTATGAACTTCATATTGTGCATCAAATAAAAGAACATTTCACAACTCTGAGTCAACAGAAACAGGTAACAGAAATGTCTCTAATGTAGACATGTACAGTGTAGTGTAAGCATTAAAAGATCATAAAGGAAACACTAACATTTATGTCAAACTAATTGTAATAAAAAAATGAGCAGGTGCTTTATAGATTTAAAAGAAAGAATCTGAAAACAACAATTTTTTGGTCTAAGTGATCAAAGTAGAAAACAGAACTGATGTTCAAAAACAAACCGTAGCTGCACTAATATTACACATCTCCATTGTTGTGGTGAACAGACATGTTGCTTTTAAAACCACATGCAGTGTGTGACCGTGACTGTTCACTGAGACCATGAACGCCACTTCGCTGAAGCCTTCGCCTTCTTCTTCTAAATTGGAAGCAGAAGGAGCACGAGCTGCTTTGATCTACTGAAAGGAAAAAGCAGAACATCTGAGCTGAAACCAGTCAGCTGAAATCATTAAGACAGGAACAATCATTCAATGCAGTGTCTCAGGTGGCTTAGCCTGTTACAACTGTTGATACAAGCTAAATACGGTTAACACACAGTGTCAGGGAGCTCCAGTGTGGGAACTAGTGGCTTTAGGTTTGTAGTCATTTAACTTTCATCCATTCATTCATTTAATTCAGGAGGAAGAAATGTCAGGTTGATGCAGGCTGGTTACATGCATTTGGTCCCATGCTGTCTTTAACTAAATGACTTGGTTCATTTTATGGCTGGGCTGTATGTGGGGTTATATCATGTTATTTGGGCAGGAGTACCTGTCCTCTGTTAGACTTAGAAAGTTTCTCCATAAGTAGAGTTTCTAACTCTTCTAGCACATCTGTGGCTGACAGCTTTTTGGTGGCTCTTTTTACCCCACACTGGTTGTGAGTGTGTAAATAGCCCCACTAGTTCTTTTGGGTTGCAGTTAACTTGGGAGGAAGAGGTAGGTCTGCCATGACTAGATGAATAACAATTATCTGGGATACATAAATTTCATAATGCATGCATATATCTCTATAAACCTGGCCTGAGGGCTGCCATTTTTTACATTCAGTTATTTCTTTGTTGAATCTAAATAATGAATGTGTTACAGTTAAACTGATACTGGTCAGTGTAAATGGCTCATTGGGACACAGAAACCTTTAAATTAAACCCTATCACCTGATATCGAGTGTCAAACAATATCAAAGCTGTAAAAGCTGTTTACAGTCAGAATTTATAAAAACTATGATTGTAAATAAATTCAAACAAGTGAGCTTTTCTCTTTGGGCTGAATATCAACACTGTGATTTCTTAGACTGTAAGCTTTACTTTAGCACAACCAGTTGTAGAAGCTGCCACTCCAAATGTCTTTTGATAACAAGAAAAAAATACCTTTTCAGTACACGGCCTGAAGTTCTTCTCTGACATCTTCTGCAATCGGCTTTGTCTGCTGGTTTGAAGACAATAAACCACAAAAAAGATGATTTAGTCACTTTGTCTGCATCATGCAGCTTGAATGTGTCATGTAACGATGTTGAATAGCCGTCGTTATCCCTCTGCTGCATCAGTAGGATTGTACTGTACAGCATCTCATTGATATGTGAGGAATGCTAATGTAACACGATAACAGACTTACATCATTAAAACATAAAGGACAGGAGATATTTAGATATTTTTATATTTATATTACATTTTATAGCTGACGGATATTACTAAATAGATAGAATTTACTAAATAGCTGGATGAACATGAAAAATATGTCTATAATAACAAATGACCATGAGAGCCAGTAGAATTAATTCAACTGGACACTCGAAAGACGTCCTTAAATGCTCTTTAAGTGGCAGAACAAACGAACAAACAGTTAATCGCTTACTTGAGATTAAATCTGCTCAGCTACTTTGAAAACAGTTTATAAGTGGTTCCTCCTTTAACAGGATGACTGCTCAGGGGTAAGGCCATCATGCAGTCCAGCAACCTTTATGGTTCTGCTTTGATTCACCAGGAACTATTAGGGAAACCTTCCAGCGCCTCCTGTGAAAGACACAGGCATAAACACACAAACATTTATTAACATGTTCCACAGTCTTCCAGTTTGATTTTCTCATCCTGTGGACAACAACATACATGGATGCAGGTTTATTGTTAACTTTTGTAAGGTTTATTTAGTGAACATATCCAGCTGCAGCTCCACTGTGATCCTGAACTGGATAAGCACTTAAGAAAATGTGTCAATAAATGCACATACATCAACTTACTATATTTATCCAAACAGACGGGACCAATAATGCTTCACTGAGTTAGAGACTTTAACAGTCTCTTCTATGTAAGAATGTCTCGTGCTGATAGACCTGCAAACTTGACAACAAAGGTTTTTCAGACTACATGTAGCTGTCCTCTATGTCAGCTCACACATTTACATTTATGTCACACTTATTTCTGCTTTCCCATTTTATAATTATTACTTACATTTTGATTAGATACCTTGAGTTTGTAAATGATCAGATTAGATAATTGGAATACAATGTATCCAATTCAGGGTTGCAGGAGGATGAAGCCTATCCCAGCTGATACAGGACAAAGACAGGCTGCCAGTTTATTGCAGGGCTAACACAATATGTGTAACAGAAAATCCACTTAAATGTTTGATATTTCTTATAATAATCATAATTATGACTATTATTTAAAGGTTTCTTTATAAATACATTTTGATTTTTTATAACCTCTAAAATATAAACCTGAGCTGTTTCAGATTCTGACCTCACTGCAGCTCCCTCTTGGAAGTACGTCTGCTTCTTGTCTACCCCCAGTGTTGACCGCCTGCCCTTGATATCACGTACTGTACCTGAGGAACAAAAAAGGACAAACACTTGCCTTCATTTAAGAAGTACATTCATACAGAGGTAATCTATGGAAACACACTAGTTCACCCTTTGGGAGAAATCAGTTCCTGTGAAACATTTCTGTAAATGAACATCATGTGGAAAATGAATGAAATGAGTTCTTCAGGTGACTCAGCAGTCCCACACTGACAAATGAAATCTAGTTAAACTATTAAGCATATTTGCTCTTCTGAAATCTGTGTTAAACAACAACAAACATAAATTAGTAACAAAAATACAGCTGAGTAGAGGCTTTACAAACCACCAGAAGCCATAATGCTAAATTTTAATCTTCAAATGTTTCTGAGCCGTCTTCAACCTGCTTTTAACACATTAAAGTCCCACAGTCAATGCAGCCTGACTCAATCCTAGATGTTCAGCACACAGAGAGTCACTGATCATTTGCAGTATTACAGAGTCTGGCAGTCTTTGCATGATGTCCACGTCACTGTAAGTTTCTAGCTGACTCTCAGGTGCGACAGGTGTGCCAGCAGGAAAGAGTAATAATAACCTGCATCCTGAGGTTTGTCATGCAGGATTAAATTTACAGTGGCTTTGTTCACACAGCTAGGATTGTATTTTACACTGACCCTGGGTCAGTATAAGTATCATACAGTTTAAACGAAGCACTGAAACTTGCACATATTTATTATAGATGCACTGAAGCTAATCGAGATATTTGCTGTCAATCTGTGGCTGCGATTAATCACTTTACTGAAAACTTTATTAACTAGTAACTTCATCAGTCATGACAGAAGCTAATATTTCTGTGCTAACATCGTTTAAACAGTAACAGCTTTACTCCAATATAAGCTAACGTTTAAGCTAGCACCATAAAGACGGTAAAACACGTAATAATATCTACAAATGCATCTTAAAGCTGTTATATTAGCACTCTGTGTATTACTAAGATAACCACGTTAACATTACTGACACTCGCTGACTTTTAACAGTCATTCTATAAATGCTGTCCATTTAAATGGTCTTACCTGTACACACTGCATATCCACCGGATTCCAGCCAGAGTGGATTCTGGAGTCTTCCCACGCTCCTGTTAGTGATCCTCCATCTGGATGGATGAGAACAACCTTCTGAAAAATCCAGCAGGAGATGGCCCATATCTATGGGACTGATTTGTGCTAATAACGCCCATTGTATGGACTGATAACAGCCGAAGCGGGTGAATAAAGTCACCCAGTAGCTAGCTGTGCCATTACCCAGCATACATCACTCCCTCCATAAATGCAATAAACGATACAAAAGTATCGTTCTACCTGTTTTTCAGGTAGTTGTTTACATTATATAATTTATTGTGTTCTGTATACGTCACTACACTGTGATTTGGAAAATGTCTAAATATGCCGACAACAGGCACTTCCGCGGCAATCTCTTCAATCGGAGGACCCTTCACGTCAATTCTCGACGCGAGGGGGGTACCCTGCGCGTCCATAAGTGAAGCAGAGGGAGCCTGACCATGCGTCACACGTTTGAGGAGTTGGGAGTGAGAACGTGTTGACCTGTGCAACCTGATTGGGTTATAGGTAATATCTCTTGATATCAGCAGTGAGAAGGACAGCAGCAAAAAGCAAAACTAAAGAAAAATCAGCCCAGATCAATAACGGGCTAATTTCTTTGAAAAGTATGTATGTCTTGGTGTGAACATTTGTAATAAACACTGATCAGCAGTGAGTCTGCGGTGGCGCAGAAACCGATGGTTATAGATTGCTTCTCTTTCTTTGATCTGCCCACATAGGCTAACCATGCCAGCAATCGATGCATATTGAATCAGTTACCCAGGTGACACACAACAAACAATGCCAGCAAATGCGCGGGTCACACTTTGCTACGGACCTTATAAATCCAGCGGAGTAATACAACACAGGACCTTCCGCCTCCAGGGTCTGTCTCATATCCAGCTTTATTGAGATTCATGCATGTCATGCTTGTCATCTGCCTTCGTCCATGTTATAAAACTTTTGTTTTGTTTTAATGACCGATCCAATATGTCTGCAGCCGCTCTGAGAGCGCGCGGGCACCTGTGCGTTTTGGAAGAAACACGCGAGTGGAATATTGTGGAGCTCGTGGTCAGCGGGGAGGTCGTTTTCACCTGTAACATAAAGGATCTGGAGTTTGGTAAGTTTGGTTGACTGGGATACATGTAAGGTTTGTGGGATTAACGTGGAGCTACAAATCAACTTAAAGTGATAGGTCGTGATGACGTCACTCAGTCTGAAAACCTTTTGGTTTTTGTTTTTCCCCAAAGGCGGAGATGGAAAACTGGACCCTGTTTGCAGAGAGGCTGTTGCTGCAGTGGAGAGTGCTTACTGAAAATAAACCCATATTTAAAAAATGCAATTAAAAACTGTACATATTATGCAATTACACCACTGTATGGATTCATTTATAAACACCAGTCAATTTATTAGGTTCACATGTTTAACTTCTTGTTATGTGAGATTTTCCTGCACAACTATCTTTACATTTACAGAGAATGCTCTGGAAAAGACATAATATTCAGTGACTAATATTTATCTGGGTGAAAATATTTTGTCAATTCTAGAGGTCTGAGGAGAACGGCCAGCCTGCTTCGATTTGATAGGAAGATTACTCTAACTCGAATAACCAGCCATTACAACTGAGGTATGCAGAAAAGGGCCTCTGAATGCACAACATTTAAAGCATTAAAGCTGTAGATGGGCTACAGCTGCATAAGAACGTACCAGGTGCCACTTTTTTCAGCTAGGAACAGGAAAATGAGGCTACAGTTCAAACGGGCTCACCAACATTGATAAACAGAAGATTGGAAAAAGTTGCCTGGTCTTATGAGTCTCAATTTCTAATGGTAAGGTCAGAATATGAAAGCATGAGTCTGTGCATTTTGGGCTTATGGCCATAATCCATTAGAATTTTGTGGCTTCGATCGAAATTCCATTGTAATTTCTTTAATTACAGATTTGCATAAGAATTTCAATCACTAAGATAGGCAGAGTTTCAGTGAGATAAAGCCTACATTTTAATTAAAACCTCCATGCCACTGCTTGATATTGCGTTCATCTATATTTGGTTCACATGACAGGACAGCCCACATATTTTTAAAGACACATTTATGGAATTAATAGAAAATTAAGGACACACAAAATCTGAAAACAATTACAAAATAGCTCCAGGATCATTAAATCATTTGTGTCAGTGAGCAAAATCCTATTTCAACCTATCATAGATTAACAGATGACCTGTAACTTTACTCATCAGTTCAAACTGTTGTATGTATGCCAGGTCATTCATTTATTAAAACATATTTATTGCATATTCAAATTATTCCCTGTAGGTGCAGTTATATCATGTTGAGCACATATTTCAGCTCCCACATGAATATGTGGCTCTTTCCCTATTTACTAAACAGTCATGTATAAACCTCTTTTAAATCACTAAATATGCAAAACTATGTTTCTGCATTACTGGTTAAATCTCCCAGCTCTACGTTGGAAAGGTAAACTACAGCGCAGCTAGACAAGAAGTATAATTTTAAGGAGCTTTTCTAATATCATTTGTGTTTGATATCTGGGGATTTTAATGTGACAACCATGCATCAATATTGCTCTCTGAGCATCCAAGGCTGTTCTTTGTTTATGTGTGTGCGTGTCCCAGCGCTTCAGAAGAAAAAGCTGAGCCTTATGTCCTAAGTAGAAAACATGGCTGCAAGTCTCTGTGCCAGCTGGCTCATGTCTCCTGGTGAAGTGATGTGTGACAATAAATACACACTCCTTCACAAACAGCTAAGGTAGCCAAACAATAACAGGCTATAAAATCTACTGATGTGTTAAGTTTCAGCACAGTTTTCATACCTGTGACATGCGATTCATAGTTATTGTTAAAGTGTACCTCTGGGGTGTTTTGGGTGTGTTTCATAGCTACAATCAAAATAAATATCAAAATAGTTATTTAGCAGTATTCAGCATAACAGCAAAAGAATATTTGAAGTAGTGAAACCACTCCAATAATGATTGTCACAGTTCTGCGTGGCTGTGTGAACAATACTGGTGTACTACACTCTACCACACAACAGAAGATGCAGGATTGACCATTCTGTGGCTTAGTGCTTATGCTTAATGTTCATAAGGAACTTTTTATTCTTAAACAATTGTGTAGAGATAGGTTTTTAATGACCCTCAACCTAAGACTAAGCCACATCAAAACAATGAAATGACCTTCTCCTTTACAAGTTTCAGTCTTGGAAGGAGCTCATGTTGAAAGCAGTGTCCATAAACTTCCTCAGCTCATTGAGGTGAGTAGATTTGTTTCCTGTCGCCGGTGCAGCCGCAGGATCTCGTCCCACATACCTGAAACAAACACGTAAGGTTTATCACCTGCAACAAGAGCTCAAATGCTTTGGCTAGTTCTCTAACTAGAAGTGAGATGATAAATAAACATTCTTACCAAATGGGTTTCTTGTTGGCAACCACTGTGAGGAAGCGTGGTCGGACATAATCATAGTAACCCATGTTCTTGTGCTCCTCCTGACACCAGATGAGCTCAGCGTTGCCGTATTTCTCCACCTCTTCACTGACCAGGTCAAACGGGAAAGGAGAGATCTGAGAGTTGGAGACCAAAAAATGACCGATGAAGAAATGACCACACAGTGTCAGTCTCATTTTAAAATCAGAGAAGAAGAACTAAAAACCTGTTCAAGCCTGATTATGGCAACATCTCTGTCCAAATTTTGCTGCTTCCTCTCCTTAGCTAGTTCATAGTAGACTTTGCCTGCACAGAAGATAACCCTCTTTACTTGGCCTGGGCTTTGACTTGCAGGGCCCTCATCAGGAATCAGTCTCTTAAATTTAGTGCCTGCAAACATAATGCATATTGAACATTAGTAATAAATGCAAATAAATACACACATAAAACATTAAAAGTTATGTCACGCTTAAAGGTAAAGCTCTACCTTTGGCAAGGTCATCAAAACCTGACCTTGCGTCCGGATGCCTGAGCAGAGATTTAGGAGTGAAAATGATCAGCTGTTTGAAGGGGAGAAGAAAAGGGAAAAAGTCTCCGTCACTGACAAACAACAGATTTATCCTGTCAGCCGTATCTTCATTGTGTGCGCTGAAAAAACTCCAGAGGAAAAAAGTTTTTATCTCTTTTTTCACGCTAATTTATTACCAACATATAGCACGCAACATCAGCACTGGGAAAACAAAACAATTCTTTAACAATCAAATAAATAAAACCCTTTGTGCTCGGTCGACCAAGTCCAGAACTTCGAAGTTTTTCCATAAAAAACCAACAATATTATCCCCTGTAGGCTTCCTCCCTAATTTGCTCTGGAACTAATTTTCTCACGCTTCGCAAAGCATCGCATTTATGTACAACAGGGGATCAGTTAAGACATTCACTGTGCCTGAAAACTGTGAGACAAAAAAAGAGCATATAGAAAAAAGAAAAGACAAATGCTTTACACTTTGAAACTTTAGAGCTGAGCTAATTCTACTTTCTTTTTTTTAAGTGCAGGAACATATAGACCGAATTATGAATATCGTCAAACTGAGCCTCTTATAATAGAAACATCACATCTCACACTTTCCCAACTACGATTTTGATTTCAGTCGTGTAACAAAAATGACCCAAAGAAAACAAAATATTCTGCAGGAAATATCAGGTGTGCTCTCGATTTATCGTCAGAGAAAAAAGTGGTTTATACGTGATGTGTGATTTGAAAGCTCTGATCTGATCTTTTTTTATTTTATTTAAAGTACTATATGACAAGCACAAAAGCAACCTAAGTGAGACATAAAGAAACCATACTGTAGTAATGGTGATGTCACACTTTACCGGTTTTCTGAATGGCAGCAAAATCTGTCGCCTGAGCACGTGACAGTAGTTAGCAGGAGTGGAGCAGTTGACCACAATCCAGTTACATTCATACAGCTGCTGGACATCAAAGTCTCCGGTGAATTCCTTCATGGAAGTTAAATAAATGATATTAACTCTAAAGGTAATGACTTTGAAAAAAGAAATTGTAGTTCTATCTTCTGGCGACAATGCCACTTCTCATAAGTGGGCAGAAGATAGAGCACATAATTGTGTGAGTGCACTGTATCTCTCCCCTGCATACACACACACACACACACACACACACACACAAGTACAGTACACAGAGGACAGTGAATGTTAATCCTCACTAATAGTTCAATCAATAACCCCATCTGAAGATGAATCTGGTAAGCTTCTGCTGATACAGCCTCCGCTATGTTCCCTCTTTTATGTTCCCTCGCAGCAACTGGTCACTGGGGACCTGAACTGCTGCTGAATACCAACACTTAGAGGCCATGATGAAGAGACTTTTCAACTCTACAGAAATGGGCAATCATCACTTAAGCAATCACCTAAGTAGCTATGATGTCAGCACAGCCAGTAAAGCAGGAAGGTAAAGAATGCTAATCGCAGTGCAATGTTCAGAGAAATAAATGATAGACTAGAAATGATCTGAAATAAATCATGGCATTAAGAAGAGGAAACCACTTCTACTGCATGTGAACATACAGGGATGTGATCTGGATCATCTTTGGTCATTTGCAGGAAGCGTTCAGGCCGAGCTGATGAATGCTCTGGACCCTAAGGACAAATCAAGACAAACAATAAATACGCACAAAATACATGATGAATTGTGACAAATAACCCAGCAGTGTCCAAATTCTAACATGATCTCACCATTCCTTCCATTCCATGTGGCAGCAGTAGGACAATGCCATTATTGCGAACCCACTTGGCCTGTCCTGAGCTAATAAACTGGTCAATGATACACTGGGCTGTATTGTGAAAGTCTCCAAACTGGGCCTCCCAGAGGATCAAAGCATTTGGGTTAGCCATGGCAAAGCCAAGCTCAAAACCTGAAGTCATAGACATGATTATTCAGAACAACCAAATATCCTCAGCATGATATTCAGCTGCTTAGTCTAGTCTTACCTACAACTCCATACTCTGATAAGGAGCTGTTGCAGACAGTGTAAGATGCCTGGTTCTCCCACAGGTGGTTCATGGGAACACAGATACGTTTGTCAACCTCTTGGTCATGTAGAACATGATGACGGTGACTACAAAACAGAAGATGTGAAACTGAGCCAGGACGGTAAGGACTCAAACAGAAAACAAGATTAGAAGACACCCTCTGAAGCAGTCCATTCACCAGCTGTGCTTTCAGTTAAAGACTTAAATCAACATGCTAACAAGCTGGGCTAGTTTTTAGAATGATAGCATTACAGTGTTCACCTTGTTTCCCTTAGTTTAGCATGCTAACATTATTAATTATAAGGAAAAGTCACCCATTTAGCAGTTATGGGGATTTTTACTCAGGACCAAAGGGAGTGAGAGACTAACAAAAAAGTAAATAAATACAGAAAACAGATCCATGCCGCCAGCTTGACTAAAAACACCACTGCTGTACCGAGTTAGGCACTTCTGTGTGAAACATAAAAACATTTACATTTAAATAATAAATTAATGAAACAATGTTTTTTCTAACTGAGTATCTCACACTGCTAAAATTAATGCATCAATTTAAGAGGCCCATATATTTTTTTTAAAAAGTAATAGTAACATATATTTTTAATTGGTGATTAATATTGCTTTTATCTGTAAAGCAAAATTATTAACTTGTTTAGTATCTACAAAAGGAAGAATGAAAATTAAATGACAATTTGCAAGAACATATAGAAATGTGATTTAAATGACCTTGAACAGGGTTTTCGGTGCCAGATAGGTTAATCTGAGTATTTCAAATCGACGCTGATCTGCTGGGATTTTCCCACAAATCACCCCTTGGTTTTACAGAAAATGATAGAAAAGAGAGAAAGTATCCAGTGAGAGGAAAAGACGTTCTAAGGGTGAAAACGTCTTGTTGATGCCAGAGGTCAGAGGAGGATGGCCAGGCTCCTTCAAGCTGATAGGGAGATAAGGGCAACTTATCAAATAACCACTTGGTACAATCTATGGTATGCAGAAGAGCATCTCTGAATTCAAAACACATACAGCAGCAGAAGAACACACCAAGTGGCACTCCCACCAGCTAAGAACAGGAAACTGAGGTTCTCTCCTACACGGACTCACCAACACTGGACAATAGAAGACTGGAAAAATGTTGCTGGGTCTGATGAGTTATAATTTCTACTGTAACATTTGGATGGCAGGGTCAGAAACTGGCATAAAGAAGCATGGTTCCACCCTGCCTTGTATCAACAGTTCAGGCTGTTGCTGATGGTGGTGTAATGGTGTGGGGGATATTTTTGGGGGGTACACTTTAAGGGTCCTTAGAACCAACTGAGAATTACTCCACGGTGACCAGATCTGCAGTAAATGTGTGACTCCATCATGTCAATATGGCTCAAAATCTGCAAGGAATATTTCCAGCACTCTGTTGAACCTATAACATGAAGAATTAAGGCTGTTCTGAAGACCAAAAGAGGTTCAAGGGAGCCCAACTGCTAATAGCAGGTAGTGCCAGTAAGTTTATGCTGTCTTTAGTGATTGTGGTGAAAACAGCACTCTTCCAAGGAAATGTTCAAAGGTCTTTAATCCAGGAGATGCACTGCAAGCATTGAAGCCTGTGTTCCTAGCTCATAAAGGCACTTTCCTCTCTAGCGATCTTCTGTCAGTATGAAGCTCAACAAGAGTGGATGTGAGCAAAGACCCAAATCTTAACAAGTTTTGCCAGTCCGCTCAGTCCCACTAAGGAATCATCCTTCAAATCCAGCACGCTCAGACAGTCACTTAGACCCCTTTAAGATCACTTTCATGACATCTACACACACACACACACACACACACACACACACACACACACACACACACACACACACACACACACACACACACACACACACACACACACACACACACACACACACACACACACACACACACACACAGTGATGGATGTTATGTAATATTAAGGCAGAATAACTGCAGGAAATAACCCAAATCATTGTGCCGAATGCAATATAGTTCCTCCATGAAGACTAGATTATCATGATAGTAATCTTTTACATAGTATTGTCCATAATTATGGGCTAATGAGGGCTCCAAATGTACTGCATAATTGTCTTGCTTGATCCTTAATCTACATTTGGAGAAGATACATTTTCTCTTCAAGAAATATGCTTATGAAATAACAACAGCATCTATTGTATTAATTAAGGTAGCACACATAATTTCACATTTCATTTTTCACAATTTGTTTGCACCCAATCCACAAAGGGAAAAAAAAACTTTTAAGAGAGCTCTCTCTTAATTGCCTCATAAACAGCATGCCTACATTTATTCACTTTATTTTCACACACACTCACAAAAACACACACAGTTCCTCTGCCAGGGGGCCCCATTAGTCAGGGAAAGGGGCGCACGCTGAAGCGCATGCAACCTATCCAAACACAACGACTGAATCTATTAGTCCACGCTGTTACGTACATCACAGAAACGCAAGCAGGCCCACTCAACTGTAACATGCCAATATGCTCAGCTCCTAAACACTATGAAAGGAACCAGACTAGTGGGGGATAAAAAAAAAACAAAAAACAGTGTAGGTAAGAGGAAGAAAAAAGCTGTGAGGTAAATTACAGGTAGGAGAGCAAATACAAAAAACTGATCGGGGATTAACAGGTGATACATAGCTAAGAGTGGATCCAACATTTGACTGGGGTAATTTTTTCCCAACTAGGTGAATTGCATTGCTGAAGGGGACATCGGGGTGGGAGACATAGATGTCATTGGTAAATGCGAAGCAAAAAGAAAAAGCCCTGTAGCCTCTGGTTAGTTAGCGTGATGTATGTCGCTGTAAACTGAGATGGGGAGTGTCAGTGAAGATGAGCTGGTAGAGAAATGATAGGGGACAGACGAGACAGGCACAGAGCAAGGGAGGCTGGTTTTGTTCATGTGTCACTCGTTCCCTCTATACCATGACAACACCATGTGGGCTTCAGCGTTCCCAGGAGACTGCACTGACGTCTTTTGTCTGGCAAACTCGCTATGCCACTCTTCCCACACCCCTGCTTACTTAATTTACTATCTGTCAGAGAGTGCCATTTACCCTTTAACACTACTTAGAAATGTTGACAATGAAATATGATGGATCTTTAAAGATATGTAGTACACTTTAACAATTCAAGAACTATATCTAAAAAATGAAGACGTTCAAAATAATGAACGGTGCTCCTTATTCTTCTTAATTAAGCATGCAAGCTAATTTAGTTAGAGGACAGTTGTGTTTATGAGGACTACCCATCTACAAAAATCTATATAGCAAAAGTTAATATACCTAAATGTCTTTTGCACAATTGCGCAGAGCTCTGTAACAGACCTTTGCAGCATGGTGAGCTCCTCCCAAGACAAATGTGACAATTTAAAAAATTCAGACAGTGACTTTTTACATCTTGATAATGCATGCTCAATCAACCAGGTAAGGAAATCCCAGAAAGTTCATTCTGTTCATCCTGATGTAGCATTTTCAGTCACTCCCTCAGCAGTGAGTTTTTCAAAGTACTTTTTCAGCACGTGTTTTTCCTCCCACTGAAAATGCTACATTCAGATAAATAGAATCAACTTTCTGGGAGTGACTCCTCACAGGCTCACCTAAAGGTTCCTCGTTCAACATCTTGCCCGCTCAGTCGTACATGTATGCCATCTTTCAGGAGGGAGCCAAAGGCTATGTACTCTCCTAGAGCCCAGTCCATCTGACGACTCTTCACTAGGTCAGCTCGACCACGCAGGATACGGGACACACCTGTAGAACCGAACACACAAACACACAGGCAAAAGACACATATGACTAAAAATATTGTGTTGTGTGGATGGAAGAGCGGTGTGATGGTTAACACTGTCACCTCGCAGCAGAAAGGTCCGGAATTTGAGGCTAACTGGGGCTTTTTTGTGTGGGGTTTACATGTTAATCGCACAATCCATTGGAGATTCTTAAGTTGGCCACAGGTGTAAATGTTTCTTTTTTGTGTTAGCCCTACAACAGACTGGCGACGTGTCTATAGCATATGTCGGCTCTCACCTTATGGCAGGTAAAAGAGGCTCCGGCCTGCCAGCCACTAACTTGGATAAAACAAATATGAATGGTATTAAATGGATGGACTGTGCTGTAAATAGAATTTTTTTAAAAATGTTACAGTCTCAATAATTCTTTAGCTTTTTTGTTACATGAGCTTTCCAGTTCTGAATTTTGGAAAGGATGTGTTATGTAGATTTGTGTAATTTAAAAACATTACACTCACAAGTGTTTATGACCACCTTTCCAAAATCTCCAATACTTTGTAAAATGTAAATAACAACAGGGTGTAAGGCTTTACAAATTATTTAAATCCCTTTATTAATTTAAATAAACAGTACAAAAACAAGCTGATTTTTTTTTACCATTAAACTGTATCACTGGTTCTTTGTTTTGTCTATTAACAACAATTTGAAAAGCAATTGCTTTACTAGGTTTACCTCAACCATGCAGGACATGGCACAGTGGCTTACAGAGGTTTCAAAACTTGGCCCTGTCACTGTGCATATATATTCCACAGTATATCAATGTTACTGCTACCACCACTACTATGACTGATCCTCTGTCTCACTGCTTTGTTCTCTGGCATAAAGCAACCAGACTCACCAGGGTGGATGTTAAAACCTTCCAGAGGCACTGAGCTGGCTATCTGCCCAATGTGCTGCAGAACCTCCTCGTCCAGTCCTGTAGGGAGGCAGCTCATGCTCTTGGGCTCTCCCTGCGCTGTGAAAAAATCTGCAGAAAGCAACACAATCACTCCATCGGGGAAACAGAAATTACTCACAAAAACAGTAAATAAAACATTAACTTAAAAACTAACTATAATTTTCATGGTTAACTCACTTTTTGTTTCTAAGTGGATAATTTACCTGGCCAAGGGGAGTCGAGCCAGTGCCGAATGTGTAAGATCTTTTCATCTTTAGAGCTGGTGTATGCCTCCTCACATATTTTGTCATATTTTGCAACTTCTTCCTGCAAATACATTTTGTAATAATAAATGCTACAATTTCCCTAATGCTAACTAAAGTGTGCTTTAATCACAGACCTTCAGCTGACAAGCCTAAACAGTGTGCAGCAGTAATATAGAGAGATAGAGGGGAAAAGTCTCCAGAAGCATTCGTGCCTTTGCTATATATTATAAATGGAGTGTGAGTCCAAATAGCAGGCCTCACAACAGAAAGCAGTGTCCATCAAAAGCCAGAAGGAAGGAGCTGTAGTATTACTCTGCCATGTGATATAAAAAAAAAAAAAAATCAGAATGGATGTTATGGTCAAAGTTTCTGTTGTGGATGAAAAACCTCTGCAATTGCACTGAATGGCGACAGAACCGCATACTTTAACTTCACTGGGCAATATATACTCTATGTGAGGGATTGTGAGGCTAGATGACTGAAGTGAGGCAGTAAATTGAAACTCAAATACAGCTGTGCTAGCATAACATATTTAGTTGAAGGCTAGGGTAATATCTAAGTGTGATTTAATGCACATAGCCCAGCAGATGGTGATATACCAAATAAAACTGCATACAGTAGCAGCAGCAATATACAGTATATTTAACAAGAGAAAACACTACTAGATCACAAACCTCAAATTCCTGCAGTGTCACCACTCCCTCAGCAATGAGTTTTTCAGAGTACTTTTTCAGCACATGCTCCTGCCGACGGATCTGTTTGTACATCAGCGGCTGGGTGAACATGGGCTCATCCATTTCATTATGGCCAAAACGTCTGTAACAAACCTGCAAAAACAGACACTTTAAAAATAAAACTGCTACACATACGTAAGAAGCTGTTAATCTATTTAGACTCGGCTGCGGCTGACCAGGTCAATGACGACATCCTTGTTGAATGTGGCCCTCCACTCTGCAGCTACGCGGCACACATACATGACAGCCTCGGGATCGTCCGCATTCACATGGAAGATGGGCGCATTGACAACCCGAGCCACGTCAGTGGGGTAAGGAGATGAGCGGGCCACTCGAGGATCTGTAGTGAAGCCAATCTGACAACAACCACATGCCAAAATTGGTACACTAATTTTGCTTCATTTTATGTAATACAATTTAACACACAGACAACAGGAGACAGACAAATTATTTTCCAGATATTTTTTAATAAGTGGGATTGTACTTAAGTGATGCCAAAGTTCCAATACCTGGTTGTTGACCACCACATGGATTGTACCATTTGTGGTATAAGAGGGGAGTTCACTCAAATGGAACGTCTCATAAACAACTCCTTGTCCCGCAAAAGCAGCATCGCCGTGCATCAAAATAGACATCACCTTAAAAATCACATTATAGGCTTAAAGGAAGCATTTTGCTATCATTTTTTTAGACAGTAAAAGTATTGTGCAAAAGTCTTGAGCTACGCGTCATTTCTTTATACTAATAAACCTCTGTGCTATGTGGGGGTATTGAATGTTTAAATATACAAATATAATTGAGACTGTGGGATTTGTATAAAATATTTGTATATACTGTAGAGATGTCACTCACGGGCTCTATGTCTCAAATGAAGACCCACACATAGCACAGGGGTTTACTAGTATGAAGAAATAAAGGGTGGCTGAACACTGTCGCACAATGCTGTATCCGGTACAATAAGGGTTACCTTCTTTCCTTGAGTGTCTCCTCTGTAGAACTGCTCTGCTTTGGTCTTTCCCTGAACCACTGGATCCACTGCCTCGAGGTGTGAGGGGTTTGCCACGAGTGACAGCGTGATGTTCTTGTCAGTCTCACGGTTAATCCTCTCGTGGTACATCCCCAGGTGGTATTTGACATCACCCGAACCCTACATGCATAAAAAATGGAGACTGAATAAAGCATCAGCTGTAAGTCCAGACTTATTTTCTCTGAGAGTTTTCCACATATCACCTCATCAGCAGCCTCTAATTTGGGGTCAAACTGACAAAAGATCTGATCCAGGTCCTTACGGATCACATTAGCCAAGACGTTCAGTCGACCCCTGAAAGTACAGTTTATAAATATATATAAACAGAAGGAAAAGACTTTAAAAAAGACTGATGTAAGAAATAGGAAATGCACATTACCGATGTGGCATCCCCATGATTACGCTGTCGATCCCTGCTGCGCTTGACTTGTCAATGATGGTTTTAAGAGCAGGAATGAGAACTTCGCAGCCTTCCAAACCAAAACGTTTCTCCGATGACCACTTTCTCGCCAGGAAGTCCTCAAACCTAGACACAATAACAGATCTTAACAGATCCCATATATGGACCACAGATGCTTGTGCTACTAACAGGTAGCTGTGAACAGCTGGTTATACAAAATATACTGGTTCTGACTGATGATAGCATATGCTCCATTACAGTAATTTATTTTTAGAATAATACTATGATGCCTTAAACACCTTGTACTCAAGCATTTAGAAAATGCATCTCACTACGTGTGTGTGTGTGTGTGTGTGTGTGTGTGTGTGTGTGTGTGTGTGTGTGTGTGTGTGTGTGTCATCAGAACAGGAAGTGACAACAGAATAAAACAAGCAAGGATACAATAAGTAGGGATGGGTATTGATAAGATTTTAACGATTCCGATTCCATTTTCGATTCTGTTTAACGATTCGATTCTTTATCGATTCTCTTATCGATTCTTTTTTTTTTTTTTTTTAAAGGAGAACACTAAGGTCGATTAGCTTAGAACTTTGTTTTATATCTTCTCTTTGAACAAGATAGAAATTTAGGAGTAACATGGCCTTACAAACCCAACAGTGAGATCTTAAGAGATCCAGCCTACGGCTCTTCAATGGGGTGTCACAGGGTCCCCGGGGAAAAAATTGTAAATGTAAAATAATAAAATAAATATTCTTCTGTAGCAATAACAAAGTATAACATAAATTGTTCTGTGGCAATTACACAAGAATATCCAGTAATGTCCCTGCCTACAATTAAACACATTCACTTACCAAAAATCGGGGCATCTGCTGTGGCAAATGGGTGCAAGCCTTTGACCACAAACTTAGACACTGCTCGGTGACATTCGTCTATCCTGGCCTGAAAGGAGACGCTACTGGTAGACAGCAGCGAGAACTGCCAGCGAGCGCCAGCCAGACTCTGTCTGTCTCTCTCATCATGGTCACCTACATGTACAGTAATGGCAGGTCTTGTAATAAGGCAGATCGCGCTAACATAATATGCACTGTTAGTTGATTATTTACCTGCCGCATTAACGGGAGAGGACGTGCAAACGTTACCGCTGCTGCTGGGTTGAGAGTCACGAGTCCGGAGCGGAATTAAAAACACGTGTCATCGTGTGTTTTGTGAGCAAATGCTTTTGCATATTCGTAGTGTTTCCTCCCTTAAATGAAATATCTACTTTGCAAGTTGCCCTGTTGTCATCGGTTCTCATAAAGTATAATCAAACTATTGAGCGTTTGAGCCGCTTAGGCGCCGTGTTTCCTGCCAGGTAAATGACGCGCCGCAACGTGGTGACGTCATTCGGGGCGACTGGAATCGATAAGGGAATCGTTTGCAAAAATGGCAAACGATTCCAAGGAATTGAAAGAGTGGGAACCGGTTCTCAACAAGAACCGGTTTTCGATACCCATCCCTAACAATAAGACATATATTCACCCTAGCGAGATCATTTTAAGGACCCTGCAGTGACTTATGAGCTAATTTATTAAGGATAAAAATGAGCTCACATGAAGAATAGGGTGTGTTAACTTCCTATTTTGTTTATGTTATGTGAGTCAGTGTTGCGAGCTATAACTAAAGGTGAGGTATTGCGCTGTCACCACAGTGTGAATTTGTTTATTCACTGCTGACCGTGTGGATCTGATCAGGCGCGCTAGCAGGGTTCTCTTCTCAGCACTAGTGAACTGCATGATTCCCGGAGTCTCGAACTTCTGACGAATCCACTGACACTGGTTCACATTATTAATGAACATAAATTCAACCCCTATGTGACTGCAGTAGGATGCCTGAAAGCAAAAAGTTGCAAAGTAAAAGAAATGCACAGAAAGGAAACAGCACGACAGCTTCTCCTGTTCATCGGAGACACGTATGTACAAATACCTCTAGTCTGCGTATGATTTCTCTAAGTGGAAGGGTAGTCTCTTGTCCACCGATGAAGGTGGTGTGGGGCAGCTGGAAACTTCTATCCAAGTCAGACTCATCAAGACCATATAAACCTAAAACAAAACCACATGAAACAAATATCTAATTAAGACTCTTAAGAAAGGCACAAGATATAATTTACTGACTCACTTTGAGCGCATACTCCAAGCTTAAACAAAATACTTTCCACCCAAAATTAAGATTTAAGTTGGTTTCATTTAATCAAATGAATCTATTACAATTTGTGTCCCACGTCACTGCAGACAAAGGCCTATACCCTATAATGGTTTTCAACAGGGATTAAGAAAGGAATAATCAATGACCTGGCAATTGAGTATTGATCAATTTTCAGATCAATTTTCAGTTTATTGGAAGAATTAAAGTCCTCCCAATTTTTTAATATTATGTAAGAAGAAATCGTAGTAAAGCGACCCAAAAAAACTATACAAATACATATTTAAAGTGTCTGATTCCATAAATTTATCTTGTTGCTGTGGTGAGACTAGTTGAATAAAAAAAAAAACAGTCTTTTTTTCTTTGTTTTTAAATGTGAAAAAAAATGACAATATTTAAGTTTTAATATTTACGAGGTACTCTTATACTAAAGTTAAAGATTGAATGTATATGTGTGTGTGAAGTTGCATGTACATATGTGAAAGCTGTAAATACATAAACAACTCAGAAGACAAAGAAAGAAACAGAAAAGATGATCTTGTGTGAGCAATGTGAGCTACTTTCAGCTATCACTTATTCACAAGGGGTTGCCACAGCAGGTAGCTCTGCATGTATTATTTGGCAGATTTTTATGCTGGATGTGCAACACCCAAAGGTTTTGTGTCTCACGGTGTGAGTAAGGTAAAGACCAAAAAACCATCCATCCATCTGTTTTCCGCCTATCCAATTCAGGGTGGGGGGGGGGGCTTTGGGGGTACTGAAGCCTATTATCCCAATCGTTACATGGCAAAACTCTGGGTACACCCTGGACAGATTTATAATCTGTTGCAGGGCTAACACATAGAGACAGAAAAACATTCATGCAGGAGTGCCCAGAGAAAACCCACACATACATGGGGAGAAGATGCAAACTTCACACAGAAAGGCTTACCCTATTCCTGTGTATTTTTTTCACCTCCTTTTATAATCTCTGTCTTTTCAGGTGAATGTTTATCTTACATCTCAATGTATCACTACTCAGCTGGTGTAGTCATTAAAAGAAGCAAGACAGGCACTGGTTTCAGTTCAGGGCAGAAGTTTCAACGGGTTAAGGTGAAGGGGAACAGGATCTCCACCGTGATTGAAAAAAGTAATTGCAACAATGGTTGATACATTAAAGGAAGAAACTACTACTCCTCTAAAATATTGTAACTGTGATTGAAAAGAGGCAAACAAAGGATGTTAGATGGAACGACTGAGCAAGAAGGTATGTGGCGCATATCTCAGTTAGGTGTATATATTACAGCTTATGACGTAGTCATGGTAATGAATTATTCAACAATTAAAACAAACTGAAAAACTATACAATCATTTATTGTTAAATCCAATTATCAACCATTCAAGCACATTAATGCATTAGTAATGATTTTCTAATTGTATCTAAGTCATGCTAATGCTAATTAAATATGCTTGGGTTTAGGACTGCTAGTCAGTCAAAACAAGCAATCTAAAGACATCCTATCAGCCTATGGGGAATTGTAGTGCCCATTTTTCACATTTTATAAATGAAATGATTAATTGATCTATCAAAATATAATAAGCAAATGATTAATTACTAATGAAAATAATGATTAGCTGGTCTAAATGAGATTGCAGAGCCCCCTCCAGCATGGCTTGCTAAGAATTAACTGACAAACTTCAGAAGTTTCATCTGAGATGATTGGTTTGATGGCAAAGACTTCCAAAAAAATTGATTAGAAAATAAACAATAATACACTATTAATTTATAGATAGTAATGTAGAAGGGCCCATGGATGTAGTGCCCCCACATACAGGTACAATAAGGTTCTGTGGTAACAAAACCCACCTGAGAGGGCTGGTCAAGCTCAAGATTACTGGCAAACATAAGAGGAGACAGGTGCAAATCATATTAGGAACACAGCAAAGACAAAGGGGGCCAAGAATAGACTTGTGTACAATCAGCTGACCAAATAAGGGGCCATGGAGGCTGTCATTAGCTTTCATTAGGGAACTATAGCCCTGGTGATCATACATAATGCGATGCTATGTCATGACTCTCACTGATCACTGATAACACCAGCCAACAGAAACAACGTCTCTCTTTTCCTCCCTCTCACTCGCTCTCTCTCCTCCTTACTATCTATTCCTTCGATCGCTTTCTGTGGCCATCCCACATCCTCCGACCCTCAGTTCGCTAAATGAAATGGAGAATGACAAGAGCTCAGCCTGAGATTAATGACAGCATCAGGCTGACCAACCAGTATACAGACTTGATAGGTGCTTTGTACTGAAAAACCACATCCACTCATCAGTGTGATCAGTTATATAACCCTTGATCTTTAATGTAAGTGAAGCTGTACATGTATCTACTGTAAAAAATACAAAAATGTTGAAATACGGTCCAAGAAACAGACAAATACAATCTTGTCACCATAAGCAAGGCAAGATTAAGCTTTTGAGACTGAAATCCTAAAACATGGGAAGCATCTTTAGAGTTAAATACAAGGGAAGATTTCTATAGTAGGATACTCATCAGCATATATACAGCCTCAGGGTTAAATCCATATATATTCCATCAGACGGGGTCTAAAACAAGGAGTCCCATACAACTTCCTCTTCAAAGCCTAAATCAGACATGACTCAAATGACTAAAAGAAAGCATCTCACCTAATTTATCAATAGTGGTGATCAGGTCGGACGGAACGAAAGAGTCGAGGTCAGCATCCAGGATTCCTAAAGGGTCTAACTGAGCAACATGGTGACCACGGATCTAAACAGAGAGACAGATGGAAATGTGCAGTGGGGGTGAAGAAAAGATAGAGAATTAGATTTTAAAAAACTAAATGAGAGAATCTGACAGGCAGAAAAAAATAATAAGCAATTTGGTTTCCATCATCAAACTGAGTATGAACAGCTGGAGAATAAGCTAACACTCAGTTATAGGTCAACCTTTCAGAGAAAAGATACTCCTGGGAGAGCTTTTATGTCTGTGTACACACGCAGACATAAACATTTCCACCAGGACTGCAACAAGCTGGGAATAAAAATGACGCCTTTGCCAAAAGACTGAATTTAATAAATCCCTTGGATAGTTCCTTGAATTAATTAGAGGGCGAGTGGAAATGTTACCACCTGCTTTGTTTGAGTAGTCTCTTTGATTTTTCCATTTTCAAAAAGCAGTCAGGGTAAGTAGGTTGGAGTTAATCTTGCAATTTGCATAACCTCGTGCAGTGACAAACAAGTTGTATATTCCTTTTAATACAAGGACATGCACAAACAGCTTTCTTTGCCAATTGCATCTGCTTCTCCAAGTCCAAGCGGAGTCTGTTTGATGTATTTTTCACATACTCGTCAGAGATGCAAATAGTCAGTTGCAGCTCGAGATGGATGACATCTTAATTCCATACACAGACACTGCCTTAAGATTTAAATGGATAGCTATGAGATGTGACTTAATTATATCATAAATCAGCATCACATCAAAATTAAATGTCTGTATATCTATCTGTGTCTGTGTGTGTGTGTGTGTGTGTGTGTGTGTGTGTGTGTGTGTGTGTGTGTGTGTGTGTTATCCTCACAGCTGTGCCAGGTGAGTGTGGCCTACCTGGTAAGCTCTAATGAGGGTGTGCACAGCCAGGTGGTCCTCCACCACTTTCTCTGCCACGTCTAGTGAGTGGGACAACACTCGGCCCTGCAGCAGAGCAGAGGGCCGTCTCTCATCCGCCTCGCCAGATGGACCGGAGGCCTGGATGTTACGGAAGAAACTGTCCCAAGACTACAGCAGAGAGACAGACAGATCCATCAAAGGAACGCTGGTATATGTAACATGATTATTCAGTGACTAGTGAATGCTTGGACACGGGTGACAAAATAGGGAAAAGCTGGATGAGAATCCAGGACAACGCAACTACATCAGATGCCCCAGGCAGCTGAACTAAGAATAACATAATTTAACAAGAAAAACCTTAGTAAGGTCAGGGATATTCAGCTGTATTTCAGGACCAGCACTGGCACCAGCTTGCAATTTGAGTAACTTCTGCAGAAATTCTCTAGGTGTCATAGTTTTCTCTTTAAATTTTCATTTATGGAAAGGTATATTCAACCGACCTTTTTCTGTGTAACTTAAGATGCAGTTTATGCTACACATTGTTACCTCGTGAACGTTTTTATGGTCATCCAGCCATGCCAAATACATCTCCTCCACATAGCTGGAGTTGCTGACCACTGCTGGAAGAGGATCAGTCCTAGAGGAGCAGCCTCTCTTTGGATGAGCCCAGCAGCGCCAGGTCAGCCCTCCTGCACGCCATCGAAGGAAGGGGCTCCCTCCACCTTTCAGCACACCAGCTAATACCCGAAACTGACTCATCTAAAAAAAAAAAACCCCAAAAAAACAAACCCTAAGGTTAACACTAAAGGTTAAGACAGACATACCACGCAGGAATGTGAACAGAGATGATTTTTTTTTTTTTTTACCGCAAACGGAATGGGACATTTTTGTAAAAATCCCAGCTAGAGTGATACTCATCTGTGTTTGGGAAAAGCGCAAATCACACCTAAAGGGACTGTGTTTGCAACACAGGGTGGCTTTAACAGTTTGCACTGAGTTTCACTAAGATCAGCCTGAAGGAACAGTCCGTTTCTGCGTAGAACGTGTGCAGCTGCAAAACGCGAACAGCCCGTATGACGCTCCACTAAGTGCGGCAGTATGTGACCGACTGCTACATTCTTCCTCACCTTTTTCCTGCATGATCTTTTTTGTTTCCTTCACTCAACATCGCAGGCATCAGTATCAAAACATTTTATATTTCATTCTGCGACTGTTCCACTTTCGGACCTCTAATCCCTCACCAAAATAAATCCTCATAATCTCCGCTCGTCCCTGATACTGCTCAAGCGCAACACGGAACAAAAATATACAGGGTTAAAATGTCACCTGCCTTTTATTTCTATAAAGTGCCTTTACCTTAGACTGCACTGTTCTTTGGCTTTACTGTCATCGCCGAGAGGTGCAAGTGGGACAGGTATCAATGAAGGTGACACAGATCCGAGGACAAGAGCAGCTGCTCGGCACGCCCCCTCGGTGTCAGGTGACGCTTCTCCGCACAGAGGCAACTTGCTGCACCCAAAGGTACCTAGGTAGCGACCTAAAATATCTGTTCATACAGAGGATTTAAAAAAGATCATTAAAAACAAATAGATGTAATCAAATAAACATATATAGCACATATATAGCAACCCTATTAGTTCTTGTGTTTGTGCTGTGAACTCAATTTTATAATCAGAGAACTTTCCTCAATCCTGTCACTTCAGGCACACGGTTAACATCCACCCAAGTAATTTTTCTTTCTAAGATGCATCACACATATGTCAGTGTTAATTACATAAACCAATTAAACTTTTATAAAGGCTGAACACGAGTCATTTGATCAAGGGCTTTCAGATTGATGGGCTTCTACCTTGAGTGGGTTAAACAATAAAATAATTGGCCCTCCCTCCACCCTCTTTCCTTCCCCATTTCTAACCCCGCTCTCGTCCTCATCTGGATTTTCATCTTTCATACTTGCTGCCACAGAAGGAACAGTATTATCAATCATGACAAACACACCACTGAAAGGGGGATAATGGAGTGAGCACTAGTCGCAAGAGGATCAAGCAGACAGAACAGGGTAGGTCTAAATATCAGAGCATCGCTAATCACAGCATCCCCGTTTTCTTGTTTTAAGCTCCTTTTAATGACACGAAAATGTCTGTTTCTTAACACACTTCATATAACAATGTATCAATAATTCTCAGCCAGCAATAAGGCTCAGTGTCTCCTGAGAGTTTTTTCCTTTTTTCTATTATTTGCATTTGCTTAACATTTGAGTTTGCTGCTGCTCTGCAGGTGACCCGGACTTTGCAGGGTCAGGCAATTATGAACTGAAATGCCATTTTGTTGCAGTGACTTTGCCGCCTGACGGAGATGGAGTGAAGACCAGTTGCTTTTTGGCACGTTATTATTAATGTTCATTGATGAAACGACCTGTGCCGCTGGGTAACATTACAAGCTCGATGTTAAATAACTTCCCGTTTAGAATGATTACATCACTACACTGGGCAAAACCGGAGCGGCTGTCTGTGTCTGCAGTGGTGAAAATCAGAAAGGAGTGAATATTCCATAAACACCCATTTCTAGTGATATATAAAGATGAATTAAAAAAGGGAAAAGAGAAGAAAACAAAACAGTCTTACTATATCATCATTTCTGTTGACTAAGGTTATTCATTTGCAGGATCAGCCTGCCAAATTCAGTCAATGTTTAGTGTTGTTTGATTAAATCCAGCAGGCACCAGCAACCTGAATAATGTTCACATCCAGGTAACCCACGCTCACATCGACAGTTAGATCTGCTTAACCAAATTAACTTTATGCGTGAGTCCGCAGCTTGTTTGGTCAATGCAGGCCTCAGTACAAAGAGCAGAAGAAGCAGATAATGTGTAATCCACTTACCCCAGCCAAGCCTACACACCATTTATGGAAGTCCACGTCATGAGGTTATTTAGGAGCCCTAATTCATCTAATACAGCATGTTTGAAGGCGGAATTTAATTTTTCTGAAAGCCCTAGGTACACGTGCTATCACAAAAATCAATCAGATGATTAAATAATGTATGATTTCATGAAATTAAGTGACAGTGAAGTGCAGTGCAGTGCCAAGACACTGTTCCAAACTGGACGAAGCCCCGAGATTGCAGCAAAATCTGTTATTTTTGATGGATAATTACATTACCCTGATGTATAGAAACTACATAATGTTACACTACAGAACGACCTCTCTAAAGAATTTTCGGTTCAATCATTGCGCCTAAATTTCACATTGTGGCGATCACTTTATTCAGTGAACCGTGTTTATTTGAGCAGGGAAACGCAACGCAGAGCAGAGAAATACATGTCATACTTTTATTAAGAAATTATAATAAAACGTACAACCTAAAAGCCTAAATTACAGTTCTATGCAATACTCACAGGCTTTAATGTAACCAAACCCATTAAATAGAATCCACACTGCCAATCAGAAAACACAGTAAATAATAGAAAACGTGATCCCCAAAATAAATGTTGTGTAAAAACATATAACAAAAATATTGTTCATGCCATTTTAACTTTATTCAATCCCCCTGTATGTAGCAAATGAAGTTGTTCAGAGTAAAATGAAACGTCTAGACTGTGAGCTTAAATTTCCTGTATGTTTAATTTGAGATGATTTACATTACTAGTGATCATTTTGATTGTTGTGATCCATAGTAAAATATGCCTTAAGGACAATATGTATGTTACACTTCGGTATCAGACAGGATATAAAAGAGCAGCATATATTTGTAGAATATTTGATAAATAAATGTTACCCATGCATAGACTACAGAATGGCATCTCATTCAGGCACCTCACCATAGCCCGGGTACAGTAAGTAGAGAACACAACTCATCCAGAAAGTGTAGCAAACACAATACAAGACACGATAACCACGGAGGATTATCATGTCCTGGATTATCAATGGTGAAATTTGTTCACAACCATGCATATGATGAATATTTGGGCATATTTGTATTTAGTGTGTAAAATAAAAACAAAAAAACCAAACCCTCCACATTACATCTGGACTAAAGAAAGAACAGCAACCAGGATTTACTATTGCTATAAGTCTCTGAAAAAAGTCACCACATTTGGTGCCGTACTATGAGATTCCTATAATACCACCAGTGAGAAAGGCAGAAATGTGTTTTGATAGCTTGCATGTTGGGATCACAAACTTAAAGTGTGTGTGTGTGTGTGTGTGTGTGTGTGTGTGTGTGTGTGTGTGTGTGTGTGTGTGTGTGTGTGTGTGTGTGAGAGAGAGAGAGAGAGAGGGAGGGAAAACAAGTGACCGTAACCACAATACTAAGGGCACACTGCCTCTTTTACAAAGTGTGAAAGGAGAAGGGAGGTAAGATTAGGTTACAGTTGTTTTCCTGTTAATGAGAGTCTGAAGTCACAGGAGACATCCCAGAATCCTTAGCAGTGTTCAAGGTGTCGGAGGCTGCTGGGGAAGAGACTGTCTCATAGATGAATCTGTAGAGGCTGACGTCAGGTCGTGTCGTGTGACAATTCTTGCACACCTCGTTGAAGTACTGGTTTAAAAGGTCGTACAGCTGCCCTGTGAGGGTAAAAAAAGGGTGGTGGAGAGAGGGGAAGAGAGGTGGAGGAGAGACAAAAGGGACGCGGTCAAGAAACATGTAAGGAAGACGGGATTTAAGAGAATAGGACCAAAAGCACAAACGAATCGTGAACGAGAGAAACAGACACTCAAGCAGGTAAGAAAAAAAAAATGAAGGTGTACTCGGGCTCATTTATAAAGCAAGCGCACATACGCACTCGCATACTGCAACCCCCCCCCCTGTAGCTCCACTTTAGGAAATGGATGGCTAGAGGGGAATTTCTCTGAAAGGCTTCAATAAATGTCAACAGAAGAAAAATGAAGAGAGGGAGAGGGAAGAGGCCGGGGCCAGTTTAGGCAGTAATCCACTCTGCGGCTCAGGCTGAATGGATGGGCTGAGGAGCGGGGATATGGCCCATATGGTAGAGTACCTTAACATACCCATGGAGTGTGTGTGCTGTTATTTATACACACAGTCCTGTAATGACACCAAGAAGGAAAACCTCCCTTGAGGTACAAAAGCAAAAAGTTCCTGTTTCTAATAATTCTACTGAGTGACCACAGCTTAGCCACAAACGTCTTTTGTGTGAATCTTACCAACGGTGACCCGACTCTCGGTGAGGAAAGCGTGCATTTCATGAACATCTTTCATCAGCTGAGCATCTCCAAATGTGAAATACGCCACATCTCGCCCAGCCTCTGCTGCTGCCATGAATTGAATCAGCGCTGAAAAAGAGAGAAGGCGAATTTCAAGACGAAAATTCAGGCGACAACATTCCAGAATATAAAACTATAAAGGTGTAATTGAGCGCTGAAAAGCATGACAGACTAAATAATTGGTCAATAAGCCAGATAACGTACAGCCTGTGGCATAAAAGAACATGAGTGGCAATTTGTATTAGTGGAGTAAATAATCCAGTGTTGGTAGAATAGCCTCGTAAACAGCATTCAGTCTCTGAGCTCCTGCAAATTAGGTTTCATGATTTTTAAATATTTAACAGAATGGTTATACAGTTCAGATTAATGACATCATTTGCAAAAGCTCTGTAATCTTTACTTCAAAATACCCGACTAGTGTTATGTAAATACCACATCTCAAGTCAGCTCCTGGACTTTCATGTAAAATACAGTTATTAGCTTCCAAAAATACCAACTATGCTAACACTGGAGCTAATGGGCGGGGCCCCCCGGAAGCTAATATCATCCTCGGGGACTATGTGAAGTCCAGGGGATCTATTCATAGCATGCTGCAGAGGAAATTAGCAGCTTCAGTTTTAAATCCAACAGTCCAGAAGCACAGCCTTAAAGCACTGATGTGCACAGCAAAAACAGGGTACATGCGCCATGAATTTAGGCATACAGAAAACTCTGCACATCCAACACACAATTGGCCAAAAAACAACAGTAAGGGTCTCCCTGCTTATGAAGACTGATGTTGTGTAAGCAAACTGAGACCAGCATCAGCTGGATTTATGGTCGTCTTTCTCTGTAATCAATCGCCCATTTAATGGAAAACATAAATGTGTCAGATGATCTATAAAAGACTGAAAAGGGACAGGAGAGTGACACCCTGGGAGAGCTTCTAATTGACTAGAGAGGCTTGAGAGAAACAGCATCTTGGAAATTGTCGTACACCATTAGCTACATAAATGCTGAAAGTCCTTCAGCAGGGGCTCTACTGACTGGGAGATGCCATGATCAAGTTTGAGCTACTGATATTCACTGCAGTCTTGGGAATCCAGCCTTAAATTTTTAACGTAAGAAATGTGACACAGATGCTAGCCTAGTTTATAGATTTTGTTGCCATAAATCATCCAATTATACCTTTGAGCCGTGTGTCTCCGCCAAAAGCTCCGCAGCCCCAGTTGCCTGTGGCCACTGCAGAGAGGTGCTTCCTGTTGGCATTATTTCGATGGAATCCGCAGTATGCCTGGAACGAAAACAAAAGAGGGAGAAGGATGTAAGAGTGGGGAAGACAAACAAACAGTACAGTCTTTTCTATGATCTCTCAGAGTCTATTAAAATTAATTAAAATCACATTAATGTATAATGTGGGGGCAAGTGTTAACCCTCAGGCTGAACCATAAGCAAATATAAAAATATGCAATAAAGCATTTACTCGACTGAGAAGAGAAAAAAGTCCGTTAAAAAAGTGCATAATATATATTTTTCTTAGTCATGTGAAGAAAAAAACTGCAGTAAATTGGGAGTAATACTATTGAGAGATATGTAGTATTTAGCAGTTAAGCGGTTTTACATATCACTTAGATTTTAGCAGCTGTACCAGACAAAATGTCAAAGCTCATGGTAGTGAACATTTTATCAAAAACAATATAACATCGGCCGTGTTCGGCACCATCGCACTGACACCTTTAAAAAGGTACTACAAATTAGAGCAGCACTTTATAGGTTTCTTGCCACCTTTCACAAACATGTTTGGAAAAAGAACCGCTGAACTAAATCTTCCCTCACCTTGTTGAGTTCTCTGGTCATCTTCTCGGGCAGAAACTGTTCCAGGAAGTGCCTGTATTTAAGAGCATCAATGGCCACAATCTCTGTACATCTTCTCTGCCAGTCATCCCTGGGAATGAAAGAAAGATTTTACATTTAAAATATCAGCACAAGTACCAACAAACACAAAAATAATCCTATGGAGGGGAGAGAAAAAATTACCTGGGTGTCTCGTCTTTGTGGATACCCACCCATTTGTAACTCTCAGCATAGCCAGAGTATTTACTGTATTGTTCAGCTCCTGCAGTATAAGACAAGGGAAATACAATATTACTCATTGCTCAGCAGTCAAAGCACACAGCAGGTTCTAAAATCAAATTTAGCGCTTTCTATGCTCCACATGAGCATACAGAGTATCAGCTTATATTGAATTGTCACGAATAAAGCCCACTGATTTAATAAGTAATCTGCTATGGGGTTTTAAATGAAAAGCTTTGAGCTACAACTGGGAGAAAATGTAAGAACAGAACAAGCAAAAATTAATTACTGACACACCCGTGTTTTTAAGAGATTGAGTCCTTTGTAACACCTAGGGTTATGTCCTAAGGGTTAGAATAATACACCTATGCTTCTTTCTGAAAAGGCTGCCCCTTAAAGGCTCCATACATTAGGAATGATGTGGTTATATTACACTTTGTTGAAGAGTAGAAGTTAAACATGTGAACTAAAGTTGTATGAGCAGAGTATGAGAAAGTGTTTCTTAAGTTAATGGGCAGAAGCCACTAGAACAAAAACCAGCAATTATGGATAATTTTGCAAATATTTAATAAAAATTTTTTAATGTACATTTTTTTCTGCATTACATATAAAACTTTTTTGGTTTCCACAGAAATTGCGTTTTCTAGTAAGGCACTGGCTGTGCAAACAAAAGGAGCAGTTGCTTTAAAGGATACTGTGCCACTGCAGGTCCAGCACTGCAATTAAAGTGCTTTCCACAACACCAGCGACTCCTAACGTCAAAGAACAGGCTGCCCATATCACTGTGTCCACCAAAATTCTTCCTCCTCTCTATTCACCTTGAGCCACTTCAGTCTGGCAACCGCCCATAATGGCATCCCGCTATGCTGACGTCCATCAGGAGATTGCATCGCAGACCTTGTCTTCCGGTGTAAAACGCCAGTGGGCATTCAAACTTAGACTTGAGTTTTGTTTTACAAGTACTCTGACATTAAAGTTCCAGATGCACTTGAAGACTTGTGCTAGGGCATCGCTAAAGATGAAGAAATATGATCAACTCGACAAAAGAGAAAAGAGTCTAGCAAGAGAAATGGGACTTTAAGAGGAAACACAGCATTCGTGCAAGGAATACTGAAGATTTTAATGAATCTATGGCATAACTGGCCCATTCCATTAGTGCAGCAATGACCTTAGTTGGGCTATAAATTCTTTCTGTCCAAATGTAATAAAGTTAAGTGGAGAGGAGGAGGATGGAAGAGGGAGGGAAGCACTATAAGGGGAGGGAAAGAGGGGGACAGTGACTAACCACCTGAAGGTCACTGGGGAGAGATAGGAATTTCAAGGAAGACAACATGGCGCCACATAAAAACAGACAACGATTGGCTTGCTGACAGAGTTCGTTTTTTTTTTTCCATTGTGTGTTTCTCTTTGGTAAAGTGGTCCAGCAGCATGAACGTCATCCTATTTGTTTTTTCTACTTTTCAACCGACCAAAATAACAAGCATATAAAGTATGCCGAGGGACATCCGACAATGCAAATGTATTTTAATTTTTTTCAGATTTGTGTCACGTTACAAAAAAACAGAATCAATCAATAGCAGGCATTTTTGAGCGATTTAAGTCAAAAAGATATATTCTCATGCCAAAAAGATGAATTTATCAAACAGCATAATGTCTCAAAATGATCATTTTATGAAATAAAAGCATCAAAACAGTAAAACAAAGTAAGTGTTTATATTTTTTCCACACGTCTGCATATCTTAATCTGCACATACTTCTTTCTGTTGACACTGTCGAGACGTGAGGCATGGAAAAGAAAAAAAGAAAAGGTAGGATGACCAGAATTGCAAGAGGGAGGCAAATGAGAGGAAAGAATAACCGAAACACTGAGTTGGAGGTTGAAAAATAGAGCAATTCTGCTTGGGAGAAATGAAGGATAACCAAGCAGTCCCATCTGAATCAATGCAATGGATTTACCTTCGGACTGGAAGGAAGTATGAGGGCAAAAATAAATGGAGCCCAATAAACACAAAGAGCTCAATGAACAGGAGAAAATAACTCAGTGATGGACGAAACACCGGTTTGAACCAAAATGTAATACTAGAAAGGCATGGGAGATACATAGATGTGTCTAGTTTCTATTGGAGAAAGAGGAAAGCCAACACAATACCAAGGAATAATTGCCAAATAATAGCCTATATACCCCATGGCATGAAGATAAATTAAATGTAGAGTATTTATAGTCTGGTTACACCATATATCAGTGTCTAGTGGTTCTATATGTTTTGTAATAGTGTTTACTTTCTACTTGAAATAATCCAGTACATGTACATTACATAAGGGGACAGCTTGCATTGATACTCAAGTATTATTACACAATCAATAAATCTATCTATCCATCTATCCATCCATTTTATGACAATATTTCTATGTTGCAGGATCAGTACTCTAGATTTTCCTCTCCCTAACCACCTCCTCAAGCTCTGAAAGGCGGTATAGAAGGGGGACACCAACAGCCAACCAACAGATGTAAGTTCTCAAGCACGTCCTGACTCCGCCACATCCTCTCCTGGTAGGCGATACCTGTAGAAGGTGCCTGTAAGTATCTTAGTCAGATGTCTAAACCACCTCGACCATGTCCTTTGATATGTAAAGGTACTATAGCAGCTCAATACTGAGCCCCTCCTAAATGACTCCTCATCCTATCTTTATAGGAGAGCCCTTTCGGAAGAAGCTCACTTCCCCCACTTATGTCCACAAAATTACTCTTTCAGTCACTAGCTAAAGCTACTGACTTATTAGAGTAGGGATGTAGATCAACCAGTAAATTGATAGCTTTGCCGTCTCTTCACCACCACCACAGATCACACTGTACCGAACGCTGCACAGCTCCTCTACTCGAGACAGCAAGTGGAGTGAGCACTGAGTGAGCCCTCCACCCATTTCCAGCCAACAACTACTATCTCAAAATTGACTTGCCAATTTCATTCCCACCATATCACATTCAGTTGCAAACCAGTCCAGTATGACCAGGAGGCCATTAGTCATTGAATTAAAAAAAACCACCTCATTCACAAAAAGCAAAGAGGTGATTCTGAGGCCCTCAAGCTAGAGACAAGCCGCTATTTGGCTATGCCTCAAAATTCTACCCATGAAAGTTATGAAGACAACCAGTGACAAAGGGCAGACCTGGCAGAGCCCAAACCCCACCACAAACAAGCCCAACTAAGTGGCAGCAATGCATAGCATGCTTTCACTTAGCTATAGCCCAAAACAAGAGGCCAAATACACAATACTCCTGAAAAACATCCCACAGGACATCCCAGGGAAAACCGTTAGTCAAACTCCCTTGAGATGATCAAGACCTTTTCCAGTGTTTGACAACCAGGTTGAAACCACACTGTTCCTTCTGAATCAGAGGTTCTAACTAATAAATGGACTCTCCGGAGGATCATGCTCATCAGGCTCTCATTGTTGTTGCCCAGGTGAGCATGGAGATCCCCTGGAGGACAACAAAGTCCCCACATGGTGACTCTTACAGCGTCCTGCTCAGTGACTCCAAGAAAACTTTTCAGCACATACTGTAAGCACAAACAAAAGTCAGGACCCATTCCCCAGGCAGAAAGAGCAGGGAGACAACCTTCTTATCCATCTGAAAACAACCCCAAAACATGAAATCACTTTTTCTTTAACTAAAAAAAAAAAAAAAAAAAAATAGATTGCAGTGATCAAGTTCCCAGTAAAAATGTCATACAAATCAAAGCCTCAAGACTTAAAAATACATATGTTTGTGTGAGAAAAAGAAAGAAACTACACACCTGTGATGATGAGGCATTCATTGTATTCAAGAGCTTCAGTAAAGAGGCGAGAGATAATGAGTTCAGGGTTGATAAGGAACCTGATTTCTTCTTGGACCAGTCCATGTCCTGTGACTCCACCACCTACAAATCTGTTGGCAAAGTCCACCTAGTGAAATACAAAAAAAAAAAAAAAAAAGAAAAAGAAAAGAAAAAAAGAAGGACATTTGTTTGGCCTCAAACTTGAAATTAACATTTATTTAAAAAAATACAGATTTCTATTTGGTTTGTTGCATGACATGACATGTACGGTATGACATACTGCCCTTTGACCTATCAGTATAAATGAGAGAATTTGTGAAATTCTGTCACTGTCACTCCTGTTATTTAAACAAATACTTCAATTAGTGTCTCATTATCTATCCTTTTGTCCACTGTGGCCATTTATATCAGATAAATCTATAAAGATCATTGCAATGATCCTTCCTGCATGGAAATAATCCAATCAGGAAATTGTAACAGAACACAACCCATGAAGTCTAAAGATGTACTTCAAATCTACAGTGCATGAATGTGTGCAGATTTCCCACATGTCTGAGTTTTGCATTTTCTAAGAGGCCTCACTATTTATTATCTATTCAGTGTTTATTCAACAAAGAGAAAAAGGAACCGGCCAATAAAAGGTCATTGCTGTTCAGCAGTCTGCCAACTTTATCTGCGTTTTATCCAGTTGCATCTTTTATAACTTACTAAAAGTAAAGGACTTGTCCATCTGAAATTTTTAAGACTGAACAACATATTTGAGTTATGTCAAAAACTACAACCAAACTAATTTGACACCAACTCCTAGTGTCACAATCTAAAGTCACAAACCCTGAGAATCAATATACAGTCAGGTAAAGAAAAGAAAAGTGCTACAGCTCTGATTCTACAGGCCTCAGCTACCATGTTAAAAATGAAAGTTCATGACAATACAATTAGAAAAAGACAATAGTATGGAAGGGTTGCCAAGGGAAACCCTCTTCTCTCTCTCTGCAAAGAACATGGCAGCACAGTGTAGGTTTGCCAAGTTGGATCTGAACAAACACCAAGACTTCTTGAACAATGTCCTTTGGAGATGTTTGATGAAACCAACACAGCTTCTCAGCAGAAACACCTCAAACCATGTCAAGCACGGTGGTGGAGTGGTGATGAGTCAGGCTTCTTTTGCAGTCACATGACCATGTTTTTCAGTCTTAAAAAACTTCAACCCAATCCAGCTAAAAAAAATACATATATAATGATATGAAATGACCAAAATAACAGTCTGGACTAGGGATGGGTACCGGTTCTGACATAAACGGTAGTAACCAGACCGAAAAGCAGCGCACATTTCGGTGCTTTATTTCGGTGCTTTATTTCGGTGCTTTTTTTTTCCTGAGCTGTGATACACTTTAGATTCTAGCCAATCATTTTACGTTTCCGAGGATAGTAGGCGGGGCCAGGTACGTACGTTCTGTTAGAGCAGAGCTACAGATTAAAAATGTCCAAGGCGAAGCGGTCAAAAGTCTGGCTGTACTTCACAGCAAAATATGCAAACTCAGCAGCAACAAGTGCTTTAAGCTGATACTGTGATACTGTCAAAGGAGGTAACACCTGAAATCCGATGAAACACCTGGTGACGCATAGCGTTTTTTTTAAAAGCCCAGAAATGCGCCGTATTTGATAGCTTGCTGCGAGACCTCACACCGAGCACATCTACTGCGGGTGGGTTACCTGTTATGCAACATCCCCCAAAAACACGAAGAGGAGAGTCCTGGCCCCTAGCCCTGCCAGTGTAGCAGAAATGATGACGGATGATGGTGGCAGCAGCAGCCGTTCTTCTCTGCGTGAGTAGCTAATTTACATTGAGTAGGCTAACCACGTTATTACATTAATGCATGTAAGGTGAACTAGCAAACATCATCATAGCTACATGCGGCTGTCCTCTTGTTTGATGGCAGATACTCCCTTCACCCTGGCCAAAAAGGCTAAAATGACCAAAGAAAAAGCGGAAAACAGTTAAACATGAGAGGTTTAGGACAAAGTTTGTGTTTTTTCCATTCTTTAAGCACCGGTTTGAGCACCGTTTGAGCACCGGCACCGTTTCAAAAGTACCGATTTGGCACCGGTATCGGATAAAACCTAAACGATACCCATCCCTAGTCTGGACTGATATTAATGACATTTTCCACATTTCAAAATCCTCTCTGTTACCCACAAAGTTCAAGATCTACACTGAATAGAGTCCAAGAAATAAAATTTTAAAAAACAGCCCAGGGATTTGTTGAAATAAGATAAATCCATACCAATAACCGATATGTTTGTGCTTATTTCTAGGACTCATGCTTCTTTGGGGAAGTATTTTCAGTGTGGTGCTTGAGCTTCATGCCTTGAAAGACCAGATCTTGTTTTTGTGGCACGCATAAGAGAACATCCCATTCAAATCACAATGCGGATATTTAAACAGCTTGTCAGGGGTGAAGGTTCTGCTCAGTGGCCCACAGCTACGTCAATCTGTGTGACAGTGGGTTTGTGTATGTTTTCTAACCAGCCACTCAACTCCTCACCTTCACTGGTTTACCCCTAACCTCACCCCCCACCCTTCAATCTCACCTCCCGACAGGATGACAGCTCGCTCTGCCCTATCAAAACTCAACACACAACCAATATCCAGCCTGCTGAGGTAGCCATCAATCCACCTACAGGACTCCAAGCTCACTGGGTCACCCCAGTGAGATGGATCCCCGACGTCATCTTTGTCTCTGTGTGCCTCCTTCTCCCTCATCCCCCACTCCAGGGTCCTCTCCTCCACCCTTGCCACTCGGAGCTACTCATGTGTATACATCAGCTGTCAACTAGAGTAAAATAAATGCGGCAGCTACACAGAAACAACAAGGGGGGTAAGAAGATGGGGTGAGTCACTGCAGACAGAGATTCAATAACTTGCATTGATATGCACAAAAATCATACAACTGGTTTAAAGCTGAAGGTCATATTTTTACTTTTTAAGCAAGAAAAATAGACTGATTGACAGAATCATACTCATTAGGTGTAACCACAGTAAAAAAACTGCAGAATACTATTTGTATTTAAAATTAAAATTCTCACATTAAAAGAGAAAAGATGCTGTTAAGAAGTGCTTTGGATATTTTTAACAAGACATGGATGACATGAAAGTATTTAATTACTGAAGTCAGAGGTAAAACTGTGTGCTTAGTGTGTGGTAAAACATTCCTACCTGGAGCATTCCATATCCATGTTCCTCAATTGTCCCTTCACAAGTGATATGCAGGCGTGTCAGCTGAGTCTGAGAGCTGGACAAAAAAAAGGGGAGAAAAAAAAACCAACGATTACAAACACTTCAACATTCATGTGGACTTCTCATCCACATTGGGGCCCTTTACTCTTTCAAATCCACCCTTTAAAAACACTGTCCTACTACTACTTTCATTGTAGGAATTTATATAATGGCAATTATCTGTGCACATGAGCACCAAAGAAGCTATGAGGAGTTGATGGTCACTATCCCACTCAGACAAAATCAACACACTTCAGAGTTATTCAGGAAAGATTTAGTGAAACTTTGATAGAATTTCAGGGTTTTACTTCCTGTTAAAATAACAATTACTCCCCTACAACAATTATATGCCTTCACAGAATGCAGAATATACTATTTGTTTTGGACAGAGTATGCCATGAATCGCAAGATAATTTATTTTAAATGCACTTCATTAGTTTATTATGTTCATAAGGAACCAGAGAAGTAATTATTACCTTTCCCAGTCTGGTGGATTGTTTAGTGTTTGTCTTGTAAATGTAACAAGACCCTTGGGTGCTTAAAAATAAAGCAGACAAAAGGTTATTCAACTGAAAGACACAGGGAAGCGCAACAACTTCTACAACATTATGTTAGTTATTTTCATTGCTTACTAGTCTGTGTAACTCTCCTGAAGTAACACAGCAGAGTTTTCAATTTCTCAATTTTTCTTGGTGAAGGACCTTCAAACAACCTGAAACCAAAAGAAAATGCATGTCTGAGTTAAAAAACACTTAATTTAAAACACTACATGAAAAGGTTTATACAACTTCTGAAAAAAAGAGTAAAATGTACAGTATCTCCCCTTCAAAGTAGTGTCTGTATGCCGTTCAGGCATATAAACAGTCAAACAAATTGAATGGTGACACTTGGCATTGTGCTATCCATCCAACTATCCAGTAGACCAACGGGAGGGGATGTAGAAGTGCAAGTCATCACAGCAACACTTCCACAGCAATGCTGAAAGCATAACCTTTCCAGAATATCTACGATGGAACATGAAGCCAAATCTAATTCAGGTCTAATTTTAGATTTTTATGGGGCAAGTTCCAAAACTTTATAATAGCACCTGTATTTTTGACATTAAATAATGTGTTACATTTTAGAAGATGAGAGGCATTAATGTTTCACTCATTTATTATCTAAAGCTCACTGCACAACAGGAACATGAGTGAAGTCACGCTTTCAAACTGGCATGATGTCTCTCCCATCTACCCTCATCCTTCATACAACGGCACTGCCTGAGGCCCCGTTTCAGTTTTTCAGTTACTATTAAACTAGGGTGGAGGGATGGAGAGAGCATTGGATGGAAAGCTTAAATCACCCCCATTCTAGTACACTCCCTCCATTAAAAGCGACCTAAGCTGATGACTAACCATAGTTCAGCATCTCTCCCTCCCACCACTTTCTGCTCAGACCGGTAAAGAAATAAAAACAGAGGGAACAAATTAAATGAAAAGGTAATTTGCTAAAAGCCTTACTGTGAGTAAAGAAAAAAAAAGCTATTTATTTAAGATAATTTTTTCATGTCAGTTTTGGTTTTCTCTACACTATTTTCTTACACAGCACCTTACTCATCCTCTGTGAACCCCTTCACCCCATCAGTTCCTTTAGTCAGTGTTAATTTGGCATAATGTATCCTGGAGGACAACATTACTATGAGAAAGTGTAAGTGAAACAAGTAAATTACAGTGGGATTTACAGTATAGCCACAAATTATACCGCACTTGAGAAAGAAGGACTACTAATTATGAAGGATTTTGTTACAAAATATACTGCAGCAATTTTCATTTAAGGACAGTAATTAGTTGGTTCTTGTCGTCTATAACCGTACCTACTGCATAAAGTGCATATGGAGACAATATTTCTGACAGTTTTGCCATAACCTGTTCAGCTATTTTCTTGCAAACAAGGTAGACCATCTCACAATGACTTAAAAACAAAAACGGGTATTTATTTCTTACTAATGAGCCTTCATTGTTGACCAAACTTTTATTGGAATTCCCTATGTCATTTTCTTCTCAAACCCAGGAAAAGAAAAGCCATAAAATGACAAGTCTTCTGCTTTCTATCCTCTTCCTTGAATCTATCCATCACTTAACAGAGGACAAATCTCGACAGTTCTGCCAAAACAGCAATCAGCAGATTGCTTGCTGCTCTGTTTGCCCAAGACAGAGCGTTAGTGTAACCGATAAGCTAAGTGACGGACACTCCCTCAATTACTGCGAGAAGGGGAGGGCGTGTAACGATCCAGGACCCATTTTAGACTGCAGCGGTTGTCTCTTCTCGTTTCCTCAGAAACACAAAGACTTTTTTCCCCCTCTCTTGGCCTTTCCTGTATTTTGCTCTAGGCAGAAATACTGACAGTGAAGGCAGACCCAAGTGGTCTGAAACAGCCAACGCTGCAACTAAAATCAATACTTACATCATTACAGACACAGATATCGTGCCCTCAAACAGATGACACACAGATGACACTGAAAGTGCAATTATGGTTTAGATAAAATAAGGCAGCTGAAGGTTATATGGACCAAATCAAAGATAATTAGTAGGATGACAGGATTTGTAAAATAATTCTATCGAACCTTAAAGACAGAGCAGATGCATAATACTCTGAACTAGAGGAGGGAGTTATTTGCTGTATAATACTATAACAACAAGAAATATTTAGGAATTCATGCAGATAGCAGGAGACTATGTAAAGCTACAGAGTGGGATCACCAAGTGCTGGGGCGCAAAGTGGTTCCCAACACTCTGCTGACTCAGTAACTACAGTGCAAACCTCCGCTGGCACCGACATTAGTACAAAAACTGTGCGGCAGAAGCTTCATGGCATAAGTTTCCACTGTCAAGCAGCTCCTGTAGATGTGATGTGTAGGTGACCAGTACTTTGTCTATATAGTCTAAGATGCATAAATCAAGTTATATTGATATGAATGAGATGTTATTGCCTGAATTCAAATCATATTGTGCTTTTATAAGATGATAAAGTGAATAAATATATAGACAGTATAAAAGGTGGATTCAGCCCATGGTTGCTGAAGTCCTGTTTTGAAGATCTCTGGCTCTCTTCCACATTTTCTCTTCATTCACCCTCAACTGGTCGAACCAGATGGCTGTTTTTCTCCCCCCACTGTCGCCAAGTGCTTGCTCATAGGGAATGGTCTGACTGTTTGCAGTTTTCCCTGTATTATTATGGGGGTTTACCTGGCAATATAAAGCACCTTCAGGTGACTGTTGTGGTAATTTAGCCTTATATAAAAAAAACCAAATGGAATTCGACTGAAAGATGAAATTGAGTGTTTCTGCTATTGCCTTGCGTCTGACTGTGAAAACGCACACTCATTGGATAATGACTTGTGATTAACAGTCTATTAGCCAGTAAACATGTGTTTTCATAGCACAGATAAGCCTCCAGTTTTAAAACATAATATAATGAAGATTTACAAATTCAAATGAATTTTTATTCAATATGATCAAAAAATGAGTGACTGAGGCCATAAACTCAGATCAACAGTGTTTACAAAGGTCAGATCAGAAAGCCGCTCTTTCGTAGAATTCTACAGGACCAGAAGTCTTTTTTTGTCAACTACAGCTATCGCCATCTGGTGGCTTTCAGATAGAATGGAGGCTTTAAGGCACTTCTACATTGTTTCACAGTCTACACATAAATGTTACCAATGGGTCATTTTAACCTGTTAGCAGCTAGTTGCTAGGCAATGTCATGGCATCATGGTATCAGATACAGATAAGAACCATCAGGGGTCAAAGATGTACCTGTGTGCCCATTTTGATTGTTCAACTCCTGAACATGAAAGAGTTGTTTGTGGGCAGATTTTGTGTGTTATGCTAAGATTATTCCATTTTAATAATATCCATTTTCCACCTTTGAATTTCTTTTTCTCCACAGCAAGTTCATTTATTTTCCAATTTATTTTGACAAACACCACCATGACGAGCGATGAACTAGTCACTCTGGTGAGTCAAACTGGAGCGGGAATCCATTAAACGCCTAAAATGAATACAAATGTTGATATTTGGCAGCAGTATATCAATAAAGCAAGAGGCAGCGTATACAATAAACTGAAAAATTTATTTGTTCCATCTGAAAATGACCAGCAATTAGAGCCCATGTAGATAGCAGAGAATGTCAAAATTCATAGCACTAAATGTTCATGTTCTGCAAAGAATATGGGAACTCATTATAAGGTATTACCGAACCAACGCCTTCAGTGTGTCAGGCAACAACCCTAAGGTATTGCAAATGTCACTAATGAGGAGAAGGGCCTCATGGAAATAGGGGAAAATTGAGTTGAGGTATTGTCTGGACAGTGTTCAGGATATACAGAGGCACTTACTGTCCAAACATGAAGTTGCAAAGCATGTAATAAAATCTAATTATAACTCTGTTACCAGCCATTCTCACCTATAAACAATATGTCAACTTTCTAGCCACTATCAAATGGGGGAAAAATACTTGGAAAAAATGCCTATCCGATTCAATTAGCTACCTGTTCATAGTCATCATGTCATAACTTTTCACACTCAGACAAGTTTTGCTTTTTGTAATAGTTTCTTATGTTCTGTTATACACAAAACTTTGCTTTGTGTCATAATTCATATGTCATCCACAGTTCTTGTCCTGTTTCACATAAATTCTTCTTTCTTGTTACCAATACTCAAAACAAAACATTGGGCAGGAAAACACAACAGTAAAAATCATTTTCAATTCAGATAAACTTCTAAATACACTTCCGGAAAAACAACAGCCACTATAAACAGAAGACGTGACTTAGATAAATGTAACCACATCTGTAATAGGATAAACCAGATCAATGGCGTAGTAGCTCATCCAGGTAGAGATCCATCACAATTCACAGGTTACTGCTCATAAAATGAGAAACAAAATTTGGTTGAAAGCCTATTAGGCGATCATTGAGTGCAATAGGAAGGAATAGAGAATCATGTGAATTATGGATGAGGGATGCTTCACTGTGACATAAAATCATCGGTCATTAAGCCGAATTCGTTTTAAAAAATAGTTTTTATTCTTTTAAGGTGGAAAATTACGTTCTCTCCATTTAGGTAGATCTTAAAAAGAAAGTAAGTAAGAAAGTAAGATATTTAGACTGGCAGTTTACTTTAACCTGCTATATCTTTACAATGTCAGCTGTCACCTACACTTCACACCTGTTATGTTTGGAGCAAAAGCACAACAGCACATCATTGTTATACGTTTAGGCTATAAAGTTGCATGACTTCCTTTTTTTTTTAGAACAAATAAAGTGACACTTCAAGTTATGAGAAGCCAGTGACACACAGACAAGCAGACAAGTGTTCACTTTAAAACAGTCTATTATAACAATTTGTTTCCATTAGCTAACCCATGCTTTCTTAACACACCACTGGTTTTGAGTAGGTTGTAAGAAAGAACTCCAATTTAACACTCCTACTGGGATCTCCCTCCCACGCATGGGGTATAACATGGAGAAAGATCCTCAGCCCACAGCCCCATCCTCAAATCGATAACATGATATTTGCAGTTACACCACAAACTGCAATATAACAACTAAAAACAAATGACAAACCGTGGCTCCATTCATACAGAAATCAGTTCATTGTTTTTCCAACCACTGCAGCCAAGGTAAATTTCGACACTGAATGTGCAAGAAACAATATGAACAGAAAGTAAGTAAAAACAAAACAATTCATCTATTAAGGGTTTTCAAGGCAGTAGTGCCCCCTGATGGATGTTAGTTTAATTTGAATGGTAGGATCATTAAAAACAGAGTCGCTCAAAACAATCACACTGAGGCAGATAGCTGAAATTTATAAGAAAAAACCTATTACTGATATGTATTATAGATACTGAGGGACGGATTTGATCCTCAGTTATAGGGTAGAACAGCAACAGGGTTCAATCACCTTAGACGTCCTCTGTCCTGCTCTAAATAAAGGCTTACAAAGCAACATTGTGGGCACTAAAGGGGAAAACCTTTTTTTGTATAAAATACTAATAACAGCAGGCTGCTGGTGATTTCTTTTGTTTTGTGTGCTTTCACCTGTAGAAGTTGATCTCAGGATAATTGCCATACTCGGACTTGCGGGAGTTGCGTCGAGGGAATGTGCAGAAGAAGGCGTTGGCCAAAAGACAGGCTATTTGCTCCTGAGAAAGGGTCAGAGACTGATTCATCCTTGACTTAAGTAAAGGAATTGGCTGTAAATAGAGAAAAAAACAGAAAAATCAAAAAATCCAATCAGTGATTTGATGATACAATGCCAATGCTACAGTGACAAAGCAAAAAGTAAGAGAAGGGATTACAGTAACAAAGACAGATGCAGAAAAAAACAGACAAAGTAATATGGGTTTAGTGGTGTAGGCTAAAGAGCTAATGAGGATAGATAATTAGTTTAGCAATCTAGCAAACACTGAGAGTTCCATTAGCTAAATGGGTGGTAGCAATTAAGGTCCCAGTTCTCTTGCTCTCCCCCAGGTTTGTTCAGTCAGGCACACAGGGCCCATCCATCTTCACTGATTAAGGCTAAAGAGCCTCCCAAGGCTGCCCAGTTAGCAGATCAATACCAGCTCTAATAACGCACATATAAATATTAGGCTTGACGCTTAATACTGCCAAACACAGCTGAGAGAGTCAGAAAGCTTCATTATTCAATATCTGCAAATAATGCCCTTTAAAATGGAATTTGTAACAGAAACTCCATCCTCTAGTTAAAGTGGATAATACTTAAACCTCTGCCCCTGGCTCTCAACGTAAACAGGAACTAGAGGGATTCCCCTATCCCGCAGTGGGAGCTGAATTCTCTTTATTAAATTATACTGAAGACTGAAATAGATAACGTGATTACAAAAATACCAATCCTGTAATTCTCAGATAGCTAAAATTGATGATAGAAGAGGGAAACAAGGACAAATGGACATGACATTTAAAAGAACTCTGACATGGATCTCCATGTAATGTGAACTGCAAAAAGGCCTTCTGGGGTTCAAAGCGGCCGATTTCAAACCCACACTACCAATGTGTCTTGCTTGGAACAGGAATACTTGTGGAAATCTAAAGCGATAGACTGCATTTTAAAATTCAGAAGTCCCAACTTAGTGCACCGAATTCACAAAAAGTAAGTGGAGTTTCCTAAGTGCAAAAGCATAGCACATGAAATGGATGGCAGAACATGGACCTCTCCTCTCCCAGTCCTCTTTTCTAATGAAGCAGTTCCTGATATGGACCAAAGAGTTGGATTCATTAGCTGCGAGTTGTAACTCATAAGTTGATGCACCATCTAACCCGTCCTGCTAACTTACCACACTTTTATTCGTCTTCCTGCATACCTTAAACACTGCTACTTTCATTAGTAATGCCTGACCTTTACACATTTCCAAAGCCCTTAAAATAAATAATTTGGTATAAATACAGACAACAATCAAAACCTACCATTGTGCACAGCCGAGGAGCTTTAAGTGCAAGATCAACCATAGCAGGTAGTACGGTATCAAACAGTTGCTGTACCTCACAATGTTCAAGACACTGAAAAGACAAAAAAAAATACATGTAAGCTTAAGTATTGTTAAATGAGATATGTGTCGAGCTGACTGCCTACTTAGGCAGTCAGTTACTCGGAGCCAGCAGTCAGAGTGACTGATTATATGTAAGTTGACATATTGTTTTGTCACACCACAGATTTCTCTTAACAAATGGAGAAAAAAAAACTAACTTTTTGTTATTTATTTAAGAATCAAACCAGTGCTTGTTTTTGTGCTTTACATTTTCTGCTCATTGACTTGAGCATGATTTTGACTTGTTTTTGTCCAAACAAAAAACAAAATCTGTCTTTTTTATGTATAAGTACAAGCTAAGAAGCTACGTCTTCATTTGTTGCACTTTCAACAAATATACTGGAACAACTCATTCATGTAATAAATATGAGTTTTAACATCAATCCATCCATTTTCTTCCCCTTATCTAGTTCAGTGTCCAAGGGGCTGGAGCTTATCACAACTGCCCAAGTGTGAGACACAGGATACATCGTAGCCCGGTCGCCAGTCTGTCACAGAGCTAACAAGGACAGACAACCATACACATGCGAATTCATGCATAGGGCTAATTAAGGCTCAAATGAACCTAAACCCACATATGTCACACATTGTTGATGTGTGTTAAATTTTATAAATAAAATAAAATAAATTTTCCACGCATTGCTTTCCTCATTGAATATTAACAAAAGAAATGATGCACGGGTTTCATGCAATTAAAAAAGAGCCATAAATTATTCCTTGTTTTGTGCATTTGTTGTTCATTTTCCCTCAATTTTAAACGTGCCATTTTTTAAGGTTTAGTATTGTTTTCTTAAGCCCAGGACCCAGGATGTAACTGAAAATCTGAGGATGAGCCAACTGTTTGATTAACTTGACATGGTCTAAAAACAGCTTTACAGCAAGTCAGAGGTCATAAACGTACAACAGTAAGCAATATCTACGCAATTTTCTCTCATATCCAACAATAAAAACTCAAGTTTCAGTTTATTGTTGTTATAGGATGAACTCCCACTACTCAGATATCAATAATACTTAAACTTCAACAGTGAAAAAAAACCACAGAAACAGAAATGCTGCAGAGGCGTTCACTACACAGAACCCTTTTCCAAAGAAACTACCATCAATCTAGGAATGAGCTCGCCACAGCTGAGGCATCCATACTTCAGCTTGAAGCTTACCTCAGCATCCATCTGCAATTCCCCCTAAAATAAACACCCAGTTATTCCATCATACGCCCCAGATTTACAACGCAATCATTTATGAGTGTATTGGCTTCGAATGTCACTGTCATCAATCACATGCCTTATTCTATCAAGGTAAGCAGGGGAGCTTGTGCTGATTAAATGGATCTTCTGGGAGCAAATGCAAATGACCAATTGTGGAGAGAGTGGCAGGGTGGCTTGATTTTCCACAGGAAGTCTTTGGTGGTTGATTTGGCCAGGGGCATTTATATGGCTGCAGAGCAGGTCTGACTAAATGCTGTCAGGAGTAATGAGCTGGCAGACATCATAAAGCGCTCCTGTGGGACTAATAGATGGTAGCTGGTGATGCGGCAGGATGAGGGCAGAAAGACAACCCCCCCCCCCCCCCCCCCCCCCCTTTTCCACAGCTAGAGCAGCTCACCACAAGGTTAGGGTGGACACACAAACTATACATTTCACATCCATAAATATGACAGACCAAGTTTCATCAGGGCAGTCAGGATTTAGTGCTTCATAGCATAGTGATCGATTAGACATTGATCTTCCATACATTCTAGTCTTTACAAGTCATTTTAATTTTCTGGCAGCTCAACCTTCACAACTCTTGATTTGACTATTTAATTTACAGTTCTTCTAAGGGTGTTTCCCCAATACATTTAGTGTCAAACCCTACATTTCAAGACATTGTTAACAGTGAGAGAGACGGAAGCAAACAAGCAAGCAACAGCGCACAAAAATGAGAGGAACAGCCTTGTTGTCTTGCTGCTAGATATATGTTTGTGTACTGAAACATCAGCTGTACTGTACTCCCGGACTGGGTTTGTGCTTAGCCCTCAGACATTCGTCAGAAAATGACACAGTGACAGTTTCATTCGGCAGAGGAGAAACACTAAGACAATTTACAGACAAGCCCTAATTTGGAAACCTCTTTTTTTTTTTTTTTTTTTTACCTAATGGCTATTACATGCTGAGCGGACTGTCAGTCACAGGCCCAGGGGCCACGTATCCCTTCACTATTTTACCTCAGTGATACAAGATGTTGCACCACATTTAATTAGGTTGTATTGGCTTAGAAGTTCAGTGGTTAGCATTCGTAATGACCACAAAAAACAAATATGACACTGAAAACTGTTATATCAATCAGCTGGTTTGGCCACTGTTATAGAATGGCTGACCGTTTGTTTCTTCACGACATTAGAGTGTGCATAACAAATAAATCGCTTTGCATGAAACAGGTCTGCCGTAGAAAGACAGCTGTTAATCATTTCTGCTTAAGTGTTGTCATGAAGGTCTGAATGCTTGATACCAGTCACAGCCAGCAGGTGTGCTGTGCCTACGTCTTTCTATTCAAGAATATTTAGTGGGTGGATTCATCACTTGGCTAACTGTTGCTTATGTCAGCGGTCCCCAACAACCAGGCCACGTACCCGAGTCGTTTGGTATCGGGCTGGAACCAGTCCGTGAGTCATTTGGTACCGGGCTACGAGAGTTGAGGCTCGGGTGTGAAATTTATGGTTTTCAGGGTTTTTATTATTCTTTAAACGTTTTTATCGTTAACTCTGTTTCCCTGGGTCTTTTCCCGTGTCTTATGAATAAATCCTCCTTGTTTTGGGTACCAGCACTGGTTTTATTTTGTTGTATTTATCCACGACACCTTAAAGGCCGGTCTGTGAAAATATTGTCAGAGATAAACCGGTCCGTGGCGCAAAAAGGGTTGGGGACCTCTGGCTTATGTAATCAAATTCTGGTTTCTACTGTGTCATTTAAACACTGGTTTGTCCTTCTCTAGTGAGCGCCGCTTGCCTTTATAAAATGTCTTTGGAACATAAAAATGACAAAAGTGGGGGAATTGCTGTGGTCACGACAGCGAGCAGGCAGTTGGAGTTGCTGATGAAATTGCTTCCGGGAAGACCAACTTACTGCCTGGCCTTACTTAGCATCCTTACAGACTTAATGGGGGCTTTTAATTAAATTGGATTAAGCTATAAAAAGGCTTAGACAGCTATTGATCTGCCAAGCTTTCTGACTTACTAAGAAAATATCTCAGAGAGAAGGAAAAAAACAATTCTGAATGGGCTAAATTTAGCTGAGTAATCCACGATGAGAGGGAACAAGCATTAGGTTTAAATAACAATTTGGCTGGACTGTGCCGGATATCACAAGCACTCACTTAATTCTGAACACTGCATTGTTATAACGATTCTGTTCCTAATTGATATACCCAGGAAGAATTTAGGAATAAAACAAATGCTTCTAAATGCTAAAAGTAGCTATAAAATTAGGCTTCAAATTGAATTTGCTTTGCCATCTATCTTTAGGCTCTTTTGGGTGCTGGTGTAGTTAAAATATAAAGTTTCAGCCTGTGCAGTAGACATAATAAGTAATAAAGATCATACTTTATCTACAATCTCTAAGGAGAGAAACTCTGTAAAAGGGCTGACACTTTAAAAAGTTATCTTGTAAAATTGAATGACAAGAAATCATTGTCCCATATCTAAAAATGTTATCCTCATAACACGAGTGCAATTATAGCCCCTAACTGTCTGGAAAGAGGATAAGAAGTGTTTAAAAGGATAAAGAGGAAGACAATAAAAAAGAAGACATTCCCCTGGTTCACCTGAAACAGCTGGTGCTGCTATGCTCTGTGCTCATCTGTCCTAAATGTGCTCCCGGGAGACTCACAGGTACCGTGAGGGGATGACACACACTAATGGGCTTACAGTCAAACAAAGACAAGCAGATTCCCTTTGCGATAACAACTTTACTTTACTATCAGCTTTAGATTCATTCTTCATTAGACTAACATTTAACCAGATAATCATGGTGACTTAAATTTTGCTGGGACTTACAAGTCAACAAGGCTCAATCAGATTCAAATAAATCTTTATGAGTTTTTTTTCATGGTAAAGATCTTATAAAAGGATTCTTATTTCTGCTATATTCAGCAAACATGTCTGTACAGGACAAGTTGTTGGAATTAAAACATTTTCAGTAGTCCATTAGGAAGTTGTGCTAATATTATGCCTTTTCTTTTGTACAAGACAGGCCCATAAACATCAGGTAACAGTCGTATACTGAACATCGTACCTCTGTACAAAGAAGGTTCAGGGCAGTGAAGTCCCATTTCTTTGCATGGGCTGTGTTATACCTAAGGATTGCATCCTGAAGAGAAGAATGAGAAGTTAGAAGTCAGACTGAAAATGTAACATTTGCGCACAAAAGTACAAATCTGGTTTTATAAATGGTGTAAAATACAACTGATGCAAACTCTGCCACCATGTGGTTGCTTATGGAATACGATTTGTATCTTTGCCATTGCTTTCACAATATAATTGGAAACAAATATGCTCAGAAATTCTTCAATATTATGTAAAACACTTAAAAGCCTACTGTGGTCATTTGTTTGGCAACTCTGGCAACACAAATTTTTTCTGCTTTTTGAAACAGTTTACAGGAGTGTAAGTGTTTCAGGGTTTCAACTGCTTGGTTTCCATATTTTAGGTTTGACTAACCAGTGTCTCTGATCTCTTACCCTCACATCCAGACAACTTTTGAACCCCCTCTGCAAAGCAGTGCGGATCAGGTCCCATCGACTTTGGACGCCATTTCCATCCTACACAACATAAAAAATAAATAAATAAATACAAACTTTTCTTACATCAATGTTCTTGCAGTAACTAACTTTATTGTACTGAAATGGCATGTCTGGATGGAGGGATGCTATACAACTATTATACCTCGGTCTCCATAGGAAACAGATTCTTCTCAGAGCAGGGCATCTTCACTGACAAATCATCCCATGCATCCTTGAACTTGGTAGGGTATGGGACAGGGACTTCTCCCTCCCTGAGGAGATCTGTCTGTAACAGGGAAATAAAAATGCAAGAGGAAAACATGTTCTTTACAGGTTACTGTTGTTTTTAGAGAAATTATGATGAAATTAACCGTTTTCCCTTTGCTCATTAAAAGAATGCCTTTTGGTTTATTTTAAAAGCCCCTGAAAGTTAGAGCACGGCTTGGTAGATAGTGTAAAAAATTAAAGAATAAACTAAAATTTCTATAAAAGCTTATCTTGTATAAGGCATTTTAATTGCCTCACACTAAAGGTAAACGCATAGAAAATAATAATACAAGCATTACATATTTTCAAGTCATACATTTCTTTGATGCGTAATGAACTAAAAGACAACCAGTTTTCAGTGTACACATTAGATCTAATTAAAAAATTAATTACAAATACATTTTCATTCTTGGAATTTAGTGATTGGCAGCATCTAGTTTTTGTGGCAGTGTTTGGTGATGGTAAGAGCAAGTTGTAGCAGTAAAGCAGCACTGACTATGTCCCTGTGGGACGAGCAGTGGAGGATAGTCTGATAGGACTGCTACTGACAAGTGCCCCTCAGGGGATCATGGAGGACGGCTTCACTCGGCCCAGCACTGTCTCTCTCATTCTCATTCACCCTGTCTGCATCTCAAGAGCCATTCTTTACATCATCTTTGCCAATCCTCCCAGTCTTCTTTTCTCTTATATAAACACATTTCATCAAGCGATGATACACACTCACCAGACACTTTATTAGGTACACCTTGCTAGTACTGAGTTGGACCTCCTTTTGCCTTCTGAGTTGCTTTAATTACTGTAGCATTGATTCAACAAGGTGCTGGAAATATTCCTCAAACATTGTGGTCCATGTTGATATAATAGCATCACACAGTTGCTGCGGATTTGTCGGCTGTACAGCCACGATCCAAATCTCCTGTTCCACCACGTCCCAAAGGTGCTCTGTTGAACTGAGATCTGGTGACTGTGGAGGTCATTTGAGTACAATGAACTCATTGTGATGTTCAAGAAATCAGTTTGAGATTATCTGAGCTTTATGACACATTGATGCATGATGCATTATCCTGCTGGAAACAGAAAGATGATAGCCTGTGCACTGGGATCATTCAGAGATAGATAAACTCAGTCAGCAACAACACTCAGGTAGGCTGTCATGTTGAAACAATCCTCAGTTGGTACCAAAGTGTGCCTAGAAAATATCCCATAGACTATTACAACCACCACCAGCCTGGACAGTTAATGCAAGGAAGGATGGAGCCAGGTTTTTATGCAGTTTAATTCAACTTCTGAATCTACCATCAGAATGTCACAGTACAAATCAACACTCGTCAGACCAGGCAAAGTCTTTCCAATCTTCTATTGGATCATTTTAGTGAGCCCATGTTAACTGTAGCCTCAGTTTCTTGTTCTTAGCTGACAGGAGTTGCACTTAGTGTGGTCTGTTGCTGCCGTAACCCGTCTGCTTCATGGTTCAACATGTTGTGCATTCAGAGCTGCTCTTCTGCATACTTTGCCTGTAACAACCGGTTATGTGAGTTACTGTTGGCTTCCTATGAGACTGAAGATCTCTGGGCATTTAACTCTGACATGCCCTTATTAGCCAGAGAACCGCCATTCACTGAATATTTTCTCTTTTTCACATTATTCTCTGTAAAACCCAGAGATGCCTGTGTAGGAAAATCCCAATAGATAAGCATAAGTATTAAAAGACTGAAAGAGTGAGACAGTAACAAAGGAAGACATTCCCCTGGTTCACCTGAAACAGCTGGTGCTGCTATGCTCTGTGCACATCTGTCCTAAACCTGCTCTCGAGAGACTCCCAGGTATCGGTGAGGGGATGACACACACTAATAGGCTTACAGCCAAACAAAGAAATGCAGATTCCTTTTGCAATAACAACCTTAGTTTACTATCAGCTTCTGCATCATCCTTTATTAGAATAACATTTGAACAGATAATTATGGTGAGTTAAACAAAATCTGCCTCAAAGGTTAACAAGGCTCGGTAGTCAGCAATGTGATTTAAATAAATTGCTTTATTTCTTTAGGAGTCTTTTTTTTCCAAAGTAATACTTTTGAATTACAAATATTCAAGCATGTTGGATGGAAAACATTTTTTTTAATTCCCCATAGCCTGAAATACACAGAGCAGCCATCAACATTCATGACACGTTCAAATTCACTTAAATAACCTTTCTTCCCATTCTGATGCTTAGTTTGAACTTCAGCAGGTCATCATGAACATATCTGTATTAGCAAATACAAAGATCCACAAAAGAAGAAGTGGCTGTTGACTCACCCTGACTGTGACAGTGTGATGAGGTGCTGATTTCAGGTGGGACAGAGGAGGGGCACACTGGGGTAGTCTGTTCAGCTCATCTATGGGCGTCCCCTGCCATTTTGTCTCAATGTTATGTGATGGCCATGAAACACTATACAGAAAAAAGGCAGAACAGGTAAGCAGACAGCAGATTAACTAAAGGACATTATGAATATAATGGCATTAGGGCACAAAAAAAAAAAAAAAGTTGTAGTGAAAATCTTTCCAAGGACCTTTGCAAAATTGCATCTGGCTGGCTTTCAATTAAGTCCTGGCTCATATTAGATGACCCACTGTGGTCTGCTATTTCAGCATCCTCGGATCCGATTGCAGGAAGATGTTCTCTTTCTTTGGTTGAACTTCCTGGATCAGAGTCTTTGATAGTCTGCTGAGATTTCATTACCTGAGCCTTTGCAAAGGCAGAGCGCTCTGCACAAAAACCTCCATCACAATCCTGGTCTGCAGAGTTGTTGAACATGGTTTTACAGACTGGACTATCAGGACTGAGCATCTCCACATCAATGGGGGTACACACTGGGTTTTTGGAACTAAAACTAAGACAGGGATGGAGTTTTGTATTGGTAGTGTGTGCAGCAACACAGGTTGTCTTAGAGGGGTGAGGACCTGGTGAACTGGGCCTCTTAGATTTCTGCCCATTAGAACACTGTGTTGGAGCTGTGTTACTTTTGCTGCACGTGAGCACAGCTTCATCCGTGTCACCTGCAGACCTACAGTCCATCAAATTCTGGGAAGACACATCATCATGCGTGTTCTCTGTTTGTGCACTGTATCCTGTAGCGTCAGACGTTTGTGGTTCAAAACAGAGTTCATCACTTTCATCTGTGAGGTTAGTTTTTGGAGCATCATTCTTTACATCTTCTTGATTAACCTCAGCATTTAAACTGCTGCAAAAAAGAAAGAAAATAAAACATAAAATATACTTTTATCATAATCACACATTTTCCATCAATATCTTCTTTAATTAGCAGTACATTGGAAATTAATCATGCAAGACCAAGCAAACTGTTAACTTGGATACTTTACCTCATTTGAGAATCCATAACTTCATCCACGTTTAACACGTCATACAAGACTAATCAGAACCAGCTGTATTAGAGAGAAAGAAAGTAAATATGCTGGCACAGTAAGAAAAGGCAGTTTATATACACTCATCATTGGCATGTCAGGGTAATTTGAGGCTTTTAATGGTTTCTTTGAAGTTTTCCAGGGTGGCATGATTGTGCAGCAAGATAATTACTTCAAACAACTGTACATAAGTACAAGTTATGCGGCTGTGTGTTTTCCAGCGTCTGGAAATATACCCAAAGTTTTAGAGAGGAATTGGTAAGGATGTTGTTCAGTGATAACCCTGGAACTACAAAGGCTAAGCCTCCCGTGAAGTGTCGACTACTCGAACGCCAGCATCAACGTCCACATTGACAACGTCCACATTGACAACGTCCACATTGACAACGTCCACATTGACAACGTCCACATTGACAACGTCCACATTGACAACGTCATGGACTGGAGGAGTATCTCCATATACTTCAACTTCATCTCAAATCAATAGCTAACCAAAAAATAATAAGGGTGTTTATATATTTGAGTTTGTATATATACTTTTGATCAGGTGTGGATTAGAAAAAAAACCAAATTCACTTCATTTTTTGCACCCAATTCTTGTATTTTAAAGCGATTACAGATTTATGTTGTACAGTAGTTAAAAGAACTGTTCAAAGAAATCCTTACAAACCAGAAATAAACATGACATTCAGCCTTCGTAAGCAACAACATAGAAACAATAGAAATACACGGGTCTTGGTATGTATAACTGGACTTCTAATACAGTGAAATACAAACTTTGTTTATTCCTAGTGCCGTTTGGAAGCTACAGTAAGACCTAAATAGGTGTTTTGGTCCACTTATTACATTCTGAGACTTCAGCGAAGATGGTCGTAGGTAGATGTTCACAGTAAGTTACAGATTCAGTTCATTTTACCTGTATATATGTGCATTAATTACAGACAAAGACGGCACACCGCGAAAAAAACGCACAGCTGACAGCTCCAACAAAGCTACGACGAGCTGGCCAAGCATATTTTCTTCATTTGACACGTCACTTTCACGCTAAAACGACAGATTTTTCTTTATCTTACTACCCTGAGCGCACTGCAAAAACACAGCATCTTTAGCTAACTTAGCTTTGATTGGCTATAAATGCTGAAGGTTAGCCTCGATTACTGTAGCTCGGATTAACCTATATATATAACCTATATAAGCTAACAGTGCGGTCGTCATTCAAATAAAGAAGCGTAACTTACAAGCTTGTTCCTTGTTCGAGGCTTTTAAATATAAACTATTTTTCTCCACATTATTCACTTTCACTTCGAGATGCTTCTTCTTCTTCTTGTGGCTTTTAAGGGCGGATAGCACACCAACTTACAAGTGCATTGCCGCCACCTGCTGGACCGGTGTAAATACACGTAATGCTAAGATGGTAAATGAAAGAAATATGTCAATGTGACAATGTGAGGCTTTAACTATAAGAAATAAATGTGTAAAATTACATTGCACAGGCCTTCCTGTATTATAAAACAATTAAACGTACAATTAAACAATATAAAATAATATTTGTTAATTTGCAGATTTTTTTCATCTTTATTTCTATAGTAGATATAGCAGAAAAAAAAGATGTTGCATGAATGGCCACAGACGAAGTCTTTATCAGTTGGAAAAGCTGAAACATATACAAAAAATATAATAAAATATGTGCCAACTATGCTCAAATTTATGCCCTGCTTCACATTTTCCAAAGTCTAATGGGTCCAAATGGAGTCTTTACTGGGGTGATTCTTGACCCTGGACCCTAAGGGTTTTAAACCCTTACTTCAGATTAGTATTGAAGTAGTAGTAACTCTGTTTTGACCAAGAATAAAAAGTTGGCTGTTTATCCATTTGTCAGTTTGTGATTTCAAAGAACATGATTTGTGCTGTCATTGTGATATTTGAACCCAAACATGAGTAAAAAAGTCAGAGAGCAATGCAGAAGCTGCAGACCTTTTCCTAACTGAAAAGAAGCATGCACAATGCTGTTTCTTCAAGCTAAAACTTAAAGTTTTGGAGCTGGAAGTTTGATGAAGTACATTTTTTCATCATTTTACCAGAGCAAATGTTATTAAGGCTGTCAAATGGTTCTCTGTCACACAAATTTTGTGTGCACAAGCTGGTTATAACTGCCACAGTGATGAGGAAATAAAAATTTGTGCAACGGCTGAAGACCAGGAAAACTGAGACTCTATCAGCAGGGAGGCCTAGCACGAACATCCAGTCTACAACTCCACCTGAGAGGAGAGACAGAAAAAAAGGAAAATTCCCCATTGCTTGGACCATTACACTCAGAGCCAGCCTCTCTGATCAGATTATTCGGACGGCTGGTGCCAACAGCTCTCTTGCTCAACCAACAGACCACAGCAAAGTACTCTCAGGGTGATTCCAGCTTTTTGTTTGTTTGTTTTTTATAGCTCCAACAACCAGCCTGTGGGGGCTCATGGGAAATTATAAAATCAAAAATATAAAAAACCTTGAAAACCTACATACTGTATTTATGAATTTTACTGCTGCAAACAAAATATTATTTTATTAATAGAAAAAAATTATATATTTATTTAGGCATCTCACTTAAAATTTAAACACTCAGGTGTTGTGCGAAAATTATGAACCAAAATTGAATTCCTAATGACATTTTACTGACTGACGTTCAAACATGTTTACACAGAATACTTGATGTTATCATGATTTTCATACAAACTATGTATGAAGATATGGATATCTGGCTATGTATCTATCTATCTATCGATCTATCGATCGATAGATCGATAGATCGATAGATAGATAGATAGATAGATAGATAGATAGATAGATAGATAGATAGATAGATAGATAGATAGATAGATCCCTATGATTTATTGAAATGTCATTTCTGTTGCTTTTTTTCATTTAACAGTCAGTGAAACAAATTTGATTTAATATACATGAGGTACAAAATAATACTGAGAGTGAAAAAATACAAAATTAATAGCAGTCACTGTGACAGGGAAATGCTTAGTGTCAGATTTCTAAGGCATCAGCAGAGACAGTTATTGCTTATTTCCATGGGATGGTAACAGCAAGCAGGTCTGTAGGTTGTGCTGCAGGTAGGTACAGAGCTTCTCTACAGTGCTTCTTAAGAGAAAGGCTTGACAATCTTCATGGAGATATAATTCTGCAGAGAGAAAAAATGGTCTTTTTAAATGCTGAATTAAATTCAGTATCCAAATATCCAAAGTGTTTTAGACAAAATACTTTAAGGGTTCTGATGGACACAACAAACTTGACTTCATTATCAACAAAATGAGTGAACTTACGGGGAGGGAGTAGAAAAGGATCCCAAGGAACAAGAGTACAAGCAGGAGAAGAACTCCTAAAATGAAAATCCACTTGAATCTGCGCCACACTATGAACTTCATGGTCTTGCAAGGATTTGTAAACCAGAAGAACGAAGTGTCAGGGCGGCTGTTAGAGAATAGAGATACACAATTATTTTTAAATGAAGTATATTAATGTAAAACAGTTATTAATTTTTCTTTGGAGAGACATATTTTTACTTGGGTGGTTCCAGTCTGGGATTTATGTTGGGCTCTTCTCTGCCTTTCCCGGCTGGCCTTTCCTCCATCTCCTTCTCGTCCACTATTTCCAGTGTCATCTCAACTTTTCCCTGCAAATTTTTTAAAAACAAGGCCTTAAACAGGATCCCACAAAAAAACACACATTTAAAAAATATGACAAATAAGTGTGCTGGAGACATGAACATACACCAAGTACAGGTTTTCCACCCTGCTCAATTGCACATGGCCACCAGCCTCGCACAGACTTCTGGGAGAAGAGTGAGGTGGGCTGTGATGCCATCATTCCTTGCAGCATCTTCAGGCTGCACTTTTCTGGGGTCTTTGCAGGAGGGATGAGATTCAGTAAGTCCAGCTCAATTGACCCTGCAACATAAAATATGTACACGTCTTTCTGTGACAAAGCTGCAGAGCATATGTTATAGCATTTGGCTCTTTTTAAGGCATTTCCTTCAAAATTTGGAATACTGTTTCACCTAAGTAGTCATCCAGGGAGAATTTGTCATTATCCCATATCTGGATGATCAATTTAGGAGGAATCCTAAATTCAGTTTTGTCCAAATTCCAAAAATGCTCCTGTATAAAGATAAAAAATTATTTCATTTATTCAAATTATAACTGGTTACATTATTAGCAAGAAATAAATTGGGGTTTTGTTGCTCATCCATGACTTTGCACACCTTTCTAGAGACAACACACAGCTGCTCTGCAGGTAGGTAGTCAAAGCCAAAGATGAACCTCCAGTTGAAATTTCCATCTCCATCCAGAGATCTGTAGTGGACATCAGTCTTCTGCTTGTTGTCCTCCATTCCTGGCATCCATCTAAAGAACAAACAAAAGCAATATGTCGCCTTCTTGTTGATCACAGTACAAGTGCAGAGTACAAATAAAGGATTAAAGTGAGAGACGGGACATTTAATATACCCTTTAACGTAGATGTCGCTCATGTTTTCTCCAGTGATGCTTCGTTCATCCAGAGTGACATCACTTGTGTTCCAAATGACAGCTCGCAAGAAGTACCTGTTTCAAGTATGCAATTATATTTCACCCCTTGGTGCATTACGTTAAGATATATGATTATTTTGTAAAGAGTTTCTTACTTCTTAGCTTTGCGTGGAGTGATTTCACACGGAGGCCCGGGCAAACCGAGCCTCTTGGGGAAAATGTCTACCCACATCTGAATTCGTCCCTAGATTTTTGAGAAAAGGGTTAAACAAAGCACAGCACATAACTAAGTTGCTCAAATCACAATGCATTGAGTGCATGAGTGTTAACCTGTGATAGATTTGGTTGGTGGGAGCTGAATAGGGTCCTGGTCTCTACATGCTCTTGTACCAATCCCTGGTCTCTGAGGACATGCAGCGCCAGCCTTTCTCTGGCCGGGCCCAAGTGCTGGTGTTGTTGTACAGTGTTGCCCTCTGCAAAGAATGCAGTCAGTGTTAATATCACTGAGAAAGCCTCCAAAGTAGCAAGGCAAAAAACAAACAGTACACAATTAAAACAACAATAGAGACAGCACACTCAATATGTGCTATGATAACAGGACTTTCAAGAATGGCTATACCAAATTCCTGCAGGTGGTATTCTCTTCCTGCGAAAGACAATGAGCTTCCATCACCCTCAAAGCGTGGATTAGGGACGCCCCGCACTTTAGCCAGATTTTGGAGTATCTGAGAAGGCTTCAGCTGATCTCTCCACTGATTGATCCCAGATCTGCAAGACATTCGAATCGATGTTGATGTGTAACATCTCTTTTGATCAAAATGACTAGATACAAACAAAGCAGAGCTACAAAATTGTAGACTTAAGAAAATAAACAACTGAAGTGCACTTAAAGTACATACTTACACACAGTAAGTCTGTGGCAGGCCACAGCTAGGCCTGAAACGAGAGAGAAGCCTGTTTTCCAAATCGATGACTGTCTCACCCACTTTTTCATCTCTGCTCAGGAGGTCATAGTCATACACAGAAATCTTCAGATCCTTGTCTTGAGGCAGGAAGCAGGATAGCTCAAACATCCTGGAGAAAAGTATTTGAAATGCTTGAGTTTTCACTGTAAAATAATTAAATATCAAAAAAAATTTTTTTTAAAAACAACACATCTCAACAGCATCTCACCTTCCAAACACAGGATTGAGGGTGTTAGGTTTGTAGTTATCTCTATCATCCACTGTTTTCCTCCCCAGCATAATCTTAATGTACGGGTCGCACTGAACGGAGAATGGATAAATAAATAATGTTGAAAGTATTCATCTTTTTCACAATTGTGATAAGCTGTGCACAGGATTAAAGCAACATGACTTATCAGCTGCAGCTTCATGTATGAGACGCACCATGCCGTTTGTATCCTTAGGCTGCAGGTCAGTACAGGACACCACATATATTCTGATCAGGCACTCCTGTGGTCCACTCTCAGGAAGCTCTCTGAACTGGCGAGGTGGCGCTGGCACGCCTGGGTCATCAGGCAGTGGGTAAATCTTGAATGAGCCCTGTACACCACCAAAGAGAAAAGCATTGTTAGTTAAATTAAAATTGCAGGTTTCTCCAATGGCATCACAAAGATATCAGGGTTGTTGAAGAAATGATTTAGGGAAGCTCAATTCACACATTTTTAGCAGGTCAAAAGCATTAAAAAAAAAAAAAATTTCTGTTTAATTTTTACTTTTCTACAGCTTTAAAGGATAAACCCTTCCAATTCTATATTAGCTACCGAGGCACCACTGAAGAAGAATCAGGCTGGGACTTATGGACTTACTTATTTCCTCACTAGTATAGTTATAGCCTCTTTAGGCTTCTTTGGCCAGGGATCACTTATTGTTTCAGGCAAACCTGTTAATCTTAGTGGAGCCACCATCGGTTCCACCTTAAATTATTGTTTTAGTTTAACTGCAATTCCTAAATTGTCCACTAGATGTTACAAAAGGAGTATTGAAAATGGCTGTGTACTAGGGCTGGGTATCGTCACTGATTTCTAGAATCAGTTTGATTCTGATTCACAAGGTCCCATACTGATTCGATCCACGATTCGATTAGTTTTGAATCGGGGAAATTTTGCCTCAGACAGTCAGAAATATTATAATTCTGACCACTTATCAGTACATATCTATATTTTTATACCTATAAAAAGAAAGCTGACACTTGTGAGTCTTTTTAAAGGTGTAAGCATCACAGCAGATGCCTTTGTGTCAAAGTAACTAAGGATAAAACACAGAAAAACATGAAGATTTTCCTAGCCTGGGATTTTATAGCAGATGACCTTAAAAATATTGTGCAGTCAAAAACGAAGTGAAGCAGAGCAAAGTTACAGAGGTTTGATTAGAGACACAGCTAAGCATTTTGCAATTTTGAATAATTTTAAAAAGTTTCAATTTGTTCAGTATTGAACAGCAGAAATGAGAGAGAGAGAGAGAGAGAGAGAGAGAGAGAGAGAGAGAGAGAGAGAGAGAGAGAGAGAGCTGTACATGAAGTGTGATTTTATCGTGGTGGAAGCAAAACAGCAAAAGTCAGAGGAAATTCCTGACGATGTTTATGTGAAGCGAAATGTGAAGCGTAGTTTGGATCGTCTTTGGCTGCTGGTTCAGTCAATATTGTTTGGAGAGAGATAAAACCTGCAGCTTCAGAATCTAGCACAAAGAGGACGTAAACACAAAGCGCCCGCCGACGCTTCAAAATCAGCAAGCGTGTCCACGAACGTGCAGTCGGGTGAGAAAGGCGACATTTCACTGATTCGGATGCGTTGGGTCCGCGTTTTATGTTTACATCTTTGTGCAGAATCCGTGTACCTGCTCTCATTTACTGTTTTAGCTGTTTGGTGGTTGTAGAAATTCTGGCGTTTCGGGCAAAATAAATTTCTATTTAAAAATCAATTCAGGATTTTAATGAATCGATATCACGTTATCCAAGCCAGAATCGATTTTAATCGATAAAGCGATAATCAAAACCCACCCCTACTGTGTACTAATTTTACAAAATTTCACACTTCTTTACCTTGAACTCTCCCACCACTGAGGGATCATCTTCTTCATCTTCACTCTTTCCTCTCTGAAGTTTGAAAGTGCTGCAGAAATCAGTCAGCCTGTGGAACTCTTTAACCTCTTCTAATTCACAATTGTATACCTACAAAAACACAAAAAGCATTACAATTCACTGTTTGTTACAGCGAGTGGATTAAAAACTGGTCTATCACTTAGCTGTGGGGCTTCACAGAACACTCATGCTGGTTTTATTTAACAGAAAATGACTGCAAAATCTTAAGTGCTTTCAGATCACAAGCCTGTCTGTCACAGTAATTTAGATGCAGGTTGTAAACCCATCACAAATTAGATCAGATTAGATCTTTTCTTTTTTCCACCGAGTGTAAAACACATCACCTGCAATTTGTCATATCCCTTTTTCAGGTAAGGTCCACACTTTTCCTGCTCCCCAGTGGAGGCATAAAACTTACTCCACCAGTCTACTGCCTCCTCCTCCTACACAACGCAAAAACAAATATCAATACATTTGGCATTTTTAAAATAGATGATGATATCCATTGGTCGACAACGTGTGACAAGAGAATTCTGACCTTTTCTTCTTGAAGCTATAAAGATGGGAGCAAAGAATACTTTTCATTAAAAAAATATTATTTTTTAGATTTTTCTGTTGTTTTGTTTATGTGACATTTTATTTACCTCTGTTTTTATGATGGGTCTCCCCTCCACGTCTATGACAACATCTCCTTGGGCAGCAGCTATCATTGCCACTGCAAAGGTAATGCAAAAAAAAAAAAAAAAAAATAAAAAAAAAAATAAAAAAAAAAAAAATATATATATATATATATATATATATATATATATATATATATATATATATATATATATATATATATATATATATATATATATATATATATATATATATATATATATATATATATATATATATATATATATATAACAGACACTTATCTTATGAAGCTAAATATGCATGTGAGACTTCTGTGTCTGTGGATACCTCTAGCAGACATGCAGGTTTCATTGTTAAGACGATACGGGTCACAGCGGAACTCCTCCAGACAGTCAATTGTGCACTGTCCCACGACAGGCTTCCTACCAAAAGGTCTGTGGTCGATCACCTTGAGCACGATAGGAGGGGCGTACATCTCATCTTTGGGAAGAAGCTAAGTGAACAGTGAGAAGACAGGCCAAATAAGGAAATATCTAAAGTTTATATATCTGAAGGTGTGTTATTCCTTCAAGGAAGACTTGGGGTTATTACCACTTTGAGTAGCAGCACTGATCCAGGAAAGTTGGGGTTCTTTTTGAAGTTCTTAATCACAGCAGTTTGAACGGTCTCACCACCACATTCAACTATCAAACTTGGGGAGGATACTGTGGCCAACTGATATGTCTTCATGTTCCTCAACCCCCAAGTCAAGACCTACAAGCAAAAACAAATATTCATATTGCAAAACCTAGCAGGGCAGATAAGGAGAGCATCACACAAGAGGGCTTGAACAATTTAAAGATATACCTCAATCGCAGTGAGCTGCACAACTGGCCTGATTCCCTGAGGAACCATGTAGAGATTCTCCCCCCGCCGAGGAGGCGCCAATGGAAAATCTCCATCATTAACCTGGAAGACAAGAACAGAGGGACCTCATTTATAAAACTTCCTAATGTTAAATTACAATTGAATCACTTAATTTTGGTGCTTTCTGTACCTTGTCCTTCAATATGAGCTCAGCAGCTAGCAATGCCTCTCCAGCACTGCGACCTTTTTTGGTGACTGGGAACCACAGCAGTTTAGGACTGACAGCCCCACTGGGGTTCAGTTTAACCACAGGGGGGCATGTGCAGCGGCCCATGGCCTCATCTTTACCCTAATGAATATAGTACAGACTTAATAAACCCATATTATGTCGATTAGAGCCCAAAATGTGCTTTTCTAGGACACAGTTGTGTGTGTACGATTATGTAGTTTGATCAGAAGTTAAGCAGATTAAACACTGAACCTACCACTTGATCTTTGTCATACAGCTCCAAGACTACATCGGGAGGGTTGCAGGCGATGGTCTGTGGGTCTCCGTAGATTTCAATGTCATCAAAAATGAGAGTCTGATCCCATGTGGGATTCAGCGTGGTCTTTATGACTTCTGTGGTCTTGCTCACATGCAGAAATGACACATGAGCATAGGGATCTAGAGAATCCAGAATACTCTTATTACCATACTTTCCAAAATTGTACCTCAGGAGTTGATTTTATTTATTGCTCCTTAATGGATTTACACTTTGTGTGCCTATCACAAGATTTTGCTCTTACCCGAGAAGCTGTCTTTGTCCATGGCACAGAGATTTCTTGCCTGATAGACATAGACTCTCAGGTGGTAGATGTAAGATCCTGGGGGGGGGGAATTATTTTTAGTAAAACTGGATAACTCCAGTTTATCCAGGCAGTTATATGTATTTGGATTTGGGATATCAGTGTAGTGTCACACTAAGAGCAGTCAGTCGGGATGTAGTTCAAAGAAAACCTCTGCCTTTAATCAGCAACAAACAGGAATTTATTTTATCTGATTCAGCTACTTACGGTTAAAGTGGCAGGAAACAGTGGGTGTGTTGGCACCAAAAACTTTGGCTGCACCCGTTTTACCGGCCTTCTCATCAACATCGACCCCCTGTTAACAAAACAAAGGAGCTTAACAGGAGACTTTTCTAAATATTGGAGCAAACTTTAAGAAAATTTAAAGCAACACAGCACAACAACCCAAATAAAATCGATTTTACATCTGACAGAAATGGGTATAGAATAGAGATTTATATTAAGCAGTTTTACTCATGGTGCTTAAACTAGACCTACTAAAGCTCCTTCCAGTCTGAAGATGGCAGAGGCCCCAATGCAGTCTGATGGGACCATCTTTCTCCTCCAACGTCGGCGGCGGAACGTGTCAGAGGAACGCTCTTTCCTGTGGAACTTCCAGCCAATCAGGGAAGAGTATTCCCAACCTTCCCCCGATCCTCGTCTCTAAAGAAGGAACAAAAGCCAAAAAATCCCGCAATGAGATTATACCTGTGTGCTGAATCTAGTCTTTTCCTAATCTGTGTCTTCCTCACCTCAGCAATAGCAGTTTTCTCAGATATCTTCCTTCTTTTTCTCATGAGTCTCTTCCTGCGGTGGACATGGTACATCTTCTCTGCTGGAGCCCAGGACTTTGGTTTATCATCAGGGGGAATGGTGACCCCATATTCCCAACCTAGTGTCAAAAAATACATATATAGTTAGACTCTTCCTTATTTGCAAGATGACAGTAGTAGGAAGAGAGGATGTACATTGTTAGGCCCATAACTTGTTAAACAAAGACAAATTATGACATTTTGCCCATATATACCACAGAAGAGTTTAGAAAAACAGTCAATATGTAATTAAAGTGCAGGCTTTAAGAGATTAAATAAAGTAGTATTAACGTTTTAGGAATTATAGACATTTTCAAACAGTCCCCCGTATTTACAGGCTGAAAGTGATTGCACAAACTAACATCATTTTAAATATAAGGATTGCTTCTGATTGACTGTCTGAAATCTAGAATCCATAAACATCACCAAATGACGTTTCCTCTTTGAGATGCTTTGTCAGGCCTTTACTGCAGCTACCAGCAGCTGCTGCTTGTTTGTGGGTCTCTCTCTGCCTTCAGTTTTGTGTTTAATACCTGAAAGGAGTGCTCTGCTGGGATGAGATCAGGTGATTGACTTGGTCATTGAAGAATATCACATTTCTTTGCCTTGCGAAACTCTTGGCACATCATCAATAAACACCAGGGACCCAGTTCCACCAGGCGGCCATACATACCCATGTCATAACATGGCTCCACCATGGTTAAAAGAAAAGGTGAAACGCTTAGGACTTAGAGATTATTGCTTTTCTTAACCATGGAAAGAGTTCCAACACTTCATTTGTCTTCGGTGGTCTGTGCTGGCCGGTGCGTTTCTGTCCACTCCTATTGTTTTTGATGTCTCTTCTATAGGTTTATTTTATTTATATACTTATTTATTTATTTTCTGTTTACTGATGGGTTGTGTTTCAGTTTTAATGTTCATGTTACCTCTCTCATCGACAGCTCTGTTGCTATCGAAGCTCCAGTCATCCTCCCAGGTCCATCCAGGTGGACACTCAAAGTCCCCTGGGCTCTGAACCTTTTCACCATTCTACACAAAATAAAAAGTTTTTATTAAATGATACAGAAACTTAAAAAGCCCAATTGATTTTATTAATGCTTCATATTCTATACCAGTCGGTCTCTAATTCTGTAAAGTTTTTAACAGCTATGTGTTCGGATACTCATGGGAACTACTCAAAAACTCAGACTTGGGTGATAGACGTCTGCAGCAGCTTTGAGGTTTTTGGGCTCTTATGCAGCCCAAATACTCAATGTGGTATCATTATCATTACTAGCAGGCCTACTAAAAACTACAAATGGTGCCAGAAAGACAGCAAAAATCACGCCAATGCAACCACAAAGAAATCAACCTGTCACAAGTACACAGTAGTAAAGTAGAAACTGATAACATTGGAAACAAGTATGCATAAACAGGCTTTGTCGTGCTATCTTCACCCACATATTTCAGATAGGGCTTTAAAAGCTAAACGTGTGTTTTATATGTCTGTGGGTAAGACCAGTATAGCATACCACGTCTGTGTAGGGCTCTGCAGCAGGTTTCCACTCACCACCAGGAAACCGTGTTTCATTCTCAAAAACCTCATCTGTGAACTCTGTGTGGCCTGCATCTGCTTCTGTCAACAGACTTTAGAAAACACCACCATAGCACTAAGGTTAATAAGAGGCTGTCTGACTCAGGCAAAAGTTATGTAGGTCCACAATAAACAGATCAGAAGAGATCAGGAAAGCAGGCTTCAGATAGCTAAGGCTATTTACTCAAACTTCAGTATGAGGCTGTAAGCACTTTAGAGTCAGAAGGCACAAAGGGAGGGAAGGAGAAGAAACCAAAATGTTGGCTGATGCCAAATTCCTGTTCATTTCCTGTAATTGTGATGATAATTTGGTTCCTAGCGTTGGCTGGTACCCTCAGTCATTTGAGCGCACACAAGGGATTGTACCTGACAATTTGACCCACCGACAACAACAATCAAAAGCAGGAATAAACAGCTTCTCAGAGGAAACTGTGCAAAAATAACATTAGCCATGCAAAAAACCTGGTAATCGGATTCTGAGGAAAAGCAGGAGAGAAGGCCAGATGGAAAACAAAGAATTATATATAAAAAAAATAGTTAATAAAGAAACAGAGAGAAAGAGAGAGTTTGTATATGTAAGTGAAAATGTGGTATTTAACCTATTAAAAAAAACACTGGGCAGAGATTGTTTCTAATAATTTGTCTCATATCACTATTTTCTGCTGTGCAAAGACTGAGAGCAATTCTTGGAAATTCTTTCTCTGTTAATTAAGTAAGTAAGTAAAATTTTATTTATATAGCACCTCTTAAGATCGATATCACAAAGAGCTTCACAACAAAAAGTGCAAGAACATTAAAGTTTAATAGATGATGTTTTTTTTCTTCGTTTTAAAGAGACCACTGAGTCCACAGAGCTCAGGTACAAAAGCTCTGTAGCTTGTATGACAGACAGTCATCAGGCCCTGATCACATGACCTCAGGAACCTGCTGGGGACATTTGAATGCAGAGGTCTAAAAGCGGACCGAAACTACCAGCGGTATGACACGTGAGTACTTAGAAGACTTTGTTAGAAAGTGGTTTTGGGTTTTGGTTAAGACAACTGAACAGCAAGTTAAAAGTAGACAGACATATCTGTAGACAGAAAAACATAAATCTGAAGTTCACATCTGGGCGTGACTGCAAGTGTTGATTTATAACATCAAGTGGAGCGTGACATTTTGAGCACCATGCGACCCACTTTTAGCCACAACTGCCAAAATGAGTCCAGTCCAGGCCCCAAACTTATCTGCTTTCTGATTGAAACAGGAAATTAAGATCAAACAAACAAGTGATGTTTTCACTTTGATTACATGCAGTTTTAGCTCCATAGTGTACTGGCTCAACCATTCAACTATCAAGTGAAAGCTCCCTAGTTTTGATCCTAGGAGGTGAAACTAATCCCTTTTGGGGTTGCTTCAGAAACGGCAACTAGTGTAAAAAATAAGGGAGTAGCTGGAAATTCCTTTTTTTTTTACTTATATGCATTTTGTTTTTGTTATAGACAGGATAATAGTGTGTGGTTCTTAGCCTCGATGACATTCTTACATCCCTTACAGAACACACACAAGAACACACAGCTTGCTGAGTTTTAACCTTTCCATAAAAGATACTGAAGTATAAACAGGATAGTAGGATAGTATGTCCAAGTGCACTGCAACAGGATGTACGCAGTTGATTGAAAGGGCTGCGAGTGTGCGTGTACTTGTATGATTACTCACCATCGCTCAGGATCAACAAACCAGTCTCCCTCCCATTCCCATCCACGTGGCGGCAGAAAGCGTTCCTGCTTGAGCTTCACCTTTCCAGTTACATCGGAGAACTTATGACGTCCAACCAAGCCAGTGGTACCCCATTTGCCAAACACCTGAGCCTGGTTCTCATACTACAGAGGGGGAAAAAAGCAACAGTGTATTCAAGCCATAGTTTATACAATGCCCTCTAAAGTAAGCAGTCACAAATGTTTGTATTTATTTCTTCAGAAACAAATGTTTTGCATAGATACTGTACCATTTCAGCGTACACACTGAAGTTTCCCTCTGAGAAAGTATTGAATTTTTTCTCTTGTGCAGAGAGACCGAGCCACATGTTGATCCTCAGCTGAACTGGGATCTTCAGACCTTTTTCTTTGTCCATGGGATACTGAATACAAGAATTAAATGGCATACAAAATATACTGTAAAACCTGAATTATTGCAAGTTGTTAAAGAAACATTTATGACTTTTGCATTACCTGCATGAAGACGGTCCGAGTCTTTCCACAATGTTTGCCACAGGCCTCGTCACTGAAGTTAGAGTACAGGATCTGGTTGGCTGGGACTCGGGCATAAGCCACACGCTTCTCTCCTCTCAACATCCATATGATCACATCTGGCATGCTGTTCTGAGGCTGAAGGAGACATGAAACATTTCAATTACACAAAGTTTCGATCCTGTTTTAGAGCTGCACTACATTGTACTTTTGATAACAATGACGCCCTGGACATTCTTTAGCAGAGGAAACATTTTCTCACCTCCTCTGCCAGCTGCTTGAGTCTGTCCAACCAGTTTTCAATTTCACCAACAGTCGCCTTGACGTCTGTGGCTTCTTCTCTCACCCGAGTGGCCATCTGCCTGATACTTTCCACAGCGGCATCACGCAGGCTTTTTATTTGGAGATCCAGTTCTGTAATGTTTTGCTGTTCCTCCAGAACTGGAAGCTGCAAACTGTCACACGCACATCAGATTATTTAGCTTTAACAGCCACCTACAAATGTATCTGTCCTAACAGAAAAAAACACAGCTGTCTAACAATAATCTACATCAAACCACTACTTCATGCAACTGAAAGGACTAGTGTAGGATCTGCCTGGTCTCGTCTTACTTGCTAAGGTCCTCAATCAGGCAGTTGATGAGTTTAAGCCAAATTTCAGCAAGGTGTGTCTCAGGAATTTTGGTTAAGATGGCTGTTTTAAAAGAAATAAGGTGAGACTCCTAAAACAAATCACAAAGCGTAAAGGGGAGAGATTAATGAGCAGCAGAAATATTATGAAATATTATGTTTGTGTGCTATTCTCACCAGCCTCTCAGCAATGAAGAGGAGAATATTAACAGAGTACAGGCGGTAGCTGATGTCCTCCCAGTACGAAGTGAGAATCACAACAGGCTTAGTGTCAGCCCAGGGTAGGTAATAGTAGTGATTACCTGCACCATACACAGTAAATGTGCTGTTTTATTATTTATTTTACACACACATTAGGAGTTTATGACTCAGTATTCCAAACACTTACAGTGAGGTTGACAGTTTAAGTAATTTAGTCATATATATTTGACTTAAATAACAATTAAAAAAAAAAACACATGCCTACCTAAATTCCCTTAATGTCACGAAAATATCAAAACTACGTCATAGTCCATAAACAAGCTTAAAAAACAACTAAGTACCATCAAAAACAGCAAAGCTGTACTGGGTGGTGGACGCCAGCGGCTTGCAGGTGGAATCCAGCTTGTTCCCATAATTACCGATGCTGACCTCAAACTGGATTGGTTCACCAGGCTCTTGGAGCATGCATGCACTGTGGAAAACTGCGCACAGGGAATACTTCCTCCTCCGCTGGTATTTCTGCAACCAATTAAAAAGATGTGGGAGTGTTATAATTTAATTCCACACTGTTGGTTAGAGGTATTCTATCCCTGTTCAGGACCACATTTAGATTACGTAAATGAAAACAAACTGCTGGTTTTTGTTTCTGCTTAGGGATGTTCACACCATCAGTTTAAAGGCACCTTGCAGTTTACTGGAGTAAATACAGCATGACAGGGTTACGGTGAGCGGCGTGAGTACCTGTGCGACCAAGATGTCATCACTTGAGATGTCATCCACATTTTTATCAGTCTTTCCATCCAGCTGAGTGGACAGTTGAACAAGGACCCTCCCCCTGTATGCGACCCCTTCTCCCTGAAAGAGTTGAAAATGCAAAAACATGAATATGAAATAAAATGAATACCAATGAGAGTGAAATATCATGCAGAAGTTCTGGTTGGTGCTACCTTTCCATGGTTGAGTTCATCGTATGGGTCAGGCAGACCTGAGTACTCTCTCGGGCTGCCATACAGGTTGACGTAGCAAGGCCCAAAGGCTGGGAGAAAACCAACTTCTGATGCAGCTGTGCTCACGGTAACACACAGAAAAAACAAAAATCCACCAGGATTTACAGGTAAGGTTAGATACATAAAGAGAAGGAGTGAGTTAAGCTCTTAGAAACTTAGAGTCTTTTTTTACATAAAAGAAGATAAATCATTTAGTACATACATTCGGTGACTGTGTTGGAATTTTCAGCCTGTGTTTCTGTTTTGAATGAATAAAAAAAAAAGCGGTATTACATTTCATATCACAACATGGACATAAACCAGTGAGTGACAAAATATAAACAATACTGTATGATTACCTTCAATCTCTCCGCCAGAGGAAGATATCTTGCTTAGATTCAAAAATGCTGTTCCTATGGCATCATCCTTGGTTAGACGATCCCTGCAAAGAATATATATACATGTCAGATAGTGGTCGTGTTATTGTTACCCATGTCTGTGAATGAATGTCAGTGCTTACCAGTCATACATAGTCAACTTGATGCATTCGCACATGGAGGGAAACTACAGAGGCAGAGGTTATTTATGATGGAGATTAAAGTCTCATTCAATTTTGAATCAAAGCTTCTTTTTAATATGCATCTTTATTACCTTTACTTGAAGACTGATGAATTGGTTAAACTCTGGATTCGCATTTTTCTCAATTATTTTGGTAGAAGCCTAAAAAGACAAAATAATAATGTTAAATGAACTATAATTACATTGAGGGAAATTTTTAAAAACTTTAATCTAACATGAAATACCTTCTTCCCAGCAAAGCTGACTTCCAAATATGGATCCACCAAGTTTTTCCTGTCTCCATCCCCTCCAAATACCTGTTTTACTGTCTGAACAAAGGCATCATCCACTGCAACATAAAACAGAAGCTTCTTAAACGGATTTCAATGCATCAGCCCATGAGAGCTGCAGAAATTTAATACCCGGTACACCACTTACTCTGTGGCATATCCTCAGCACGATAGACTTTAAGGTTCAGCGTGGCTGATCGCATCGTGACTCCAGCTGGCACCAAAAGATTGTTCTCTATGTCATCTTGCTCCTCATTTGACTCTCTCTTCTCAGTCTGTACGCAAGAAGCAAGAGCAGAGCAGAAGAGATCTTTATGTTATTAACACTGCATTAAGAGAAAGGTGTTTTGATTTTGAGGAAGAAGCTACTCTTACCGATGGTTCATCTCCAGTAGCCACAACAATTATGCTGACTTTCAGGTAGCCTCTAGGCCCCAAGCTCGAATCATCAAGATCACTGAGGAGGAGCCATTTCCTCATTATGGCGTGACCTGGATATGGTGTCATATTCAACATGTTCAAACATCTACCTGCAGTGTATAGAAAGGGAACTTTCCCAAGACGTGCATACAATACCAAAATACTCACTAGGTTCGTCGTAGATGTAGCCAACATCAAGCTGGATAGGAAAGAAAAATGTCAGACTACTAATTCATCCTTGAACTGTGAAACGACGAATGCAAAGTTTAGTATTTAAAAGCATTTTTGACACACCTTGAACTCTCCAATTAGACTGTCAGATCTGAGGGAGAAGGAGTCATAGACCTATGGAGAAAAGATATGAGATGGAGAAATGATTTGATTGTAAAATCGCATAACAGATGGTACAATATACTAATTTTCTGTAAAAACAAAACAACAAACAAAAAACAGTATTACATTTTAATATAACTTATCTGCATACCCGAATGTTGATGCTCTCATCAAACAGTTCTGACGGTAGCATGTTAAGATTGTAGAAAAACATCTGGAGAAGAGAGAGAGACAACTGTGTGTGCACAGTATATTTCTATGCCAGAAGCACGCTAATATAACTTTTTGTGGCAAATCACACAACTTACATTTGCTTTTAGCTGAGATTCTAACTGTACGTTCTGGCAAAAGCTGAGATGAGGTAAATGCAAATGCAAATGAGAGGGATTAGTTATACTGCAAGAGAAAGCTGAAAGGACTCCTTCAGTATCTACAGAAGGCGACTCTAAAGCTGCTGATAAAGAGAGAAATATCACAGGAGGTTATTAAAGCTCACAGAAGTGGCAAGGAAAGTAGACAAAGGGAGGTTAAAAATAGACAAGCAAGGTCAAAAGCAAAAGTATGCAATCAGTAACAAACTTCTCAAGAGTCATTTCTGGACGAGTTGAGTATCTTTGCGTGGCCATAGATTCATTACCTCATCAAAGAACGGGCTGTTCCCTCTCCTAATTCTCGTCCTGTGGGTCTGTCCACATACACTCACTTTAACCACAGGCTTGATGTTGTTGCCAGGCAGCTGTCTACCCTCGACAACCCGAACACGGATCTGTTTGAAAAGGTAACATTTTTTTATTTATTTGGGCTACTTTACTTTTTCTGCCAACTTTTAAAGTACAATCCAGCTCAATTAAATATTGGAAAACTGTGGATCAACAATATTGTCCCAGAGAAACTGAAGCAGAACCAGAAAAGTTGTTGGCATGTCTGTTTCCTGTTTGTCTATTCCCTGGCACTGGCTTACGTGTTAAGCAGTACTGGTGAAACTTTCTGTCATTTATGTGATTAACAATAACATTTCCTTCTTAGAGTGATATTTGTCATTATCTAGGCGTAGATTAAAAATAATTGCAAGTCAAACAATACCTGGAAGTCCTGAGGCTTATTGGCCAGGGCTCTGTGCCTCTTACGCCTCAGACGGATAGATTGTCTGGATTTCCCAGGGTGGCCTGGTAAAGTGGGAGCTCCTGAGCCTCCACCCTGACCTCCCCCATCTGTGTCTGCTTCTCCCTCATCACCCTCATCACTCCCTTTTTGGTGCAAAATCAGAAAGAAAAACATGAAATTCATAGTCATTCATATTCATTATTATTCTACTCATGCTAAGCTTCAGTCCTGTGGTGACTAATATGTCTCGGCGTGCAACTGGTTATTTAACCCGATGCAGTGAACAGCTCCTTTTTTTCTTAAACAACCATGTTTTAAGACATATCCCATAACTGTGGAAAAGATGTTGCTCATTTTCAGATAGGTCATTTGACCTAATGGCATCAAGTAGATAAAAGAACTAAGGAGATTGCTGAAACAACTAAAACTGTGTTACACACTGTCCAACATGTCATTAAAACCTACAAGGATCATGGTGAATTATCATTTTTGAGGAAGAAATGTGGTCAGAAATAAATCTTGAATGATTGTGACCATAGATCACTTAAATGTTTAGTGATATCAGAGTGTGAAAAATCATCAGTAGAACGCACGGTTGTTTTTAACAGTGATTTCTGGAGCATTTTCACGCATTCAATGCAACGAGAACACAAGGGATTGGGACTAAACTTCTGTGCAGCTTTAAGAAAACCATGCATCAGTGAGGTCTAAGGAGCCTGAAAAGAAGGCGACTGGATTTTTAAAAAGTTTTTAAAGACGTTTCACCTCTTATCTGAGAAGTTTCTTCAGTTCTAAAACCACACGGTGGAGAGTTCAGGTTATTTAAACCCTAGTGGGAGTTGTCCCTTAAGAGGGTTGCTGACCCACTATTAATCATCTCATGAGCCAAGGTATGAAGAAAAATGTTGCGTCATTATCACCAGCGGTTTTGGGTGACGCCATTGCGTACCCTTGCCTCACCGTATTATGTGACCTACTGATGTCATCGAATGCAAGATGTCAGTGGGAGTTGAGGCACCAGGAAAGGGATCTCAAGACTACATTGTTGGTGGGTAATCTTCGGTGTCATAAGCCACCCTCTCTGTGTGTTAGTTGACCTGGTCAACCATGGCCTAAAACTTTTCAAGCTCCTTTGACTACCATAACCTTGATGACTGAGAACCTACACAGACATGCATCATCAAGGCTAGTCGGAGTGGGATGTTCTTCAGTTTCCTAGTGAACATGAACTTTGTTGCAATGATAAACAGTCATGTGGTATGATGAATCCAGATTTAGCATTTTCCAAAGTGATGGGTAGTGAAGGTGAAGCCATTCACGCACCATACCTAGGAAGCACGAGACATTATTTTCACACTTGGTTTTAGCTACCACAGAGTCCAGACCTTAGCCCCATTTAGAATCTCTGGGATTGTCTGGAGAAGACTCAAGGATCCAGCTTTCCCATCCTCAGTATAACATCTTGGTGTACAATGAATGCAACTATTCATGGAATGTAACTTTGCATATGATAGATAGATAGATAGATAGATAGATAGATAGATAGATAGATAGATAGATAGATAGATAGATAGATAGATAGATAGATAGATAGATAGATAGATAGATAGATAGATAGATAGATAGATAGATAGATAGATAGATAGATAGATAGATAGATAGATAGATAGATAGATAGATAGATAGATAGATAGATTTTAGTCTTCTTACCAGCATCCAAATGAGATATGTCTCCATCAGTTTGATCATTTAGGTTTGAAGTGGCATTGATAGGTGACTCATACCCAATGAGCAAATTAATGACTGCCTAAAAAAAGAATACATTCTTAATTACCACCCATCACGATGTAAATCTGTCCAGCTGTATTGCATTTCACAAAAACAACTGCACAATAAGTAGGATCACGCTATTAATTAAAGGTATTCACCCCAAAAGACTGCTGCTTCTCATTGACAAGTGGTATGTTCTTGGATGGAAGGGATTTCGCATGACCACTGGCCAAGTCTTTCAGTGAGATTCTTGCAGAACCAATAAATCTGAAAAGCAATCACATTCATTTCCATTCACATTCACTCAAGTCATACGCCAATCAAGGAAACCATCAACCTCTTTCCAATCGATAAAACTAAGGATGCTAGGGATGCTTTGCTTCCACAATTTGTGCTGAAGAATTACCACAGGCAGGAACTGGACTCACTGTTTGTGACTGTAATTGCTCGTTGCTGTGGATACCTAAAAGTTTCCACTTCTCAGTTTCACTTCTTCATATAAATATAACAAATCAAGCAACAACACCGACATTGTTACTTTATTAAAAGGAAATTATGTAATATATGTAATAATGACAATAGCTTGCAACACACCGGGCATTTTTATAAATCATAGCATGGGCGCATGGGCGCAGCTGTGGCTCAGAAGGTTGAGCGGTTTGTCTACCAGTGGAAAGGTTTGTAGTTCAATCCCTGTAGTTTGCATGTCAAAGCAATCTTGGGCAAGACTGAGATGCCCTCAGCTGGTCCATTGGAGAGTGAGCATATCTGCGCTTGTGACATCAGGGTGTTGTGTTTATCTTGTCAACCCCATTAACCTGTTCTCTCACTTATCTGATCTATTCCTAATGCTGATTGGTTGTTGACGGCTTCCTGCACAAATATAAACCCAGAGAAGGTGGGATTAGGATTGAACTTTGTTATCATTACACGTGTAGAAATACAGGGTAACAAAATACAGTACCATAAGTACAGCATGATGGTTGGCAACTGGTGTCTTTGACCTTTTCACTAGCTTTATCTTTCTATTGTTTTCTTAGCTTTGATTATTAAGTATAGTTAAAGTTAGGAGTTCTCAGTGTTTTTAGCTTTGGTTTATGTTAGTCTAGTTTTCCAGACCTAGTTTAGGGGAGAAGCCTGAATCCAATGCCCCGCTGTGTGGCTGATGTGGTTGGCTCATGGTCTTCTTCCTCTTTTGTTTGTTTCTAGTTGGGAATTCTGTGTCTTTTTGTTTCTGTTTGTCCTTTGGGAGTAACTATATTTCCGTTATTAGTAGCTTGTTGAATGGCAGCAGTGTTGTTGCATCTGATATGCTGGGTTCCTTTGAGCCATAAATTTAAGGACTATAACAGGGCGAATGTGGCTTTATAGTACAAAGAGCTGAATGCTAAGTTAGAGTAGAAACCACTATTTAGGTTCATTTACCAAATGACTGTAACTCAAGTTGAACTCAAAGATTAATTCCAGAGCAAGTTTTCCTCTGATGTCACTTTACTCATTTTGTTAAAAGGGAGATTTGCATACAGCAGTGGAACTAGTTTATGAGGAAAACCCATAAAGATGGAAACCATTAACATGTACCACAGGCATGTGCTCTATGCCCAGTTTAACAATGAACAAATGCAGAGCCAAAGAGGTGGGAGAACAGTCTTATAGTAAGTAAAGAACATGAGAATGGTCGCTTTCATGAGTTGCTTTCACAATTTTCTCTGTGGTTCTCAACAGATGTGGGATTAGTTGAGACTCCACAGAGCTTAGAAAACTTGTTCTTGGCAGAAAGTGTCATCTGTGGAAAGAATCTGGGATGGTAAATTACTGCCCCTGGCACACTGTGCAAGGAAAACACAGTATAAGGATAATGAGTATACATAACTTCTACTGCGAAAGAAAACTTTAAATTCTAGTGTCAAATATTTGTAGCTGCTCTACTAAAGAGAGGATTTTTACTTTAAAATGTCTAACCATTTTTTTGGTATACACAGGTATTTTCCACTACTAATGTATGGCTTTTAAAGACAGCTGAGGAAATACCAAAATAAAATGTCCCAAAGGAAACTAGGTCTCAAAACTGCAAGTTGAGCAGCTGGATTTGCCTTCTTTTAACTGCAGTACAGATTAGACATCCCTCTTCGGTTCCCTGAATCACACTCCTTCTCTTTCCTATTATGGATTTTAGATGGGGGTAACGGTTGGTTAAAAAAAAAACAAAAAAACAAGTTTCCTGATTTTTGGCTTTACTGTCTGTTAATAATGACAAACGTGCCGATGACAAGCCAGCACAAGCTTCCCCTCTCATGCAGCTTTGGAAAAGCATAAAGTGCTTGTGTAGCTAAGGCAGACAGTCTTCACCCACTACCCCTACCCACCCCCACACCCCTTTTGCCTGCCTCAGGGGAATTTATACTGTGTACAATCAGTCACTGCAGTGACTCAATGGAAATGTTATTACTTGGTCTCCTTTCTTGTCTCCACTTTTTAAAAACAAAAGAACCCAGACTCTCTGTGTTTTGTGCATATCTGTCAAACACATTAATGAGGATTATTAAAGTGACTAATAAGCAACAGTTTGAGTTTCAAGAAAGAATAGTGAAAAGGAACAATTTTTTTCCCTTTTAAGGTAATATTTTTTTAAATGCTGGATCACCATTGTTCACCATAGCAAGTCTTAACATGGACGAGTCAGTCCTGGAGTTAAACATACCAGTGAAGTTTCAACATGCTGCTTTGCTCCTCGGGAAAAGATCATAATAACTGTTTTCAGCCACACGCTGGGAGTTATAATGTTGGTCATCGGTGCACAGCTACCATGAAACTCTGCTACACTGATTATAATTACATGTCAAAAGGAAAAACCACTGAGTTGGGATGAGGTTTTCCCTTTAAGTTATTACCAGAGCCATAAAACACATGTATATCTGTAATGACTAGCTGCACTCAAATGAACTTGCTGACTCAGAGACTTTGTTATGATGGGTTAAGTACTGATTCAGTGCCACACACCAGTCTGGTTTAAGACAACTAAGGCTGCCATCACTTTAAAACAGACACACATTCATGACTAAATCAACATGCAAATGTGATCATTTTTCCACCCATTGCCCTCCGTGCACATACTTGTCTTTTCCGATTGTTTCGTAGTCTTTTACAACCACGTTGATGAATGAAGATGCATCCAGAGGGCTGCCTTTCAAATTAAATTCAAACACCTGTAATTACAAATAAGGGGCATTTGGAATCAACCACCAGCAGGGAGTCATGTTGACAACATACACATCAACATCACACCCAAACATTAAAGTTAACTTTCAGTTTACACTTACTTCATTCCAAACTGGATTGAGCTCATTATCAACTGCTTTGGTTTTCTTCTTTTCACCTGTAAGAAAAAATGACAAAGCAATGATTTATATTCCTTTTTTAAAATATCTTCCTCCCAAGCATTTTGAAGTTTAACAGTGAATAGGAGCGACACATAAAAGTCTCAAACCAACGCCAAACTTATTTTTCAACTAAAAATAATTGCTGCACAAACAATTTTACAATCCTGAGGGAGTTTTTATTACAATAACAATGCAAGCCTTCTCCTTTGGGAGCCGTGGGTTATTCTGACCTTATAAGGATGCATCTTTGTTTTTTTGAGTCACAGCCAAAATATTCAGCTGCAATAAACGTTTAAGTGATTACAACCAAAAGATGTTAACCTGACAGAAAGTGAAACACTGTATGGATGCTCAGTTTCTCCTAGAAAAGAAGTGGCACAGCATACAGCAGGAAGAGTTAAGGTAATAGTTATCCTGAAGAATTTTCTCACCTCTAAAGATCACCGAAGCTATTGGATCTGGGTTGCCAAGTTTCTTTTTGGGTATCCCGCTGGCGGATTCAACTATGACCCGCAGCATGTTGATAGAAGTCCAAAAAAAAAAACACTCAAAGAAAAGCTTTATATTCCTCTGAGAGAGAAGGTGCCATCATAGGAGGAACTGAGACAAAGTTTAAAGCAGAGGAGGAGAGGGGCGGATACCAATCACCTTATGAGTCACAGCAGCCACCAGCAGCCTGAAGCGGCTTTACTGTACGGAGCACCAAAAAGAGACCCTCATCCGGTGCTGCAGCGCCACTCTGTGGTGATGCCTAAGTACTGCCATCTTCCCCTGCAGTCAATTTTTTTAAAATACTTGCTTAAAGTAACGTTTCTTCTATTAAGTAAAGCCACACACTTTTATGTTAAATCTAAAAGTTAATAAGCTGCAAAAACATTCATATAGAAAGGCAATATTGTTATTATTTAACACCAGTTTTATCCGCTGAGCTCCTCCTCTTCTCCGTTTTCACGCTAGTGGGCGATGAAGAAAGGTTGCCATAATCATCCAACTTCACAATTTGACAGTCAACACCATCTTTAGGTAACAAAATATAAACCCAGTAGGTGTTGCAGCAGATTTGGTAGAACAATACCTTAAGAAAGTAAGATTTATTTTAAAATGAGCAGTCATATTTCAATACTGTTATAATAACGTTAGCTAAATGGTAACACTAGCTATTTAACGTTGGCTAGCTAGCTAAAGTAGCTTTAATTCTGTCTAGCAAAAACCTTATAGATTATGGCGGTTATAAGCGGTTTTTTACATCATTAATGTTATTTTATAGATATGAGAGACCAATATTCGGTATCCAGTTTAACTCTTAAGTATGAGCGATTTTGTTAGCATGTTAACTGTTAGCTTGTTAACTAGCAATAGACACAAAAATATATTTTAACGTGTGTGTGTGTGTGTGTGTGTGGGGGGGGGGGGTAGCACTTTGCTGATGCCAGATTTATTTAATTCAATTTGTCTTACATGTAGTGGGATGTAGGTGCGTTGCTAATAAATTTAGAGACACCTTTAAATAAAATAAAGAATAAGAAAAAAAATATATGTATATATATTTAAAAATACACTAGGTTTCAAAGTCAAAAGCAACTAGCTGCAATGCAATACATTACAAACTAATTATAAAATTACTGCTCAGAAATCAAACTTTGGTGAAGTTGTCTTTGCTCGTGAATATTAGGTAATGTAATCCTGCTCGTATTGTTGATGTTTCATATGTTATGTTCTAAGATGCATTGCTCCTGTGATACTTGTGAGCAGGTAACAGGGATGGCAGCATCTAAATACAAGCGCTCTCTCAAGAAAAAGCTCAACTCAGAGCTTGCCATGGTTGTCAGCAGCCTCAGGAAAGAGAATGCCTACCTGAAAAGGACCCTGGCTGAACTGACCCATCAGCAGTCGCAGCATAATAAGCTTGTAGAGGTAATCATGCTCACACTGCTAAGTCTAATTATTTTTACAATTTTTTTGTATCAATACATCCTGCCAATATTTAAAAGATGTTTTGTTGTGTCTCCATGCAGAGATTCCTCTCTCTTGAAGCCATCAGGCTCGAGTGTACCCGGGAATTTAGGACGAAACATGAGAAAACTGCTTCACCCTCTGAGCAGCTGTGTGAAAAAGAAAAGAGACCAGTGGATGCAGTGAGTAGCATATCCCGTTACTCCAGAGAGATTGAGGAAATCGAGGAGAAGCTTGAGGTCATCTCAACAAGGTGTCAGTATGTCGAGAAAAAAGTTACAGGGAAGCAGGTATAGCAGATTTTCAAATTAGAGATTATAATGTCGGAAGCAGTAAAAACAAACAGTTCTGTTTAACCCAGTACATCTTTCTCTTCAAATCTATAGACCATATAGCATTGTCTGGTTAAAGCACAGAAAAAGGTCTGGAGCATGTTAGGCATGCTTAATTGCTTGCCAGGTTTTTTGCCCTGCTACTACAGGGGACAGCCAGTGATGTCAATGCAAATAATTCCTTTCCCACAAGGGGTCACTGCTGAGTTTTCCAACACAGCTCCCCTTAAATGTCAGTCATGACTTTTGTATTCATTTGGAAAGGCAGGCATCAGTGTCTGTCTCTTTCTCTGAAGCTTTGTATTTGGGAAGTTGTATTAGCTGAGTAAGTTTTATCTCAGACCTTTAGTTTAGCAGTCTGGATGCTCAACAGCTTCTCCTACCTCTATGAATGCTTTACTACCATTAATAAATAAATCTTCAAATGTCCTCCTCCTTTATCCTGACAAAACTGAGTATCTTGTGTTTGGATGTCTGTCACTAAATTGTCCCTCTCGCCAACAACATCAAATCATCTTCTAAGCACCTTGGTATCATCCAGGGGGCCTAAAACAGTTTTGCCCAATTTTTGCCCAACTGGTCAACAGGATGAAGCTTAGTGGGTCATACTGGCCAGCTTCCTATAGAGAGTCCTTCGAGTAGGAATTCTGGCTCAGTGGAGTGTTGTTTATAGACCAGTGTGTCATTGAGATAGTTCCACTGCATGCCACTAGCTGGTGACTGTTGTGGACAGACGTGTCCACTGTAGGTGCAATGGGAGCAACATTTTTCTGCACTGGTTTACTGGTGGAAGAAAGCTGTCTGAAAATAGTGGAAGCAGAATGGTTAGTACCATCACCTTAGACTAAGAAGGTCCTGGATTTGAATCCAGTAGCTGGGCCTTGATTGGCGATTCTAGCATGAATGTTTGTCAGTCTCTCTGTTATAATCTAGCAAACAAGAAAAGGTCTCGATGTTGTGTGGAGCATTTTTAATTGCTTGTTAAATTTGCAGCTGTCCTGCTTCAGATGCAGTCATGTGAATGTGATTATTTCCTTCACACTGCTCACATTACTCTTAGACTTTCCAGCATCTGTTTAGCTAATTAAGCCCCTCTTGCCCCAGTTATACCACTAGATAGCAGCAGGTATTTTTCAGTCTCACTACCATTAGGATACTGAGAGCCATGATAGTCATCATAGAGATGTTATGGATCTTTTTTGAACTGTTCTGCCTGCCAGCTAGCTTTTGTTTTTTATCGTAGCAACTAAGAGACTGTTAATATGAATTGCTCATTTTCAAATGTGCAGTATTGTTTTGTGTCTTTCTGGTCTCTCTGGTAGGACTCCACAGCTGATGAACAGGTTTCCATGAGTAATGAAGCTGTGGCAGAGGTCCAAATTCATCTCAGAGATGTAAGTGTTTTCTTGGCACAGCTGGGAAATGCCCCCTGTGTTTTTCTATCCACTCCTATCCTTCCCCTTAATCTTCTTTTAGTCCGTTTTTACTTACAAGTCAGGCTACAGTATACATGTCGTACTAAGTGTTTGTGGTTTGGAGACATCTTTCTGGCAAAGATCTGTTTCTGTCTTTTCTTTTATGTGCTTCTCATTATTTCATTCAATGCCCTGAGGCCTTGGAAAAAAACAAGCAGTGGCTGGAGTATGACCAGCAGAGAGAGGCCTATGTGAGGGCGATTCTGGCCAGAATGTTATGGCTGGAGAAGCAGCTGAATGAAGCCAATCAGGCCCGTTCACAGCAGCACAATGAGGACCATTCAGACGGTGAGCCAAGAGGATAGTGGGCAGTGGACACTCACCACTGGGGCGACAAGGGGCAGCAGTCTGTCACAACAAGTTTTTAAAATATCAAGATTGTCCAATAGTAGCCCACTGTAACAGAATGTGTCCTCATGTGCTTCATTTATCTTTTTTTAATGCCACATGGCACACATCTGAGTAGACATGCTTTTGTTTCCCACTTCTGCTTTTAATTTTTGATTTCTTTTTCTTATTGTAGAGAAAGAGAAAATAAGCCAGATGCAGGAGCATTATGAAAGACTCCTCCAGAAAGCCAAGGATGAACTGGAGGTACTGAGGGAACGAGTTGAAGTGACCCACCAAAATCTGATGATCACCCAAAATTGGTATGTTTGAAAAATCAAGGCATAAAAAATAGATCAGTAATAGACAAAGTGTGGACTGAAGCCCTCTGGTGGACTGTACCTGTATTGCAGGTGGGCTACCAGGAGTTACTTTTTACATTGAAATATATTTGAAAATATATTTTATAATTGCCAGTAGTTTTGCTTATTTTATAATTCCAATTAAATAATCCATTAAAAATGGATTAACTTTAAGAACTACGTGATTTAAAACGGAATTCTTAATTTTCTTTTCTGCCTTTTTTTGATACCAAAAACAAAAGCAGAGAGGTTATCTTTATACTTTAAAATGGTTAGCAGTCTGAAGTTTGAGAATGGCTGTAATGATTATATGTTTCCATTTAAGTTGGTGGTTAGCTATTTGACAGGCAAAAATGATCTGTAGGTGCAAGGAAAGAGAAAGGGAAGTGGAGGAGCTCAAACAGCAGCTGCAAGCTGAAAGGTTGAGCAGAAGCACACAGGAAGTGCAGAATTGCCCTGAGGATGAAGAGCAACAACAGAGAGATGTGAGAGAAGTCCTCCAGGGCGTGCTGGATGATGAGAGAAGAAGGTCGGGAAACTCTGAGCTGCAGGTAAAAAGTAAAAATCTTAATGTGCTCACATGAGGGAAGAAAGAGCCAATGAAATCACAGAAAAATTACTCTCCAATCAGGCGAATCTCTTTCAGAGGTTTATGTTAAATCGTCACCATGCAGACCAGGAAAAGATTGCAGACCTAGAGCGACAGGTATGACAGGCACATTTACTTTCTGTTAGTTTTCGCAGTTTCGTGTTGCTGATTTACCCATTGTTAATGATGGCGCAGATTAATGACAATGCACAGAGGATGGCCAGTTTGTGTTTTTTAATAAGTCTTTTGGAGATAAAAAGGTTGCAGTATGCAAACACAGTGTGCTCTGTTTTGTCTGTGCCTGCCTTCTACAGCCACACATTATCTCTTTTATTATAGTGTTATTCATTCAGTTCATCGCAGTGACAATTTTTTACATTTTAGATCCAGATTTCTTCACAAGACCTTGAGGATGAGAGGCAGAATTGCTCTTATTTAAAGAAGCAAATGGTCAAAGTTCTGAAGGCATTGCAAAAAGGAAAAGGCCATGTGGCAAAGCAGTTAAAGGTTGGCGTCAGTATCTAATCAGAGGATGATAAGATTGATCTGTGATCAAACTTAAAGCTGCATTAATAGAGTTTTTACCCCTCAGCCTTTAAAGGATAAAGAGTGCCCACCCCATCATGGTGTGGACGTCAACGTTTCTGAACATGATAACTCATGAACAAGGCAACACAGGATTTTGTAATCTCGACCTCAAGATCAGAGGTCAAGTTTTCTTAAAATCTTGTAATAACTTAAGAAGGAAATGACCTAGGAGTTTCAAATTGATACCATAGGTTTGTCTACTAGGAGGCTGAGGGGTAGCTCTAGCAGCTGCCAGTATTTTGTTTTCCTTTTTTAACAAATTCAGTGTTGCAGGCAACATTAATTTTCATTTGGAGCTGTGTTTTTATTTGCCTGGTCACTGAATATTCAGTACTTACTGCCTTTTGTTCACCTGAGCACACCAGATGTTTCCTCACTTTGCGTGTCTGCTGCTGTAATTTCTTCCATTGATAATTTTCTGCACGAACCACAGTTAAAGCAAACATTCAAAACGAATTCAAGTTGTAAAATCAAGTAAAAAGCAGCACCTTTCATACTCAGCCTACTCTGTTATTGTAAAAAATAGTGTAGCTTTAAGATTTACTTTGGAATAAATTTAGCAGTTTTCTTTTTTTTTTGTTAGTTTTTTTTAATCCCAGGACTAAAGTGTAACTGATGGATGTTGTTTATGTTAGAGAGAGAAGCCGGATCAGAGCTCAGGGGAAACGAACCCTCCCCTGTCCCAGTTCTCCAGACCCAGCCTGACGTCCTCGCCTCACAGCAACTTGATGAATGAAAGCTTCCTGGAGTGTCCCGTCTGCCAGGCCGAGTATCCAGTCAGTCACCACCGAGAACTGATGAACCATTTAGAAATCTGTCTAAACTGAGCTGAGCCTGGAAGCTCTTTAATGATGGATCTTCTTTAAGATGGATTGGTTGTTAAATTAAAGTTATTTTGATAAATTAATGTGACAAGTTGCTTAAGCTGTGTTTGAAACGAATCCTCAAAGCTTTGATTAAACATAACAGCAAAGATTTCCCCAGAAATGTAACTGAGTTTGGAGCAATCTCTGCTTCATCCAGCACAGCCAGGCAGCTGCAGCTGCTTACAGCTCTTGGCAGCATACTGTTGCAGCTGCTTGAAATCTGTAATTAGCAATAAATGCACTATGTAAAGGGCTACATCTTGTCTTCATTCTATAGTATTTACAGATTGTCTCTCTAAACTGGCCTTGTATTATCTGGACTGGACTAGCACACCAGCTGTGCTGGATGCGGAGGGATTGCAGAGGAATAACACCTTGCATGTTTGTGTACAAAATAAACACTATTAGTTGGAAAATTGTTTGAAGTTTGGTTTAAATACTCTGTCGAGACTGTGCTCCATGTAATAAATCTACTGATATTGATCTTTTTTTGATGCACTCAAATTATTTTTGGTTTCAACTGATATATACAAATATACAAGCAACTATTTGATGTTTTGAGTGTTGTTGCTTTTTAGCAGGAAGTGTTTTAGCAAACGGCAGTGGTAGGTTTATTTCTATAGCACATTTTATTACATGTAAACTATGTGCTTAAAACAGAAGGCAGTGAAAAGAGCAAAATAAAATCAATTTAGAAATATTTCCAAAGTGCAGCACTTAACAAATTTCTCAGACTACTTGTCATTAAAAACAAGAAAACACATATTTTAGAAATTTATCAAAAAATAGTTTAAAGCTAAAAACGATATGTTATTTATTAGGTAAACAACAAACCAAATTCATGTTTTTATGTCCAAATGTGAGTAAGCACATCATCACGTCATCACTTAAAGTGAAAATGCAAAGACTTCCTTTTAAGCATTGCAGAGCAAACAGCATCAGAAAGTCTAGTCTCCACCCTTTCTCCTCCCTTTTACTTCTTATCAGCATCTGTCAACATTCATTTTTCTGTTTGTCTGCAGGAGTGAGCAGTGTGTGCATTTCACATTTAGTACCTTTTCAGCCTGCATGGATACAGACCTTCACATTCATTCCCTTCACTTGAGAAACTTGACTTTTTTTTCTTTCTTCTCTGAGCTGCACCACTCAAATCAGGTTGCTACCACTATAATGGAAACCGCAGCTATCAGTGCAGTCTTTCTGGTCTCTGTAGCTGCAAATGAGCTGCAGTCCTGGTAACCTGTGGACGCAGGCTGCTTGCCAATAAGACCATCCTGACGCTCAACTTGTTCGTGGCTGATCTGCTGTTCGTCAGCATGATCCCGCTGATTGTGACAGTGCGTTGGACCGTGTCCTGGGAGCTGGGGTATGCAGCCTGCCACACATTGCTCTATGTCATCTGTATGAGTGGCTGTGTCACCATCATAACCTTGGCCACGATCAGTGTGGAGAGAGTCCAGGCTATTCTCTGGCTGCAGACTGTGCCAAGTCTGGCTCCCAGGATGGTGACTGTGACCCTCGTCTTCATCTGGGCTTTCTCTGCACTCACCTCCCTCCCCCTCAGTCTGTTCTTCACTGTGATGGAAGTGGATTTCCCAAAGCTGGTATGGATGAATTTAAAAAAGAGGAAATATTTCTACAATAGAGCTATGCCTATGTTTGTTATTATCTCCGCAGGAACACGGTCACATCTGTACTCTCAAGTGGCCTGACCCAGCAGGGGAGATTGTGTGGAACGTAGTCTTCACTGCCCTGAGCTTCCTTCTCCCAGGACTCATCATTCTGGTTAGTTACAGCAAAATATTGCAGGTGGGTTAATGCTGTCTTTGCTAAAGATGGCAGGCAGCGAGGAGAAGGACAGATCAGCTGTTGTCTGCTTTTATGCTTCTAACACAAATTGTAAAAATCCAGCTCTGAATTTACCGTTTTCTCAATTTACAAGTTTCTTACATGAAGACAGAAATATACATGAGTTAACTTAATTTTTAAACGAAAAATGTTTTTGGCCACTTCAGTTTCTTTTTCCAGCTGTCATTATACTTATATTATTAATTAAATAAGCATTCTTCCTTGAATTAATGCATGGATATCCTGATTTCTTAGACATTTCTCTGTCCCTGTGGGGGGGGAAATGTGCGCTTACTAATTATTACCTTTGTGTGTACGTTCAGTGCTCTCCGCTATCAACTGTTAACACTAAACTGGGCAACCAGTTAAGCCAATGTATCCATGAGTGTGACACAGAGAACAGAAGAACATGGTGACCAGCTGCAAATTGATTTTAGCGCTCAGTAGACTTTATGGATGAGACAAATAAAACTGTTTCCATGCTTCATGTGTAAATCCATATACAGCTCAATCAGGGTGTGTAAATGGTTTCATCATGTCTCTGTAACCACAGGTGTTTGCATTGTATCAAATATTGTATTTCTGTTCCAGATTGCTAAAAATTGCAGGTTAAGGCTCCGACCCAGAGACCGTCAGCAACCCAATGGAGACTCTCCTCACTACTATATCTCCTGCCAGGATATGAAGCTGTTCCGTACTATGCTGGTCTTGATGCTTTCCTTCTTAGTCATGTGGAGCCCTATTTTCATTATCTTCTTCGTCATATTGGCCCACAACATACAGGGTCACATATATGTCTCTTCCACCATGTTCTTCTGGGTGGTGACGTTCACTCTGGCAAATTCAGCGCTCAATCCCATCCTCTACTCGGTCTGCCAGTTCAAGAACAGCTGGCGCAAACGCTGCTGTGGCTCAGTTGTGTTTCCAGTGAGAAAAAGACCCACCAGTGGGTGAACACTGGGAATACATCCATAATCATGTCAAATAGAGCAGGGATGTCAAACTCATGTTACATTGCGGGGCCACATACAGCCCACTTTCACCTTTAGTGGGCCACACCAGTGAAACTCTTCTTTCTCTCTGTGTAAAGAAGTCTAAATACACATTTGAGATATCTTAATATAAGAAAAAGAAGTGCAATTTCAACCATATGTCTTATTTTCCTACATGACTAAGAAATGCTGCTGTATTAAATGAATCTGTCAGCATGATATGGTAAGAAATTAGAAGAAATAAATGTACAAAATTACAGAAAACGTTCTAGTAGCTTGTTGTTCAGATTGTCTAGTAAATATAAAACAGAACATGTTTTTTTTCTATAGTAGTGAAAAAACAGGGATTTTGTCAGTTCCTTAATTGTTCATATATTTGTTCATTACTTTACTGTAGTATGAATGGCTGTGGTGGAGGTCTTTTTCATTAGGCTATAAAGCTTGATTATTTTTACAAAATTTTACAACATTTTTAAAGCCTTCCAGTGGGCCAGATTAGAGTCTTTGCCAGGCCAAATTTGGACACCGGACATTAAGTTTGACATTCCTGAAATAGTGCAAAGCATGTATGTCTGGTGGCTTTTGATGTACAACATACCGTACACGTCACATATAAGACAAAGAGTGTGAATGCAACACCTACAGGATTCTGCATTAGTGTCAAAAGCAGTGTTTCCAAAAGGTTATTGAGGGCTATCTATCTATCTATCTATCTATCTATCTATCTATCTATCTATCTATCTATCTATCTATCTATCTATCTATCTATCTATCTATCTATCTATCTATCTATCTATCTATCTATCTATCTATCTATCTATCTATCTATCTATCTATCTATCTATCTATCTATCTATCTATCTATCTATCTATCTATCTATCTATCTATCTATCTGTCTGTTGTGCTTTTGGCTCAAATACTGCCAAATGGTTTTGCATATTGTTTGACCAACTTATTTCTTATCCTCCTGAGTTGTCCACCTGGTGTTTCACTGCATTTCTGACTTTTTTATGCTGTTGTCTCAAAGGTTGTAACAGCATCATAACCCTTTAGCTGTTTCCCAAATGACTGATTCACTTGTTCTATATGAAAGACTGGAACCTTTCTTTGAACTGCACAGTATGAAATCAATTCTTGTAAACTCTAATGACCATCTTTTACACCACATGCCCATCCTGATGCAACCACAAAAGAATTTGTGCCTCCTTCCCAGGATTAAACTGAGGAATCTTTCTTTTAAACCATTACACACATATTTCAAGTAGTGGAATTTTTATTAACTGCACAAATTTATAATTCAAAAAATACATAATTAATATACTGTATTTGTCATTTTACACAATATCTTATGGAGAAACTTAATGGATGGAAGAGATTGTTTTTGTCTTTCTCTCTTACAACAGGCTCTGACACCATTCTTTATCTATTCACTCTAAATAGTAAAAAAACCCAAACTGAATAGTATAGGGTGGAGGAAAGATGTTTGTTAAGGAAATGCTCATGTGCCAGACAGAGTCCAAATCAAATGACATGCAAACTGTTCTGGTAAGCTGATGCACCACATAGATGATGTTGTTAAAGCCAGACTGAAACAGATCAGGATGTCAAGCTTCATGTCAGCTGTGATTTGTCCACAAAACATTTGTTTGGTTTCTGCATCCAAGGCTGAGCAAACTGCTGCAGACAGCTATGGTCTGACTGTTCTGTCTAAAAGAAATAAACAGTTATATTTATCTAGCTTTTTTCTAGGGAATCAAATGTTATTTATTCCTCTGCTTTTGTTTACTGAATATAAATATTTTTGCAGATCTCGTAAATCGTGATTTTAATTGTCTTTTCGCGCTCTTATGGTGGCAGCGTAAGTTTAACAGCAGGGAGGCCTTGGATGGGCAGTTCTTGAGCAGCAGCTGCTTGTAAAAGCTTTACGGGGTGTTTTTGGCACAGTGTACACTTTCATAATCATATCATCATAACAATAATTAGCATCTTCTACTTCTTCATCATTTAATCACTGATGGACAGGAAAGGATCCTAAGATGTAATTTCATCGTTCATCAAAACATAATTTTGAGCTTTATTTGTTTACATTTTTCATATAATTGAGGTTTTATGCTATATTTTCATATAGTAGGTATGCCTACTCTGTGGGCTGACAAGATGGCAGACCTGCAAAACAAGTGCATTCACTCAGTTTGCTCAAGATCAGAGCGGGAGAGCCTCTAGCAATTTAAAATCTTGATAGTCATGTAGAAAAGCTCCCTGTGGATGATGCTCTCTTCCCCTTAAGGTGTAAATCTTAGAGAAAGAATTTTATGAAGCTAGTGAGTCCACCTGACAACTAAACATATCTACCTTGCTCAGCATTTCCCTCTAGTGGGGAGTTCAGCTCATTTGTGTAGACTGCCAGACAGAATGGCTCTATTTTACCCACAGCCATTGGGTGAAGATTGAACATATCCACAAATAATATAATTTTATTCATGCATCTTTAGGTAAAGGGGCAGATAAGTCAGGTCACAAGCTAATACAGGCCCAAACAATGATCAATAACAATATTTTAAAAAGCACTGAAAGGTGAAGTTAGTAACACTGAATAATTTGTTACACGGGCATTATTCTGCTTGAGTCCTTGGATTCATCATGCTACAGTGACACTTACCACCCATGTAAACATTGTTCCAGCCCTTCATACCAGTGCACAAAAAAACAGCATCTCCCATCAGGATGATGTCACACTGCTATAACTGTTATGGCATGGCTCAAATAACGCAACAAAAGCCACCCCAGCTTCCAAACTCCTCAGATCTCAATGCAAGAGCATCTGGGGGATGTGCTAGAACAGGGCTGATCCACTGAGACTCCACCCCTAAACCACACAACACCCACAGAGGTCCTGTGTCAACGCCCTGACTTAGGAGAGGGGCTATTTGGGTGAAAAAGGGGAAATCTACAAAATATTACACAGTAGTCTAATGTAGTCAGTGATCAGTGTTTATTACAGGAAACTCCAAATACATATTAAAAAGTGAGAAACACTTGACTGACTGTGGTCATATTGTTACTGGAAAGTCTGTGTCCTACTCTGGTGATGAATGGTGACATTTATGAAGCACAGACACTACACAACATCTTGCAGCACACACAATAATATCCACTGTTCTCTCCCTGGTCCAGCAGCTGCTGATACTTCTTAGAAGCAGCCTAATAGCTTCATTCTTCCCAGCTTCATTTTTCAAACCTCCCAGAGGAGGATCACGCTCCTCTAATTCTCTTGCATTAGTAATATCACTGTAAACATGCGCAGGATATCAAGTATTGTAATCATGTGAGTATTTGTGCACTTTTCAAAAGGCCTGTGCATATTTGTACCAAGATGGGTCAGAAGCATGCAGGCCTGACAGCCACAGTGAGTAAACATATTAATCAGAAGTAAGAAATGAGATGATGACAGCCTTATAGGGCTCCAAGAGCACCCTCCTGAACAAGCAAGTGTCTGGCATAGAAGATTAAGAAAAAACTGCAATAAAACTGTGAAGGTGGTGGCTTGCAGCAGTATTAAAGCATGAAAAGAGACGAGTGTATTTTAGAGACCGTTTAACCTGCCCTTTGTTTAAGAGGATGAGGGGGATGGTACTGAGGCAGAACAGATGTCAGAGTGACAGGAGGGTTTCCCCACACCCCTCCACCACAGGTCAGAAATAATTTGCATCCTCCAGTCGTCATGGAAACCGAGTGCAAACCAGGAAATATACCCACAACATTTTACAAATATGGGAATATTTAAGAAAGCACAAAGTTTCGGTGACTTTATCGGCACCAAAGAACCCGTGATTTGTAACGGCAGCGTTTTGACAGTCAACATCTGGTTTTGAGCCAAATGTTGCAGCTACATTTCCATAATCACAATTAATTGTCAGCGGGTTTCCCATCCGCTTCCCGCATAGAACGCTCGTGTGCGTCTGCGCCACAGACGACAGTCCGCTGGCTCATGTCAGAGCTTCTTCTTCTCCCGCTGATTCACGAAAAAAATTGCACAATTCCGTTGCCCATTGGGCGGAATCCTCCAAGACCCTGACACGAAGAGAGTGGCGTTTGCTGAAATCATAGGCGTGGTTTTGGATGAAGATGCTCCGTCTGCTCCCGTTGGGATCCCCACCTGCCCTCACACCGCGTTTGTCACCGAGCCAGCTGGAATATTCCTGAGCTTCAAGACTCCACAGCAAGCGTCACATTATATATTTATTATTATTGCTTTTGTCTCGGAGGGTTTAGATTTCTTTTCGTCTGGAGGTTCGGTGTAATTACGGCGCTGTGGGCGCACGGGTCGCCCGGTTTTATCACCTCCAGAGCGGCGGTGGCGCACGGAGATAAACAAGAGCGGACATTCGCGTGGCCTCCAGGCAGAAGCGGCTGCAGCAGCGGTGGGAGAGGAACCACAGCGGAGACCCTGGTTCATGTGTAGGGCTGTTCGACGCGCAAGTTGTGCCCGCTGCGGATCTCAAGGATGGAACATACACACAAGATACCCAGCAGATCGCTCTGGCTCGGCTTACTTGTGGTGGCGTCAGTTATACTTCTAGTGGACAGCAGGAGACCCAAGCCGCCTCGCTGTCCCTTAGTGTGTACATGTTCCAAAGATAACGCGCTGTGCGAAAGCGCAGGACTCATCCCTCGCAGCTTTCCCCGAGAAATCACATCTTTGTAAGTTCTATTTAATATCGTTTTGAAATAAAAACCCACTGCAGCGATGAACGCAACATGCTTAGCTCTACCTGCTGGTTAAGACGTGGATTTTTCCGCCAATGCTGCATAATAATTGCATATCCAAGGAACAGACTGCAATAAGTGATCGTCAGTCTGTGCTGTAAGCCTAAACAGTATGCGTGTGTGTGTCGTGTTTTCCCCCCCACAGATCATTTGTCAAGTCTGAATTCACTGAAATTCCGAAAGAGAGCTTCATCCTCACGCCCGCTCTGCATCTCCTGTGAGAAATCTCTTAGGAGTTTTTACTTTTTTCTTGCTTTTCTTGCACTCTGTGAGCTGATCAACGCCATGTTTAATGTTCAAGACATTTCCCCCTTCAATGATGCTACACATTATGATAGAACGGGTGTTGCTGTGGCTATTGATTAGGTTGGAGAAGCCTTAAACCCAAAAAATCATTTGCTGAAAACGTGGTTTTCCTGCATCCCTTTTCATGGCATGGTGATTTTAAATCTCTCTGCTAGGCTTTCTTCCAAGCCTTGCATTAAAATGTCTCTGTGTATAATAATGTGAATCCAGTAATTTACGGGTAATTCCTTCTTTTGATGAGGGAATTCATTTCCTCATTGGGTGGAGTACTGACAGAGACACTGTGTGTCTAAAAACAGACATGCAGGCCTGCAGGAATCCTCAGAGAGCACAGATCCGTGTCTTAAAAGTATGTGGTTTACAGTTAGCAACAATGGTTTTCTATTAGGCAAGATGTATTTTTATTATCCACTCGCTGACCCTGAATAGTAAAAATATTAACTTGAGATTTCTCCATGCAGCCTCTTCACAGCCAACAACCTGGAATCTATAAATGAGGATGCATTCATTGGTCTTCCTCACCTAGAATATCTGTGAGTAGTTGGTACAAAATTATCCTTCAAGTTGGTTTTTTGTTTTTTTGTTTTTGATTTTGTGATTGTTTTGTTGCATTTGCCTGACATTATCTCCCGTCTCCTGCATTTTATCCAACAACTTTTCAGATTCATTGAAAACAACCAAATCAATTCGATATCAGCACATGCTTTTCGTGGACTGAAAACCTTAGTACACCTGTAAGTACTTTTTCTTTTTTTTACTAGAGGTATTAAAGAAGCAAACACTACAGTTGCACGGGGATTTAATTTTGTGACCTATTTAATTTAAAAATCTAATCACTGGTGACCTGCTTTAAGAGGGAGAACAAGAGAAGCTTTCTCTCATTTGCATCAGACATTGTAATCTATGTGCAGGTGCAGACAAGCACTGTTCCAGTAAAACGCTGACAGTTTTTATTGCGCAACTTGTATTGCCACATAGACACTTCTCCCAACATTGTGCAGCTGTTATGAATATGATTACGAAGCAAATCCCGCCACCGTCAATGTCCACTGTAAATGAAAGTATAATATTCTTTCATTACAGATTTGTGAAAGTACATTATAAGTTAAAAACGCTCTGAGATTTTCTTTTATTGATGCAATAATATTTAAGATAAGGCTCTAAAGAAACTTATAAAATACTACCCAAGTCTTCTCAACAGGAAAAAGCCTTTTTTCCACCGTCTTCATTGTAGCAGAGAAAGCCATAAAATGGCTGAGGAGGCAGTGCTAAAAATAGCTTAATGTTTCCTCAAACCCACAATAAGCAATGTTCCTGCTGTACTCTCCAGGGTGGCAATATGTGCCCCAAGCTTCTTAACAGATATCTGTGTACATACAGAAATACTGCATAAACAGATTATTATTTAATAGTTTGAGATGGTGTGGCTATGGGGGGGGGGGATGCATGCACATATAATCAATGTGGAAACCAGAAACTAAGCACAATTTTTTTTAATCTATTTTCAGGAGTCTGGCCTACAATAATCTTGAGACGCTGCCCAAAGATTTGTTCAAGGGTCTCGAGGCCTTGACAAAAGTGTAAGTATGAATTTTACCTTTGCCTAACAAAGAGATTCATTGCGTTTCAATTTACATGCGTGCCACTGAGATAAATGAGTTTTCTGTGCAGCCTTCTATATATAGAACACTGTATCATTATTCCACTTCAGCCGAGGCTCGAAAAATGTGTGGGCAGCTGGTGCTTTTAACACTATTAAAATTGCATGCAGCAGTGAGGAAAGAGATAAGTTTGCAATCTATCACCCACTGAAGATGTCCGGTTCTCCTTTATAGTCCCCCTTGATGATAATGAGGGCAAAGATTGAAGCTGTGAGGGCCACAGAGCAAAGCTAACAGTAGTCACACTTCAGTAACTCCAGCTTTTGGGAATTAAATGCATTCATAAAGCAGAGGCCTTTCTGAATGCATTTAATACAGCATGCGGAGTTTAGTTTGGTGGTGTTTTCCCTTTAGAGACTTGAGGGGGAACCAGTTCACCTGTGACTGCAAGCTCAAATGGCTGGTGGAGTGGATATACAGCACCAATGCCACCGTGGATCAGATTTACTGTAAAGGCCCGGCCTCGCAGCTCGACAAAAAGATCAACAACCTCCTGCCACAGTCATTCGACTGCATCACCACAGGTGGAGTACAATAAATACAGTTGTTTTCTCTCAAAGTTTCACTGGATTAAAAAAAAAGTTATTTCAAGTGGGTGTTTTTTGTTTCACTTGCAGAGTTTGAATCCTACCAGTCCATGGATTTTAACTCCATATCAGTGGAAGCATTTTCTTTTGGGAATGACCAGTACGTTGTGTTCGCTCAGCCCTTCAGTGGGAAGTGCAGCTTTCTAGAGTGGGATCACGTTGAGATGGTCTTCAGAAACTTTGATTTTATTGAGAGTAAGTGAAAGACGCATTTTTTTGGGAAAGGGCTGTGCAAGTTTGAAAGGAGGGGTGATTCAAACCTCTCAATGGCGATAATTATTGGAGGTGAAGATATTTACTTTTTATCCTGTCTTCTGCTTCACCAGGTACATCCACGGTGGTCTGCAAACCCCTGGTCATTGACAACCAGCTTTTTATCATTGTGGCTCAGCTGTTTGGTGGCTCGCACATCTACAAGCGTGACACGTCCGCTAACAAATTCATCAAGCTCCAAGGCATCGACATCCTGCGAATCCGCAAACCAAACGACGTTGAGACGTTCCGCATCGATGGCGAATTCTTCTTCGTCATAGCGGACAGCTCCAAGGCCGGGTCCACCACCATTTACAAGTGGAACGGCAATGGCTTCTACTGGCATCAGTCCCTCCACCAGTGGTATCGGGACACCGATGTGGAGTACATGGAGATCTCCTCCAAGCCTCACCTGATCCTGTCCAGCAGCTCCCAGAGGCCCGTCATCTACCAGTGGAACAAAGGCACCAAGATGTTTGACAGGCGCACCGACATCCCAGAGATGGAGGATGTTTACGCTGTGAAACATTTCCAGGTCAAAAACGACCTGTATATCTGCCTGACGCGCTTCATTGGTGACTCCAAAGTGATGCGCTGGGACGGGGCCCTCTTTAGGGAATTGCAGACCATGCCTTCTCGTGGCTCCATGGTATTCCAGCCCTTCGCTGTGGGAAACTGGCAATACGCCATCCTTGGCAGCGATTACTCTTTCACCCAGGTTTACCGCTGGGATGCCAAGAAGGGCGAATTTGTTCGATTTCAGGAGCTGAACATACAGGCACCGAGGGCCTTCTCTCCAGTTTCCATAGACAACCGTCAATTCCTGCTGGCCTCCAGTTTCAAAGGGAAAACTCAGATCTATGAGCACCGGATCATCGATCTGAGCAACTGAGCTAATTTTTCTTCTGTTGCAGATTGGTTGGTGGGTGAATTTTGTGATTTTTTTTTGTCTAGACAGCAGGCTGTTGCAGCAGATGCAGTGCTGAACAACTCAGAAAGCGTTGATCCTAACTTGAGAACAGCAGCCATTACTCCTACTGATTTTCAAACTCTTCTAGTTAAATTAGTGCACAGTAGATTAAAGGATAAATGTATGCATCTCAACCAAGCATATGACCGAGATGCATTTTGAGTCCAGTGCATGCACCTCAAGTTAGGATTAGATCGCATATGTTGTCAAGTCATTAATGCATGACCAGGGCCTTACACGGGCCGTCCCATCCCAATAAATGCAGATCTATGTTCACTAATACATCTAACACTGGCCAGTAACTTTTTAATTTTTAATGTGTGTTCAGCCTTTTGTGTCACTCAATGTTTATACATTTCTAATGTCATATATTTATCTACAGAAACAAATGAAATTGTACTTTTTAACCTATTAACATGTTTAACTGAAGAAATCTGCCAAAATGAAATGTTTACATTTTTCCTGTCTTTCCATTTGTAAATGAAGCTTTTAAGAGTTTTTAAGAGTTTACCAACGACCGCGACAGATTATTATTAGATAATTGTTGGAGAATGATTTGAAATGATGCCTTTGATTTGGAAAATATCAAAGGTTAGAGTCTACTTGTATATCCTTGCAGCTTATGCTTTTATTGTAATAGTTTGCATAATGTTTAAAGTATTGAAAATACAGCTGTTCACAACTGGGAACTATTGAAGGTATTTTCAACCATTTTTGGGCACTGAAATGAAGGAGGACATTTGTCATAATGCTTTACCTTTGACTAATGTGACTGACTGTGTCATAATTAGGATTGATATCATGCAATTTAGAGTCAATAAAGCTTAACATTTCATCGGAGTTCCCTGCTAGTGCTGTGTAGCATGATATGTCTTCAGTGTGACATACTTAAAGCCAAAAACACAACAGCATATCTAAAGTACTGTGCAAAAGTCTTGAGCCAATCCTCATTTCTTTATATTTTGATAGGAAAGGGCAATTTATTCAAACATACATGGAACTGATTATACATCAAAAGTGGTTCAGATTTTCAGTCCAGTTCTTCTGTAATTTGGCACACTTCACCCTTCCCTAAGAATGGCTTTCTCACAGCCATCCTTCCACTGAGACCTCTGATCAAGCTTCAGTTAAGAGCAAATGGATCAACTGAAGGGCCATTTGAATCTCTTTGGTCCTGTGTCGGGTCTTTGCTGGATTTCTTTTTCTGTTGCTTAATGACATCACACTCAGATACTGTTAATTGGTTAAAAAAAATGTATGCCTTCCATTTCTTTTGTCCTCCACATGTCTTAGAATTTTTCAAGGCCTTTTGAAAGTCATTTTTCAAGCAATAACTGTTTGGGAAACATCTTATTTGTACACAAATACTATTTTATGCCTGTCAAACTGTGATCTTTGACATCGTTCATAGGCTCTGTGGTTTCAGTGTCCAAATAAGGATGGCGAGGGACCTTCAGAAAGCCAGGAGAACTACTGCTCAAGACTACTTAAAAAAAATTTGAAGAACATCTGGCTCCTTGGATGTAAAGAAATCAGTGGTGACTCGAGACTGTTGCACAGCACTGTACTTCCTTAAGCTAAATGAGGCAAACTGTCCTGAACCCTGGGTGTGTAATTATGTCAGATATGAAAAAAATAGGAGTAAAATAAATACAAACAAATAAAATCCTTTTTATTTTCTCCAACAAAGTGCACGCCTCAAATCTACAAAGCAGCACATTACAATGTAATGGAATAAATACAATAAAATCCGCTGAAATTTAAAAAAAAAAAAAAAAAATGAAAGAAAGAAAGAAAGAAAATTAACACACAAGCAAGGAGATACACAAGTACCTGCACAATCACACTGGTGGCAGGACTAAATCAGGCTCTTTAGAAAGGCTCCATCAAAGAAAAAATAAAATGCCTCGTCGTGGCGATCAACACGTCATGTATCATCCTGTCAGGCGCTTTCTAAAGTAAACCAATTTAAACCCTGCTGTTTTTTTTTCTTCGCAATTGAGGACTACCAAACTAACATCAAAGAAATACAGGTGCATACTCTCATGTTCATACACATCACCCTGGAAAAGTTGTGCAATTGCAGCAGGACCCCCAAATCACCAACCTACTGCCGAGAGAAAATAAAGTGAACACAATTTCAGTTTTAACTGAACTTACTACTCAAGTCTATGTGGTGCAACTTAGTGTTTTTTTCCATAGGCAAAAAAATATAACATAAAAGGCAAGGGAACAAATCCCTCAATTTTCCACAAAATAATTTAGTGCTTTTTAAATAAAATTGAAAACACTATTTCCATATGGTGGCTCTTAAAAAAAAAGAAAAAAAAGAGAAGAGAAAAAAAAACAGAGTGAAAGATTAATGCTCCAAGAGACATCAATTATATTAGGAAAGAACTCAAATCCCATGAAAAAAAAAGACAGTATTAACAATAAAAGTCTGTACAGAACGCTAAATTAATATACAGTACAATACAGTACCTGCAGATGTTATGCATACAGTACAATTCTCTTTTTACATATGGGCTCCAGCCTGATCTATATACTGACTTAACACAGGTGGAAAAGCGGCTAGTTTAGCATACGGTAGGTTTAATGGTTATTCAGCGAGGAGAGTAGATCTTGTAGTAGGCGTTTAGAAAAAGAAGACTGAAAACATTATTGCAGGATGGTCATCTTCAGTTGCATACTGCATGTGTTACATAAATGCGTCTTCTGACGTGGAGCAGCGGGCCGATGAGAGCGAGAAAGAGAGAGACAGAGGGCCGGACGGAAGGAGAAAAAAAAAAGCTGGGTTAGCTGTTTGTTTTTTTTAATGTTTTCTTTTTTGCTATCTCTCCGTCACAGACGTTAAACTTTGCAATATCTCTCTGATCCACTACCCTGTACAGTACATTCGTGGCCAGTATTGCACGTTTACCAGCCGAGTCCACCCTGATACTGCATGGCGAGGACCGTCAGTGCTGAATTTTGTCCTGCGAGTCGACACTAATCCAGTGATGAGATGAGACTGCGACCAGAGAAAAGACTGACTGGGGCTCCATCTGCTGTCACAGTTTGAGCTCGTTGGCAATTTTGCAGGCGATGTTCTTAAAGGCGATGGACGTGCCCGATATCCTCTTGAAGCGCACGCCGTTGAGCGAAAGGCGGGGCAGCTTGCACACCTCCATCTCCCACTGGACCAGATTGTCCTGGCGAGCGTCGCCGTGGACACAGAAAAGCAGGAAGCGCTCGCGCTGCTCGTAGTCGCAGCTGTTGGCGTCCAGGACTTTTCTGATCTCCCTCATCATCTCCGAGGGCTCCATGGAGGAGGTGGTCTTCATGCTCCAGGTGAAACGCAGGGAGCGAGGCTTTGAATCCCGACTGCCGTCCTCCTTAGTGTCACCAGACGCACTCCTGAGCAAGAAACCATCAGGGAGAGAGTGAGAGCGGGGACAGGGGAAGTAGGCAGAGGTGGGTTTCACGTTCTCTGTGAACTTGACATCTCACAAATTCTTACCTTGGTGTTTCTGTCCTGGCACTGGCCTCTCCCTCACTAGGTACCCTGAAATAAACCAGGAACAGACTCGTTATTCCCTTGGGATCATATCAACACATGCAGCCCCGCCCCGACTCACTACTAAACACCACCCCCATCATGACTGGACACAGAGGGGGTGTCAGGCATCATGCCAGGAAAGAATCCACACTCCTGGGTATCAGGGTTCAGCACACAATGAGGTGACTGTGACGGTCTTTGTTTTGAGGGTCATTCTATTATAGCTCACATTAACCAAATGCATCATCCCATCTACAATACGCTACCTTTCCTTAATCCCCACTGATCTGCAAAGAGCGGAAAAGCGTTTCTAGACAGTCCACTCGGCCTCTGGATTTTTGCCTGGTCTTTTCTGTTAAGCTCAGCCAAAGGATGGGGGAGAATAAGGAGAGGAAAGCTAGCAACTTGAGAAGCAGATATCTGGTGGCTTAGTACAGAAGAAGCTGGTGAGCCGTGAGGTTTGTTTAAGAGGCAGTGGACACAAGGGAGGGAAATACTGCATAACAAAGGGTGTCAGTAGGCAAGGACGTGGTGTAGTGGGCAAGTACGCAAGGGGTTAAGGAAACACGGGCCAAGGTCATAGTGGGCACAAAGAGGTTTGGTTTATTTCGGACGGGGGTGACAAGTGCAGCAAGCGTTATGTTCTCCTACCTCTGGGTCGACCTGAAAGACAGAGCTCTAGGCGGGGAGAAAAGGAGAGAAAGCTGTGAGCCTCCACCAGATGGACCAGCGTGAAAGGTGCTAACTGCTGTATGGATGACGAGGGGTGGCAGTGTGGATGTGTGATATTCACAGAGGACTGGGGAAACTATGCAGCATTTATAGTAAACAGGCAGAGAGCGTGACGCTTCCTTCATTTTTATACCTGGAAAGTTCGCATAAAGGAATCCGAACAAACGTCGCAACTCCTTTAATCACTTCAGTAACTTTTACACAGAGACACACAGTATGTCCAGGGATGATTTTTGTTGTGTATCGAGATTTGAATGCATCTAATAATTTGTCCAATGACTGATACCTGCAACATAATTCACCTCACCTCAGCTGTACTTTTTATTTTGTTAAACTTACACAGTGACCATGATAAAGCTAACACCTGGTATTGTTAATGTGAGCCTGTTAGCATGTTTTTACCAAGTATAGCCTTACAGAGCTGCTAGCATGGAAGGAAACTCAAGTCCTTTTCTGAACTGCCTTGTAATCTATTTAAAAAATAACTGTATATTAATTTGGTGTCAGACTAGAAAGAAAAGTGACTTTCTGATTTAGATAATTAATGTACAGTACTGTGCAAAAATCTTGAGTTACTGTTCATTTCTTTAGAATTTGTTTTCAAGGAGCGTTTTGGTATAAATTGCCATCAATAAGTATAAAGGATGGCAGGAGAGAGTGTCTACAGTCTTCTGTAAAACATGCTGGAGTCTCCTGTTGTGGTTTAGGGCTGCATTTCAGCCAGTGGGGTTTGGGATCCTGTCAAAAATAGAATAATTTGCATGCAACAGCATCTGAAAAATGTCTGGTTGGCAGGGACTTCATTTTTCAGTGGTACAATGATCCCAAACACACAGCTAAAGAATACTACTTGAATAGAAAACAAAACACAGATTCAGTCGTGGATTTGCCACCTCAGAGCATCAAACCAAACATTATTTCTACATGGCAGGAAAAAAAAAGCAGCTAACACCCAAAGAAGAGCTCTGAATGTCCTTTAGGAAGCCTGGAGAAATATTCCTCAAGACTACTTAAAGAAATTACAAGACAGAGGTTGTGTTGAAAAAATAAAAGTGGTCAAACCAGATGTTATTTCCATGTATGTTTGCACATTTAAGTAAATCACTGCACTTGTCTTCCATTATCCAAGCAAAATAAGAAGAAACGAGCGGTGGCTCATGACTTTTGCACAGTACTGTAAGTTTGAACAAAACAAAGCAGGAAGAACGACTTCCTGATCTGGAAATGGGACTACACCAGGAGCACATGAATGTTTCTCCCTGTAGAACCTGCATTTCCCTTCAATAATAAAAGCACCTTAGCACAAAGGAAGTATAAATTAGTAAAGTATGGCTTTACATCCTGCAGTTTTGAAAGCGTTGAGCTGTTCTCAGTCAAATATTTGTTTAACATGTAGCTCTGAGTTTGAGACCACGGTGGTACAATAACTGCTGGGTGCAACGACTCTAAGGTACAAAGCACTGACCTGCGGACAAACTTGGAGGTGATCTTGCTAATGATCCCTGTAGAGGTGCCCCTGCGTTGTTGAGCGAGAGCCCCCGTATCATGAGACAATGTGGGTGAAGCTGGAGGTCCGTTGTAGGTGGCGCTGCGGCGGTCTCTGAGCTGGGCTCCGTGAAAAGTGCTGCGACTGGTGGTACCACGGGGGAAACGGTTCTTCTCTGGGGTGCTAATACTGTGTGCAGACGGAGAGGTGGAGGGGCCGCGTGGAGACGAGCTGCAGAATAAGAAAAACGCGTTGGAGGAGATGAACATCTGGCACATTTCTGTTTGTATTTTAGAATGAAGTTATGGTATTTCTCGATGAAAAGTACATTTTTAACGCCACTGCTGAATCTGAATGACTGTGTGAGCGTGCAGGGTAAAACAGCAGTTTGTGACCATCAGACTGCTTTTAAAGACACAGACCGTACATTTAATTGTTCCATTTGCTGAGTGAAATCAAAGCAATGAATATAAAAAAAAAAATTAACTAAGGTGCAATCACATGATCTGTTCCAACAGATGTTTGTAATTTGTTTCTGAAGTGATGACCCAAGGACATTTGCTCAACATTGTGATTCTCATTGTTAAATGTTGAGGAGCACCTGCATGATGATCTGTGAAAATAAACATAATGATTATTTTTGTTTCATGATTATTTTTGAGCCACAGCTATCAAGGCATATACCAATTCTTACCATTGTTTGGACATACGTACAGCTATTGATTATTATTTCAGTAATCAAGTACTCTATCAGTTATTCCATTGATTAGAAATTGCAACGTTTTGCATGTGTTTAAGAAAAAAATAATCATTTATGTGCCATATTAAATACAATTTTTAAAAGAACATTATGTCAAATGCGAGTCAAAAAAAAAAAGGGGGGGGGGGGGGGGGGGTGATATTACCAAATCTCCTGAATGAGGTAGATCTGGTGTGTGTTCACGATGTCCACGTGTATCTGTGAGTGTTATATTCTATATTAAGTAACCCAGAAAATTATGTTCCTAAAGCCTTAAACTAAATATGGTCTTTGCCCCCTTCAGAGTCACAGGTATCACTCCAATGAAAAGTAGGACAACTGCTGTCATCCTACAGCAAGCTGGCTAAGTTAAACATCGCGCCAGACTTTAAAAGTTCATCTGTTCATCTCACTTTCTACACACGTGCTTTTATTTTAACCTCTGTAGAATTCATGCTGTGTAAAAGAAACGGTGGTGGATGGGAGCAAAGTTCTCTTTTCTTCACAATGGCGCTTGATGAACACATAGTTTGGTTAACGAGTGCTATCAGCTTCTTCCCAGTAAAGGTTTTAAAGTTGATTATAAGAACGAGCGGGTTTTGGATGCTAGAAAAACGTTTTATTTCACTCCACCTGAGCTCACCATAACACGATAACAGCTGTGTGTGCAGACTGATTCCGGCCCCACGTTAAACTGGTTAGATGGTGACGACTGAGCGCCATACAGTCATGGATTAAACAAAGCACTGAAAGTTTCTTTTAAAATTGAGTTATTTAAGTTACTTGAATCTTTGCAGCCCTACTATGGAGATTTATTTTCTTCCTTTTTAATTGTAAAGTTTGAAAATAAATCTGAGATTTTAAATCATCATGTTGACATTTAACTTAAAAAAAATACACCATTGTAATCTCCATCACCTACTCGGCTGCTCACCTGGCTTTAAGCTCTGTGTTGTCATCGATGGGGGGCAGTGTGCTCTTTGAAGGATGCCCTGATGAAGACATAGACTTGGTGTGACGAGGTCGTGTGGAGCTCATTGCAGTCGACGGGGTACTCCCTGACACCTCGGTTAAACTGGAGACCGAAGCAGAGTACAGATAAAGATAAAATGTTCAATTCATATTATTTAAACAGCATATTCACAAATGTGAAACCACAAGTTTCTCATTTGTGGCTTTCATAAGAAAAATAAAATAAAATAAAATAAAAAACAGGAATAGTGATGCTCATAAGCATGGAAAAACATGCATGCACGGTGTTTTCACACCTGCCCCGCTTGAAATCAAACTCTGGTTTGTTTTGCTCCTTGTCGAGGGAGGGCGGCTGGTGGCCGAGCCTTAGCCCTAGCCCATGGAGCCCAGTCAGGTGACACCCAAAGAGAAGACATTGGCGTGCCTTCTTGTAGACCAGGGGTGGGCAATTCCATGCCTCGAGGGCTGGTGTCCTGCAGGTTTTAGATCTCACCTTGGGTCAACACACCTGATAACTAGTTGGTTACCAGGCCTCTGGAGAACTTCAGGACATGTTCAGAAGCTAATTTAGCCATTTAAATCAGCTGTGTTGGTTCAAGGACACATCTAAAACCTGCAGGGACACCGGCCCTCGAGGCCTGGAGTTGCCCACCCCTGTTGTAGACCCACAGGAGGTGCTGTTCAGTGTGTGTCAGATGGATGGATAAAGAGAGAAAGAAAACCTTTAAGCTGAGCTAGCTACCAGGTGTGCACTGCAACTTTGGGCTACATGCCTTCCTGTAGCCAGGTAAGCCTTGCATTCTGGGAAGCAGCAGAGTGCACAAAATGTAGCAACTAAGCATAAAATGAACCCACTGCTTGCCAGCCCAGATCACAACTCTTCCATCCTGTTATTAGTTTTGTTGCTGTGCCCCAGGCACTTCCAACCAATAAGCAAACTCAGAGTTCTCATGTGGTTTCTAGTGATGCATTTTAGTTCACTTGTATCTTTAAGTGTATGTGAAGAAACCAACACAAAACAGAGCAAAGTACTACAGGTGTGAAAACTGATCTGTAGATTGATCTAAATGTTAGCACGTACCTGCTGTCTTTGCCATTGGGAATAGCTGAATAGCGGTCAGTGGAGGATCGCTCACACACGTATGTGTTCCTGCGAGTCATAGACCCGTTGGTCTGCTTGTGCAGAGAGACAACAAAAATTTACTTAAAATTACTGTGAATCATATAAAAAGGACAAAACGTTTTCTTGAGTATTAAACACGGCTCTGTCAAAAGTTGTTTATTCAGGAGTACGCAGTGTACAGTGCCCACTTCCTCACCCCCACAGCACTTGTGGTTTTCTTCCTCTCCTGCACCCCCAGGGGTGAGGCAGGAACGTCTCCTTTTGAAGTGCTGAGCTCTAGCCGGCGCGCTCCGTCCCACTCCTCCCTGTGGTCACTTTCCACGCTCAAAGCCTGGCCACGCTTTGTATACGATACCGCCGGCGGCACAGACGGACCCACTAGGAGAGACGCACACACAAACAAACGGGATTGGACTTACTTATGTTTAACCAAGCGCGTCGTTATTTCTACACCTCCAACATTTAAGCTTTCAGGAGAAAAAGAACAGACGAGGACAGTATCAAGCAAAGCCAATCCAAGCCAGGATTTATACATCATCGAATCTTTCAGAGGCAGCATCGAGTTATACAGATACAGAAGCCAAGGTGAGCACATATCAAGCAGAGCTGTTCCCTCCACATGCTTTGAGGTGCTGCTCCTGAGGGAGCTGCAGGAAAGCAGCAAGCCAGAAGATGGCGCCAAACACAATGGCCCCACAAGACTTAGGAGGAAGCTGCTACACAACCAGTGCAGTGTGCAGGCTGAGTCACTGATTTTGAAATTTAAGCGTTGGTTCACTGTTTAGGAAAATTAGACCACATTAAGCAAACAAGTTAGTCTGTCGAGGTTTTAAAGACTTTTTTCCCCCACCATAAATAAATCTGAGAGCACAAGGAATGGAAAGTTCCTAAATTAGTGTCAACGGTGGGAAAATGTTTCTGTTGTAAAGCTTATTGAGGTCTATTCAGCAGTGTACACTCATTCGGCCAATCATCAGTGACTGAGAGTAACTTCCCTCTACACAACACGCAGCACTCTCAGAGCCGGGAAGGATGAGGTTACTTTACTTGGCTTCTCTACGACACCACCACCACCACCACCATCATCATCATCCCCACCATGATCACTGTAGCGGCGCTGCTTCTGATTGGTCGAGATGCTGCGCGTGACCTTGGGATGGGCGGGAGAAATGCTGGAGCTGTTGTTGATGTCACTGGTCGGCCGCTGTCGCTGACCCAGGATGCTGTTAGCCAGAGGCTCGCTCCCTTCGAACTGCAACGTGAAGGCGGATGTGGTCACATGACTCACTGCAGAGGTGATGTAGGCGATCAATGAGTCGCAAGTCAAACAAACTCACCTCCGGGGCTTTTCTTCCCAGGAGCAGGTAAGTGGCCATGACTTCGTCATATTTTTGATTCTTCAGGGAATCGGTGATCTCATCTTTAGGGAAGCCCATCGTCACCATGAGCTCTGAGTGATGGAGTCAGTTAACATTAGCGGCGAGAATCCCAGAATTTTAAATGACAAAGAATGAGATCAACACAAACACAAACACACACCTATTCTAGATGAATCACTGAAGTCCGCCTCAGGCTCGATGTAAGGTTTAAGCTCCTCCTCCTCGTGACCTACATTCATCCAGTGGTCTTTCATGATTTGCTGACAAAGAAAGAAGGCAATTAAAAATCATGCATATCTTCTTTAACGGCTCGTAATTAATCAGTTATGCAACACGCAACAGGAATTTGACGAAAGTCTGACAACATGGCGATCAATTGTTATTATTACTGGAGAAATCTTTACTATTGAGCCTGGGTCTGAATGCAGGGATGATATTGACCTGTAAACAATGAGTGTCCAAACACTATTTGCAAAGGAGAAAAACTCATAATCAGTGATGGGAATAACGCCGTTACAAGTAATGGCATTACTTTTTTCAGTAAGGAGTAATCTAACTAATTACTTTCCTATCGTTACAACGCCGTTACAGTTACTAACAAGGAAATGTGGTCCGTTACTATTTTCCAACAAACAGAAGGTTGAAGCTGTGTTCAGCTTACCGCATCTTATATCAGTTGCACGGAAGTAGCTGTTTACGTAAGTAATCTGGGCGCTACAGCTTTAAGCAGCTGCGCGCGCTCCCCCGGATGATAATCACAATCACTGTCTAGGACAACACCTGGAGCTCAGGGGGCAAAACAATTGCATGAGAGCTGCTGTTTGACTGAGGAAGAATAAAGTAGTCGTGGTAAGCCAATCACATGACCACTTAAAGACAAAGCAACAAGGTGAAATATACCAGTTTATAAATTGTGTTGATAGGCTACGTAAAACCAGAGTCATGATAAAAATGACTCTGGTTTTTTCCTCAATAGCTTAGTCGCGTTTACTGCCTAAGGACAGCGCAGCAAGCACTCTCTGCTTATGAGCAAAAACCCCCCCAAAAAAACAGGGGAAGTTAGGAGTGACGGCGCGAGAGAGAGAGAGAGAGAGAGAGAGAGAGAGAGAGAGAGAGAGAGAGAGAGAGAGAGAGAGAGAGAGAGAGAGAGAGAGAGAGAGAGCGAGTTTTGATATGTGAGAGATTTGTGACGTTTAGCGTGTTTGGAGTGTGTAGTTAATGTGTTGTCTTGTGTAGTTAGTGTGTAGTGTTGTGGATAGTTTTGTGTTGTGTGTCAGAACAATGAGGCGACTGCTGTCTCCAGGTAGAAACAGGAGTGATACACCTGCTGCTGTCAGGCCTGCAGGTATCAGGCTGTGATGTTTTCCTTTATAGTGGACAGAAATTATTGTTTTGGAGTGGCACAAATCATTTGTGGCATCTTATTGAATGCAGAACAGCTGATTGTTATGTAAATAGTTTGAAATGGTTATTTAAAAAAATCAAGGTAAAAGGTAAATGGATGCAAATAACTTTGTTTGCAAAACTTGTGCATAGGATTTTAAAATTGACAATTTATATTTGCATTTAAAGTTATGAAATATGATTCATTAAACATGTTTGTGGTTGTTACAGTAAAAATAACTTTTTCTACTCAGATTTTATGTTTTTTGTCTGATTTTAAATCAATTGTGTTAATACAGTATGTCAAAATGAAATTCAGACAGGTGAGGTTGTGCTGAAAAGAATGATACCAAACAAGACAAAGTAAATAGTTTTTAAAGGTAAAATGTGGAGGGAAAATCAAAAGTAGTTAAAAATGGCCAATTATACCCTGGACCCCAGAGGGTTAAACGCTTTTTTAAAGTAACGCAATAGTTACTTTTCAATTAATTAATTACTTTTAGAATATTGTAACTCAGTTACTTTTTTGAAGTAGTAATTAGTAACTATAATTAATTACTTTTTCAAAGTAACTTGCCCAACACACGCTCATAATAATGAATGCACATCGTATAAGGATTTTGCACACAAAATTAAGGATTATTTCCATTCCATTTAGTTTTTCTGTTGATGAAGGCTGTAGTGAAATCAAATTTTAAGTCCACTCTTTGAAGAATATCATTCCTCTGACAGGCTATAAAATTAAAACCATTCTTTTGTTTTCCACCAACCAACAGTGGCAATTACCTGCTTCCATGACATTAAAACAATATCACTCCACATGGTTACGACTGTCTTTTTGACTACTTGCTGGAGAGGAAATAACTGTTAAGCTGCATCAATGCAAACACAGGTATTACCTCCAAACTGCCTCGTTTCACGGGATTGAGCACGAGCAGTTTCTTTAGCAGGTTTTCACAGTCTGTGGACATGTAGAAGGGAATACGGTACTTTCCTCGCAGGACTCTCTCTCTCAGCTCCTGCACACCAAAGTTGCAGACAGACAGGAGGAGAATTTAGCAACAGGGTTTAACAATAAAAGGAACAGCATCATTTTTCCCATGTAAGCCATTTGAAAGGAGCAGACCCCAGCGTAAACAACACAATCGCTCTATAATGTTGCTTATTTACTCATCAAGTGTGCACTCAGTAGCTATTTAGAGTCAAGTGGTGAATGCCAGTCAAATATTTATTCTCCTATGGCTCCGTTTTGGCTGGCTGTGTTCACATGCTGTACTTGTGGCTGTAAAGATATTGATCAATGCGCCTATAACACTGCAGGTCATTCAGCCCTGCTGTGAACATTAGTGAATCTGACTAAATTTAGTCCAAACTGTTGCTTTATTAAAGGAACATGAATTCATGCGCATGTCTCATTACACACAATACACAGTAAATTCCACCTTTAATTTTTTATGGTTGAAGTAACCACCTCGTGTGAACATCATAAGTCTGTCAGAATGGCTCAGATTTTTTTTTTGGCCCAACTTCATTTACGGTAATCAGGCTTTTGGAGTTCAAGCTATTTCATACTCAAACAGAAGTATTCAAACTGATGAATAAAAGATCTAATTACTAACACTGTTACGGTTCAGCTATAATTATTTGGACAATAAATATTTTTTAATAAAATGCACTGAAGTTCAGAGGAAAAGATTTGCATTTGTAGTTTTACTGTTGGTTTCTGTTTTTTCTTCTTTCTATACGACTTGTCTCTCAAAAAGCTTTTCCTCACTCTCAACTGTTATGTGGACAATTAATAAAGGAATTTGTAACTCAACTCAAGAGCAACACCACAGTTGTACTAACCATGATGAAACCTGGTAGAAAAATAACTCCTCCCTTTATGTACACTGTATCAGTGTTTTCTATTGTCTGAATGCACACAACTGAGAATATCTGCAAGACCCAAGTGCAATATGATCTTAAGATCAGATGATTACATAAGCATTTTATCTGAAACACACAGAGCACTTTATCGACATGTGGACAGCCAGAGGTGGAAAGTGCTCACAGAGAAAAAACTTTTCCAAGCTTATCACCAGTTGCAACATTAAAATTTCCAAGTAGTTCCTGAGTCAATATGAACTACTTAGAACAAACAAACAAACAAACAAAACAGCTGCCCACCTTTAGGTTCTGTCCATCAAAGGGCAGTGAGCCGCTGACCAGTGTGTAGAGGATAACCCCTAGACTCCAGACATCCACCTCTGGACCATCGTACTTCTTCCCCTGGAAGAGTTCGGGAGCAGCGTATGGCGGAGAGCCACAGAAAGTATCCAGTTTGCTGCCCACAGTGAACTCATTGCTGAAGCCGAAATCAGCTATCTTGATGTTCATATCTGCATCTAACAACAGGTTCTCTGCCTGCAGTGAAGAGAAAAAGAGGCAAAGCACACCGTGGACTGTCAACACCGACAGGAAGTGACTGATGTGGATAATCGTGAGGAGAAATTGTCTCACAAACTTTCACCTTTAGATCTCTGTGTACTATCCTCCTCTGGTGACAATACTGCACTGCAGACACAATCTGAAATATTAAAAAAAAACAAAAAACAAAACAGGCATCATGACAGTTAAATACATGTACAATATCATGTACATTACATAGAAATGCACACAAACTGCAGCCTTTTCTTTATTGATTAATCAAACCGGTGTTTGTTCACAAACTGTTTTCGTAGGACTAGCTGGTGATTCTAAGGGTGCTTTCACACCGATAGCTTGTTTACTCTGAATCAGTTGATGAGTTTGTAAACTAGCAGCTTCATCCCAGGGTTTGGTTTGGTTTCACACAGACAAAAATCCAAGTGAAATCCAAGTGAACCAAAACGCATCACAACAAACCACGTGAGAACATTCAGCGCACTCATTGGCTGGGGCGGGAGCAACAAAGGTATATACAGGAAGAAGGTGTTGGGTGAGAAAACTGAATTTACATTCATTTCAGTTAGTTGCTAGCCCATGCAGACCTTTGCACATCTATAGTATCTTCCTGCAGTTAGAATAAAAAACAAAACAAAAATACGTTTCTACGGGATTTTTGTTTTTTAACTTAAACTTGTAACATACACCAGGGTAGTTGGTTCAGATCGGGGTTGGATTACGTTCACACCATAAATGAACCGTTCCAGACCACCTCCCCCCAGTTGTCACGGTGCGGTTGTTTTGTCTGATCACACCTGCACAAACTAACTGCATGAAAGGGGAAAATTAACCAGAATCAGAGTTCGATTTCCACAGGTGTGGAAACCCCTTAAATTAGCCACAGATGTGAATATAACTGCAAAAGACTAGCTACCTGATCAGGTGCACCTCGCCTCTCATGCTATGCCAGCTGGAAAAGGCTTCAGACCCTCCAGTGAAATTAATATTTGAATTAGCAGTTAAGAAAAATAGAAGGCTGGATATTGTATAAGATTCTTGCAGTGACATTGTTTATCTCAAAACGTGAGACAAACAAACAAAGAGAGCTTTCATGCAAGCAAAACATTTTATTAGTATTTGCACATGATCTTTAATCAAGCTATTATTTAAAAGAGGCCACAAACCTGCATGCACTCAGACATAAATGAACACATCTGGATTTTGACCCTGTCGACGTTACACCGAAGGAAAAAGAATAAAAATAAAATTGAATTCTGTTCACTTTCAGGCCAAGCATGAAAGGAAACTAGTAAATTCACAAACTACTGTAGATGCCTTATTGCTCCTGCAGCACCACTAGATGTCAGAGCAGCATCTAAAAGGAAGTTGTTCCCTCTTTCCTCTGCAGTCAGTGATAAAGCTTGATCTTGGTGCATGCAGTCTTCTCTCAAAAAACAGTAAGGGAATGACGACAGAGGCGTGAGCGCTGCGATACTGATGACTCACCTGTCTGAACTTGGCTCTGGCCTCCTTCTCCTTCATTCTGCCATGAGCCACTAGATAGTCAAACACTTCACCTGTAGAAAGAAGAAATATATAATTATCAATAAGTATATTGATAAAAATCACATCAATAACCATGTACTAATGCTTGCTTTGAGGTAACCCAACAAATAACATGTTTAATATTTAATTTGAAATGGTGACTAGCTGGAGTGACAGATTTGTAAATAAGCATTTTTGCAATGAATTTTAGAGTTAAACTAACACAACAGAGTGACACTCAGAAAAATTAACAAAATGTCACCTGTTTGGTGGACATGAATTAATGCTTCACTTACCACCACTGGCATACTCCATCACCAAATAAAGAGTCTTCTCTGTTTCAATCACCTCAAACAATTTCACTGCAGGAGAAAGTGGGGAAAGGAGGCAGAGATGAAGTAAATCAAAAGCTAATTGAAGGTTGTGATTTGGTGTAAGCTGAGCTTGCTGGTCTGGTCTATCCTAATGCAATAAAACTCTTAACAGAGTCTGAATGGTGCCAGCATGGTACAAAGTGGCATTAAACCATTTGCTAACTATGCTTGTACTTTTGTACAGTCAGATCAAGATGCGATCATTTCTTTATATTTTTCTAGGAAAATGGGAAGCAGGTTCTGCAATTTATTTAAACAAGTTCAAACACACAGTAGATAAGACAAAACAGAGTTTCTGCAACTCTAAGGAGCCTAAAAGGCAATATTTGGTATGACTACCTTCATTCTTTAACACAGCCTGAACTGTAGTTTAAGTAGTTGTCAGGAATAGTTCTCAAGACATCTTGATGGACATTTAAAGCTCTTCTTTGGATGTTGGCGGCCTCTTATTCTGTTTACTCTCAAGTTGATCCCACTCTGCTTTTTCACCCAGACTCTGGGGAGGCCAACATGACTGATAGTGTTCCTTTGTGTGTTTTTCTATTCCAGGTATGCTTTTACTGTATTTGGCAGTGTTTTGGGGATCACTGTCACGCTGACGAATGAAAACCTTTGCTTCAATCAGACACTTTCCAGGTGATATTGCATGGCATGGAGGAGATTTCCCTGCAGCCAATGTTCCAAGAAAAACTTTAAAAGTCCTTAAGAAAGCCTAGAGAACTATTGCTCAAGACGAGCTAAGAAGAAAAGAAAAAAATGAGGTGTGGATCATGAGTTTTGGACAGTATTCTAAGTAAAAGAATAATTTGCAGAAGGAAAGTACAATCTTATCAAAGAGTGAGATGTTTTCATGGATAAGGCAGTAACTTAATGGGGATCGCTTGTTACACAGTGTGCTTTCACAGGGAAATACTAATCCAAACTCACTGAGGGTCTTGTAGGTTGCTGTTTGGGCTTACCTATATTTGGATGATTCAAAATCTTCATTATTCTGACTTCCCTGAAGAGCTGTAGAGACAGACAGGAACATTTAATGCACCCACAAACATGTCAAATGAAATTACAATCAATGAGCACTTAGTGTCAGCTCGGGCTCTGCTGGGAAAGCACTTATTAAGCACTGATTAGAGGAGTTAAGTGAAGGGAACTCAGCCACAATAAATTACACAGATCTTCGAAACCATAAGAGAACCTGAGGATGACAGGACAACTGGACTGTGTGAAGCAACATGGCGCAGCGACAACATTGTGCTAAACCCTGCCCTACACAGACAGGGTAGAGAATTACATCTCCACCGACACGCTGCAGTCCAGCAAGCCGGCCAATCGGTTGTCCAAACAGCCAGTCAGCAGCATCGCACGCACAGCCAGCCACTGCAGAGAGGCAGTACACAGGCTCAGAGCCAGTCAGACATCTGCTGCCTAATGTAATCATCTTAGCATGCAAAAAAGATGCAGAAATGATGCTGATGCCTTAGTCACATAACTGTAGAAAACAAAATGTAGAAGAAGGTTCCTCTACTGCAGAGGGAGAAAGTTTCTACCCAGCCACAGGAGGCTAAAGGAAAATCTAATTTCTCTGAGCCTCCCTGTGCAACATCTGAGTGATGAGTCAGAAAGCAGAATCATTTAAAACTCAGTCTTGGCACGGCTGTTTATGTCAGACGAGCTTCTGCAGCCACTTAGAGGTGCTGTTGAATCGTCTACATTCTGCTGATTCTCAGCAGAGCTCTGCTGAGGTTGTGTTTGAGTGTTAAATTTCAACGCCAACACGACTGGGATTTCACACCTGAGGCAGAACACAGATTTTTGCCATTTGCTGGCTTCGACTCAGTGAAAACTGAGCGACGCTTTGATCCACGGTCTTTTCTAAAAACGAGGAAAAATATGTCGTTATCGAATGTGTCAAATTAAACGAAGAGAATGGATACTGTATTGTGGTGTGTGTGTCTATATGAGCGTGTTTGTTCGACTTCTTTCAGTGGCCTTTTAGGTCTTACATAAGTGCCGGGATAGTCTATGTTTCTAGGTCATCAAACACAGCTATTACACCAGTGTGAGCAGGCCTGACTCTGTGGGACCTCTGAGCCACAGTCTGGTTCAACAAAATGCAGGTACTCACTCTCACTCTAATTCTTTCTTTGGGTCCCTGTCTCTACTTGCTCACCTGCCTCACTTTTTCTTTTCTTCCTCTCATAACATCCAAAAAACACACCCACGCCCACACACGAATAATGCAAGAAAAAGTCTCAAGTTTTCTTAAACCTAAACAACACTTTTTCCCCCAAACAAGTGTGGTTTGAAGACTAGCATAGATTGTTTCCCAGTGCCACAGAGCTCCGTTGTTGTCCGGAAAATATTAAAACCACATCAGTAAGGCACACTCGGTGGCATTTTCCCTCTTTACAATGTAGATGGGCACTGTAGTTTATTCAGAGGCAAGCCCACACTCCTCCCACTGCTCTAAATGTTCTCAACAGTACAAAATAAGCAGTCCAAGACATTTTTTTTGTAAATAAATCTTCATCATAAAGTTTCAAAAATGTCCTTTTCATCGTCATGTTAATGACATTTATTGACAATAGCAAAAAAATGTAATTATATTTCATCCCTATTAAGTAAGCGAGCTTCTTTGGCGTTTCATGACAGATCACAGTAATACAGACATATCTGAATTTCATTTTATAGCTTTTCACCGTTTTAATTATCAGGCCCAAAAGAGATGCACTGGCCAGCTGAGCAGCACCAAAAGGCCCGAAAGACCACAGAAGACAACTAAACCGGATGCTAAAAGAATGATTTCCATTATTAAGAAGAACAACTTCTCAGCAATTAACCAAATCAAGAACACTCCTGAGAAGGCAGATGTATAACTGTCAAAGTCTACAATGAAGAGACACCTTCATGAATGCAAATGTAGAGGATCTACAAGGTGCAAACCACTGGCTACACTCAAGAACAAGAAGGTCAGGTTAGACTTAGGCAGGTCATACCACATGACCTGTCTAACATGGTGGAGGCTAGGGGTGGGGGGAAAAAATTGATACTGTGTAGTATCGTGATATTTTGTTTGCTAATAATGTATCGATACAGGGACAGCAGAAATCGATATTTTGTTACAAAAAAGGTTTTTGTGCTCTGACTTCAGAGCATGTTGATCCTTTTTCTGAGCAAGAATCCTGACATTCCTTCACTGTCCAAATGTGTTTAACTTTTTCTTTGGCAGCAATAAACATGACAGTTTACTTATTTTAATTTAAGACATGTTTTATTTTAATTAAGTTTAAAACTTTTTTCCATCCATCCATTCGCTTCCGCTTATCCTTTTTTTTTTTTCAGGGTCGCGGGGGGCGCTGGAGCCTATCCCAGCTGTCATAGGGCGAGAGGCGGGGTACACCCTGGACAGGTCGCCAGTCTGTCGCAGGGCCAACATACAGGGACAGACAACCATTCGCACTCACTTTCATTCGCACATTCACACCTAGTGACAATTTGGGTTATCCAATTAACCTATCCCCACTAGTGGGGATAGGTTTAAAACTTTTTTATTTAATGTAAAATGATATTTTGTTTTAATTTACTTTCAAATTCTTCAGTTGCTGAATGGGCTGCATAGTTTTCATAAATTTCATAGTTCAAAATAGCTATAATTGTACCAGATGGTTGCATTCAGTTAAGCTGGGCTAGACTGTAATACAAACCGTTCAGTTTGTCAACAATAAAACTGACTGAAATGAGAGAAAGACTGAGTGTGAGACTTTGATATTAGATAAAATGAATATTGATAAAGTTTACCTTTATGTACAGAATCTGAATATCGCAAAATATTTAAAAAAAACTTGCAATAATATCGTATCGTGCGTTAAGTATTGTGATAATATCGTATCGTGGGATGTATGGTTCCCACCTCTAGTGGAGGCGGTGTTATGCCGTGAACATGTATTGCTGCTAGTGGAAGGAGGTCACTTGTTGGGTCGCCGGTGTTTACTGATGATGTGACAGCTGATAGAAGTAGCAGGATGAATTCTGAACAAGTGCACAAGGCGATACTCTGTGTGCTCATTTCTGCTCATTTCGCCAAATGCTGCAAAACTGAATTAACAGCACACAACCTAAGAGTTTCTCAAGGCAAAGAAATTGGATATTCTTCAATGCCCAAGTCAGTCGCGTGATCTCAACTCAACAGAGCATGGTTTTCAGGTACTGAAGGCGAAACTGAATGCAGATCAACCCACAAACAAGCAGCATCTGAATGTGGCTGCAGTGACGGGCCCTCACAGAGGATCTCATGGGAGGAAACAGCGTTTGGTGATCTTTAGTGACTGACTGCAAAGGATTTTCATCAAACTATCAAAAACAGTCCTTATATTTAAAATTATGTTAGTTTGTCCAAATACTTGTGAGCAACTATGTATGAAAATTAAATGGTTAATAGGAAATTTTTGTTAAACATCTTTGCATTAAAGCTGAAAGTCTGCACTTCCATCACATGTTGACTGATTTCAAATTCACTGTGCAAAAACTTTTAGCATCCCTCTCATGGCTTTGTACCTAATCTGTGTGATCTATTTCTGTACTAATATGAAAACAGTTTACAGCATATTAACAGGCACAAATATAGAGTTCCTACAGACTGAGTGTATGGTGTTCACTTGTACGATGTACATGTACGATATATACACTCACGTTTATACATTAATGCAACTATTTTGAGATTGACATTTTAAAGGAATGTGTGCATGCAGATTTTATAGCCTGAATTTGTTATGGGACAAAAATCTTCCTGATCCAAGTGCCTCAGAATAGCAGGCTTCTGCATGGCAAACCTTGCTCCATACTCATCAACTGCCATGTTGGCCTGAGAGGTTCCCCCGTGGTAACAAAGTCAATTAGAGTGGAAACACACTGACACAATAACCAGAAGATCTACCGCACTACACAAGAATAAAAAACAACCCCCCCCCCCCCCCCCCCCCCCCCCCAAAAAAAAGTTAGAACCTCCGATACACATCCATCCATGCACGTGCTTTAATATCTGATGCATTGGTCAAGACAGAAAATCTGTAATATTCTGGATGAGTGATGAATTATAGAGGCAGTGCTTTATCTCAGTCTCTTATCTCTTCCCGTCTCTGCCTTGTTCCGCCTCTCTTTCTCTCTCTCTCGTTTGCGTCATTGCCCTAAAGCCCCTCACATGGGAAGCACGCGTGCAGCCACTTGGAAACAAAAATTAGAACAAATCTGAGAAGGGCAGTGGAAAACGACAACAACAAACACTGTGTCTGTCGATATAAGCTCAATAAGGATGTAGCCACCATGCAGGCTGACAGGAGATAATGAGTTAGCGGTCTTTGATCCAATCTACTATTAATATCAATAATATCTACAGATGCAGGAAGGGGGGGGGGGGGGGGGGGTCACAGCCTGGCATAAAGCAGATTTTCAGGTAGACAAGGATTACAGAAAGAGCTACAAAAACAACAAATTTGCATCGCACACATCATTTGCAATGCGGTTGAATCTCAGTAGTCTGTGCCAGTGACCTACTTCCAGCCACCCAGAGGCACCCAGTCTCCCAAACTAGCCTTAATTACAGCAGTCCCCATACAGAAGGAGCAGATATCAGACTGGGAACACTTACAAGAACTGGCTGGACTATTTCAGTCACAGCAGCACAGCTGCTCATTCAACATGGAGATTATTGATAGGATGAGTAGTCTGGAAGCCCTCATCCCTCTAATGGGTACGTGCGTGCATGTTTAAAGTGCTCAAATATTACATAAAAAACCACATATCAGTAAATAACCATAGCTTTCTGTTTTTCCAAGAAAGACAGTGAGAGACAAAGACAAACAGACAGGCATCACTGATATTCAGGAAACAATCCCATCCTCGACTCCCAAGGTGCTAAAACCCAACAAGAAAAGGCACACATCTTTTTCAATCACTCTGCAACTATGAGCCACTCGTTATTCATAATCCACAAAACCAAAACACACTTTACTTACACCAAAACTCATTTTAACGCTTGTATAATATGTCTTATGGAACAGAAAATATTCACAAACATGTAAATCTGTGCATATCTTAGCCAGCGTTTCAGTTGTGTTATGATTCACCTCAAACACAAGTGCTGCCCGTCCAATCACCTTCCGCTCATCTGAACAAGACCAAAGCTTCGCTAGCCCATAGGCTCAACAGCGTTTCGTTGGCTAATGCAGAATGGCAGGCACAAGACAGACATCAACAACACCCATTTACAAGAGCTTGACCCCATAGTGAGCTTTTTGTAGAATACACAAACAGAGTCGCCGTGTATTGTTCGGAGCAGTTTCTCACACAGTCACACTCGGATATAAGAGTGAGGGTAAAGGTTGGTACTGCAGCTTTGAGCCATGTTAAAAATAATAACTAGAGAAGCTGCCAGTGTTTCTGGGGTTTAATTTACCCTCTTCATGCTCTTCAGTCTTTTACATGTCATGTGTAACAGAAGAGAACCACATGCCAATCATGCAACCTTCCATATTTCACTGGCGTCTTTTAAGCGATGAAAAAGAAAACAACTCTTACAGTGGGGCAAAAAAGTATTTAGTCAGCCACCGATTGTGCAAGTTCCCCCACCTAAAATGATGACAGAGGTCAGTAATTTGCACCAGAGGTACACTTCAACTGTGAGAGACAGAATGTCAAAAAAAAAATCCATGAATCCACATGGTAGGATTTGTAAAGAATTTATTCGTAAATCAGGGTGGAAAATAAGTATTTGGTCAATAACAAAAATACAACTCAATACTTTGTAACATAACCTTTGTTGGCAATAACAGAGGTCAAACGTTTACTATAGGTCTTTACCAGGTTTGCACACACAGTAGCTGGTATTTTGGCCCATTCCTCCATGCAGATCTTCTCGAGAGCAGTGATGTTTTGGGGCTGTCGCCGAGCAACACGGACTTTCAACTCCCGCCACAGATTTTCTATGGGGTTGAGGTCTGGAGACTGGCTAGGCCACTCCAGGACTTTCAAATGCTTCTTACGGAGCCACTCCTTTGTTGCCCGGGCGGTGTGTTTTGGATCATTGTCATGTTGGAAGACCCAGCCTCGTTTCATCTTCAAAGTTCTCACTGATGGAAGGAGGTTTTGGCTCAAAATCTCACGATACATGGCCCCATTCATTCTGTCCTTAACACGGATCAGTCGTCCTGTCCCCTTGGCAGAAAAACAGCCCCATAGCATGATGTTTCCACCCCCATGCTTCACAGTAGGTATGGTGTTCTTGGGATGCAACTCAGTATTCGTCTTCCTCCAAACACGACGAGTTGAGTTTATACCAAAAAGTTCTACTTTGGTTTCATCTGACCACATGACATTCTCCCAATCCTCTGCTGTATCATCCATGTGCTCTCTGGCAAACTTCAGACGGGCCTGGACATGCACTGGCTTCAGCAGCGGAACACGTCTGGCACTGCGGGATTTGATTCCCTGCCGTTGTAGTGTGTTACTGATGGTGACCTTTGTTACTTTGGTCCCAGCTCTCTGCAGGTCATTCACCAGGTCCCCCCGTGTGGTTCTGGGATCTTTGCTCACCGTTCTCATCATCATTTTGACCCCACGGGATGAGATCTTGCGTGGAGCCCCAGATCGAGGGAGATTATCAGTGGTCTTGTATGTCTTCCATTTTCTGATGATTACTCCCACAGTTGATTTTTTTCACACCAAGCTGCTTGCCTATTGTAGATTCACTCTTCCCAGTCTGGTGCAGGTCTACAATACTTTTCCTGGTGTCCTTCGAAAGCTCTTTGGTCTTGGCCATGGCGGAGTTTGGAGTCTGACTGTTTGAGGCTGTGGACAGGTGTCTTTTATACAGATGATGAGTTCAAACAGGTGCCATTCATACAGGTAACGAGTGGGGGACAGAAAAGCTTCTTACAGAAGACGTTACAGGTCTGTGAGAGCCAGAGATTTTCCTTGTTTGAGGTGACCAAATACTTATTTTCCACCCTAATTTACGAATAAATTCTTTACAAATCCTACCATGTGAATTCATGGATTTTTTTTTCACATTCTGTCTCTCACAGTTGAAGTGTACCTCTGGTGCAAATTACTGACCTCTGTCATCATTTTAAGTGGGGGAACTTGCACAATCGGTGGCTGACTAAATACTTTTTTGCCCCACTGTATTTACAGATTACAAAGAGAAAGCGCTGGGATGATGGGATGAGCGCAGCGTTTGCTCGGAGGGGATTAGCGGAGAGGCCTATTTTAGGGCTAAAATGCCTAAAACCATGACAACGTCAACAACCCTGACCACAGATGACATGTGATGCATTTCCTGTGGCGAATCTCAGGAGGTGCTTTGGATGCTAAGCTGACCTCATTTCCTGTTGGGGCTGAAACCACCTCAAAGTCACATCAGGGCCAATGGGCCATAAAGAAAAAGAGGGGAGGTTCGCTGTAACCTCATGACTCATTTTGGCCTCTGCTAACCCCTCTTTAAAATCAAGTGATCGGGACACTGTGGGCTCACACAGATATGCTTAAAAAAATAAGTGTTAAAGTGCTGTTTGATGTGAAATAAAGCTAATTCTAATCAGAGAGGATGCTAGCTACACTAATGCATAAATGTGTGCATAATGTTGCCAAAAATGACAAAAAAAATCCCCAGAGATTCTGCCAGCTAGAGCCTTCTGCATAAACCAAATATCTTCTGCTTATGTCTCTGTGTGTCATACAGGTTTGCGTGTATGTGCATGCGTGTGGTAGTAAAAGATCTGACAGGGCGATGGTTGTGCCTACAGTGCCAGATGGTGAGCCCACAGCCTGGCTCCTCTGAGACCATAAAAAGAAATATTAGTGGCATTTTGACAGGCTAACATGAAAGAGTGGCAGGGAGTGTAGGAATAATGTGGCCCAATCAGGCATCTCAAACCCACACTGAAACAGAGTCAGCATGAATGGCTCAAATGTTCTCCATGTTTGCCCTGCGTACAAAAGGTCTAATCAAGTCCAGATTAGTTTTTTTTTTTTAAATGCACTGGACAATCCTTCTCGATCCACGTATTTAGTGTTGCCTCCAGATATAGTTTACTTAGCTATGCAGACCAGCATTTTAACCATGAAAATCTACATCACACGATAATCAATTTGCTGTCCAGACAGCTGTGTAGTAAAAATACAAAAACTACTATGATACCGATGTCGAAAGGGGGGAATTTGTGTATAGCTGCTTAAATTTTGCATCTACTCATTGGTGAAGGGTCATAGAGCAGCCCAAACAGCCTCAAGCATTACAGTGAAATTAGGTCTAGACTTGTAATTTGAAGAGTGCCTTCAACAAAATCGCTTATTTTAATATACTCACTTTATTAGGTAGACACAAATTCCATTGCTCGCTAATGCAAATATGACATCATTAAATCAACTGGCAGCAACTCTGAGCATTTAGGACATTCAAACCCAGTATAAGAATGAAGAAGAAAGGTGATTTAAATGACTTTAAATGGCCAGAAGACAGGCGAAAAGCGACATTCTGTCTTGAGCTGAATGTAACAGTAATTCAAATAATCACTCGTTACAACCAAGTTGTGCAGAAGAGCATCTCTGAACGCACATGTCAGACCTTGAAGGAACTGGCTACAGCAGAAGACCACAGCAGGTTCCACTCCTGTCAGCTAAGAGCAGGAACCTGAGGGTACAATTTATACAGGCTCACCAATTAGAAGATTGGAAAAATGTTTCCTGGTCTGATGAATCTCGATATCTGCTGCAGTGTTCAGAACCTAGAGTTCAAATTTAGCATGAACAAATGCCACATATCAGTGGTGGTGTAATGGTGTGGGGGATATTTCGTTGGCACACTTTGGGGTCTTTAATACCAAATGAGCATCATTTAAACACCACAGCATAGCTGAGTATTGTTGCTGACAATGTCAATCCCTTTATGACCACAGTGTAGCCATGGTCTGATGGTCGTTTCCAGTGGAATAACGCACCATGTCACAAAGCTCAGATTTCTTGAACATGACCGTGAGTTCACTGTACTCAAAAGGTCTCCACAGTCACCAGATCTCAATCCAATAGAGCACCTTTGGGATGTGGTGGAACAGGAGATTCATGGATCCTGGATGTGTGCTATCATGTCAATACAGACTAAAATCTCTGAGGAATGTTTCCAGCAGCAGAATTAATGGTTCTGAAGACAAAAGAGGGTCCAGCCAAGCGCTAGTAACGTGTACCCAACAAAGTGACCAGGATGAATATTTTGTACACCCAGGAAACATTTAAGAGTGAATGAAAAATCTAAATATCATGACTGACTTTGGTAAGATCATGGTTTGTTTTGTTTTATTTTAATCTTAAATATTGTAAAGGTTTTCTTTTTTGGTTCTTTTTTTTTTTAAAAACCTTAACTGTGTTTTCTTGAATTTTAATTATAACTGGACTGAAAAATAAATAAACAAACAAATGTGAACCTAACTGAAAATGCGTCAGCCTGCCAGGGTGTGACTTGGGGGATTTTAATGGAGAATAGAACAGAAACATAAAGGGAAATGCTAGATTTATTAGACGACACAATACAAACGCATCATAGAAAAAAAGAATCTCCATAATCTTGTTTTCATCATCGTTAAAAGCAAAAACCATGGCTGAAAATAAAATTAGATCTATGAAAAGCTCTGATAAAATGTGAGATTAAATTATCCACACTACATATTATAGCACAGTGGTGATTTCTCATTTTTGCACTCTCGATGCCCACTTGTTATTATTTTTCCAGCCTTTCAATTGATAATCAGCAGCAATACAAACCTCCAAAAAAACAGGAAACAGAGCAAATGACTGCAATGTTGCTTCTCTTTGGTTTTTCCAAGGCATTATTTGATCAGTCCAAGGTCGAAAGAGTGCCCAAGCAGAAAACTGTATATAAAAAGCACATGTTCCCTTTAATGTATTCGTGATGGAGCTTTTACAAGGGTAGCATAGGACACTCTGGGTCAATGAGACGATCGATTCAGTCCAGGAGACGGCTGCTGCATTACAAGACGAGCTTCTGCATTGCAGATGGCATATCTGTATACTATTACGGGAATCTACAGTATGGAGCAGAGGGCGTGAAAATATATAACTGTGTATATGCTCCAAATAAGGATACATAACAAGACTCTACAGTTGATACAAATACAGAACATTTGACATCATCTGCTAATGTGAATGCAAACGCCAATGTACTGTATGATGTAATATTAAAAACACTTTATCCCCTATATATTAAAAAAAGCTGTATAAGTGCTGCAGCTCACATATGAAAGCCCACTGAATAATTGATCAACTGGGCTGCACGGTCACGTGATACATCTGTCCTGCTACATTCAACACTACACAGCGGACAACCCAACCCATCCGGTATGAAACTCCTCATGACCCAATCTGGCAGTGTCCCAGTCAGTTTCTATGCAGAATATTAATCCACCACATACGCACAAAACAAAATGTTCATTACCCTCACTTTGTGCACAGATTAGAAACCACACAATAGGCTGCGACACAAAAGAGCTCAAACAACGAGAATTATCTCAGTCAGATTAGATGAGCGTGGAACTGAGAGCTTGAAACTCTCACAGCAACTACACACTGATTGGCTAAAGAATTGCCGTCGGATCCCATTAAGATCCAAGACAATTGCAGGAATATAATCGTGTTAGAAATGCCCTGATAGGCGAAAAACCACCGTGTTTTACAGATGCCAAAGAAGGACTTCGGCAGTGAACCAGATTTGGTCTCACAATAGCCCTTTATGATTACACTCTGCTTGATTAGGCCAGCCTTCACTCACTCACCGAGTTCACTCATCTCATCTCCATTCAGACCAACATAAGGTGGAAGCACTATTTAGAAGCTAATCGCAATTATTTTGTCATTAAGAAGCTTGTAGGGGGCAACATTTTCCCACCCTGGTGGCCTACAAAGACACCATCAAGTGTCATTTATGTAGGTGTGGTTGTTATAATTGTCCATTATCAAAATGAGTCAGTCAGTTGCTAGGTAATTTTTTCATCTTTTACAAAAACCGGAAAGTAAAAGAGCAGCAGCGCTGGTGAGCCGCGCTACGATAATGTCATGATCATGAAAAGAATTCCAGTCAGTCAGCTGCACACCTGATTTATTTTTAGACTCGCAGTAGGTGATGTTGGCAGCTCTTGCTTTCCTTCCACATGTTCTAATCTGCGATGATGACTGTATGTGTACCGGTCTGTGCATTTACTTGGATAGCTTTCTTTGTGAGGACTGGCTTAAGTTTAAAACCACTGGAGTGACGAAATTTAGGGAAAGTGAGGAGCTTTTGAGCACTCCTTCCCTTTTCACATATATTCAAAGACCTATTTGAAGATGAACCTGGATTAGCCTGGTTTGAGAGCTAATAATGCAATATATGGACAAAGAGCACAAAGATAACCACGTGTGTTTAATGGGAGTCAGTAATCAGGAAACAGTCCCACAGCCTTTTTTCTAATTGGTTATGACTGCTAGACAAGGGAAGTGACAAACCGGACAGCAAGTGTATTTTTAGCTGCCCGTAACCACAAACAACAGAGTCAGGAGTGAAGGAGGTTGTGGCTGGAGATTAAACAAGCCCTGTGGTCTCTCCTGAGTACATCTGATTACATTATGTAAAATAGCACATCCTGAGTTCAAAGAGCAAAGAACAGAGTGGGGAGAACTCGGGAAAGACTATCGGAAAAGCCCACGAACACTGTAACCAAGACATCAATGTTACCATGTGGTCATAAAACATAAACTCACCTTCTGTAGGCTGGTTGGATTCAGCTGGGTTTTGTCTATTATCTTCACCGCCACCTAGAGAGAGAAAAGACAGGAAGACAGGGGAAGTAAAAGAAAGGGAGGGAAGGGGGGAGAGAGAGCGGGATGCAGACAGGAAAAAAATAAAAGATAACCAAGATGTCAAAGCTAATTCCAGTTTTGTATTTGTGCAGTTAAAACTTTCATTGAAATGAATTCTTATTATTTCACTATTGTGCGGTGAGGTGACTTTGTCAAAACATGTCACAGCTGAATCATCCATTCAGCCTGAACACACCTAAAAGCTTCTCTATTCAGTAATTCATTAAGACGTGAAGCATTGATTTGCAGAGATCAAAGCAGAAATACAAATTCCCTCTTGACTATGACTATACTGTGAATCAAGAGCCTTTACACACTGAGAAAGGCAACTTAAAGCAGGGAGCAAGAAAAGTTTGGGTAAATATTCTCAATTGGCAACCATGTCAGCAGTCATTTGCATCCATCTCAATAATCACCCCAAAGTGCTTGAGGAAACTGACATAGTCTCCTCACTTTGAGAGCTCAGCAGCTTTCACTGACTATCTGTGCCATACTGCAGAGTCAAAAGCGAGCCACTATATTATCTTGAGAAGTTTTAGTTTTTCATACACTGATATGTTGCCCCCCACCCCTTAGCTCCCTTGTAGCACACATAAAGTCATCCTGTACTACTAAATTCTCAGGTTAAACACCATTTAATGTCTGAGCTGATTGCTCACACACAAGTCTAGAAAAGTTCACAGCTGCATGTGTGAAAAAAGTGCTATGCTAAGCTTTTTTTATATGCGTAAATAAATTAGAATGACAGTTTTTATAACCTAACCACAGGTAATTACCATAAAATCTTTTCTTAGCCTGACTACAGAGAGCAAAGGGGTCTAAGGATCAAACTAGTAGCTGTTTGCTGACTTGATATTTGAAATCCTTCACGCGTTTTACAGCCTCCATATGTCTCTTGAGACTCTTCAACCAACTGACAGTATCAAAGCTCTTAAACATGCGTTTGTTCCTTCTTTTTGCACTGTACTTTGTACTGAATGGATGCTGTTGTCTCAATTCAGAACTGGAAAGGAGAAGCTGCTGTTGGCTTTGGTGCTAAGATAATATATTCATAAAATGCATTAATAAAGCAAACAGAAAAATATCGAATTAACATCTGTGCAGTTAAAAATTAACTTAGTCTGTCAAAGTTCCACTTTCCTGATCGAATAAACCAGTAGGTTACAGAACGCTGTGTTGTTTGCCCAACTTTATTGCACCAAATGGCGCATGTAAATGTACGTACTTTTTATTACATTGCACAAAGTTAGCATATCACACGTATGGGGACAGAGCATGAGTCCAGCTATAACTGTGAATGCTGTCCATGGCTGCAGTTTGGACTTAACCAAAAGAATCTGTATCTTGGATTTACACTAAGTAACAATACAGGAGAATTTAAAGATGCATAAACGTATTTGCTCGTCTGCCATTCTTATAGGGTTTAATGTGATTTCAGCCCACCCTTAGCAGCAATAAAAACTTCAACTCTTCTGGGAAGATTTTCCACAAGGTTTAGGAGTGTTTCTGGGAATATTTGATCATTCTTCCAGAAGTGCATTTGTGAGATCAAACACTGATGTTGGACGAGAAACAACCCCACATCATAATTCCATCTCCACCAAAACTTAACACTTGGCACAACGCAGTCAGAACAGTACCATTCTCCTGGGAACCCCCAAACACAAACTCATCCATTTGATTGTCATATGAACAAGCATGATTTGTCACTCTAGAGAAAAGGTTTCCAATGCTCTAGAGTCCAGTGATGGCATGCTTTACACCACACCAAAACTTTGCATTCTGATGGAAAGCTTGGCTGCAGCTGCTGGGCCATTGAAACTCTTCATACAAAAATCTCCATGTGCAGTTCTTAAACTACTTTATCTTTAATAGCAAGGTCATCTCATGGCTGGACTTCTTCCACAGGTGGCATCGTATCACGGTACCATGCTGGAATTTACTGAGCTCCTGAGAGCAATTCATTCTTTCACAAATGTTTGCAGAAGCAGCCTGCAAACATGAGACAGGCGATTTTATTCACCTGTGGCTATGGAAGTGAATAACTTCTGGAAATATAGTGAATGTATCACACAGTGACAAAGCCCTAGGTTTTAACATTTTGTTGGGTATAGGAGTTGCACGACTCATCTCAAATCAAGTGATTTATACAACATTATTGTAGGATGTGTCCCCCCCCACACTCTACCCCCAGGGAGCTGTGCCTTAACCATGATCTCCAATCATAACCATGTCTAACATTAGAAGTATCATAGGAGCGGATCTTGAAGAGATTTTGTCATCATCTATGTTCATCTGCTGAATTACATTCTAGCACAAAGATTGTAACCTCTGTAGAAGACACACTGATAACATTAAAGATGAATAATATCACAAAAACATACATTTTTTCTAAAGCATTACTGTGCCTCTGGCCTTATAAGAGCTTAATAAGCATGCTTCAGTGGATGCAGGCTGTTGGTAAGCCTGGTAAGGGGGGAAACCAGCAAGCAGATGCTGAGTCATGGTGATGAGAATACAGGTTATTCATCTAAAACCACTTTCCCTAAGAACTATGGCACAAATTGTTTTGTAATTTAATTTGATACAACCCCAGAAGCCAAACTTGATAATAACACCAAGAAACAGTCTAACAGGGAGAGGATGGAGCAAAGTGAAAGACTGCAGAAAGGCCTACTATGTGTAGAAAAACACAGTATGCAGGTGGTGTCTATTTGTAGCCCTTCTTAGGTGGGCAGGTGCACAGACAGACTCCCTTCCTCTCTGCTTCCTCCTGTCACGGACGAAGCTCAGGTTTAGGCACGTATTTGCGTGTCTGTTGATGTACAGTACGCCTACAGGTGTTGGAACGGTCCTCATGTGTCACTCTGCTGCATCAACTTCCACTATTCCCTTTGCATGAGTCAGTGAGATTCATTTAATTTCCTCGACACGATGCCGGGCAAATATTTTCATTTTTGTTAGCAGACAGAGATTTGATGAATGAGTGGACGGCACAAAAATCATACACAAGGCCTCTGTGTGCATGTGGGTGCGTGTGTGTTCACGCTAATGGATTTGAGGGTAAATAATTCAGTTTCACAGTGACAGAAGGGCACTGTGCATCAGTGTTAATTATTCAGCCCAGTCGTAACACAGGGGCCATATGCTCTTCACAGTATGCAGGACTTGTGATCGTGTGTGAATATTTAGACAGCGAGGACACAAAGGGGAAACTTTGCATCGCTCGTGTGCTCGAGTGCTTTGCGCGTTTCCTCTACACTCTGATTTCCCTTTAGGCTCTGTTATCAAAACCACAGAATCATGATATCTGTGTGCTAAAGGGAAGTATTTTAGCATTGTATAAGGTCATATGCGATGAAAAGAAAGGCATGACTGTAATACAGGGAGCAGGGCTGATGTATGAAATGTACGACAACAAAAGTTATTTTCACGTCACATCTATGCAAATAAGTGCTCTGAATGTTGTATGCATATTTGCTTCTACTCACTTCTATGCACTCTAAAACAAGAAGCACAGTTTATACCATACTTGCCATATAAGTGCTAATGAGTATGTCCATATTTTCAGTGCTTTGTTTTCCTCGTTTCTATATTTAGCTCTCCAAGTAAATTTGCTCTCTGCGGAGACTAAGAGGATATTGAGAGCTTCTAAGAACAAGGGTCAAATTCCTTCCATGTGTCAGCAAGAAAGCTGCAACATAGACTGAAAAAGATAAACAGATCAACAGATAATTTGATTGATTTGTTATTTACGTTAAAACTATTTGTAAACATAATTCAGAATTAATGGAAAGTGACCATTTACTCTAAACCTAATGCCTTAAAAGCATTAAATTACCATGACATTCATGCTCATATGTAAACTTGATGGATGTAGCCTCCAGGTCTGTGAAGCAGTCCTAATGGCCAGATGGTGACTCTTCGTGGTAGAAAAAGTCATCTATGGTATACAAGAGTCTGAGAAAACAATTCTGCTTCTCACTTAAGTTTTTGCCTCAGGCAAGCAGTTTATAGCCTCAACAGATAGTTTCAAATCTTCTTCATTGCAGAAAAATTTGGTCATTTTGTAACTTACTGTCCTGTTTACTGTGAAATAGGCATGTCTACCTTGTGAGTGTGCAATACAATTATCAGAATGAGTTAACCAAGCTAGCTAATGCTAACATTCGCTAACGAGTTCTGCTCTCTCATCCAGTTTTCAAAGACTGCAACAGAGAAAGCGACAAACCCAAGGCTTCAAACTTGGACAATAAAAGACAGGGTTCAACACTGGCTGCAAGTATATTTTATGTACAATCTATATCTGATTGGTTTCCCCCAATATTGCCACTATATGTATGATAAAACCACACTAATAATAAATTATATCAATCCCAGGTCACCAATAGGTGGACTGTGGATTTTGATGGACAGTTTCTATTTTACTCTCTCGTATTTACAGTAAAGGTATTTTTCATCTGTGCTGCCTTTTCCTTTGTGATGGTCAATTTATGCACACAGGAAACACACAGAAAGAAACGGAGGGTTAAAGCTGAGATGGGTTTACACGTAAAATGTGGTTAAAGAAAACGAAGCAAAGAAGAAAGTCAAACTACACTTTTTAACATTTTAAATTGAGCACTTTATTTAAAGACATTTGAATTCAAAAGTTATTTTACTTGAAACGAGAAAATGACATTCTGTCATTATTATATTATTAGACTGCACGCCAGTTCATTAAAAAAAAAAAAAGAATAATAAACATTGTTGAAATAATGTTGAACGTTTTTAAGCTACTTAAAAATAAAACGTACTGGACTGTAATGTTTGTTTGAGGGAGTTTTAACTGGACCTCCTTAAATTTTAATTAAATACCCCTGATATAGAAAAGTCATGACATTATAGGACTACGTCTTAATTTCAGTTAAGTTTACAAATAATGTTGTCCGCTGAGTAAGTTCATAGGGGCGTATGGTAGAGGCAAATGTTACCATTAGTATAGCTCAGCATGCGTGTGAATTGACGTGCGTGTTCGTTTGGGCAGACAGAGGACACTCTGTCACGTGGAAGTGAGTCTGTGCAACCTCCTTTTTGGTTCACAGGACCTTTTGTTGTTTTTCTACACAGTTAAACCTCTGTTTATCACATCTGGAAAATCTATGTCAGTAAGTGTCTTTCTAGGTTCCTGCTACGATAACATTCGTTTTAGTGGGTCATGTTCTTTCCACCTGTTTTCTCCCTTACTCTGATCCATGTCTTTGCATTCTGATGAGCCAGCAAAGGCTCTCAGGCACACAAAGTGGCGCCTGACCTTCTCGGCAAACAGTGGGTAGCACACTCAATGTGTCTGTTTTACACTTGCATTAAAGGACACAGAACAGATCAAACTGTTACCGGTTAGACCTGAGAGAATATTTATTCCCTGGGCACTCAATACCGATATGACCTGATGCTTTTTAAAACTCAGAGGATTAAAAGATGCAAGTGGCTAAGACAGACATGAGAAGGACCTCTGAGGTGGATCGGGGCTGTCAGTGAGCCCTGCGGGTCCTACTGAGTGAAAGACAGTGAGCAGATCGCAGGTCATCGTTTTCTCCTTAGAGAAACAGGAGCTTTAATTACAACACATCAAAGCAGGGCATCTATCACTCTGACAAGGCAGCAGTGTATGACTGTGAGTGGGTGAAAGGGAGCGAGAGGTTGTCCTCACTGGGAAAGCTAACATGGTCAAGTACAACATTGTCATGGCAGGAGATAATTCGTTCATCTGACAGCCAGAACACGGCCGAAAACTGGGTCTGACTGCAAGTAGATCAATGCCTTATCAACTAATTCATGTATAATCATTTTGAGTTGATAAATAAATAGCGATACCATCATTCTGTCACGTTGTGGTTTCTATGCGGCGAGGCATAACTTGAAAAAGATGCAAATAATTCAGCCGTGAAGCTGAAATATTTTTCTTTTAAGTGAGCCTTCTTGCATTGTTACCAGAACTGAAACTATAAATGAAAAGGTCACTCAGAGTATTTAGTACAGTATGGCTTTGTTGTAGAGCTGGGCGATAGAACGATAACATATGTATCGCGATATAACTTTTACTCGATAGAGAAATTAAGCTATCGCGATAGACCTCGCCGCTCTTGTCCTCTTTAAAAAAAAAAAAAAAAAAAAAAAAAAGGTCAGCCAATCCAAATTAAGTAGCGCAGAGCCGAACCAATCACAGCCGCAGCGTCACGTCGCGTGACTTGTTACGTACAGCACAAGTGCCAAGCCGCACGTGTGTTTGTTTGGGAAGCAGCCAGCGGGTAATGGAGGAAATGAGTGTGCCGACTAGAAAAATCAGCAGTGTTTAAATGCTTACATATACACACAGTTACTGTCCCTCCACACATACGACTCGGTTCTGCTTCTATGCCCCAGCTTTGTTTACTTTTTCCCACCGAGGCTTCTAGACTTCTGATTGGCCAACATTTCTGCACGGTTAGGAATCTAGCGCCACCTGCTGCTTTGGCATGTTCATAGCAGCGTTTTCCTTCATTTCTGCCTTTATGTGTGGACGGGATTATTTTTTAAAACGAAAACGGAAAATCTCAGTTTTCAAAAACTGAGATTTTCCACACGTGTACGTGTACGTGTGGACGTAGCCTCAGTCTCTGAATGGAAGCGCTAATTCGTCATTCGGCTTTTGTCAGACTAAAGTAACTGTTAAAAACTGTTTGAAAAGCTCAGCTATACAACAAGGAGAGATTGAGAATTTCCTTTTAGTTCTCAGTTTATTTGATATTGACAAAAGTTAGTCAGTTTTGTCTGTTCTTCTGTAAAACAAACTAAGATTTATTTTTAGAATTAATATTTTGTTTCTAAGTGGATTTGACAATTTAGTAGTCTGCTTCGTTTGTTCTATTTTGAAACTTAAACGCTTTAGCGGCTGCCTTTTGTGTAGTTTGCAATATTTGCCTTTATTTATCTGAAAAAGTCTCATGTTCCTTAAGTACATCTACCCTGTTGAACTTATTATGGGAAATAAATATTTAAATAAAAACAAGCTGCTGATTATTTCACATTTTACTTGTGAGCAACGGCACATTTAAATCTTACAAATATAGTTATTTGGCTTATATCGTGTTAGATATCGTTATCGACTGAAATGAAAAAAACATATCGTGATATGAAAAAATCTCATATCGCCCAGCTCTACTTTGTTGGTTTCCTGTGAGGGTGAATTAAATATATTCATGTTTTAAATAGGTCGAATAAAACAAGAACACTCCTAAATAGGGATCTGAACTTAAATCAACCAACAATGAAAGAAAACTGCAGTCTTAATTGTTAACATGGAGCAATGAAAGAGTCGGCCACAGAGGGCCACAGAGTTTCTTAATCTTTGAATTCAGGTGTTTTCCCATCGCCGCAGGTGCCTTTACAAGCATTTATGAAAGAATGGGTTGTTCCAAAGAGCTCACTGAATTTGATCGTAATATTGTAATAGGATACCACTGTTGGAACAAGTCAGTTCATGAACCTTCTTACCTCCAAGATATTCAACATTTAACTCAGAGTGGTACTATTGCAAGGGGTTGAGGAACCGCTCATTTAAAGTTACAGAGCGTGGTTGCCGAGTGCTGATGCACATGGTGTGTAAAAGTTACCAAAGATTTGCTGACTCGGTGACTGCAGAGCTTCAAACCCCCTGTGACATTAATATCAGCACAAACAGTTTGTGCCAGGAGCTAACGCTGACTCCTTAATCCTAACTTTTGATTTTGTTCAACATTTTTTATGCACAAACTTTAAAAGTGTTAGAGGGGGTCGAGTTTGGTGGCTTCTAGATCATGTTTCTGCATTTTGCAGATAGGTTGGGTTCGTCATACAACGACCTCCAGCTTGCCCTGGGTTCCAAGTTATAGTTCAAGTGTAAGACCATGAGTCACAGTCAGAAAAGGGTGCCCACTCTAGATTGGGAATGAGTTGCTGGCCAAAAGTGGAGGATTTTAAGTATCTTGGGGGGGTCTTGTTCAATAATAAGGGTGAGCAGAGCGGGAGATTAACAGGTGTTGGTACTGTGCCCACTTGGATGTGCACGCTATACTGGTGTGTCATGTTGAAGAGAGAGCTGAATGTGAAAGTGGAGCCGTTGATCTACGTTCCTGCCTTCACCTGTGGGAACGAGCTCTGGGTGGTGATGGAACAAATGAGACTGTGAATAGAAGTGAAATGGGCCTCCTCCATGAAGGGTGGCTGGGCTCACCTTAGAGACAGGGTGAGGAGCTCGGTCATTTGGAAGGAACTCAAAGTACAGTTGCTCTGAGAAAAAAGCAGCGGGTTGAAGCTTCAGGCTTCTGACCAGGATGGGCATATCCTACTGGGAGGATTCCCTGGTGCAGAGTCAGGACGTGCTGGAGAGATTACACATTTTGGCTGACTTGGGAACACCTTGGTGTCCCCCCAGAACAGCTGGAGGAGGTGGCCTGAGAGAGGGAAGTCTGAGTGTCCCTGATTAGACTTCAGCTCAAATGACCCCAGCAGTAGCAATTTGTGTTAAATAACTAATAATATTATTACTCATTTTATTCCAGCTTAGCATCTGTTTATTGTTGTGGTAGTTTGTCCTTTTTCCGTTCTCACCTTTACCGTTCATGCACCGCAACAAAAAAGAAAAAAGGCAGGTGGAGGTCATGATAACAAAAATCTGAGTCGATGACAACTCATGAACTACAAACCTACTGCACAGAGTCTTGCAGAAAAAGAATCACTGACTGAGCTTTTCAGTCAACTTAGTGAGCACAGCTTAGTCACAAACTACTTAAAACAGAGAAGTTGTTGGTGTAGCAGATTTAAAATACCTTAAACTGCTGATCCTTTGCTGTTAGCTGTCCTTTTAGCAAATAATGCACTGCTGCTGATCAATATCCCATATAAATATTGGATCAGTGCATCACTATATTATATAACACAAATAAAATGCACAGTATAAACGTTATAAAGCAAAGATTAAAAATTTGTCGCACCTCTCGTCCAGTCAGGACATGTCGTGCCAGCTTCACTTTGGCAAAATTCCCCTTCCCAATGGTTTTGAGGAGGCGGTAATTGCCAATGTGAGGGTGCTCCTCTGTGGAGGTGAAAGAGTTGCGGCATCGTGGCAGGCTGTGACGACTCGCGGACTTTGTTGGGGGGGCTTGGGGTTCAACAAAGCCGTCCACCGAAGAGTGCTGCAGGGAAAAAAAGTGGAGATCAGCAACATCCTTTGATTTACACAGACACCAATATTATTTAAGTAGTTTTGTGGCACATTTCCAAACTCATCATTTTGCTATACAGGCAAAACATACAGAAGCAATGCAGTACTGTTAAAGCTGAACTTTGAAAGAGTAGCTTTGCCCCAATTCCAGAGTTGGTTTCACAATGAGGATCTATACAGAAGTATTTGGGGGAGAATCAAAATCTCGGTGCTTTAACGCCTTAAACCTAATGACCCTATCATTCACAGTGTAAGAGTCAATATCAGAAGAAACTGAACTTCAGACTGTGTGTCTTTGACAAAACCAGCAAAAAAAGTGTAACACACAGGCACATTTTGTGATAACAATGTTGCTGGTTCCACAGTCAAAACCAATAACAAGCGTCTCTGTGATACAGCATGTGAAGGTGAATTAGGAACAGCTTGCTATAAGTACTATGCTGGCACAGGCTATATGCAGTCTCCTCTGGTCCTCTCCTCTACAACAGCTGCTAATGTCAGTCCAGGTCAGAGATCCCATGATCCTCTGCTCCTGAGCACCACACCCAGCCAGAGAATAAAGCCTTGGTCTGGTTACCCGGGCTCCCCTGCTCCCATTTCACTGGGGAAACGCTACACCCTGCTGTGTGCGCAACACCTCAGCTAGCCTCACTGAGGGAGTGCTATGATGCATGTGTACATTTCACAGCATAAATTTATATTAAATCCCAACAAATTCAGATGGTTTTGTTTGTAATGCCTCTTTTAGATCAGAGAAATGTGCATGTGTTGTTTTTGCAGCGGGTAAATGCCACACTAGTGCCTTTCAAGTCAATTTTAGATCACACCTGTAATGAGGCCAGTTTGACCTTCAGCCACACAACTGTGTGTACACACACACACACTTGGCTTAGGTTCTCTAAATCAGCAGTGGAATATTTGGACAGGCAAATGACTCTGGGCTCTTGTGATTGATTAATGCACAAAATTTGTTTCACTTGTCCATCCATTGATCCCAGACACTGAGATGATGTCTTCAGGGGGGCAAACATGAGGCATAACACACCTGTGCACATACACACACACATTAATAAAAAAAGATGAAGAAGAAAGCCAGAAGAGAGCTACTTCTGTTGCTGCACTTAAAGCCACTTGTCTTTCTGAGTAATAAGCTGTTATGCAATGCAGTTCAGCTGCAAGTGGGCCCTGGGGCTGCGTGCTGGAGTCGAACAGAGGGAGCCTGGGCTGGCTGGCTACTGCCAGTGATGCTGAGGCAGTGCTTTAATAGCCACCCAGAAGTCTGTGTCTGTGTCTGAGAGTGCAGCATTAGACAGACAGTTACATTAGCACTCCTATGAGCTGATGCATTACTGAACACTGGCAGATCATTGTTCAGTAATGTATCGGACAATGAGAGCAAGAGAGGACCGATGTCTTCATGTAAAAGTTAACAATAGGGTTTGTTAAGTTATGCAACTTTGCTGAAGAGGAAATGCATTTTCTCACTTGAATTTTAACCACCTCAACATGACAACCCGGGCAAACACGTGCTCAGAAATATAGAGGCAAAATAAAAGCCCTCTCTGTAAGTCTATGAATAGGTCAACCATTAAAAAAAACAAATACAGACTGCCTGCAGCCTTAAAGGAGGCTTCTGTTTCCAGGAAAGAAAGAAAAAAATCAGACGAACCCAGATATGTCACAGCCTGTCAGCACACACAGACACACACACAGAGGAGCAGCCCTCATCTGTTCTGATCTCTGAAGAGCTACATTATTGTGGATGTGCGCGCCATAATTGGGAGTGGGTGGTCGTTCATAAACATTCCTCCACACGGCGCATGAGAAATCTCCTGTGATTAATTCAAGTCGTTCTTCGCCCTGTTGTCTGCGTGTTGGTTCGCTGAACAACAACACGCTGCCTCCTCCTCAGCAGCACCGAGCGTGCTCCTACAGCAGGGCCCGATAGGTTATGGATGTTACATTGCGATGCTACCGAGCCTTGCAATTGAAAAGTAGGGCAACATCCCCCCCCTCTCACACACACACACACACACACACACACACACCCTATATATTGACGTCGTGGACTAGAAAATACCCCCCCACCCCCAGCTGCACGAGTGGAGCAACACCATTTTCTCACAGGCCACACAGACACCTCATTCTCAGTGTTAACATTCAAGCCTCGCTTGTGCCATTAAAAGCGGCATAATACTGACGCAGTGCGTTGTTCAGGGTAGCCTTGTTGTGTAGAGAGAGCGAGGCAGTCACAGCCGGGCCGCACTTTTAATTCTAAGCTATTTCTACGCTCCATGCTTTCATTCCCATCAGAAGGGAGGGGGGGTGAAAAAAAGCTGCTGTGCTCATTGGTCGAGTCACTCTGCAACACTGTAGCCTCACGAAGAGCTGCCATTAACCTGCACCGGCCAGTGCGCAAAATAACCACATCCCCGGGTCGTTACCACTCCGTCCCCACGCCCGGTATCGCTCAGGTGTCTCCGGACAGCTGCACTTACGTTCTCGGTGTCACGCTCGTTCACTGTGGGCAATGGCGTTCTGGTCGACATCTTGTGTGCTTCATAGGCCGCTCAGCGATGCGGCGGGCTGGGTAGAGCAAAAGCAGACACGGCGCGGTCCGTGAGGGAGAGCGGCGCCTCTGTTCTTCTCTACATCCCCTGTGAACACCGCAAATAGCGGCCCTTTTACCGCAGCATAGCGCACACAGGGCCCCGCCGGCACGCCAGATTTTCTTATCGGCTTTGTACACTTCCCTTCAGGTAGGCTAGTGGCAGACAGAAAAGGAGGAAAGAGAGAGACTGGGAGAGGGAGCGAGCGGGAGGGAGAGAGAGAGCGAGAGAGAGAGGGGGGCAGGCCAGGAAGATGCGTCGGTAGCGGACGGGTCTGCGCAGCTCATCTCAAACCTCCCACCAGGAAGGATGATGGGATCTCTCGCCCTCTCTCTCTCTCTCGTGCACATACACTCTCTTTGTCTGCTCCAGAGCTCATCATTCAAGTCACCAGAAAGCAGTTAAGGGCACAGTTGGAACAGTCACCGGCAGATTTAGACCAAATCCAGCTACAGGGAGTGTGCTGCCTGCCAAACAGGTCTACACTGCTACTGAACAATGCCCTAAAACCTGACAGTGGCTGTACAGACGTATTTTATCACGCAGTATCGTAGAGATGTTGAGGTAGACTCACTAAATAAGTGGCTCAAATGTGGCTGGAACAATATAAATTAAATGGCTTATTTCTGTTATTTTATGCTATGGGTTTTAATTTAGTGCTTACTCCATGATGGGTTTGAAGAAGACAATGAGTTGGAGAGGCCTAGTTTAGGGATAACGCCCGTGTCACGGTATGAACTGGGCAGACTTTGCCATCTGTCGGAGAGTTACAGCACTGCACCCGTCATTGTTCTACTTAATCCTAAAATTGCAACAGCTATTTTTTATTTTAATTTTTTTTTTGAGTGATCAGAGAGCAAATATATGAACAACCTTTAGATTCCTAGAGACATATTTTGAATTTTTCATGCTTTTACCTTTTTTTTGTTTGTTTTTTAGGGGTGTGGTTGTGACAGTGCGCACGCAGATGTGCGTGCGGAGTTCTTCCACTAGGGGTCATTATACGCCTGCAGTATCCTTCATATTTCCTTCGTGCAACCCCAAACAAACGCCATGCCGTTGCTCGTTGATTTGCTTTCATCCTCCGAGTACATTAACATGTCATAATGTGATTGGGGAATAAGCAGGGCGGCAGGCGTTAAAGTCCATTAATGAGTCTCTTGTATGAGATGTCGTGGCTTCTTTGTCTCTGCAGTAATATTGTGGAATTCAGGCAGACAATCGCATCTCACTGGATGTTACACGATTGATGATTTGTCTCACACAGTGTGTCACAATAACTGATAGATACAGAACATGAAAGCCGTCGAGAACATTAAGCCTGTTTTGGAGGTTTTGAGGAATCTGTAGGTTGTTAGTTTTAGTGTTTGCCACTTCCATAACAGTTCAAAACGCCTTCCTCTGTAGTCACATTAGAATGTTCAGATAAATGTCACTGAAACATGCTTTGCCTTTAATATATTTATGTATGTGTTTTGTTAGCAGTATCCAAATAATATGCAAAGAGATAAGGCGGTTCAGTGTAACCAAATGGGTCTAACACAGAATCTTGGCATGTAGATGGGCATTTTTGGAATTCTGCATCTTATCCCAGCATGGATCCAATCCCAGCATAGCAGATCTTATCCCCTCTGAGCCTTAACAACTTGGACCAGCTCAATTATTTCAGCCGAACACATCCTCTTACTACTGATAGTGAGATTTTTGGCAGGGTTATTCTGGGATCTATTTTAGATACAATTATTGAATTTTATTTGTGTTGAATTCAATTTGTATTTATGTTCATCAGAATGACTGAACAGTTCCCCTGGAGAGTTTAAACAGGAAAACACCCAAACCGATAATAATTCATGGTTTTCTTTTTGATCTGAGCTCCAAAGTGTTTTTCTTCTCTGCGCTGAAACATCCTGGGAGCACGCTCCGTTCCTGCCTGGGATTTGCATTCTACCTGAGTTGCACTCCTGAGGAATGTAATGGGCACTGACACCGGTTTAATGAGTGCATGTACACCCAAGGCCAAATGCAATTACATGCTCTCACAGGCAACTATCAAAAAAGAGGCAGCTGTTAACAGCCATTCATCGCGGATGGTCATGCAGCTAACTGTATTTGCAGGACAGGGGGTGAGAGGAAAGAGTAGGAAGAGAGAGAAAGAGGGGGAGAGAGGCTAAACTCATTATAAGAGCGATAGTGGAATAGCATCTGTCATCACTGGCAGTTTACCATATCTCCTTTTCCCTGACTCAGTCTCACCAGTGAGAGTCAAGCCATGCAGCCTCTCCAGTCAGTAAAAATGTTTGCCACACATCCTGCAGAAGTGTGGGAAATAACAGGAACTGCTTTTCAAAAAAGAAGATGTTTTATAAAGTTTTGCATGCGCCCCAGTATGTGCCTCTCATGCACTGCTATTATGTGATGTAAAAAAAAAATCAACAGCATTTTTTTTTAAATCCTTAAAGGCCTTCCAAATATCTAGGTTATTGAAACTGGTAGACTTGACACGGTTCAACCTGTGTCAGGTCTTGTCCTGTGTCAACAACAAGAGGTTTTAAACTTTTTTTCCTTCAGTATATGCAGTTCTATTCCCCAAGATTTTCATGTGTAACACAGTTATATATTACTGCTTCTATAGGAATTAAGAGAATAAGTAGGAGTCATATCCTGCTCACCAAATGCACTTGATTAATTGATCATCAGCAAGTGTGACTGTGTCCACAAAAGCAAAAGTTTTGGCAGTTTGCTGGTCCAGAGCATTCAAGTGTGTGTAAACACAATGCCACATTCTTACCAGGAATGGACATCCCAGGAAATTCTCCTCAAGGTCAGAGTGTGCAACAATTCAAGCAACTGCAAAAAACCCAAGAGCTACATTTTAGACTCTACAGACCTCGGCTAGCATGTTAAATGTTAACAAGTCGACAAATACTGAACAAGTATGGGTTGTTTGGAAAAGCTGTCAAGAGAAAGCCTCTTCTTTCTAAAAGGAAAATAGCAGCATAGCTTATGTTTGCAAATTTGCATCTGAACAAACTATAAGATGTCTTTGGACAGACGAGACCAAAGTGGAGATGTTTGACCATAATGCACAACGCCACTGCTGGTGAAAACCGAAAATGGCATATGAGTTATAAAGCACCTGCCCACCATGCAGTCACTGAGTCGACTGTGAACTTCTCTGTATTGTAAGTGTGAGGCCATCTGTCTAACAGCTTGGCCAAAACTGGCTGAGGCAACAGGACAATGATCTCAAGCATAAGAACAAATCTACAAGATAATGTTTAGAATCAATGTGCTGCGGTGACCCGAAGTCCTCAGCTCAACTGAAATGCTTAAAAGAGCCGTGCATAACAAATGCCTGCAAACCTCAATGAACTGAAGCAATGTTGTAAAGAAGAGTGAGCCAAAATTCCTCCACAATGTGGAGGAATTTTGGCTCACTCTTTATCTATTTGAAAGCCATACAGAAAACAGTTTACTTCAAGTTACTCTTGCTAAAGGTGGTTCTACAAGCTACTGAATCATGCGGTGTAAGTTTTTCACAGGAATGCATAGAGTCCTGTAAAAACTTTACATAATAACTTTATCTTCTAAATTGCTTTTCTCCCAGTGTGTGCTCTACAGTAGCTCTAATCACTGCGTTTACCTAAAACACGCAAACGTATTACAAATGAAAAAAAGTGATCTGCAGACATTCCTGCTTTAAAACCTGTTAACTGCACACCTTACAAGGCAGAGCTTGCACTCCTGCTGTCTGCTCTGACAAGTCAATAAAACCCACTGGTATGCTGAACATTTTTGGAAGGCAACAAAGATATGGGGCTGCAGTGGAATTTGATCAGGCAGGGATCCATCCTTCTGTTCATTACAGAGATTTCCAGCAGTAACACACCCTCCAGGTGAGTACACCTCGACCTGAGGAAAAGTATTACTGACTGGCACACCAAGAGCTCATGCCCACCCTTGGCCTACCCTCACCTGCCTGTCTTTGTGGCTGTCACACAAGCATGTGTTCACGCCCTGGGAAGGCTGGCAGGGAAGTAGAAATTATGAAAACAGTTGAAAATCCAGGGCAGATGTCAAGCAACACAGTAGGATGGATGAAATTGGGTGTAAGTGAGTGCAAGCTCAAGACAAATATGCAAAGTTGGGAATTTACACAATCATGGTGAGCAGTTTTCTATAAATTTTCCTGCAGGTCTGTTTTACAGGCTCATTCGTACAGTTATACTTTAGATAATTACACTGCTCAGGTTAGTGTAAATAATAATATGTGGTCACCAGTCTACATCACTAGCCACTTTATTAAGTATACCTGTTCAACTGCTCCACGTTGAACAGGTGTACCTAATATTCAGCCAATCACATGGCAGCAGCTCCATGCATTTCACCACGTAGACATGGACAGATAACCTGGTTAAGTTCAAACTGAGCATCAAAAGGGGGGAGAAAGGTGATTTAAGTCACTTTGGTTGTTGCTGGTCTGACTGTTTCAGAAAAAGAGAATTTTTCTGGGTGCCTTGTTGATTCCAGTGGTCAGAGGAAAATGGCCAGACTGTTTTGAGCTGATAGGAAAGCTGAAAGTGATGCAGAAAAGCAACATGTTGAACCGTAAGCAGATGAGCCACAGCAGCAGAAGACCAAACTGGGTGCCACTCCTGGTTGCTAAGAACAAGAAATCGAGGCATAAACAACATGAAAGCATGGATCCATCGTGCTTTTTGTCTAAAGTTCAGACTGTTGGTGTTGTTGTAATTGTGTGATATATATTTTCTAGGAACACTTTGGGCTCCTTAGTACCAATAGAGTATCATTTAAACACCACAGCCTTCCTGAGTATTTTTGCTGATCATGCCCATCCATTTATGATCACATCTTCTGATGGTTGCTTCGAGAATGATAATGTGCTATGTCACAAAGCTCAAATCATCTCAAACTGGTTTCTTGAGCATGGCAGTGTGTTTGCTGTACTTAAATGACTTCGGTAGTCATCAGATGTTAGTGCAGTAGAGCACCTTTGGGATGTGGTGGAACAGGGTATTTAAATGTGGATGTGCAGCCTACAAATCTGCAGCAACTGTGTGATGCTATCATGTCAGTATGGACCAAAATCTCTGAGGAATGTTTCCAGCATTTTGTTGAATCAGCACCACAAAGAATTAAGGCAGTTCTGAAGACAAAAAGTGGGACCAACCCAGTACTAGCAAGGCATACCTAATGAAGTGGGTGTTAATGTGCTGTTTATTGTGATAGAGATAGGTGTAAAATGATGTGCTGTCCTAAAGATTGCAACAGCACTTACTGGAAAATGAAAGACGTGCCAATCAAGGATAGTCTGCACATGCCCACACAGTCTGCAGAAGTCTGTTAAGGCAGTGGAAGTGAAAACACCGGTGTAGATGGAGAACAGGGAGTTTATTTGAGCATTTATACTATACAGAACAAACATCAGGGGAGCTACTCCTTCTCCACAGTGTGGTAAGGGCTGCGGAATGACAAAGTGTACATCTTCCTCCAGAAAACGTCTTCAGTTTCTCCGCACATTCTCAGAAAACATAACAAGTCATATATTTTATTGCAGCATGTCATTTTTCAAATGTTTGTCTCTTAATCTTTCTATTTCCGTGCATGACCTGGTAGCTTTTTTAGCTTTTTCTCTCCTGCCAGCAATTTAAATATGTGTGCTTGGCCAGTGTGCGTGTATACTCAGAGCATTAGCAACATATCAAAACTCCTCCGGATAAAGAAACATTTTCATGAAATTATCTGTGGCCACAAATGATGCATTCCAGGTCCAAGATATTTCCTCTTTTGGCCCAGCAGCTAATGTTAAACACTGTGCCGAGGAGAAATCTAAACTTTTCCCCTGTTATGAACTCGTATTCTAAAAGGTAGTGCCATTCACTGTTACTGTACTTGGGGATAATTATCATCCTTGCATATCATGTTTTCCCTTGTAATTATGTCATAATTCAAAGGCTTCCCTGGTGAGCTAAAAACGGTCAGGTGCGTCATCATATAACAAACTCTTCTCTGAGGACTGGGCCTATTAATTGTCAGGATATAATTACATTCACAACACCCCGAGGGCCCGTTTCATTCAGTCATCTCGGAGTTACTGCTCCAAACTATAATTAGAGAATGTAATCACACAGGTATGGACCTCCAGGATTTATTTTTCAGCCCGACTGAAGGCTTATTGAAACGACATCTGTGGTTGGGTACCAGGCAAGGAGTGTTTATGGCCTGGCACGTTTTCAACAGCCACATGCAGTGGCACTAAGCAGCATACCACACCAGCACAATTTACATAAACAGATATGCACACATTGGATGGGCGGTTCTGCTAATTAGTTTGAGTGTGTACATTCTTGTTGGATGAGTGGTTTCTTGAGTGGCATGCGTCTATATTATATGAATGCCCTTGTGTGGTTGTGCCACTCTCCCGTGGCACCTTTTGCCAGTGTTAACAACTGACCTCATCCTATTATGCGTTTCCAATCTCAAAGCCATCCAATAAACTACTCATTTCTCACCTCTTCATGCACTCGCTTTCACCATCAAAACACCTCTTACCTCTCTCCCTGACACCCAAAACAGGCCGGGGAGAACATAAAGTGACAGCACCATATGGAGTGACTTTGCGTGATTTCCCAGTAATATGCGATAAATTATTGAGGTTCAACTGCATTTTTTCCCGTTGTGAAGCTAGGGAATACCAAAATTTGTGTAGTGCTGCTTCACACACACCATTTGTGCAGTTAGGGGTTTAGTTGTATTTGGTTCTTTATGGCCTCACTAGTGCCATGGCTTCAGTGACTTGGACTGAAATATTTGTTAACGACAGAATACCTGCAAAACAAGAGACGATACAGTCAGCCTAAGCTGTACTTTCTTTTCTTTTTCTTTTAAGGGACATAGAAAAAGTGGCATTCACACAAAGTAAAGTCCTTTTCTAAAGCACTGATTTTAGCAGTTTGTCCATTGATGTCTTTGCTTTTTGGAATTATATTTTAATGAGAAAGTGGATGTATGAATGCAACACTGAGAAATAGATGCATAATTATTAGTGCCTACTAACATGAACATCAGTTCATTAAAATGTTAAAAAAAAAAAAAATGCGCACAGCGCTGTAATTATTTTTTGGATGAAATTTGGTATTGTAACCATAGAGTATGTATAAAAGAAATCTCCATATTTTGAAGCCCCAGTTTTGGCATTTTAAAAAATATTTGTTTATTTATTCCTTTTGGAGCCAAAAGTGAGTTTATTTAGGTACTAAATTACCAAAGCAAGCATGGTCAGAAACATAAACTGTACCGATGCAACACATGTCTGCTAATTTATGCTCAGTAACACCAGTAGGTGGCTAGAATCAGTAAAGGTGAATTCTAGCAGACTGACAGAAACTGACTTCAGCAGCCAGTGTCAGCCCACCTGTCATTCAAAACAGCCACATCCCTAGCTTTATGCCACACATATCTATATTAGTTACTATACAACATCACCCACAAAACACTGCTGAGGGGTCCAGTTTAGTCTGATTTAAAAACATCAAGATGGCAGTGACCATGTGGCTGTATCCATCTTTTATATAAAGTCTATATGACTTTTTATATAAAGTCTATAGTCTTCCAGACCATCTCCGAGGCAAGCTTTCCCAGATGAATGTGCCTGATCCCATCTGCCGGTGGATCACTGACTTCCTGACGGACAGGAAGCAGCATGTGAGGCTGGGAAAGAATGTCTCGGACTCCCGGACCATCAGCACCGGCTCCCCTCAGGGCTGTGTTCTTTCTCCCCTGCTCTTCTCCCTGTATACTAACTGCTGCACCTCCACCCACCAGTCTGTCAAGCTAATCAAGTTTGCAGATGACACCACCATTATTGGACTCATCTCGGACGGGGATGAGTCTGCCTACAGGAGGGAGGTTGAACGTCTGGTGTCTTGGTGCAGCCACAACAACCTGGTGCTGAACGCCCAGAAGACAGTGGAGATTATTGTGGACTTCAGGAAGCACACAGCTCCACTCCCCCCCATCATCCTGACTGACACCCCCATCACCTCTGTGGACTCATTCCGCTTCCTGGGTACCACCATCACCCAGGACCTGAAGTGGGAGCCCACCATCACCTCCGTCATTAAGAAAGCCCAGCAGAGGATGTACTTCCTGAGGCAGCTGAAGAAATTCAACTTGCCAACACGGACGATGATGCAATTCTACACTGCAATCATCGAGTCCATCCTCACCTCCTCCATCACCGTGTGGTACGCTGGAGCCACTATCAGGGACAAACAGAGACTGCAGCGTGTTGTGCGCTCTGCTGAGAAGGTGATTGGCTGCAGACTCCCATCTCTGCAGGACCTGTACACCTCCAGGACACTGGGGCGTGCAGCTCGGATCTCAGCTGACCCTTCTCACCCTGGACACAGTCTGTTTGACCTTCTCCCCTCAGGCAGGAGGCTCCGGTCCATTCGCACCAGAACCTCTCGCCATAAGAACAGTTCCTTCCCCTCTGCTGTTGAACACATGAACAATAACCGTATGACTGTTCCCACCACTAACACATGACCCTACGCTGTGTTCACTGCATCATTCCATGTTTGGCACTGATCACCACCTGCACTCATGTATATATCATGTATATATCTATCTATCTACTTAGCACTTTTAATTCTTATTCTAATTTTTATTTTCATGTCTATTTAAGCTTAATTTATAACAGTATTTATAACAGTATGTTTGCACTGAAGCACTGCAGCAATTTCCTAATGTTGTAAACCCGCTCAACATTTGGCAATAAAACCCTTTCTGATTCTGATTCTGATAACATTGGGTTTTTATTTTTGTTCATGAGTGGCTTTTAAAGGCTGGAAGTTTCTGCTTGTTGTGCCATCGATGAAAAAACAAACAAACAAAAAAAACATGTATTATGAACATAGCGGACTTACTGCTGCTAACACATTATTGTTGCTACATGTTTGGAAGCCAATGTAAACTCTCTTGCTGTTAAAACACCTTCAGTTCATTGTGTTACAGATGTCACAAAATCACATGATATGGAACCAACCGTATAAATTTATTATATATTCTAAAATAAAATTTCTACATTTTTGTCAGCTGTCCATTTGTGCTCAGAGGCTTTCTGGTGGATTTAGAGGCTGGGAAGACAACTGAACTCACTGAGTGCTTCTGCTTTACATTATCATGCTGGACGTAAGACATTAAGGGATAGTAAATCAAGGCCATGGAGTGATGCATAAGGTTAGCAACAGTTCTCAAATAAAACTATTCAAACCCTGACTTATTGGTATTAAGGAGACCAAAGTGTGGCAAACAAGTTATGAAAAAAACAGCAAGAAAGAGGGGGCAGCTATTGCATCACTGGAATATTGTATGGAGGAGATGACAGAGGATAACAAACTTGGTGAACTTTCATGACTTTTTCCTTTTGTGTGATCTTCAGCCAGTGGCTTTGGCTTTGATCAGTTCAATAAATCTAACAATGATTAATGAAATGTCTAGCTATATGCAAGGAGATTAAGTTAATTAGCCTGTTACCCTGAGTGGAATATTAATCAAGAACAAGAACCTGAATATGTTGCTCTTCTGATGAGGTTCGGCTCCGGTTTAGTCACAGAAAAAGTGGGTGAGCAATGTTTTCTCATGGGGGTTGAATCATGCATGTACAGCAAAAACACAACTCCAATGAGTGGGGAGCTAAAGATGGGGTTTGGGGAACAATGACACATCATGTATCATCTTACATGTCCCATTGCTGCTCTGACTAAAGCTCTAGACAGCAGCGTGATTGAGTAACAACTTACCATAAAACCCCTCCCAACCAATTTTACATCTAAATATGATGTGTGTGTGTTTGTGTGTGCAGGCTTCGTAGTCGTCCCTGAGCACACGTTTACTCAACACAGCATATTACCGTATCCCCTCTGGATCTCCTTAAATAAAATAGATATGATGGCTATGGCATCATGTTCACTGCATTTATCATTGTTAAATTCAGATGAAATCATCCTCACGTTTTCCCTAAATCACGAGGGGAGCAGCAGAGCATTTCATCCAGCCGCTGCTTTTTCCATTACAATATATGTGAAGTCAGAAAATGTTTACTTTGGTGCGTGACTCTTGCGATTAGTTTTCACACATCTTAAAGCTGTTCCTCTGTGCTGTTGGGCAAAAAAAGAGAGAACAACCTGGCCCAATTTATACATCATATTTTATTCAACAATATAACTTTTAAACTCCAGAGTACAATCAATATAAGGTACATATGACAAAATATATATTTAAATAGAAAAGAAAAAAAACATTAAGGCATCTCATGGAAGAAAGTTAACATTTTTCTTGTTTTTTCTTTTGACAGCATAAATGATAAGATTACTGTTACATTTTCATGTTTATACCTCTAAGGCACTACAGTATGATCACTGCTGAAACCACATTAAAGGATTTTAGGAAAAGCTGGATAACTTTCTATACCTACAGAGTGGTGACAACATGGTGATTGTCCATGCGGTTTTCAGTGCTGTATATCTACAGTTTATAGTGTTTCAGCAATAAGCCAGAGTGGACACGTGGAATCATAAAAGGCAAAGCAGGTAGTGAAAGATTTCTCATTCTGCCAAAAGTCTGGTGGCATTGTATTAACACTTTAATAATCCCCCTGTGTCGCACATGAACCAGCTACAGGGCAAAACACTGTAATTATCTTTATCACGCAAGCCAGCCTGGTGCCAGCCTGGCTTCTTTGACTGGGACTGACATTAGAAAGTCCAGCTGTTCCTCTGGAGGATCACTGTGGCACCAACGAGTGGTCAATTCGCCAAGTTGTATTATGAAAACTGTCATTTCCTGTACGTGTTCTCGAGTTCAAAAACCTCTGTTATTGCCTCTGTGACCGAAAGCTGTTAGGATGGTATCACAGAAACGCATAAACAGCTCGACCACATCCACCAAACCCGGGGGCAGAGAACAAGCTCTTTCTCACTCTTTCCCTTTCTATCCCCTCTGCGTTTCACACTTACATTTGCTTGCATGCATAAACAAAGGCAATCGCACACACAAACATACACACACACACTCACACCTTCTCACACGTCAGCACACTGATTTGTTACCTAGGTATGTACATGACTTAACTCCTGGGAGTAAATTGTACGAGTAGGCCTGCTGTAACATAAAGTTAAGTATTCTCTCAACTTACAGGCTAATTCCCTCCCTTTACACTTTTGAACTGTTCCTGGACTCCTCTGGAAATTATTACTCATGAGGCAAACTATACAGAAACTTGCACAAATAGCGGGGCGCAGCAGTACTAACCCCTAACAATTAACAGAACAGAGGATGTGATTTACAAGGTCAAAAGCTGCTCATACTGGATACGTGTACATGTACATTTCTATAGATTTTTCTTTCTTACTTACAAATGAGGCACACACTAGTTATTGTATGCAATTCTAGTTTGAACAAAGGGATATATGAAGGTGCAGCTCCATCAAAAACCCATCAGGTTTAGGTTGTGTGTCCTATAGGCCTCGTTTCCTTAGTGCCACTGCTCTGTTCCTGATTTTTCAGGAAGGTGAGACAATCACGATATGGGGAAGACACTGCATTTATTCTTCAAGCACTCCAAAACTATGTCAAAATGATTAATCTTTCAAAATACTAAAGAAAAAGTACTACGTTTTAAGATTGGTGCTTTCTTAATCAACACCTTGATAGAAAAAGATGCCCAGTGGTCATGTTATAGCAGAAGGTGGTCTGACTTGAGCAACTGGAACTGCTGTGCTGCTGTTTGAGACTGAGACAGCCTATATTATATACTGAATGTATATGAAAATGTAAAGTATGTTATGCTGATACAGGCATCTGCTGTGTTACATTGCCATGTTTACAGACTTGTGTGCGCTGTTGGGAACTGAGCCGCTCAGAAAGCGTAGGGCCCTACGATGATGGTGAGCCGCAGCAGTGAGCTGGAGCGGTAGTTCATGGTCAAATGGTGAGTGATCATCTCCAGGTCCACGACGTACTCTCTGGGGCCCGTCAATGGCTTGGTAAGCACCAGCATGGCACTCACATTGGTGGAACGCTGCAGAAAGTACAATCAATCCGTGTGTTAGCATGTGAGTGCAAATTGTATCTTTTTTGACACAGTTTTACATTAGTAATATAGACTCACCAGTCACTTTATTATGTACACCTGTTTAACTGGTTGTTTAATCTAATCAGCCAATCACATGGCAGAAACACAATGCATGTAGGCACATAGCCTAGCCGGACGATTTCTGGCTGAGAGGAAGGCAACAGTGACTCAAATAACCACTTATAGCAGAAGAGTATCTCTGAGTGCACAACATGTCGAACCTCGAAGAAAGTTGGCTTTTTAACTTTTTTAAGATCACACTGAGTCCCTCTCCTATCAGCTGAGAACAGGAAATGGAAGCTACAGTTTTCACAGACTCACTAAAAGTAGAAAAAAGAAGACAGTCATATTGCCTTGTATAACGGGTCCTGATTTCTACTGCAATTGAAAAATGTAGTTAATTTCTACCAGCTTTAGTTACTATGATAACTGATGGTGAGAATCAATGTGGATACTGCTAAGCATCAGGGAGGCTGTGGGTTCTCCAGTTTGTCCCCTTTGCCAACAGGCATCGTAACAATTATTTTACCCAGTTTTTGTTTTGTTTTTTTCCCCATCAACATACCCGAAGGAAAAACTCCCCTCCATCATTCCCAGATTTAATCCTGAAAGTGTTGTGTGTGTTGGCATATATGCTTGTGGCTTGAATTTGGAATATTTCCGCTGGCACAGTCCGCTCTGCCTGGATGCTCATGTATTTGTAGACAATTGATGGTGGGAGACCCTGGCAATCAGTCTGAGCCCGGCAGATGCAGCGACTGCAAGCAGACACAAAAATTAAGACAGACTTTTTGAAACTTCTTGTGCAAATGAGAGAGAATCAAAAGAGTCTGTGATGTTTACTGACTTTTCAGATGTTTGGGTGTAAGGTGGCTCGCAGGGGTTTCTGGGGTAGCAGCGGAAGCCTCCATAATAGTTCCAGCACATTTCATCATCTTGGCAGTTATGGGTTCCCGTCTCGCACTCATTTATGTCTGGTGATGATTGGAAGAGAGACAGAGAGAAAAGTAAGTGAAAAGTCAAATAGTTGGATAACAATTCAAAGCATTTTCAAAGAGAACTGTGTAAGCACAGTCAAAGTTCAGGTTATGTACAAGAGGTTTGGTTTTTTGTTTTTTGCTGCAGCAGCATTTGTTTTGGCAGTGGAGACACAGAAGAAGGAACCCGCAGATCCATAAGGGAGGGAAGCCCCTTGTGCAACCCCACAGAGCTCTAACTAAAGCTCTTTCCGTTCAGTACCATGAAAATAGAGCCATCAAGTGTGCCCCAAACCGCAGGGCTATTTCTGGCACAGCAACCTGGATTCATCACCAAAACGTCCCTCTGACACAACAGGCTAGATTCATGGCTCCATCTATAAAGCTTGCACCTGACTGAGGGGGAAAGGAAAAAATAACAGCTCTCCCTTTGAGAACATGCCGGACCTTCAAATAAATCCACTTCAAGAAACCAACATCATGCATATAAATTCACAGAGGTGGCTTAGCAAGGCAACACGAAGTTTGTGCGTTTGCCTTGCCTAACCTCGGCATTCTTTCCATGACAGTACTGGTGGCTTTAAGGTCTGCTTTAGAGGTTAAACAGATGATGACAGGAAGAATAACCACCAGTTATCCTCAAAGAGTTTATGTAGAGGAAGTTTGTTGTGTTGGAAAACAGAGACCGGGGTATGAGATAGATAATAAACGAATGAACACAAAAAGTAAATAAAAAACTGATTTATGGGAGGAAGGAAAGGGGTGGACTGCCATACCTTGACACAACCGGTTTGCCTGGAGCTGATATCCTTGTGGACACTCACAAGAGTAACTTCCTGGATTGTTAACACACTGGTACTGACACATGTAGCTGGACAAACCGCACTCATCGATATCTGCACAGAAAACATGCACACACAAAAGTAGACAATGAGTAGAACAAGTCAGGCTCTGAAGTCAGTGTGCGTTAACAACCGGGAACGTGTTTGCATGTGGATGGTTACATTTATGCACGTAGTGTGCATGTGTGTGCACCTTGGCAGGAGACCGTGTCTTGAGCCAGCTCGTAGCCTTGGTCACACTGGCAAAGGAAGGAGCCAATCAGGTTGTAGCAGTGGTGATGACAGGGGCTTTCTGCATCACATTCATTCACATCTAAAACAAAAGAAGGGGTTTTACAAAGAGTACAGTGTATGGACACAATCTTATCTTCACCTTCTAGTTGTTACCCTCCAGCGTCCAGGCTCCTGGTTTTCCTTTGTTTGTAAATAGTGCTTTCTTCCCACCCGACCTTGTCTTGGTCTGTTAACTATCCTTCTGTGTTGACTGCATTTGGGTCCACAATCCTACACTTCATGACACTTTTTACCAAATCAAGTAATTTTCATAACCTGTCAAATAATCTGACCATTTTTTTCTTTGCAGAGTTGGAAATTTCCCAGAAGATAGCAGATCTGAACTGTCATAAACTTGTAATCGCTAAATCAGTTCAGTTCAAAAGAGGCAGAAAGACTGATACAGTCTGCAACAGAAACATACTTACACATGTTTCAGCTTGCGTATGTGTGTTTGTTAAATCACATACACATATTTCTGTATAGATAGGAGCTGGCAGCCAGTCACAGGTTTTCTAAATATGCTTCAGAGATAAACATCTCTGTGACACACTCAACAGCTTCCTTTGACTTCAGGAGATTTACAGTGTGGATTCAGGTTGCTTGCACCTTTTATTTGGTTGAGGTGACTTCCTCCAAGGGTCTGCATGTCAAAAAACTGAGGAGTGAGACAAACCCAGTCAGTGTGAACACTGGACTTTGGTAGCTAACTCATTCTTCTACTCACATCTACTTAGTTACCTAACTTTATTTAGGTCATTATTAGCCGTATATTTATATTAAACATCTATTAAATTGATCAGTCTAGAAGAACCACTCATCCAGTTCAAGGTCAAGGGGGCAGCAATGCAATCTAAGCAGAGATGGCTAGATTTCCCTCTCCCTAGCCACCTCCTGTAGCTCTTCTGGGACACACACACACACACACACACACCAAGGTGTTCCCAAGCCAGCTGTGAGATGTAAAGATGTCTTTTCAGTCGTCTTTCTAGGACGACATCCCCAAAAACCATCACCCAGGAGACAGCCAGGAGATGGTCAGATGCCCGAGCCACCTCTACTGATTATTGATTGTCTGGAGGAGTAGCTATAGTTTTAAGTGCTATTAAAGGTCAGCTTGATAGCTTTTATTATATACATTACAAAAGTACAAAGTCTTGATATTGATGCCTCTGCAAATGAGAAAACGATGCACACACACACAGCATGGATTTTCAGTGGCTTACCAACACAGCTGTGGTTGTTGCTGACCAGCTTGTAACCTGTCTTGCACTCACAGTAGTATGAGCCCGGGGTGTTCACACACCTGTGCATGCAGTAGTGGGTCGTGGCACACTCATCTCTGTCTGGGGGTACACAAGAGTCATGCAGAACAAGTTTAAATCGGTTAATAAAAATCACATAAAAAAGCATTTTATATAATAAAGACTTACCGACACAGAGGTCTCCATTCCTTTGGTAACCTTGAGCACACTGGCACATATAGGAGCCTCTGGTGTTGTAGCACACCTGTTCGGGACCACAACTGTGACTGCCTGTCACACATTCATCTATGTCTGCAAAAAACACACACACATGCACACACAAACTGAGACAAAGCTGCATGCAGTCAATTATACAAGAACATATGGAAGACAAAGCAAAGGGACGTGCCTGGACCGCATGAGCTCTGTGATGTGTAAACTGTTTTCCACAGGCAGCAAAATGTGTGACCACTGACACCATCACATTACACACATGGGCATAAACACACATGTTCACACAGAGAGCAGGCGATTACATAAAGACGGCTTTTATCGAGCAGCTCTGGGTGAGGGGAAAAACACATCATATCTTTAACTAACAAGACAGTTATTTGAAGAGGGAAGTATGCATGCGTGTGTGTGTGTGTGTGTGTGTGTGTGTGTGTGTGTGTGTGTGTGTGTGTGTGTGTGTGTGTGTGTGTGTGTGTGTGTGTGAGTGTGAGTGTGAGTATGAAAGAGGGAGAAACACCTCTACTGATAAGTCATGTGCTGTCTACCATAACGCTTTGCTCTCTCAACAGACATCCATCAACTTAAAACAGACCCAAACACATTCACTTTCTGTTTCTCAACCCATAATTCACATGTAGTGAGATGATAAAAGTACGGCGAGCTTTAAAGGGGGTGAGAATGAATTCCAGGAGCGCAAACCCAAAAATGACAAACCCACATTTACCTCCAAGATGTCTTAAATGTTGTCATACGTACAATCTGCATGAGCTGTAATCTGAGCTTCTCTGTTTAATGTCTTGGTAGCAGCTCTGGCCGCACGTGCATGTTAATACATGTGAGTGCCTCCCTTGAAACTGTAGGCCTTCCTGGTGTTTATAAGGAGGATGAGAACGTGACCTCCCACACTGTGTGGTAAAAGGAAGATGGCAAAGTGCAGGCTGCGGTGTTCAGCTTCCAGAGGCGACTTTCCAGAGTTTACTCTACGGAAGAAACAAAAGCTAAAAGCGCCTTTCTGGCATAGATAAGGAGCAGAGGTATCACTGTCTAGATTTTGAGGCATAAAGAGCTACAAAAAGAGCTCCAAGTCAGTTTCAGTTTTGGTTCTTTTGTTTTAAGGCTGATGCTCTAGTGTGACATCCACTGGTTCTGAACATCATGTATAACACTTTAAAGAACTGATTAAACCTCCAAAATATGAGACGCCAGTGAGACGATTCTACGTTTAATGCTGATTCTACGAACACATTTCCAACTTTGGATAGTTCAGAGCCAGATCTGCTTAAAAAAGGCTTTTCTCATGGTTACCTCCCAACATACACACACACGCACACAAACTATTAATATGCCAATGGTGTATACTCTCATCTCTGAGGCCCACCAGCAGGCCTCTTGGGTGGTCTGATGCAACCCATCATATGCAGACAGCCACTGGGAATTGGTTTAACAGCATGACAGACAGTTATCCTCAATACCACACACAAGGGAAAAGAAGAGGGTACTATTACTGCATTGCTGTTTGGCACGTGTGTAACTTAACAGTAGTCACAAGAGCCTGGAAGGTGTAAAGCTATACGAAAAACCTATAGTTGCACTGTGTCCTCTAGAAAACATGACATTAATAACCTCCCTGCAGTCTTTAGATAAAAATCAAATACAACTGAAAAACAGAATAAATGATCAGTCGACACATTCAAATCAGTGCAGGACAGTTAAAAGTTCTGTTGAACAAATAATTCAACTCATATTTCCCTGGAAATGTTTCATGCGATAGACCTGAAGAGGATCATGCCCTTCCCTGAGTGCCTCAAATGCCTTATATTCCAGCCCCACAGCTTCCTCAATGAATGGGACTGATGCCGGTGAGAAATTGGCTTGATTTGCTGCGCAAGAGCCCGTGAAAGAAAAGCCAGACAGAAGGTAAGTTGTCTTCACTCCCTAAAGGAAAGAAAGGGAAGAGGGCTGAAAGGTTCTCAGCTCTATGGGGGCGCAGTGATAGGATGAAGTACATTAGGGACAAAAGCAGGGCTTATCTAAAGGTCCACCTTAGAGACAACAGGTGCAAACTGCATAAAGTGTGGAATGCACACATAAGGATTGTTGCTCATTGACCCACTTAGTAGAGGACAAAGATGAAAGCAGTGCTGCTCTGGAAAATCTGTGTTCTGATGTGGCTTGAAAGACATCTAGGAAAAGACATTCGAAAACAGCACCAAATGTCAGCAAGAAACCAAGTGCCGGGATTGCTCAGTATCACACTTTGGGATACTGTCCCAGTATCCCAACTCAAAGGCTCAATGACACTATTGTCATTATATTCCAATGCCTCTGTCACTGCTAGTGCAGCATCCAGGTTTAACCTGTAAAAGAAATCTAACTCAACCGATTATGAACAGAAGATTTCACACATGCAATGTATGTAAACATTTGATCTTTGTGGTAATACCAGTACCAATGGTATTACCACAAAGATCCAAAGGTGATGGGTATAAATACTGGGAACAATATATAGCCTAAACCTGGCAGCCAGCTGGGGTTTGCATGAGTTCTCTCTGGGTACTCCGGCTTCCTCCTGAAGTCTAAAACCATGAAGCTGAATGGTTATCTGGTGACCTGCCTAAGGTGTACACTGCCTTTTGCTCAGTGGCAGTTGGGATAGGCTCCAAGAAAATGGATGGATGGAGTGAAAAACAATCACCTTGCTATACTGTTGAAACCTGTGCTAAGTAGCGGGTTGATGGCAAACTACGAGCCTTGACAGGTAAATATGCAAAGTAGCAACACTGTGCAAGAAAAATTAGGTTGAAGTGGGTGTCAGAGAAATAATGGAAATGTAATCTTGCATATGTACGGCACGAAGAAAACGTCTGAACAAATGTCAACAATTACTTAGACAGAAGACAGCAGTCAGAAGCCAGGATCAAGTCCCTGTGACTCATAACCACACCTACTTACTGGAGGTATTTGGTGATTCATTTAGACTGGAAATGCCTTGCCTTCTGGCTATATAATAGATTCAGACAATACAAGTCTGAAAAAGCAGTCTTGTGTGTTCACGCTACCCTACCGCCAGACATCAACAAATCCGTGATATCAGTGAAATGCTCTGCGTGTAAATACGGCAACTTGCCACGTCACCACACAGATTCACTCAAGTTGCAAAAGCATAGCTGTGTTTGCTTAGAACTAAACACAAACTGGCAATGCCATTATTTTTACAATCATTTGAACATTAATAAATAATAATAGCAAATCAGTTCACAGTTTAACCTCCTTCTGATTGGTCCACACTGCATCCCCAGACCCAAAGGTTTAATATTCAGGCCTGAAACATGCAGTTCCTCAATTGACCACTTGAAGCTGGCTCAAAAAGTGAGTTAATCACCTACCTACAGACTGCCGTATTAAAATACTCTACTTTGAGTAGAGGAACCTGCAAACTTGAACTGAAACTTCTCCAAGGGGATGCCTACTGGATATTACAGTATATCATTTGCAAACAGTGAATCCACAATGATTAAATAAGGAAATGTTGTTCTGTATTTTATAACTATTATATGGTGTGCACAAACATGTCTGTAGTTCCTTACTGGGGGCCCTAGGACGTGCATATAATTTCTGTACACACATAGTTCCATGCAATGTTTAACCTGTTTATGGGTTTTCAAATGTATACTTTGGTCATCTTTGAATGTGGATGAAGCACATTATCTCTTTTGTTAATGTTGTTGTATTGATGATTGTTGTATACATATACTGTATGTATCAGAAATGCCACGGACAGAAAACCACAGACTAAAACGCCCCCATTTTTTCTTATTGCCACGGCACATTAAATGTATTGCATATGTATTTTGGAGTGCTTAGATTCTTATTAATAGTTCCTTAAAGATCCTTGTTTGAGAGTGTATTAGAGTTTAACATTATAAGAAATTAAGGGAACAGCCACTGTGACTAACAAAGCAGTCGCTGTTCAGTATTTAATGGGAAATATATTTTATGGAAAGCCTGTTAATATCGGCATTGTATTTAACATCAAAGTGACTTAGGACCATACAAAGCTAACCACTGCAGCTAGCCAGTATTAGAACTACTTTCATGTTCAAATAATGTGACATTAGCGCCAAAATGTTAAACTAGAATCATAACAGCAGTTCACAAACTAACTTCAGGGGATAAGCCAGTGCTCATGGGCAGAATGAGCACCTCTGACTGAACTTAATGTTGACTTTCTTCTGACTTAATTCAGGACAAATCTGAGCCTGAGCTGCTCCACATGTGCCAGCAGCTTCAAGGCGAGATGGCCACTCCTGATAGCAGCATTTGCTCATGTTCTGCTGCCAACCGGAATTACATCAGTGCATTTGGACTCATTTTAGTGCGACTTAGCTGGCATGAGTCCAGCAACATCTATGCCACTGTTGGTCAGAGTGGCTCTGGCTACCTAAATCAATGAACAAGGTGTCAGGGGTGTACAGAACATATGTTTGATCTGTGTCCCAGCATTTTCCTCAGCAAGGTGTAGAGACCATGAACTCTTCTAGTAAATGGATATGACTAAGTAGTTTGAATGTGAACAGTGTAGCTCCTATGAAAATTCTGTGTGCGGAAAAGTCAGAGTCATCTTCCCTCTCCTGGAAGAAAGCTTGGAGAGGTCTAAATAAAAGCATATGTGCTGAACACAATCCAAAGGTTCATTCACAGGAATATCTTGCGGTAACTGCTACTTTGTCACTAAACCTTTAAGGAGCTGCCAATACAAAGTTCCCCAAAACTTTGTGTAAGCATGTGCGTGTGGGTGTGTTTGGAGGGGGGGGTGGGGGTGGAGGGGGAGTTTATCCCACATTGGCTGGCTCCTAGGTCCCATAAAGTCTCCACAGTTTGCCATGCTGCACACTCGACAGGAAAACTGCAACAAGCCATCAAATGTGATGATGTGTTGCGTGTGGGGAGAAGTGACTGTTCCCCGAGGTCAGATTTTTGTCAACGTTTATTCAACATAGCTTGCAAGTTTCTTCCAAGAGCGAGCCTGCTGTAACATCACAGGGAAAGATAAGGCTGTCCAGCAAGAGAGTGGAAGATGTGGAAGGAAAGAATGAAGAAAAAGGGTGGAGGCTTTTTTTTTTTTTAAACAAAAACTGGCTTTTTTTAAGATTTGAAGTTAGATTTATGGCCGTGTGTGCATATGTGATGTCAGAGTTAAAACCTCCTTGCTTTTCAAGGAGATTAATTCTAAATGCCTTGTGGGAGCTGGGGGAGTAACGGGAATGGCGGCAGCTCAAAGAATGTGAGTGTGTGTATGTGTGTGTTTATGGATGAGTGGGTGTGCGTGCATCGGAGGTCCTGTTTGAGGTGCTCATTAAATGGCCTTTTTTAGAGCTGCTCATGTTTTATGGAATGGAGTGATGCACTCTAAAAAGGTGTATATATGAGTTTTAGTGGGGGGGAAATTAATATATATCCAAAATGGGGGCCTAAAATTTATTTGGCTTGAATTCAGAACAATGTGTGGCGTGCTCCAGATTTATACTGACATGATAGGGCTTGTTGTAATTATCATTTGAGAGCGTTTAATCTTGTTTTCACTGAACCACTGCAATGGAAAGCAGGAGCTGATCCAAAAAACAAAACAGTTGGAGCCATCCTGCTGTTGGACAGCATCTCTGTTTCCCTCTGATTATTGGATAATTCAATCTTTGGGCAAGCAGGGGGCAAGATGTGTGATGTTAATAGCCCATAAAATTTTACAATGTCAGATTTATCAGCATGTCATACACCATCTATTGTAATATCATCCCTCGCTGCACGGCACATTGTTTCATTTGTGTATAGTTCTCTCTGCAATGCAGTGTGAAATGCAGCTATCGCTGGCTTGAATGCAACCCCAGGACGAATGGGAGTGGTGGTGTTCCCCTTTCAAAGCAAGTCCAAACACAAAGCAGATAAGAAATCAAAGAATTCAAGACACTAAAATCATATATTCCGTGTATTTTCATCCGTATTAGGGCATGAAATATTTCTATGCTCTTGCTGATAGCACCACTCCCAAGATTCCCCTCTCATCGCTCTCATTGTTCAGGAGAAACGGGAGTTTTAATCATGCTGACACTCACTAACTGATTTGTGAGTTTGTTCCACACGTTTGTAAAGGTCGGGCACGCTCTTGACGTTCTTGAAAATCCGTCCAGTGTGCCAGCCGTATTCCCTACTGATAATAATCCTTCCTGTTACTCTGAAAATGTCTAGAAAAACAACCAAAAAAAAGAAGTGCTGAGCAATTCTGCTGCTTTTCAGCGCGAAGAAGATCAGTCGCTCTGCTCGCCTGACATGCCAGGAGCTGGGCTGCAGTCATTTACAGCCCTTAAAGGTAATTTCCGACACCGAAGGAGTAAAGCTGCAAAAACGAAAAAAAAAACATGTTCAAAATAACAGCGGGATCATTCGAAGAAAAGCAGAAAAAGTGCGTTAAACATGGCTCGCGATTGCATGTGTGTGTCAACCAGCTGAGAGCGAAGAAGTGATTTATAGCAGCCCTGTGTCCCTTTCCATCATGAGGTAAACGGAAAGATCAACACATGTAAGCACATCAGAGGAGGAAGCATCTGGCCACTGGACAGGCACCGACCTCAGGGAGAATAATAACAACAACATTAAGCGCCTGCACCGAGGAGGCACGGCAAAGCTGCTTCCCCCTTTTCTCCTCTCTGCCATTGTTGATGTGATGGCAGCAAGGAGCCAGTAGCAAACCATAAGCAATAACAACATACTGTACAGCAACACGGCTGAGGCCAAAAACAGGGCTGCCTGCATGATGGTTTGATTATATTCACAGAGGCTGAAAGACACTCTCTGGCAGCGTAAGGAAGCTGATGAAATACTGTCACCATGGTATACCCATTAAAAGATAAAAAGGCTGGAAATCATTCTGCAAAGTGTATTTTTAGATTCCATGTGTTTATTTTTCATGGAGTAAGGGGGGGGGGACAAAACTAAGGCTGTAGCTGTTTAAATCGTTTCTATGATCGAGAAATAGAAACAGTGTTAAAGGAGCTTTGTGTCATTTATCCGAGGCTGAGAAGTTGCAACATCAGCAGGCCTCCTGGCACCGTTTTCTAATGGAAAGTGAGCTTTAACTGTCAGAAATCGAGCATCTCTGAATCACTTCTGCTGACTCTGAAACATAACTTGTGAAAGTTTTGTGCAGATCACATAAATTACCTGGCTTACACATATTGTGGCCATGGAAGATCTCTCTGGTGGACACAGTATTTCATGGTTTCAAAACTGCCTTTGCCATTTCAATTCTGACATTACTTCTTACTTAATAGCCAGGTGCTGATTCGCTGAGCTTATATCCAGGATATTGCCCAATGTAGAGCAGTAACATGAGCTGGAGGACTGATCTCATCTCTAGGGAACAAATTGACTTCAGTTGTCACTCAACTTCCAGAAGAAGTCATATTTTCCCTCTATACAGCACTATGCAAGCAGATAAAGAATATACACCTATTTCCTTTTTTTCTAGGAAAATACTAAGAAATGAGGGTTGGCTCAAGACCTTTGCAGAGTAATATACAAATAATCATAAAGATAATATGAAGTGAATAAAGTATTCAATGGCTCAACACTAAATAATCCATTTAGAGCCTGACTCTGTAATTCTGTAAGGCTGTACATCCAGGAAACACTTGCAACTGTAACAGAAATGCCAAAGTTATTACAGCTCATCCTGACAGGAAGTTGGAGCAAAATGTCTGTACCAAATTTCATGGTAATTCACCCATCTAATCTATCGCAACAACAAACTATTTTTGACCCAGAAAGCATGTGCAGTTCAAGAGCCCGAAGGTGCAGCTGCAGTGTAACAGGTGCAAAAGAGCCGGGCAGTAAAATCACAGGGCGCTAGAATAGCAGCATCGTGCAGACGAGCGCAAATCACGAGTTTGGGAACAGGTGGAAGGTATGAGCTTTGCTGGTAATAGATAGGTTCAACGGGGACAACGGTGTGCTTCAGGTGTCTTACTGCCTGAGTAAACAAAAGCGGGTATGTTTTCATTAAACAAATCTTTTGTGTTTGATCCAGCGTCCTCCTGCTAAGCAACAAAATTGCTGCATAATGTTTTAATCTAACATCTGGCGTATACTGTATCCGTTTAATTTTAGAGTTGAAGGCTTCATTCTCTGTGAAAAAAATACAAAAACAAAAACAAAACGTTTTCCAAATTTCTGTCGCTTATTTTTGGAGAGGAAACAAACACTAACAAGATAACATCTAAAGGAATTTCCTGAGAAGGAAAAAAAGAAGAAAAGCATTACAGCAATCTGTTTAACTTCACATCTTTTTACATTGTCCATGGCATGGCAAAGGCTCATGGTTGGGGCTTGTATCATCAACTGCACATGCGAGGATGAGCCAACAATAAGTGGAACTGTAGGAATTAACTGTAAAGGTCAAATAGTGAAGCCTGTTGGCAGCGTTACGCTGTGCTTTGCAACCGCTGGGCTCTCTTTCTTCGCTCCGCTCCCTGCATTCCTGCTCCTCGCAGATCGATCCGATGCTTATCTGTCAAGGTGGTGAGTAATTCCTACCATCACAAAAGATGGGAGCAAACGGAAAAAACAACCACGGCTAACATTCCAGAGATATTCCTCCCAAGTGCATTGCATCTGTGTGGAAAAATGTTATTGCATGCGCTTGGCCTTGTTCGGAAAAATACACAAGTTCTCCGTCATGCGGGGCTTAACGGCCTTAATAGAACATATTTAGGAAAAATTTCCGGCCACTGCAGGTGAAGAGCGTACAGGCAAAGCTGAAATTAGTCAGGCATGCAGGTGGTAATGTGGCCTACATGACCTCAAGAAACCAGACAGGTAAACAGGAGTGGCATGTTGCTTCATACTGCAGCTCATGAGTATCTAATTTAGAGATGAAAAATAAATAGGCACCAGCCAAAGTATGTAAACTTAAGACCTGCGAGGAGAATAACACAACCCGCAAAGACATAAGGTATAATTATCTGTCAAAGATTATACTGAAGATGCAGTTAAGCTGGGATTTCTAAACTGTGAGGGTGTATTGTCATACAGTATGCTTTAACGAATCTAGAAACAAGAGCTTCACACTATTCTCCTGATTTATGACCGATTCAGCTGTCATTTGTCCGAGGAAGTGATCTCACTTGGAGGCATCACCTGGCGGGGTACACAAGTGAATGTATGTTGTATGTTTTTGGAGGGTGGGTGGAGGTCGTGGAAACGTGAGGAATCATTAAGCTGTCATACATATAGTCAAGGTTCACAGCTTCTCTGCTTGGCTGGAGAAAGGTGCCAAGTTCCCCTACACTGTGTCACTACAACAACAACAACACACGCTTAAGCCTCTGTTCTCACTCAGGACCAAAGGGCTTTATAGCCCCCTTTTGCAAACAGTTTTCCGCACAGGGATGACTGCTCAAGCTGCAAATCAAACAAAAACACGAGGTTGAAGAGTGTTATATATTCTGTGGTCTGTTTTGCTTTTAATCAGCATAAAGAATAACGCACTTAAGAGAAGCTTTTCCTTTTTTTTCAGTTTCATTTGCGCTGTGGAAAATTGGCTTCATTTTTTTGCAGCGCTGGTAGCTGACCTCTCTGCTATTCGCCACACACTCAGCAGTAAGTCACTGAAACAGCAAGCAGCTGCACAACCCATGACGCTGGTGCAACCTGGCTTGGTCAGTGCTCTGGCACTTCTGTGGTTATTTAGTCAGTGTCCGCCTTTCATCGTCCCCTTTGCCCTACCTGACTCTGCACTCCAGGTTTCCTCCACAGAGTGGTGAGTTTGCAGGGAAGGAGCCTGATGTAAGCGCTATTTGATACACTGAGGTTTTCCCCCATTGAAAGCTAATGGGAATTCCTTTGGTAGCAAGATATGTACGTAGCTGTTCGGAAAGGCTGCTGCGGTGCAAAAACGAAAAGATAATTCTGTGTCCAAGAACAATTGGCTCATTGTAGCTCTGTTAACTGTAATGACAGAGAAACTGGAGACTGATGTAAACATGGATTATATCATTCGAGCAGTGAAAATATACGCCCACATAACAGCATGAGACGCCTTCCAGTTAAAACTGCAGTCATTTCAAAGCAATAACACTGACAGCAACAGCCTATCATTGTTTAGCCCATGCACTGAAACAGCTCACCAGTGAATAGGTATTATACCCATGCCAGCTCGCTTATGTGGTTACTTTAACTGATATGCTGCCATGTTTTACACTCTAATAAACCCTAATTGGGTTCCAATTCAGAGAAACACATAAAGCACCTCACACATATCTTTGTCCCAGGTGTAAAATCAAATTTGTTACTTTCACTGGAGCGCTACGACCGCAAACCTCACCACACAGCCACACACCACATGGTGAGAGGAGTTTTTAATCACTGAACACATGTACTGTACTTTACTGCACTTTGTTTTTGCATTAGATTTATAAAGGGGCGTCTTTTCCACTTAACTCTCACACATTAAGACAGATGGTAACTAGATGTACTGTATAGGGTTACAAATGATTTCAAATATTCTCTCTCTTCTGTGTGGCACAAAGTAACAATTAAGGGCACTAGTGTGTGTGTGTGTGTGTGTGTGTGTGTGTGTGTGTGTGTGTGTGTGTGTGTGTGTGTGTGTGTGTGTGCGTGTGTGTGTGTGTGTGTGTGTGTGTTAGTGAGACAAAGAATGAATCTCCCACCACTCCCTATTTGAGAAGATCAAAGAGTTTTTCTCAAACACAAGATCACACCCACGCAGTCTTTGCGCAGCTACCAAAATCACAACCTAAAGGCGCAGGGGATATCTACTGTAGCTGTAAGGGGTACATGTGAGCACATAGCTCACCAGAATTTTACAAAAGCGGCTTGATTTCCCCCCCGAAGCGCAGGACTTCAACACCCAAAACAAGAAGAATTTAAGGAAGAAGCTGAACTCTGGCCAAAAACATCACGCTGCGAGCAACCAAAGGGTTTTGAAAACATGACATCAGAGTGGAAAAAAAACAACAAAAAAATGAGAAGCTTGCAACACATCTGGCAGCTATGCATAGTTAAGCTGTTGATGACTGTCAGACAGATGGATGAACAGTTCACCTTTTGAGCTCTCAGCTTACTGGGGCTCTAAAGTCGTTAGCAAGTAATTATCAAATACCTGCGTAGCCCTGCCAAGTGTAAAAAGAGCATACTGCTCTTTTTAAGGAGATAAAAACACTTTGAAAAACAATTCTGCCACTACACTGCAGAACACAGCAGCTAGAAAAAGGGGGGTGGCTGAAAGTGTATCTATATTTTTAGGATGTAATCTGTCTCACAAAGGACAAAGACCTATAATATTCTGGAAGATTTAAAAACTCTTGAAAATAATGTGGCAACCATCCTTTTTAAACCTCTGGACTTTATTTCATGGTTACACCTCTAGTGCTGCTGACAGAAGCCAATTTCTCTCTTGAGGAGTATGTCAGCACCACTTCCTGAGATAACCGTGTGTTTACACCATGTGTTGCTGTAAAGCACTTTAAAACAAAAAAGGAAGCCAATTTTTCATGGTACCTCCCACAATCATATATCTGTACAGGGAGAGAGGGGGAAAAGTTTCTGGGCTGCTGATATTACCTTTGCAGAAGTTCTGCTCATCTGCAGCATGTCCTGGTGGGCACCGAATGCTTTGAGAAGGACCCCTCGGGGGCTGAGGCTGGTCTGGTGGGACAGCAGGGACAGGATTGTCTGGCAACGGCACCTGCTCACCGTCCTTACTAATATAGATGACGGCGCTCTTTGGAAGGCAGAGGTATCCACCAAAGTGGTTGATACACTGCATCCCTCCTTTGCATGCGTCGTCATACAAGGCACATTCATCAATGTCTGAAAGAAAGAAAGAAAGAAAGAAAGAAAGATTGCAGATATGCTATTTATGCTATTATTGTATTTGGATAAAGTACAACTTGCATTAAGCTTACATGGAAAAACGTTTTTTTTTTAAAAAAAAAACAGGAGTATAAAAAGCTACATAAATGTGTAATTTCTCACCTTTACATTGCTCTCTGACTCTGTCGTACTCATAACCCTCTGTGCACTGTGAAGGACATACAACAACGCATTGTTTAGTATCCTTTCAGGAACTCTCGAGCTGTACATCAGTAAATGAAAAAAACTGAGCAGCATGCATATGTCAGGCTGTATTAAACACAGACTGACAGGTAGAAAAAAAGGTACGCTTACTCACTGTAATAGAGACCGGCTCTTCAGCCTCCTGAGAGAGAACATGTGCAAAAACCGCACAAAGACACACACAGATCCCCAGCATGTCGACCAAACGTCGGAGAAGTACTGTAACGGGATGCGGAGACGTCAAGTGGATTGAGTGTGCAGGACCATTTTTGCCTGACATGCCTACGATTTTTAGTATCAATTATAACATTACTGATGGCATTACTCAACGAGTCCCAACATTTCCCCCTGCTGACGTGTTGTTTATGTTGGCACCGCTCCAGGTAAATCTCCGACTTCAACCGAGTGTTTTTTCTGTCGTTTCTTTCCTAAAGGATTAGTGCGTAACACGCGTAAAGATCGTGCGTAAACATGCCCCCTCTGTGCCAATCGGGGTTATGAAAATGAAGGCACGCAGACCTCGGGTTGATTAATATTTTGTACCTGCCAAATACACGTCTTTCCTCACACAAGCTGCCTAATCACACGGTAACGTGCGTGTCTATTCTTGATTTTGCTTTGTTCATCACAGTTCAAGATCCTGACACTTGTTACTGGACAACTCCCTGAAACAAGCGAACTGCAAGAGAAACAAGTGCCACCGGAGTTTTACTCACTTGTTTCAACAGCTTAACATTTTTCACATTCGATGAATTGATTTCATTGTTGGTAAGAACGATGTGTGCAAGTGCTTCGTCATCCCGTGATGTCTTAGCTACATACCTGCAGTTACCTGCGGATATCCAAACTCTCCCGGCAAGCCGAACTAAACGTCCCCGGCGTCTTTGTTGTTGCAAGTCCGACTGTGCGCGAAGCAGGGTGGCCTTTATCGTGCAAACGGTGCAGTGGATGTCAGATGCTTGGCGGAGTGCAAGCAGCGCTTAAATGATGAACATGCGGTTAGTACAGTATGACACACTGGGGGGCGGTGTACCGGGCAGGTTGACTCCGGGCTTTTCTCTCACCGGGGTGCAGTAAACCATCAGCAAGTTTCAGTGGCTCCCTCTATAGACTGATGTACAGTGAGGGAAGTGGATATTCTCAGAAAAACAGATAATACGGTATTATTATCATCAGCCAGTAATCTATTAAAACTCTTTTGATTGTAAATTCATTAAGAAATGCCTTTCACATTTTAGGTTATATGCAAAAGTTTGTGTTCATGTAATAACATATTATACACATAAGGACATAGCGGTATCACCTTCATTTCTTAGTTTGTTTGTTTTTCTGAGCCAATGTGGAGCTATAAGTCATTACATTTGTAGAGGCCTGAATTATTTCTATATTTTACTCTACAATTGAGCCTCAGTTACTTTGTTGGCTGTCACATGCAAACCCCTCTCATCCTGTGAGACCTCAGTGCCAGTGTTATGTACAGAATGTGTGAGCAGCAGGTGGTAAATCAAATCTTGTGTTGAAGAACTCTGTCAGCAAGCACTACATTAGCCTCTAATACATTTCATGGTGTTTACAAGATGCCTGCACTTTAGGAACATCTGCTGGATTGGCATGGCTGCTGGGATTTCCCATGGGGGGAGAGACAGCAAGCGATTGTGTTTGTGTGCATGTATGCATGCATGTGTGCCAGGAGCTTGCTGATATAAGCAGGGCTAAAATGGACTTGGCACCAGCCCCTTTAATGCTGACCCCCAGACCCTTTCCTTAGAGGGTGTTCATAAAAGAATAGAAGATATATTCTGCATGGCACAACATCCTCATCCTTCCTTTCTTTGGAAAAAAAAAAGTAGATTCTCCTCAACCTCAAGAAACTAATTATAGGAGTCGTGTAATCACATTAAGATGTTCATATAAGAGCTGTATTATTTCCAGTAGGTCTTTTAACAAAACTACTGATTTGTTCACAGATAATAATGCATTTGGGTAAACATTAGGATATGCATGCACACACCTTTACAAACAAGGACAATCACAAAAAAGAAACAACTGTACAAAATGTTTTACTCTTCACTAGAATTTTATTGTACTTGGTAGGCTATTCAACACATGCACAAAAACAGTGAGATAAGACATTTCATTAGTAAGAAGCATTTTGAAACAGTTTATAGAGATTAATAGAAGATTTTATCCAAGACTGATGAAAGAGAGGATGAGAGAACATTCCCTTTGGTCCTGTTCCCCACTGGAACAAAATTAGACAGTCATGCTTGTAAATCACAGAGGCGAGGCTGAGCTGGTTAGATCTCTAGGTGTGACCAAGTCTCCCTGTGAATGTTACTGAAGTCAATAAGCCCGCCCCTACACCCCCACAACCCCCCCCCCCCCCACACACACACACACACACACAACAAAAGTATTATTCTAAGTAGTACAGTGCACAAATGCATTAAAAGAGAACATGCTAAAAACAAGTATGACCTACATTGATGCAGGTATCCCGTTTGGACTCCAGCGAACAAGAGGGGAACATTATATGAACATAAACATACATTTAAATGCCAGAGTGATAGATTGGCCCTCAGCTTAACATAAGTACTGCTCTGAGTTTCACAACATCTCTGTGATCATTATTACCTAATCCCCAGCCCTCAGTGGTGACTAATATACATGAACCCACACACAAACATACACACATTCATTCTTGGGAACTGTGTGAAAACTACTAAGAATCTGTTTATTTTCCACATTTAAGAAGTGCAAAAAAAAGTAAGAAAAAAAAAATCAAATTTAAAACCATATTTTGAGTTCATAAACCAGAAGAATATTATTCCAGGGGAAAATAGAGAAGCCAGCACTTTGTGACGTTTCTTTCAATGCTGAAGGCAATGCATCAGGTACTGTTGGCAATTGAGCATTAGCCAATCAGTTCCTGATGCAGTATCATCCACATCAGAAAGCTCTTCCTTCACTCCGACATCAGTGTAGGGGTAGCTGAAGCTGAATAATTTACAACACATTTTGATCGCACGCCAATACGTCCTAGTGGTGAGAGGAGCAATGCAAAATAACCCAAACTCATAACAACAAGCCAATTATTATTCTTTTCATCCTATGATAATACAATAGCCAATACTGTACAGTACACATCATCGTAAGTCAAGATGGCAGCAGAAGCATCTGGAAAGTGAATTCATGCAAATTCCAAATGGGCATGCATTATGAAAGAGCTGCAAGAGATGAGGCTGCACTTCAAAAGACTGTCGAAAAGAAATTTTTAAAAAGTGGGGAAGGGGGATGTGAGAGAAGGAAGAGCAGACAGAGAGGGTGTCTGTGAAATGCGCTTGTGTAATTGCAGTGACATCTTCATTGAGAGTCCTCCATCTCTTTCCTGTGTGCTCCAAAGGGCGTCGTTGACGCCGGTCGATGTGCAGAGCAGCCGAGGCGCTGTGTTTAGCATAATCCCAGAGGCCATTGTGAGAGCAGCTAGTGAACGACTCACAGTTGCCAGCTGAGATTTCACCAAAACACAGCAGAACACAAGGAGAAGGGGATGAGACAAGAAAATCAGAGGTGGAGGAGGGGTACAGAGAGGGGACAGGAGGGAAGGTAGGAGTAATGAAGAAAAGAATGCATGTGCCAAATATTACATTACCCTAAATCCAAAGGGTGTTATTGTGTGCATTAGTGTTGAGGCTAAGGGTGGTGGTTTTCTGTACTGAGCATTCAGCTTTCGCAGCATCAAAGAGGAAAAGTGTGAAACTTGCTTTCCTCCAGGTGGACTGCACCTGTTGGCCCTTATTCAGCACTGCAATTCAGTTTTTGCCCCCTTTTTTTCTTCTTTTAACCAGTCACTAAGTGTTTTGACTTGTAACAGTCAGGCATACAAAGATTAAGCTAAACTATCGCATGCCCACATCTGTTGTGTTGTGCAGTGATCGTCACCCAAAGCTAGAAAGCAAAACCTGCTTTGATCACAGGTTCAGGTAGGTGGACATTTTTGGGGCCAACCTTTGTGTAAACAATGTGGTGATTTGTGAAATGTTCAAACAATATAGAATTTTTCTTAGTTTGCATTGTTATTCATATAAGGAGAAAGATGGAACAATGACTGTTTTAGGGCTGCTTTTTAAAGGGATATTAGACAAACTGCAGAATCTCTCCAGGTGATTGTGAGAAAATAAAGCACCATCACAGTTGCCTGCAGAGATTACTCAGTCAGCCTCAGATTTTTCTCTCTTGAACACGCATGCACACTCTTCTGTGGCGGGTATGTGTTATAGCTATAAGAGTCAATTGGCAGCAGATGGTTAACACTGATCAGGATAAAGGATGAGGTTTGACCCCCCTACCGTTTCCTCAAAGGTCTTGCGTTACCATAGTGACTAGTCCAGGGCACGTGCCTCCCATTGTTGAGCCGTATTCTCCGGGGTCAGCCACACACCCAGTTAGAGGTCAGATGTCACACAGGCCTCTCGCTCTGGTCACCACTCTGCAGCTTTCAGCCTCTGACCCCAACAAACACTGAAACAAATTAAGAGATGGGGAGAGGGGAGAAGACGATGACAAAATTAACCACATTTACTCAACAAATCTGCACAATCACATTCGGGTTCAGGTTATCCTGACAAAATCTGTTCTGAGTGCAGTGCAGTTTTCCGGGGAAGATGTACAGTGTAGTGGAGACTTCCTCTGCATCTTACAGTATGTCTCCCTCTTGTGGTGAAGTATGATAGTTTTATGTGGACTTGGTCTACATGATGAAACAAAAATGCACAGTATGGGGACATTCTCATGGCTGAGGGGTTAATGCCTCACATGTCTCTCTTTCAGTGTTTTCCCTCTATACCAACACTGCACACACAAACAATAATAGTGATGGTGAGCTCTGAAGAAGTGTTGCATGAAAAGATGCATACGATACTTTTTGACAGTTACTTGACACTTGGTTCTCGCCATTTTACATGTAACATGACCACATCTCATTCATGCAGCCACAAGGCTGACAAGACTTTCTACCAAACCTTATGTTTAATTATCAAATAGCTATCAAGCTAATGCACATTTACTGACCAGACTGGACACATTTTTGTAAGTTTTTTGCCAGAGGTACCATTTTTTTCTGTGTTGGGATATTCAGGTCATCGAGTTGCAAAGTGTTGCTCGGGCATTGACAAAAGAAAAATCTTAAGTTTATTAAACGGAACAGGCTGACAGTCCACACTTTGTTAGGCAGTGAATGAACAGAGTGGTTTTGACAGGCCTAACCTCTTAAGCTTCGGGTCCCACTGAGCTCGGCGCAGCTAGAGCTAAATGCCATCTGTCCCAACATCATGAGGCCCCCCAACCTGTCCCCCAACAGTTTAGCATAAAATCATGCATTGCTGCTATTAAGAAAGGACGCAAGATCATTTTAATCATCTGACATCAAAGTCCACAAATTAAAGAATTTGCCCCGTTGCCAGCAAAAGTTTAGAAAAAAGTTATAAGGCTCGTCAGGTTAAAAGCTTTGCATACAGCAGTGCTTGTAATCCACTTGATTTGGTTTTCAAAAGAAAACACATAAGGAATATGCACTGGATTACAAGCAAAACAACTGTCTTTGAAGAATTTAAAAAAAAAAAATCTTTCAAGAGGTCTACACTCTTTTGTAAGTTAAATAATGTTGCTGTTGCATTTCCCTCCCTGCCTTCATCTGCAGCCTGGCTTTTGGGTGCCTGCTACCTCTGCTGTGGGTTTACACCTAAAAATAAAGAGCAGAGAAGTCAGAGATGTGGAATTAGAAGGAAAACCCAATGAAATAGTAGCTCTGAACAGATACCAGTGACCCCTGAATACAGTCTGTCCTGTTTTACGACTGCTGCACAAAAGTCTTCACAAATAAATATTGTATTAAAAACTTCTTTTTTTTTTTATGGACATTTTAAAAAGTAAGGAAATAAAATGCAGTTCAATTGTGTCAACTGCAAATGACTCTTTGCTTCAGTTAATCTCTGACTGTTTAACAGTTTTTCAAAAATAATTTTATGCTTTGCTGACTTTCACATACAGCACTGAACAATAAAATTATATCACGAGATGAACTTTGGTCCTCGTCCTTTCACAGTGTTGTCTGCTCCATTAGCTGTCATCTGATGTTAAGAGCAGAAACCAACCTTTGTGCCCTGCAGCTAGTGTGTGTGCGCTTTAGTACTTCATTAAGGTCTTGGACCTTAACTGTACAAGCAATTGTCCTCCTCCAACAAAAAGACTGACGCATTGCATCAGTTGGAGGTAAATTTATCAAAGGAGGCACATACAATAGACACAGCAGCACAAATTATGAAACAGGTCTGTAAGGGGCCTCCTGGTGAGCCATATTGTACTGATTGTTGATGGTCCAGTTTGGACTGAATGACATGTAGTGACATTCAGATGGAAAATGACAGAAATAGTGCTATACATGTACAGCATGAGTCAGTAAATGTGCAATACGGTGAGCGGTGTGAAACGATGTGCATTCGTGTACACGAAGCCATGCTGAGTGACACAGACAACCCATAGACCTCTTATAGTTACACATTGGCTAAAAACAATTGGGATCTCCATGAACTGAAGTGACATGAGTATTTGTTCCAGCCTTTCCATTAGGAGCTCTTCTGTAGAGGTGAAAGAAAAAAGAACAAAAAAAACCAGCACTGAGTGAGGGAGGGTAAGAGGGATAGTAGGATAAGGCGTGCGTACAACGATGTCTGGCAGAGTAAAAGGGATCAAACTGCAATAGCACGAGCTGCACTGAATTTGAGGGTGGGTTTATCTACTTACACAGCCATTTTACTCAAGCCACATAGCAATGTTAAATATCACAAAACAGGCAGAACATGAATCATGGCACAAAAATGTAAATGCACAATTGATCAGTCCTGAGATATGTTTTTCCAGTGCTAGCTGTGAAATAATTATGTGCTTTTATAAAACAGGATTACCAATTTTAGAGCCGCAACAATCGGTCAATCCCTTCGCAAGTCCATTAGCTGAAAATTCAGCAATTATTCTGATGAATCTTTTTAGTAAAAATCACCAACAGTTCTCTCCATTAGGAAGATTTGCTGCTTTTCCCTATTCCATGACATTATTTTTATACACTGTTTTAGACCAGACAAAAATAAATAAATAAAAGCAGTTAAAAAATAAAACACAGATAACAAAACAATCTACTGTGAGGCACGTTTACTAGACTAGTTACTTAATTTCAGATAAAAAATAAAAATAAAAATAAAGCTCCTGTACAGTACTGTGGAGACCAGTTTTAATTTGCCTGTCGTTCACTTGAATATGAGCCTGGCTGCCATTTAGCCCCTGCACTGCAGTCTCACATGAAATGGACCGATGGCACATCAGACTGTCCTCACCATATTTACATCCCATCTCCGTTATTGGATGCATAATTCCTCCACACATCTCTTCAATCTTGTATCACAGACACACACACACACACAACTGACGACAATTATAATTTCATATGCCCCAGTGTATCGCCCACCCAAGCAATTTTCTGCCATTTAAATGTGAATTTATGTCTCATGTAAATGCGCAGGGATTCGATTTAGGCCCATTGGAGGACTGGCCTTTTCCCCAAAGAGTTTACTGTTATAGACTTCTGGTCATTTCAAGGTCTCTGTTCATCACCTCGATTTCACAGATTGCATCGGCACTGAATGACATCACACCACCTTATCAACTTCTCTCCTTACCCATAATACGGTTTCACCAAAAATCTGAATATTAAGTCAAACCATCTCTTACCTTGATCAATGCATCACCCTTCTGTTTTCAACCACCTGCTCTGCGGGTTTCCTATTAATGAAATGTAATTAGCTCTTATTTGTGACTGATTTTGAATAATTAAATACATTTTCATTGTCTAATATCAATCCCAGACATGTTTATGATAAAACTTTCCTGTCAACTTGAGCACTGCACTCCCTGACTGTATGTAAATAAAAATGTTGAGTCATGTTTTAGAACGAGCCAGAAAAAAGGAGGATTCTCTAATGAAGAATAACATCTTCTCCCTCAGTGGGGATATATACTTTCAAGTCTGCACAATAAAACTAAAGCAAAAAGAAGAACAGTCGTTCCAAATCCAGTAATTTCCCAAACCTATAGTTTCACCATTTTCAAATGAGGCTAGAAGAATGTTGCTATTTCTTTAAATGCCTGTTTTCCATGCTGACAATAAAATCGGTGAAAAAACATTTCAATTAAGTTCACGTTTCACAGGCGGTAATTGGCTGTTTTATTGGCCACATCACAACATAGCAAGCAGTAATACATGACCTTTGTAAAGAGCATTTCTTGACAACGTGTTACTGTTTTACTTCAAATAAGTTTCTTCTTCATTCATTTAGAAAAACAAAGACTCAAACTTCTAACTATACACTGGGCACTTTCAATTCCTTAATAAAATGTCTTCTCTACTAACACAATACAATGAGCACATTTAAGGAGGCAGGTAATTTTTTACTTCATTTACGTATGTGTGTGTGGTTATTTTTTTCTGTGAGAGTAAGTCAGCTACTGTTCTAGTTCAGGAGATAAATATGACGTGAACCTTTCAGCTGCTCAAACTATGAATCCAAGATAAGACCTTGACCACATGATCAATTTCCTGCTCTTATCACAATAATAACTAGTCCACCTGCTGCTGATCACATGCACCCTCCAAAACCCTCACAAATACTGCAAAATGCATAGCACCATCAGTCTACATTCCCTCATCTTATCCGAAACCCAAGGTCTTTACACTCAGTTATCAAATACAGCTGGCTGTTGCGCAAACCATCAAGTGACACTTCTTTTGATGGCACCTTTAGTTTCACTGTGAAGAAGAACGTTAATATTGATAATACTGGTCAAACCTAAGAGCAAAAATAATTGGTAGCTCATATTTGAGCCACTTTTTAGGCTGATGCCATGTTCAAGCAGACAAAAAAGCAGCACTGCATGGAGGCCAATAAAGGCCTACAGCAATAGTTAACGCCCCAGAAGCTGTACTCAGAAAGCTTACAGTACCTACAAGGAGGTGATGTTACAAAGCAGACACAAGAGGTCTCCTCCATCTTTTACTTTCTTTTCAGAGCTACTGAAAGACCCTTTGGACGCCACTCTAAACTGTTGTCTTCACTTTCATATTCAATACATATTCACATGTTGCTTGTCATGTGTTTCTTTGGTGTATTAAGAGTTGTTTTTTTTTCATGTGCTATGTGCAGAGGTGTTTTTTTCTGTTCTCAAACTGATCTCCCTGTTGGAGCTCAGTCTGAGGGGAGTTATTTTTTTCTCCTTATCTTTCCTCGTGTGGTGCATTTTCCATTGTTATACCTCTCTGACCTGTCTTCCCCATGTGATGTTTTGTGTAATGTATGTATGATCGGAGGGTAAGATGGCGCCGCCATTGCGTGCAATAGGTCGGCAGCCTTATGAAATTTCCCCTTGTGGGACTAATAAAGGTATATCAAATCAAATAAAATCAAATTATAAACAAGAAACTGGCTACCAACTTGGGCTGCTTTAAAACTTACACCATATAATTGTTTAGTATAATACAGTGGACTTCAAACGTTTTCTGGCGAGTACCATTTCAGAAGGAAAAAAAGAAAAAGAAAACTGAGCTCTACACCAATTTTTTATCAATACAATACAAAAAGAATTCAAGATGAATTTTCCCTAAATAAAGGTCACACAGCAGCATCAAAAAACTCTTGTTTGTTTCCCCATGAATTATTCAACTTAGTTTCACTTCATATTTTCACCTGGTTGTCTGCATCCCACCTGAAGTAGCTTTGTGCCCCACAGTTTTTAGAGCCACTGGTTTAATAAGACATGGCACTGCACAAATGTGTTGCATGAGTTATGGTGCAGGGTTCAGACAATGTCCAGAAAAATGCAGTGTTGCAGGTAAAGTGCTGTGTAATTCCAACCCAGAGAGAGAGGACTTGAGGGACCAGCAAAAAAAAGCAATGCAGCTCACTGTGCATTTGTGATTGATGGTCTCTGTCTGTGCAATAGCTGACTGAGCAACATGTACATCTCTCTTATTCAAACACTTAATGCCATGCACACTTACAATAGTGTGCTCAGACGGGCATCTCAGTGTATCTGAGTGTATCTCAGCCCAGTCATATGCGTCAGGCTTGCTATAGTGGCTAATTTAGAAGAGGGACCTACTACATAACTACCATGTCTTAGGTTGGCGTCCGACTTGGGGTCTTTGTCGCACGTTCTCTGTCATCCACTGCACCCTGATTCATCGTGGTACACCACTGAAAGAAAAAGAAAAAAAAAACATGGAGAAGAATATCTTTAATCTTATGAAACTCTTAAGAAATGTGTCCAGCATATATACTGTCATATTTGTTGATCTGTGGGTCAACAACACTGCATACTGTAAGAGCATATTTCTGCAAATTCTTGATCCTGTCACGTGTCTGTTGTCTGGTGCCAAGACATGTTCGGTCTGGCTTTTGGCCAGGCTGGGCTGGTCGCCACCACGGCCCCAGCAGCCTAGCAGGCAGGCCTAGCTTAATGCTGACACATCGCTAACATCAGCCAGGGAGAAGAGACCTCTGGGAGATGCTGAAACATCAGCACAGCACCATTTCAGATATACAAGGAGGGATATGCGTGCTCATCTACAGCAAAATTTAAGAAGCTGCCACAGTAACACGTAGGGACATTATTTTGACACACAACATCCTCTTGTGGGGAGTGAGGCTGTTCACACTGCGTATTACACACACTGACAGAGAAACTGTGGAAACGCACAGAAAAAGCCACACCCCTACAAATAAACCTATGATCATTCACATGAAAGCGTCCGATCATACTTTCGTTCCCCAACAAGAAAAACAGATGAAAATATTCAAAGGGACATAACCAGTCACATTTTGCTTAAACTGGTGTATTAGTGGTTTAAATTTGTGAATATTAAGAAAAGCATAATCTATTGCAATATTGTGACTTTAGGGACAAATAAACCTTAAAGATATTAACAACAACAACAACAACATATCACAGCACCTGATCCCAGAAAAGAAAATATATTTTCTTCTTTATGGGCATGTTTGGGGTAAACTAATCAAGCAGTGCTATTATTTCTAAAGGTAAAGGGCAATTCTAAACAATCACTATATTCTGTTTAAAAAAAACAAAACAAACAAACCTCGGAGCTTAATGAGGACAATATTGTGTAAACTAGAACAGAACTAAAAAAAACGGACAAGACCCAAACTCTTCACAATAGTGGTGTTTTTTTTCATTCACACTAATCCTATCATAACGGCTGCCCTTTGTGCTTAGCAAGCCATGCAGATGAGATTGGCAGCAACGAGCATGTCATCGATATGCACAGATATAACCAGGAGTGCCGCTGATTGATGATGCAAACCTTCTCCCTATAGCCTTGTTTGTGACCTCTGACTTCTTACCCCTTGAGGGGTTAAACTTATTACCCTTTGACTCATGTGACCTCTTCTTTGAAAAGGGCTAGATTGAACGATGACCACAGCTTGGGTCCTATTGGCCACTCTGTCTCCAAACTGCGGCCAGAGGGCTGACCATCCAAACCCTACAGGGATGTGACCCTGGACCTGCCACACGCTCTGTGGATAATACTATTAACAGGTCAATACAAACCTTAAAAGAAGGGGGGAAGCAAATGCTGCTTTAACCTAAAGATGAGCAGAAGAAAGGGATGAGGGGGAGATATGTGGAAGGAACACATTTGCAAGACGTATATGGAGGTTATTTGTCAAGTCTGTTTGAACAAATGGTCGCCAATTTGATATGCAAACCGAGATAATGACCTCACCTGGACAAATTTTGGAAACCACTGAAAGTACATATCAGTATGGCTGCTCTGTTAAAAAAAACTGTATGGTCATTCACTGAAGGTGCGGCCAAAACTGTGTGCAGAAAAGCAACAGAAGTGAGCAAAATGTGTTCAGTTCATTAATTCTCAACTTAAATAAACCTCAGTGAAAGAACATGAGTACTTTTATCGTATCTAATTTAATCGAAAACTCGATTTTGATTATGTGTAAATTTAGGATTCAAGATTCTGTTAAAAACAAAGAAATTGTCCATGTGAACATTTAATTAGTGTATAATATGAATGCAATAATTAAATGTAGCTTGATCTCCAGCCTGAACCGAGGAGGGGCGTATTGGATGTTTGCCAGTAAACCACGCTACATGCAAGACATGTGCTCTCCCTCTCATACACACCCTCTACACAAGGATTGTTAGCTGTTTAATACCCATTACTGTTATTTCTCTCTAAGAAAAAGCATCTAAATGAGCTTTTGTAGAGTGAAGCAGTTAACTTATTGGTAAAAGATTTATTGGGATTTTAACCAATATGTCTTTATACTACACTTAAACTTTTTATGATGAATCAAACCAATATGCAGCATCGCCTATCTGAAACTGTTGTCCTTAATTAGGATACTTCAAAATGAATGCTGTGCAATCTCAAAACCATTAGCTAACTAAAGAAAATCCTCCAAATTCACCGTGTTTATCTCCAACTCTTTGGCAGTCTCTGCGATCAATATCACAACCCCCCCAAAAAATGGGAAAAAATGAAAAAAAATTAAGAAAATTTTTTTTTTTAAAAATCCCATCGCTTTAAAGACAAGTATATCTACTAGACTTGATTTGACTGAAAGCCTGTACTTAAACATAATGAATACGCATATAGAGGGTGTACACAGGGCATACATAATGCGCTTTGTCTACCTCCACCCTTAAGAGTTGAGTGCCAATAAAAATAATAAAATGCAAAAATAAATAATGCAACAAGCAGCCAAAGCCATGACCCCTATAAAATTTGTTTTGAAGAACGCATTACAGGATAATAAAATAAAATTGAGCTCAAACACATGGAGAGAATTCACTCTGCTAAACTTGTCAGACCTGCGGCTACAGTGGCGCTTGTAAACAACCCTACCTACAAGCACACATTCAGCCTCATGCAAACGCACATGCAATCTCACACAAACAGCAGAGGCTCACGGATTACTCTGAAACATGAAGAGGGGGAAATCTTCAAATGGAGAGGGAGAAAGAGGAAACCCAAAGAAAATTTAAAAAGAATTTGCTCACAAGGCAGAAAGGGAAAAGAAAAATAATCAAACAGTACCTCCTATAGCATCCATGTCAGGAGAGAAGGGTGGGACACCTGCAGAACCTCGCATGTCTATCCAGAGCTCTTCAGCGACTGCTCCCTCACGGAGCAGAGTGTGTGTATGAGCCAGAGAGAGAGTATGTGTGTGTTGGTGACTGAGGGAGGGGATCCTACCATCCTACCCCTCCTCCTTCGGACTGTGCCTCCTTAACAGGATGGAGGGGTAGGTGGGGCCACCGCAATAAAGCAAACACATACACACACATTTCTCTATGGTTGTTATGTCCTCGCATCTCTCACTCTTTCCCGCCTCCACACTTCCATCTTTCCATCTCTTTCCAAGACTTGCTCTCTCCCTCCTTCCCTCGCACACTTGTTCTCGCGCTTCTCACCTCGTGTTTCCCTCTGAGTCTTGGTCTGTCTGCCAGGCTCCTACACTCTCCCACTACCTTTCATCTCCCACCCCTCTCTACTCCTTGCCCCTATCCCCTCCTTTCTCACTGTATCGTAATACTAACATGCATGCTCTTGTTAATCTGGAGGGGAGAGGGACATATGCTGTTTCTGGCTGGTGGTCTACAACCTGCTAAACTCCTGGTGTGTATGGCATGTGTGTGTGCGTATCCTGTTGGTTTTTAGTCTCATAATACTACGCTGCTAGGATTAGGCGGGACAGTCAGAGAGCACTGCATGGTGGAGAGGTGAAAAGAGAGAAGAGGGACAGCAAAAAAAGAGGAGCGGCGCCACGATCAAGAGCAGCAAAACACACTTCTTTTTTTTTTAACCTTTTATAGTTCTTTTTCTGGGTCGCTGTGCCAGCACCCCTCCTTTCCTTCATTCATCCGGCCACACAAGTCCCATCTGATTCAGGGAGTACCCATCCCTACATAAATCATTCTCTTATTCCATTGGCCACACATTACATTCAAAATATTGATTCCCCCCCCCCCCCCTGCTGCAGCACTGATTGCAAGGAAACCCTGCACACTGGTCACAAACAGGAAGTGGAAAAACAAACCACGGGTGTGTTTCGATTGACCACAATGGCGGACTCAGAGCTTTGGTCACAACACTGACAAGGGGAATCTATGCCTTTCTGCACAAATAATGGAAATCCAACAACCAAGTAAAACAGAGAAAAAGGCAGTTAAAAGGAGTTCAGAATGATTTACAGCCACATTATCCTCAAAACAACCCAGAAAGCACCACTAGGAACAATGACGTACATCTGCTTTTCAACATTTTCAGTCTACAGAGTTAATGTCTTAAGATTATTTCTTGTTACATAAACCATGCACTTTTGAAAACAAAACTCAGTTTTAAACAAACCATTGTCCTTGAATTCAAACTGACCATCAGAAGGGCAAATGCTGCTGTTTCCATGACAGCACAGCTGACGATACTTTGAACTCTGACCTTATACTCCTGCCTTTTGCTTGGAAGCAGTGACCAACCCAAAGGGTCAATCAAAACGAGGTCAGGAGAGGTCGAATGGTAACGACTTCTCTCTGGTTACGCAATCACACCATATCAACCTCCACCAAACTGCATCTAAGCATCATTCATCCTAATCAGAGCAGTGCACCTTCCAGGAGCAAAGAAGGGGGGATGCTGCATTCAGTATTACGAGACAGGTGAAAACCCCTGGGATCACACAGGGAAGAGCAAATATGAAAATCTGAAATAAGAAAAGAGGATAAAACCACGACAGAAAGTAATCACTTATACTTGTGGACTCCCATTCATTCATGCAGCGGGCCTGTATTGATGTATTAATCTGTCACAGACCACTTTATGTAGTCATTTAGAAGTAATTTTGATGTAATTATCTTATATTATTTTGCAATTATGCGCAAGAAATTGGATTAAAATAAGGGAATGAGGTCAGTGAGCATGATTCAGCTGCATTTTTAAGAGAAATATGTACAATGTAATAATGGCAGGAAGGCTCTTAACTCATGGCATGCAATGAAAAGCATGATTATTCACATTACTCCAGATGAGAAATATAAGAAGTTATAATAAGAACTATATAATAAATTATCCTGTAAGGTTCATACACAGGTATACCAGAGGCCTAAGATGAGTCAGCAGTTTTGTGTGATTTTTTGTTTTTGTTTTTTTAAAGTGTAGCGACAGATCCCAACAACAAAAAGGTCTCATTCATCAGAGAGGATGGCGGGCAAGTGCACCAACTGTATTTTATAGAGAATGTGGTCTCATCTTGAAAGACAGAGGGGTAAATCTTTAAGAAAGGATGATACCGTCTTCTGGTAGAGAAACTGGGTTGGAAGATATGGGGGAAAGACAGATGAAGGGGTGGAGGGACTGATCAGAGGGGTGCCAGACACAAAGAGGCCAGGCCATGGCCAGTGGCACGCGATGGGCAGATTAACCAGCGTTTCCTCCCCTAACTGAAGCATTAGGACACCTGACTGAGTCCCGCCAATGGCAGCCAGCCAAGGATTTGTTGGGGGGGGAGACAAGCTGAGGCTCGCCTTTCAGCACTCAGGCTCTGCAACTGCACAAAGACGGGCGGGGTGGTTTTCGCTTGGGGGGGGGGGGGGGGAGAATAAGGGGTGATGGGCTGGTGGCTTGGAGTTGGGAGGGGGGCCTACAAGCCTAACCCCTCACCATCTGCTGAACAGGCTAAGTGAGGACAGGGGTAGGGCCAGAGTGCGGGTGGAGTATGTGAGCGCGTGCATGGAAACTACGCGTGTATCTGCATGCACGCACCTGTTAGTGTGTCAGTGGGCGGGTGAGTGGGATGGCAGATGGACAGGGCATACTCCTGGCACTACAGCTTCAGTGTTAGTCATCCCAAATTAAGGAGTATCCCCCCTTCCCCCACATTCCTAACCCCTGCTACCTAATACACAGTGCCAGCCAATTCTTTATGTTTTGCTCAGTTTGATTAAGACATCCATGATTAGAGACATTATGAGCTGGGTGAGAGGGTGTGTGAACAGCTTAGCCATGCGGCTCTTTACTGTAATCAAAGCCAAACAGATGCAGTCTCATTGGTCCCCACGCCACTCAGCAATATCTCATATTCTGACATTGCAGACACATTTTATCCAAATTTCATCTTGAGCAAAATGCAGCAGAAATATGGATATATTTATACACACACACCACTGCTGCCCCAGACAACACATCTTCATACCATAATTTGATAATCCCCCTACCAACCCCCTTGTTGTTTGCCTGAATTTACTCTCACACATTGTGATCTGTTTATCCCCCCCCCCCCCCCCCCCAAATTTAGGGGGGAAAAAAAAGAAAAAAAAAAAAAAAAAAAAAAAAAAAAAAAAAGGGGGTCATAGTGGCAGACAGTTCAGTCTTGCTGAGCAGTAATCTGAAAAAAAAAATGCCTGTAATCCTCCATACAGAGCCCTTCTGGAGACCGTGGTTATATGTGGAGGTGTAGCCTCGTCTCAGTTTAGCAGCCATGTGTCTGACCAAGCCTGACACGCAACTAGGTCCTTACAGCTGCCAGGACACACACTGAGAGATGAGGCACAGTAAAGCTGCCCCCGGTCACTCACTGGAATAATTATGCTTTTTTTTTTTTTCCCCCATACAATGCCGAGGTGGCGCAGGTCACTGAACTTAATCATTTCTGTGTTGGTACAAGTGACATAAATGAGAGCCAATGAAATCATGGTTTATGATCATGCTATTATAAATTTAGAGTGGGCACAGTACACCAACTGGCACTCTTTCTGAAAGTTGAGATGATCAGACTAAAACAACGCTCACTGATAACTCTTTACTTGGAAACACCAAAAGTGACAGTATGAGTGTATTAGCTTTTATTTTGGTGGCACTCATTTTTAGAGAGAACACGTGATTTCTCCCAGGAGACTTCTACAACGACGAAGTGGCACTGGTACTCCTGAAAGAAATGGCAAATTAGTACATTTAACTACTATGCAATTTGAAAATATTTTTTTTAAAAAGGGGAGGGGTTAGTGGGGTTATGATGCATTTACCCCCTCGGTGTGTTATGCACCACCCAGTTCTTGAACTTGCCTTGCGTCTAGACTGGAAAGCACATGGCTCGCTGTCCGCAGCAGCGTGGTTTCTGCTGCACACAGTCTGCCCCAGCAGCATGTCCAGAATGTACTTTATTCCCGCAACTACCTGCAGAAAACATCACCACCTATTCGTATATTTTAACTGAAAATTGGGTTGTGACTTCTGATGAAGTTTTACCTGAATTTTAGCCGATGTTATCGCCACAGTTTTATAAGCGAACATCTCTCCTGCGTTGACTTTGTTGAATTCAGCCACAGCAAAGTGAGCTGCCGTCAAAACCCTGGTGTCGTTAACCGGAACACGTCGGGGCTCCCCGGTCATGGTTTGTTCGGCGGCCGAAGCACAAACAAAAACAAAAAACCAGGCAAACATCCTGAATCAAAACATGTGGGTTCAAAGTTTATAAAAGAACGTCTAGGCTCTGAGTGCCTAACTTCGCATTATATGCCGGGTTAAAACTTGCTCGGTAAACGCACACCTGCGTCCAATCTGCTGATTAACTGAACGTAAAAGAGACACGCGCCACTCAGAACAGTAGATTCGGTGTTGCGCGGCAACCACGTTGCTGAGCTACCGAGAAACACAAGCTACTACAGACTAAAAAAAAAAATATATACAATGAATTTAAGAACTAATGGCATGTTTATTATTTAAAACAACAATGTCACTGCTATAAAGACAAAGTATCAGTGATTATTTGACTATATGAAGGGTGACAAGGGGGGAAAAAATAACAGAAACGCCAATAAAAGGGATAAAACCCCATTCTTCTTAAAGTTATTCACTCATTTTGTGTTTTGATCATGTGGGTAAGCCTAAAATCTTTCACAGGTGTTTCTCCTCAGATCTCTCCCCTTGAATCTGCAGGTCTGGATCAACTTGATCCTTATTTTCACAAGCTGACAAGAGATTTTATATTAGAACTACTGACTTCTATTTTTAACATTCTCCTTTCAAACAATGAGATCTCTGTCATATGGAAATCTGCCTATGTTTTCCTTTTATTAGAAGGAAATTACCAATCAGTTACAGGCCAATTTTAGCAACGGTGTTTTAGCAAAGGTTTTCCAAAGACTTATCAATGAACAACTAACTGTTTTCCAACATTAGTCAAGTTTTAGAAAGCAGCACAGCAAAATAACAGCTGTTGTTAATGTGGTGAATGTATAATGGTGCAATGGACTGCACAAAACATTGTGCTGTTCTTTTTCGTGATCTGTTTTGACACAATTGATCATGACACCTAAATGGACAACCCAACATTGGCTTGTCTGCAAATGCTTAAGTTGGCTTTTACATTACTTGTCAGCTAGAACATAGTACGGCCCCTTTACTGCGTTTTCTTCTTCTTTTCTCCCAGTATCCAGTGAAGTTCCCGAGGGCTCTATATTAGCACCACTCCTCTCTTTCTCTATGCAACTAACATTAGTGAAAAATGTTGCATTTTCTTTTATGCTTATATGACTCCTTGAGTCATATAAGCCCTCAAATTTCTGATGCTTGTTAAATGAAGGCAAATCCAATGTGGTGATGTTCTCAAATAGCAAAGAGTTAACAAATTTGCCTAAAATCAAAACCACTCAAGGGGGTAAAATTGAAACGGTCACAATTTAGGCAAGTATTTAGGCATCATTACAGATCAAAAAATGTCTTTTAAACCCAAGCTGAAAAGCTTGTGACCAAGCTGAAATATAATCAAGTTTCTTTTAGGAATAAATCTTATTTCTTGCTCCTCGTGTGGAAACACCTGATTTCTGCAACTTTTTTTGTGATGGTGAGGTGTTCTTTATGACCAGTACCATTGTTCTTTATGTTTTATTATTAGCTTGGAAATCATGGACATCACTGCTTGGGCTAGTTATACACCCAGTGCACCTATGTCACTTTATCCTGGAATAATCTACAAAAGGAGCTGAAACAATCAGAACTGAGGGAGTTAAAATCAATTTTAAAGGACCAAGTTGCTCTTGTAATGATCTGTTATTGTGTATGTTTAAAGATATTAGTGTTTGCCATTTTTATCTTTGTTATATTGTTATATATTTCTCTTGCCCTCTTTGCCAGGTCTCTCTAATAACATTTACCTAGGTAGATCAAGGATATATACATAACCAAGCTGAATGATAGTCTCTTGTGCAACATTTTACTGGTGTGGTAAGCAATTTTAGTTTAAAGACTGCAGGGTCAGTTACTGGTTTCAAAAACTACTAAACACAAATTGTCAAACTCCTCTTAGGCCACATACAGCCCAGTGTGATTGCAAGTGAGACCAACCAGTAAAATATTGCATTAAAAAAACAGTATTCCAATGTTTTTTCCTATTTGTTTGAACAAGTAAATACTAAAAATGTAAAAATAAATTAATAAATTAATACATTTAAAAAAATAAAGTTTTAAAAAGAAAAGAAAAATCAATAAAACCAACCCCCAAATGTAAGACACCCTTTATCCCACTCCTCTCAGTTTATGTTATTGCATAAGCCACAAAATATTGACATTTGGAGCTTTTATACCTAAACAAGAACATTATTTTATGTCTTTACTAATACTTTCCATATAGGTAAACTTCTATGTAGTAAAACTGGCAATACAAAATGAATAAAAGTGTTTTTTATTGAAAAATTGAAGTAGGTAATGACTGCACGAAGTTTTTACAATTTACAAAGCTATGCAGTGGGCCAAACTTAACCAGTTTCTAGCCTCTGGGTCGCATATCTGACGTGACTGTACTAAATCATTTACACAACAAGGTTATTAAAACGCAGCCTCACCCAGGCACAGAAAATTCCTTGAAATGGGGATATCAAAGAGCATTGCTGTAAATCCATCCTCAAAACTTTGAAGTCTGTGTGAGAAAGGGTACAAGCAACTTTAAAGGGGTTGCAGGGTTACCATGTTAAATACAATATCGGATGGAAACACTGCAAAATAACGCAAAGCACACCTTGCCCAACCCGAAGCCTGGCAGCAGCATGTTCATGCTATGGAAATGCTTCTATGCCGCAGACCCTGTAAGGGTTTGTGAAGGTAGATGGATCCAAAGGATCAAAATATGGGTAGTAAAATATGCTTTTTTTGGTAACAGGACAATTTTAAACATAATTTTGTATCCTTTTGCAAAGGTGTGTTTTAAAACCGAATCTATTTCTACACAATTCAGCCTGAATCTACTGCCAACTGTGACAAAAACACACAATAAATTATTTTCCTTAGTTTCCCAGCCTTATCACACACACACACATACAGACACACACACGCAATGTAAACATGAACTCTCACATAATTAGGCTTGCAGTAAGTCACCAAATTAAGATGAGAACAATATCAGCTAAATTGTAAGATGTGTTTATTTGTAATATGAATGGACATTCTAGGGGTTTTATAAATCTTATCATGTAATGTGACATAGTTTTTGAGTTAACTGCAGACAAATATTGAGAAATGTCGACTCATAGTTGCAGAGTCACATTCATGAGAGGATCTTTGCCCAGAGAGTAGTGTGGTGCTGTAGAAGACATTGGGAGGGGGGCATAAATGGACATAAACTACAGCGTTTGTGAGTTGCATTTAAAGATATTACCAAATTAATACCAAAATGTAAAAAAAAATTCCTTTGTTTCACTGTGAACTTCCCACAAGGCTGCGGTAATCCAAAATGTTGAGACAGTGTGTAGTGTGGGTGGGAAAACAGCATACAGAAGGTGGGTGCTGAGTTTATTTCACAGAAGCAAATGATCTTTTCAAGGCCAATATGAAAAGGATAAATAACTGAATTAGTACTGCAACTAACCAGTGTTCCTATTTCCAGTTTATCTGCCGATTATCTCCCTGTTAATCAATAAAGGTTTTTTCTTGATAAAATATCCGAAGATGGTAAAATAGTAAAGGGAACAGAACGTGGAAAATCCCGACAACCAAAAACATGAAACCAGATAAAGAAAACCAGAAAAGTGGCATCTTTTCTTGTTAAATAAATGATTTAAATGACGAATTGCTTAACAAAATGACTGCAGAGTGATTTTCCTCTTGAACAACCAACCTCTTATTCCTGTCAGCTCTACATATATTGTATTAAGGTTCACTCAAAACCCAATCTATCATTTAATGAATCTCTTCTCCTCCTTTTGAAGGAGAAAATGTTTTGCAGCTGAACTTTAAAAAGCTTTTAAAACTTGAAAATACTTCAGCAATTAGTCTCCAGAAAGAAATCATCCTGAATCAAAAGCAAACATATAAAGTTAGGATGTTGTGTAAAATGTAAATGAAGCAGTTATTTTCAGAGCATTTAAATACTCTAATTGTAAATAGCATAAAAGATAACATTTGAAGGTGAGAGCAAAAAAAAGGGAATAAAAAAAATGTATTTGATGCCGGCAACATATTTGTTTAGATAGAACAAGGTTGTGTAATGTTTAAAAATAACCACTGGCTGGAACATATCACAGCTAATCAGGTTAAACAGTAACACGACTGGGTGAAAAATTAACATGCCAGAGAGGCTGACGATTTTCAGAAGTAAACATGTGGAGGGGTTTACCGTCCCATGAAAGAGTACTCAGAAATTTTTAAAAATTAAATTTATAACTCAATTTAAACTTGCAAAGAATTCCCACATCTATGGTTCTCAGATAGCATCTCACAGGCAAGTAAATAGTGCACTTACTCACATTTTATTTATTCGTACACGCACTGTTCACTTTGTTAGGTTCAATTGCTTGTTAAGGCAAATATCTATCTAACAACTCAGTGCATTTAGACATGTAAACGCCATGATCAAGATGACCTGTTGAAATTAAACGGACTATCAGAAAAGTGATTTGAGTGATTCTTTACTTAAGATGATTGTTGGTGCCAGATGGGTCTGAGTGTTTCAGAAACTGCTGATCTGCTGGGATTTTCCCCACACAATCACTCCTAGGGTTTATAGCAAATAGTCTAAAAAAGAAAAAAAAAGAAAATATTCAGGGAGCAGCAGCTCTCTGTGTGAAAATACCTTGTTGATGCCAGAGGTCAGGAGAATGGCCCGACTGCTTCAAGCTTATAATTAGGACACAGTAACTCAAATAACCACTCGTTATAACCAAGGTACGCATACCATGGTTATAACGAGCATCTCTGAACACACAACAGTCTGAAATCTGAAAGAGATGCGAACCATGTCCGTCCCATGACCACAGCGTTACCCATCTTCTGATAGCTACTTGCAGCATTTCACAATGCTTAAATAATCTAAAACTATTTTCTTTTTTGAACATGGGAATGAGTTCACTGTACTCAAATCATGTCCACAGTCACCAGAGCTCAATCCACATCATGGATTTACAGACAGCACATCTGCAGCGACTGAGTGATGCTATCGTGCCAATATGGATGAAAACCTCAGAGCAAATTTTCCAGCACCTCGTTGAATCTATGCAAAGAATTAAGACAGCTCTTAAGGCAATGCAGTACTAGTGTGCTGTACTTAATAAAATCACCAATCAATGCATACTATGACATAGCAGCATGACATGAGTGACAGTTATAAACATAAATGGCAATCATCTGAAGAGGCACATTAGCATTTTAAAAGTGTGGCTTTTTTTCATGTTTCCTTGCTTCGTTATTTGGCATGTGATTAAGGAAACACATGAAAAAGACAAGATAAATAAATGTGTACATTCCCCTGATACACGCCATGTTAAACCATTAAAAAAATTAAATAACTCACAGACTGTAGAGAGAACTCTATGTATAAGGACAAGGCCTAAAACCAGTATCACATAGCTGTGATCTCGGGGTACTCAGAAGGTCCTGCATCAGAAAACAGATACAATTCTGTAGTGGAAATCGCTGCATGGGTGCAAGAACACTTTTGAAAAACTGCATTTACCTTCTCATTGATTGCACTTTGTCCCTACAACAAATGCAAGTTAAAAGCTTCATCATCATCTGATGACAGAAAACATAATACAAACATAATATAAACATGAAATAGAGCTCATTTAAGATGGACAGACACAAAGAGGAACTCTTTCATGTGGTTTATCCAAAGTTTTTTGTTTTTAAAAATCATGGACAAAACATCCTTGAGACTAAAGGAGAGGGACCATCTGGCTTGTCAACAGCCTTGGGTATGGAGAGGCTTTAGTGAACATGGGACATTTAACTTGCACATCTGTGAAGGCACCATTATTGCTAACGATGTACAGAGCTTTTACAGCAACATATGCCGCCATCTACATTATGTGTTTTTCAAGGATGGAGGCTGATTCCCAGTGACCCATTGAATTAGCCAAAAAGAATCAAACTTTAAGCAGTTAAAAGAGCAGAAGGGGTGATACAGCACTGGTGGTTATCACAGTGTTGACATTTAAATGTGTTGCTGGTATTAAATAAAAAAATGTGCATATGTTATATGCACAAATAAAATACATGCCTTCAATGTTAAACAATTCAAAACTCTCTCAATAAATGCATTCTGTTTAAGCTGCCAATAACAGTCGAGCATGATTGGATTTAACCTGGCCAGCACCACCACAGTGAATGCATAATCCTGACAACAAAGCACAGAGGTGGCAGTGTGATGATCCTGGGTTGCATGAATGCAAAAGGTGTTGGGGAAATGCCGTTTAGATGGTGCCATGAATCGATAAACCTCACACGCTTCTGTTGGTCTACAGAAAACAAGCAGATGACGCATATTCAAGCACCCTAACGGTCCAAAGCGGACGGTTAAATTCATGAGAAGAAAAGTGAGAACTTTGACATGGCAAGTGTGCGCTCTGCATGAATCCAGCAGAATGCTTATGGAGAGGAAAACAGAGCAACACAACCTCTTAAGCAAAGAGCAACTGAACAAGAAGAAATCTGTCATCAAGAATAAAGATGGACATAAAAAGTACTAAAGAAAAACGGAACTGTTGCCAAATGTGTGCTGACCTTAAAATAAGTTTCTGCTGTGGAGTTTTACAAGGAAACTTTTTTTAATAGAGCAGATATCCTACCTCTCATTGTCAAATTTTGCCATAAGACTTTAAAAGTAGTTAAAAATAGTCACGCAGCAGCGGAAGCAGCTCTTTTAAGAGTACATGATCATATTTTAGCACCACCAGCTTACATGTCAGCGCGTCACTAATGGTGACGGGTTAGCTAGCTGGTTTAGTTAGAGGTAACTCTGACTAAACCGTTTTATGTAGACATTTTATTGTATGCAAAATGCTATTCTGTAAAGCTGTGAAAGAAAAGGAAGTGTGTTAAAAATTCGCTATGAAATTTAAAGGAGTGGAAGTATGTGAATTAATGAAATAAATGTAAACAAACTTTTTCAAAACTGTTTAACGACGGTCTCGTGACAAGTTTGAGAAGTTGTTTTTTAATATATATGTTTGTGCGACATTAAACTCTTGGTGGCACAAAGCAGGCCTTTGTGCTTCTCCTGACATATTAAGCCCAAGTACGCTTATTTGTTCATTCCCAACAAACCTCATCAAAACGGTAGAAACCACAAAACGCAATGGGGCGGCTGCCATCGATTCTTTACTGCTCTTCTTCTTTCCTCCTTTTTTTTTATTTTTATTTTTTACGGCAGCTGAGGTTGTTCAGTGATGACGCGACGAATCCTACTTCCGGGTCTAAAGTAGTCTGCGTTTAATATGGCTTTTGTGTTGTTAACATGTTTAATGTTATGTATTTTCTTCTATTTGATCTCAAAAAGCTCCTAAAACAGTCAGTGATCACTGTTGACCTCCCTCGGCTTTTATTACCACTAATCATTTATTTAAGCTCAGTTTTTAAAACCTTAGGATGTAACTACAGCCCAGCCCATGCAACAGTATATGAATGACTAACCTCGTATTGTGGATGGATTATCTCAGTTGTTCTCCTGGCTGAAGTTTGGTCCTTTTACAGCATCCTGCCATGCGATTACATTTGTTTCTGACCACCGAGAACACTCACGTTAACCTTTATCGAGTGGAAAAAAAGTTAGCTTGTTTATATTATGCTAACATAGCTGTGTCGCTAGCGGTCACGTAGCACATCATTATATACCAGCTAGCCCAACTTCAGTAACCCCACAAGCGTCACTGCTGTTTAGTTTTCAGTCTTCATTTATGCTGGAAGTGATAACAGAGCTGTACGTTTTAATTTGTTTCCAAAACCCCGCAGTCAGGACATGCTATATTGTATTTAGATAGAAGCTAGCGAGCTAACTCCCTGCTAACTTCTAACTCCGTTAAATGTCATAAATTCCGTTTTCATGGATGCCTGGATGTTAAACTCAATTGTTACACCTGGTAGAGCAGAACGCTGATCATTTTATTAAAGATGAAAGACTTTAGACAGTTTTTCAACTCTCAGTAATGCCACAGTGATCGTTTGATATATGGACCTGCAGCGGAGTTTAGGTCCAGACACGGCTAGTGACGTCAGACTGAACAACCGGATTGGCAATTGCTGCTTTACCACCCCCTACCGGTCTGAGCGTGAACTGCCTTTCCTTAAGCTGCTGAGGCCAGGTGGATTTGTCTAAATGTGATCGCGAAATCTCTCCCGAATTGAATATTTCTCCATAATACACGCACCAATAAGATTAATATAGCGACTGATAAATGAAGATGTTTAGGCAGTTTTGAAGGACTATAAAAGCAATTAACCTGACCAAAACAGTTTGATGCAGAATTGAAAAGTACAGATTTGGCAATATAATGCGATTTGGGTGATTACAGTGTCTCTCTCTCTCTCCTCCTTGTGTTTTGGAGGATTAGACTACACCTGAGCTTATCAGCCTGCTTGTAAAAATGTGTAAAAATCTTACACATGTTAAGAGCAACTGCTAATAGTATATTGTAGTTTAATATGCATAACAGACATAAATGAAGGTCTAATGGGTCAAGTTATGGTCAATATCCACATGATTAAAATATTTGCAGTATTTGTTCACCTCAGTTTACTGCTTTTGATACTAGATTTGAACGGGAGATTTAATTTAAAAAAAAAAAAAAAGATCTTTAAACTTAAAGCACAAAGAATATGGGAGTCTGAAAACATTCCCCATCTTTCAAGTATTTTTCACCCTTTCGAGATTTAGATTCAGTTTTCAAAACTACATCCCCATTAAGGTCATTCTAATGTTTTAGATGCTGCATCTGGAAATTAATTCAAAGAAAAATATGTGAACGTGCTGTAATTGATATATTATAAATAGAGGGGGGGGGGGGGGGGGAAAGATACTGTTTTTTTTTTTTTTATTCAAAACAAAAATATAAACCACACTACACTTTTAAAAAGCCTATTTTCTCATTTGTACATTACATTTTAGTGTTGAACACATTTTAAAAATAACCACATGTGAACAATCAGCACAAAGACAGGGGAACAGTTTGATGATAAAAGGAAAACAGTTTTGATAACTAACGAAGTACTTCAGCTTGCTTTAGGTTCAACAGCATTCAAGATGTAGAAAAAGGATGTGAAGAGTTTAATTAAAAAAACAAAAAACACACACACAAAAAAAACAAACAAAAAAACAAAACAAACTGCTTTGATGGCTCCATAAGAGCAAAACTCATCCAACAAATTATCCTGAAAAACAATCCCTTGGACAATAAAGGAATGTAGTGATGGTTCACCTTTCTTCCTGGTTGGCAAAACCAGTATTGAAAAAAATAAAATAAAAACAAAACAAAAACCAGACAGCAAGAACACAACAGGAACACTTGGATTAAGCTACACATTAGTTGAGTTCACTGTTAAATACTCCTTAAGTTACGTGTAATTAGATTTGTCAGACAACTGTCTGCTTACAAATTTACAATGAGTGTTTTGGCACAGACTGCGGTTGTATCATTTGTAGTATGATATGTGCTCTGCATTAAATTAACAATTCGAAACAGTACATGGGCTGTTTTCACATGTGGCGATATGAAGAACTGGCAAAAAATAACTGCAAAACAGACCGCTGTTCTGTTTACGTCTACAATAAATCATTCATATAATCCATTACTTTTTCCTCTCTTAGTTTATACATAGACAGAGGAACTTTACCCCATTATAAAGAACATCACACTCGAGGTACCATCAGCACATCCTTCAGAATCAGAAAATTAATTCAAGCTGGTCCAGTCAATAGAAAAAAACAACAACCCCAAAACAAAACAAAAAGTGAACAGAGAAATGTGCACCAGCAGTTTTTCCCCCTCGGGTCTTTCTTTTCGACGTGGGATGCAACAGCAGCATGGGTACCAACGTATCTGCCAACACTAACCTCCAAAATGTATTCTTTATTTTTTTTTGTAAAGAAAAAACAAAAAAAAAAAAAGTCCACCTGTCCACATGCCATAACACAAATGCACTCTATCCCTCATCGTACCCCAACAGGCTAACTGCACGCCGACCTGCTTTACTTGCTTTGCTTACTTGGATACGATTAACTGCAAGTTGCTACACTTAATAGTTCCTCTTGTGTCCTGATGTTGGGAAGTGGAAAAATACAGCGACTAAAAATGAAGAAGCACAAAGTAAAATAAGAATGCAGAAAAGTCTTAAATAAAACTAGTCTTGTGGCTCTTTACAGCTTCTTCAGCTGTGCAAATATTAATGGTTAAATATTAATTAAGAACTTCATTCTGAAATAATCCCTACAGATTCTGTAGAGTCTACAAATCTCATTTATGCGCAAAAGGAACTTAAAAAAAAAAAAAAAGTCCCCTACTTTGTGATACTTGACTGTACAAATGACTAGCAGTTATAAAGCATGAACGGCGGCATTGCACGATGTAGGTTAAAAGAAAAGACAACCTACTGAAGCAACACCAGTGTTGACAGATATGTTAGGTAGCGCCACACTGCCCCAGCTGGAGGATGTTTAGGAGAGACGGTGGTCCTACACACAACTCCGTCTTCAATCAGCGTGAAGTCTTGACTTGCTTTGTGTTCCTACAGGGCATCATTCTTGGGAGAGAAGAGAGCTGCCAGGCCCAGAGGTTCATTGTTCACTATATCCTTATCTGGCTTCGGCTTTTTAAAGAGCGATGGAAGATTCCGGATATGAACCTCCTTCCTGAACTGCTGGCACAGAGCTTTCTGTTGGCAGGGGACAGGTAGAGGAAAGGTTAAACACAGCTATCCCAGACCTGCAGGAAAGAATTTCATTAGACTGTCCGGCCCTGTTGAGCTGCTGAACATTTTTCTGCTGCGGCGAACAGAAGATTTACAACACAGCCAGAATCACTCTGCTGAGTAATGACTTGCACTAAAACGCCAGCGTCTATGGTTACTCCTAATGAGCCATCTACAGTCGGATATACTAGAGAAGCACTGCTCTCTAGTGGGGAAATGTAGCATTACCCCAACAGTTCCTGCAATAAGCTTCCTGAACTGGTCTTTTCTCTTCTTTTCTCCAAACTTCTGGGCACTGGGGTCCATGAGCCTGTGGTCATACTGGTCCAGAGCCTCCAAATTGATGTTTGGGATCTGGGTCATCACTCCTCTCAGCTCCATATAGCGAGGCCGCTAACAGGAACACAGACATTTAAAAAGGATACAATATAAGGAAGCAAGATGATATGAAACTTAAATTTTGGGAATGTACACCAGTCTCAAAAACAAGTCAATTTTACTTCATCCCAAAGACAGACATTATTTGTCATGCAAAACTCTCAAATCTTCGCCGATTCCAGCTTTGCAAATTCTTGTTTGTTTTTTTGTAAGTTTACATCTTGAAAAATCTTTCATTCTGATCAAGACTTTTTCACTATAATCTGTCGTTTTATAGGTCAAAGCAGAATATAGACAACAGATTGATTAGTAGTGAAAGTAAAATAAGTCCTCTAAAGGGCAGGGAAAAAAAGAGCAAATATGTAAATATGTCAGATATGTTCAAAATTTGCCTCACCAGGTTTTCATAGATGAGCATTGCCAACTGAGAGAGGGTAGAGCTGCAGACCTCATGCTGCCCATGAACTTGAAGGCCCCTGAGAACGCTGGTAAAGAACCACGTAACAGCTTCAGTAAGAAGATTACCTGCAACAACCTGGAGACAAGAGAAATATAAAGCTATGCAAGACACTTATTCAGCCACCTCCCAGATCAAAGATCGTTAGATTTTAGAGTTGTGTTTGTTAAATTCTGCTTTCATACGGATGCTACCTGACGCCAGTACCAATGTCTTGTGTATTTTGTTTTGTTGACATTTGTTTTTGTTGGTACTCTCCTCTTTTGTTACAGAGAATCAAAGAAGTCTTCATTATACATGAATAACTTGAAGGTACTTTAGCCTTTTGTCACACCATCTTCAAGCACCCAAATGCAAAACTGACAGAAAAACACCAGATTAAAACATGAACGTGAACATTTGGCCTATACTGATGTTAAGCTGATAATTCATCACATCTTTACAAATCCCTTAAATGACATCCATAAATATTGCTATTTAAAATCTTGCAAGGCATTTTTTCGTAACCTCAAAAGGTAAAAATGTAAAAAAATGTACTGTTGATTCCAACCACCGTTTCCTGTGTAAGCCTATAGCACTTCAGTCCTCTGTGCTATAAACCGCCAATGTTACCCAAAAAATCTTACTTAATAAAATCTCCTTAAATACACTAAGCACAGGCTTATGTTTTGGGTCATATATACACACTGTGATGCTGAAATCAATCCTAAACAAATGCACAACTTATTCTTGCTTACGTAGCATTTCATTATAAAGTACAGTCCTCAGGAACCTGTTGTGCATACTTGAGTCACACATTTAAAGACATCTGGGTTAAATATAGCCAGACAGCTTGTGCATAAAAGCAACGTGTGTGATGAGAGCATCAAAAAGCTGCTGCCTTGTATTTAGGTTAGATTAAATGTGCTACCTGCCGCAGCAGAGTCCAGCAGACCAGTGAAGCAGTGCGATGACAGTTGGTGGCATCCTTCCAGGAAAGTGAGGTAAAGGACAGGGTCAGCAGGGACATGTAGAGGTTCTGAGAAATGAAAAAGAAGCATTACGTTTTTAATAATGTACAACTGTGCTTTCCTCTGAATGATACGTGATGCGTTTTAGGTCGACCTCGTGCTTCAGGAGACATTTCCCCAGCTCTGTCAGCTCCTCTGTGGGCTGAGCAGGAGACGCTGACTGCACTGAATCCATCATCATATCTTCCTCTGCAAGAGCATGTTTCAACAACAACAACAAATTTTAATTAAAAATAAAGAGATACGCCAGAATAAAAATCATCCAGTTAATTCAAATTCTCCAGTTTAACTCTTACCATCCATTTCCTCCTTATTGGCTGCAGGTTCAGATACCTTTCTGGAAATACAGGTCACAGCTAAAACAAAAAGAGACAATTGTGATGTTTTGACAACTGAACTTCCATCTTTAAAAGCTAATCAGACAGCTAAAAAAAAACCCAAACAAACAAACAAACCCACTACATCGACACAAAACCTTGGATATTCATTGCACAATGCACAGTAACCGCAAAAATCCTTAAACTATTTACCTAAGCTGCTATCAATTCACAAAAACCTTCATGTTCAAAAAAGAAGCTCTCTTTGAATTACACTTCAAAATTACCAGCATTTCTGCACTGATGAGTGATCAAACTAAACCAAACTAAAATACATGTTAAGCAGTCACTCACAATGCAGGCTGAAAAAGAGTGTGCACTCTTAAGTTTAGTGTCTTGATTAGATGCTCAATCATCCAGGTAAGGAAATCCCCAAAACCTGATTCTGTTCATGTGGACGTAGCGTTTTCAGTGGGAGAAACTTTCCTTGATTCAGAGATGGTCTTTCCCTTTTTACTGAAAACTACATCCAGATGAACAGATTCAACTCTTGGAGGGGATCTTAAATTTCGTACTTTAAATACCACTTTGGCAGCAACGTCCTCAATCAAATATTATCTGCCAATCAGACTTTGTATGACTTTTGTTTATAAGAAGGTACAATCCTCTGCAAACACTTCCACTTTTAGCTTCTTAATTGGAGCACTTGACTCCAGAGAGCTCAGGGAGAAGTCATTAACGCAGAGTTTCACATCTTTTCTGCAGCCCTTCTGTGACTGGCTCCTTGTTTAATAATGCCATAAAAAGTACAACTGTTTGTTATGTATGTATGTATTGTGCTTTTATACTTCTCATAATCTGGATAAACTCAGACATAATCTTATCACTCACCAAAGACAAATCCTACTGGATAGAAAAATCTACCACAAAATGTAGAATTACAGCTTTGCCTTTGTGGCTGAGATTTGCACTTTTCTGATGTGCTCTGAAACCAACATTAGCTCCAAAAGCTCAACTTTCACAACTTGGCAATAGTGCATTAGAATGAACATGTATGCGAGTGGGAAGCGGTACTAAAGACACTACTTACTGAGAAGTTCCAGCACCTCCCTCGTCAGCAGGCGTACTACTTGCTCTTCCAACATCTCCTGGGTCACTTGGGTTTCCTGACAAACCAACTCCTCCTCCTCATGCTCACCACTGAAAAAAAGAAAGAAAGAAAAAAAAAAAAAAAAAAACACACACACACACACACACACACACACACACACACACACACACACACACACACACACACACACACACACACACACACACACACACACACAAAAAAGGTGAATTATGAGGAAAAACTAAGCAGTGATTTTTTTTTTTTTTTTTCAAACTGCAATTGAGAAATTTCCATTCCAGATAAGAAAAGTCTTCATTATGGTCTATATTTGGGGTATGTGTGTGTTATTTTTGTCTTATGGACTGAAAATTCATTTGATCACAAACACTGTGCCAAAACTTACTTGATAGATGTCCGCTGGTTGATGACCTGCCACCTCATGTTGAGTCTCTGAAGCAGTAATAAGAAACACAGCCATGATATTTAGCACATTTTAGGCTAAAAAGTTTAAAAGAAGAGAACAGTGGGTGTGGAGATCCTGACCTGCAGCATGTAGCCAAACAATGGTCCCAGCAGAGGGCAGAGTAGACTTTCATAGTACTCCTGGGGACAAGACAGCACCAGCTGCCTCAGAAACAGACGTACACTTGTCAAGGAAATGTAAAGTTTACGTAAAGCTTTAGCTCAGTTTTAATTATGTCAGGTCTTGCAGGCCGGTGTGCATCACTGAATTGGAGCATGGAGGAGAAGGGGAAAAGAAGCTGACCAAATCAAATGGAGAAAAAAAAAAAAGCAAATAAGGATATGAATCATTGGGCGAAGTCTGTGATCGGGCACATGGTCGAGGGAGACGAAAGCAGAGCCAGCCATTCCTTCAGCCAACTTGTCGATGTTGTAGAACTCCTGCTGCAGGGACACACCTGCACTTCCCAGGATTTGGTAGCTACATGGATTAAAAACAGCAAAATTGGAGGTAAACTTAATTTAACAACATGTAAGGTATATAAAAAGGCAAGAAAAATTTGGGTTAAAGCTGTCAAAGCCACAGTTCTCACCAGTTATCATATAATGTGCAGAAAAATCCCTGCATGCGCTCTATCGTGGTTTTACACACGGGAGAGTCGTAAATATCCAAAAGATGATGAGAGAGACCTGTAGACGGGATGCACTTAAGTTTGACCACAGTCTTTTTTTAAGGTGATTGCCGACTTCTGGTAAAAAGTGTGGACAAAACTCATCTTACCAAGAACCACTTTCTTCTCACTATCCATGATCTCATGAGCTCTGCTGAAGGTCTCACTGAGACGGGCCATGTTCTCAGGCAGGAAAAGACTGTTGTGAGTCCTGCAGTGAGGAATAACAAGAGGGGAAAGTCAATAATCAACATATCAGTACGGTAAAAAGGATAATTAATCATTTTTTACAAATTTCTGTAACATCATGGTACAAGCGCACCTGATTAGTGCTAGTAAATTGGGCATCAAAATCAGAAACTGGGCAGTGCAGGGGTTTCTGTACATGGGAGCTCCAGCAGGAGTGTAGCCCACAACAAAGCCACCAGCCTTGGCCTCCTCCAGGTCTGCAGGCCAGTGTGCCCGCTTCACCACCGCCAATATAGCATACAAACAGAAGCTCAACTAGAGGAGGATTCAATTAAAAAGAAAATACAAAAAAAGGATTAAACAGTTACAAGTTACCTTGTTACAACTAACTACAAGCAATTTTTATCCGTTCTTATAACGCGACTGCCTTTGAAATTTTGTGTCATATCTATCACCAGCATTTTTAGTTTGTCAAATAGTTTTGTTTATCATCAAATAGCTAAAAAAAAAAAAAAGAAAGTTTTTCCATTTGCCACAGCTGCACTCTGTGTTTATTTCTAATCAGCAAATTTAACCATGCTGCGTTAGATTAGGTTAAAAGCCTTGCTACACCTAGTTACAGTCACATAGCTGCTACAAAACCTCAGGGCCTACACCCAGATGGTTTTCAGCTTTGTTTATTAATAAAATATAAACTCCAACGACAAGCCAAAAACTGCGTCAGAATTTGAAATATGAGCTTTTGTGGCTGGTGCAAAAAAAATAAATAAAAAAAATTGGTGACATGGCACATTCTGTCTGGAAAGTTTTTCTTTGCTTACGTAATAAACAACTTACACAACGCAAAAAACAAGTTTCGTCAGTGAGCACACGTCCATGTGCAATGCCTTTAAAAGGTCAAATAACGTCTGTTTCCCTTACGACATTTTGTCATTACACAAAAGTGAGACAAGCAAACCTACAGTGATCTCCAATGGCAGTATCCCTCCACATAAATGAGTTCACGCATATACACTTACTCTGCCTCTATTAATGGCTGCTGTATCTGCATCTTCTTTTTGCTCCGTGACCACCTTATCTGCTCCAATAAAGGACAAGAATGTGTCTGGGTTCCACAACACACTGAAAAACAAAGAAGAGAAAACTATCATTTATCGCTATCGTGTTAAATTTGAGGCACACTGAGAGAATTCAAACTCACTGCCTAATCTCATTTGAAGTCCACTCTGCAACCACTGAGGCCATCAGTTCATCTACAAACGCCTTCTGCTTCTCATAGTCTTTGAACTGGTTACTGATGAGAACCAGAGCTTCCATCAGGGCGCATTTCTCCATGTGAGTGAGCGCGACTCCGCTCGAAAACAGTTCCTTCACATGATTGTAAAACATCTCAAAACAAGGCTGTAGAAAGAAAAAAGGGCATCGTTAAAGACACTGACTTACTTCTATACGGAAAAGTGTACGTCAGAAAGACAAATTATCATTAGCTATTAAGCTAACTGGAATAGAATAGTCCATTACCAGCATATACTGTGGGTAATCCCGGCAGATTTTTATGATGGAAGAACAGGCGTGCCTCCTCACATTCTTCACAGCTCGAGTCCAAGGTGCCTGAAGACATCAGGAGGAGAATACATTTGTTTTCCACAGTTGTCATGAAGATGAAGTAAAAATGACTCCGTGAAGGAAACTTACTTTGGGTTCGTGATCAATTTCAAATGTGACGGCCTTAAAGAGCTGCAGGACAAAACAAAACCATTCAAAATCCACATTATTAAAACAAACTCCTCCAAATGAGCTGAAGGTGTGAATACAAGAAACATCCCCACCGAGCAAAAATATGTGACAGGAGGAACTTTCTGATTGATTTGTGACAAACTACATTCACATAGTAAATGTTATTCAGGAACCAGTAACAGCTCAACTTACCTTGATGAGGACCTGTGGCAGGAAGTGTGGTCTGTGTATGGCCAATGGGAAAAGGGCAGAGACGTTGGTGAGCACACAGGACAAAATGAGCGGGTCTTTGGTTTCGTAGTTCAGCACGGCTTGCAGGAGCTCCATGCTCTGATCAATGGGTAACTTCTATAAGGCAGAAGGAGCAAAAGCCTTCATTATTAGTTTGACTACGATTACTTTTACACTGCTATTTCCATTCTGTTACAGAAAACTTGTTCCTTTACCTCCTCATCCACACTTTTAATGATCTGCGAGACCATGCATTCCATGAAGACCGTCATTGCATCCCACTGGACCACTGAAGGGGACAAGAGGGAACACAGGCCCTCTGCAGTCTTAGCTAGAGAGATGCAAAGGGAGAGGCGCCCATTCACGGCAGATTCAGCCATCAATATGGAAATGAAACTTGTGTTTAAGGTTTTGCTAAGGATGCGCTGCACAAAAAAAAGTTGGCATCAGGGTCAATATCAGCCAATAATATATCAGCCCTTCCCCAATTTTCCCTTAGTGTCCTTAAAAGACTCGAAAGGAAACTGTAAAGCTTATATGTTAGTAGCAATATGAGTTTGCTATTCCCCAAACTGACTGCTCTAGTTTCCCAATTAACTCCAGGCTTAAATTATTGTAATATTATTACGTATTTTACATGATGAATTAACTATCGGCATATGGCCATAAAAATCCCTTCAAGCAGTAAACCAAAACACGTGTGAAAACAGCGATCATTTCCTCTTTGGTATTGTGTCAAAGACTACTTACATGCGTTATCTCCAGTATCTATTGGGCTAGTAATCTGATACTGTAACCATTCTGCTCCTATCCGGAAAGCCTCTAGAGGAACAATGCGGCATGTGCTCCTCAAAACTTCCCCCTGCTGCGCTCGGAAAGCTGCAAAGCACCAAAAGAAACAATGAAAACCATAAAGGTATGCACAAAATAAAAGAGTCAGAACTACTGAAGCAAAACTTGAATCCCCGGTACTTACAATTAAAAAAAGAGTTGAAGTCCTCATCACTGTCAAAGTCCACACGGGAGTACTCGCAGTTTGGGTTATTGTCTCTAGACGGGAACCCAGTCTAAGGAGGGGAAGATGAAAGTTATTAACACTTTGTTTGGCTTTAGGTCACACTGTGAATGATATTGCTGTCACCACGACCTCACCTTAACTAAGTTGGTCATAGAGGCTCTAAGAAATTTGACAGCCATCTTGACAACAGCTGCATCCTTTGAAAGAGCCTCATGTCTGAACAAAGCTCCCCATGTCGCCATGGTTGAGGACTTTAAAAACTGCAGTGAAATAAAGAGAAAAGTCGTTTTATTTACACGCTGTTCACTCAAATGAAATTTTACTTCAAAAAGGGTCCAATCTTTTTCCTGAGGTATCTCACCTGACTGGAATGCGTAGTGAAGGCTAAAAGGGCTTCCATGTACTTGCTGAGGTTTGCAGGTACTTCAACCTCTACGTCTGAACCCTGGGGAGAAAAGATGAGAAACTGTTACCTATCTTCAATCTTAAAACTAATATCTAAAGTGCTTAAAAATGGCCAAACTTACCACTAATGAGCAAAGCTGACCTCCCAAAGCACACAGGACCTGACAGAGCCTCTTCAGGAAGATGTAACGCCGCTCCACCACCTCCACTGCTCTAGAGGTACACATAGAGGGCTCTGAGTCACGGCTACTTAATGATGATTCTGCGGATTTCTGATATATCGAAAGTCCATCTGCTGTCCTGTAAGCAGACACACAAACCATTAAATTGCAGTAGAAGTGCTAGCATGAAGCCTGCAGAGACGTGGAGAGAAGCAGCTGTACTCACTGGGCTGCAGAAAGAATATACTGGATGGCCACATCATCAAACAGAAGCATGAATGGTTTCCTCTCTTCCAGCTTGCCCTGTGGCAGAATGACAGATTATTAACTGGTAGTAAAAAAACTATAGCTTACCATAATGTAGTATTACTGGTCTGATCTGCAAGACTACTCTAAATCCCCAAAAGAAAGCCTCTAAATTATCAAAAATAGAGTTATTTTAATAGTAAAATTTCTCAAAGTGTATAAGGATTTTTAAAAAGACAGATTAAACAAATATTTCCCATCTTCAACACTTATTTACTCATTGTATTCCCATTTATCCATGGGGAGGATTGTGTCAAACAAACATCCCGCGTGAAATTTCTGCCAAATCCAACATGCGGTTCTATCTGCTGCGAGGACAAAAGCACCTTCGTCATTTTCTGTGCGTTTCCTAATTTTGACTGAGTTATTGCTGAAATTATAACACTATTAATATGATCATTAGAAATTCTACTCAAAGTTCTATTATGGCAGAAATTTTATGACTCTGTCCAATAAAAGAAAAAAAACAAGTCAGTTATGATGACTGGGATATGAGCTCTATTAACCCTACCTGGAACCTAGAGGAAATGGACTCATGGACTTGTTCAGACTCATACCTTGTTGTCATTGCATGATTCACGTGTCCTGATTAGACTTGTGCATTGCTCATGTAATTATGGTTATAATAGCACAATACATATAAACGTTAAAGCAATTTAACTGCAAAAAACACAATTCTGCAGGACTTATTAGTATATTCAGAGGATCACACTGATGAAAGCTGCTGGGAAAAGAAACTGGAAAAGCTTGTCTGGCAATTCTATCATCTCATAAAAGAAGGTTGCATACAGCAGTGCCTACTTGACAAACCGAGACAAAATCTCTTGAAAGCCATCATGAATACTGTCCCAGCGACTCACCTTGCGGCTCATAGCAATGAGCAGACACTCCGCTGCCTCGAGCTGCAGCTCCGGCTCACTCAGCAGCAGACACAGAATCTCCAGCAGATGACAGTTTCCGGAGGTTATGTACACCAGAGCGACCCAGTCTATGTAGCCTGCGAGTGTATTCAGCGTAGCCACGGCAACTCGACAGTGAGCTCTCATCTGTGTGGATGAAAAATTATAAGGGGGCAAAGTGAAGTAATCAAGTCGATTAACAAAGTTTAGAATATTAAAGCAGGCACACGCTGACGCTTTCTTACCTGCAGTTCATTTCCAGGAGAACCTTTCTAGATGAAAACAAAAAGAAGACCAATATTGTAAAGTCAGTTTACTCTTCAATTTCTACTTTCTTGCAACACAAATGAGGTCAGGACTCCACTAACCAGTTTACGATAGTCCTCCACATTAATTTGAAGAATGCCCATCATGAAAGTGAAGATGCTTTCCATGTTTTGGGTGAGTGTCTGCTGTATGTCTCTGCGTCGCTGGGTAGGCAACGTCTGGAAGGTGATCACATCCTCAGCCAGCCTCAAAAGGATCAGCATGACCAACTCTGTCTGGGCCTCCTGTGAAAGCAAAGAGGATGTTTTTTTTCCTTGATTTGCTTTTATCTAGCTTTAAATGGCTGTAACAGCAGTTTTAAAGAAGTGATTCGTGACAAATCAGCTTGGATTAATCAGAATCAGAATCAGAATACTTTATTGATCCCTGGGGGAAATTATTATTATTATTATTTTTTTTGTTACAGTGCTCCATTTTAAACCAACATTAAGACAAGACAGACAATACGCTAACTAAGAATAGTACAATATATACATATATATACATACATACATACATACATACATACATACATACATAAGTCACTTATAAATAAATATTTGGAAAAGAAACATGTGTAGCTGTAGCAGCAAACAGTGTGTTAAGTGGATGCGTTGTACAGGGAGATGGCCACAGGCAGGAATGATTTCCTGTGTCGTTCAGTGGTGCTTTTCGGTAATCTCAGTCTCTCACTGAACGAGCTCCTGTGACTGACCAACATGTCATGGAGTGGGTGGGAGGTGTTATCCAACATTGTCTTTATCTTGGACAGCATCCGTCTCTCCGACACCACCTTGAGGGAGTCCAGCTCCATCCCCACAACATTGCTGGCCTTACGGATCAGTTTATTAAGTCTGTTGGCATCTGCGACCCTCAGCCTGCTCCCCCAGCATGCAACAGCATAGAGGATCGCACTGGCCACAACAGACTCATAGAAAATCCTCAGCATTTTCTGGCAGATGTTGAAGGACCTCAGTCGCCTCAAAAAATAGAGACGACTCTGGCCCTTCCTGTAAAGTGCTGTGGTGTTTTTAGCCCAGTCCAGTTTATTGTCAATGTGTACTCCAAGGTATTTATAGTCCTCCACAATGTCAACACTGACCCCCTGGATTGAAACAAGGGTCAAGTGTTTCCTGGTCTTCCTGAAGTCCACGATTATCAAGAATGTGTCTGAATGCTCACTTTTCCATAAAAGATGCAATGATAGTTTTATCAAGTCAGACCTAATAACATTTAAGCATCCATGAAAAACATGGTACAAGTTTGACTGCTTGTCATTACATTAAAGGATAAGCACGCACAAGGTAACAAATGCTTACATCTCTCTAGCATTTTAAGTTGTTCACCCCACTGAAAGAAATTATGTTTTAAAGAACGCCCCCATAAATGTGGGGACTGACAGATCTCAGGAAGCCTCAAAGCCATTTGCCGTTTCAGCATGAAAGAGTTGTATACATTTATCAAGCAGCGTATGGTGTTTATATGTGCTCAAGCTTTTTGGAGCACTTTTAATACTTTTTAAAAAAAATATCTGGAAAATATACAGTCTTCAATGTGCTACAGACAAAGTCTGAGTGACATATAGTATTTTATTCATCTGTTACTTAGCACTAATAATGAGGAATCTGTTTCCTTCTACTGCAGCTGTAAGGTTTATAAATGCATTTTGCTAACCAAGTTTCTTAACCTCAGCTTATAAATAAGCACTCTGCCCCCTTGTTCAAATATGAGTTTTTGGAGCTGGCTCCAAAAAGGCAGTATCCAAATAAATGAATGTTGATGTTTTTAAAATGGTATTTTATCTTACTTTATTTTATCTAAGGTGTTAGAAAGAATCTTGTTTGATAGAGTTAGTGTGTTCATCTCTTCTCTGGATAATCAGTTTGGCTTCAAACCAAAGCACGGCACTGACATGTGCATATATGCACTCAAGGAAATAGTCAGTTTGTATAGGGCTAAAAATTCATCTGTCCTCATGTGTTTCATTGATGCCTCTAAGGCTTTTGATCGAGTGAACCACAGAAAACTTTTTGATAAAATGAAGAGACGGGGAGTTCCTCAGTACATCGTGAGGATTCTCTCTTACTGGTACGCTCATCAGAACATGCAGGTTAAATGGGGAAGCAGTATTTCTGCCCCCTTTGGTGTCAGCAATGGTGTTAGACAGGGTGGGATTTTGTCTCCAATTTTATTTAATTTGTATGTTGATGATTTGTCCATACAACTGAGAGCCTGTAACACTGGGTGTATATTAGGTAAAACATTGATAAATCATCTTATGTATGCAGATGACCTGGTTGTTTTTAGTCCAAGCAGTGATGGGTTACAGGATCTTCTTAATGTCTGTACTGAATATGGTGTGCAATATGACATTGAGTACAATGCTGCTAAAAGTGCTGTTTTGATATGTAGAACCAAGCAGGATAAACAGCTAAATTTCCCTTTGTTTAAACTGGCACAAAAAACAAACAATGTAGCATGCAGAAGCTGCATGTTGCATATAATGATGCGATGAGAATCCTTTGCAGGATACCTAGAAGTGGTAGTGCCAGCCAGATGTTTGTAGCTGTGGGTGTTTGGACTTTTAAAGCACTTTTAAGAAAGCTAATGTTCAATTTTAGAGAACGACTGGATGGTTCGAATAACAGTATAATTGTAGCACTTACAGATCCAACAGTGAGTGGTTCCCGTTACTCATCCAGTCTGAGAAAGCACTGGTTAAAGTGTTTGTGTATTTATTGATTTATTTTAAGTAATTGTGTTTTATGTATATTATGGTTTTATATTTTTACAAATGCTTTAGATACTTATTTATATACATATATATATTTAATGGTTTATACCTTGTGTTGGGGGGGGGGGGGGGGGGGTGTTATGTGTGTGTTTTTTGTCTTGTTTTTATAGACATGAAGTCTGCCAATAAAGATTGAATTGAATTGAATTGAAATGACAGTGTGTACTCCACTTCATTTAGGTGCGCTGACACACAACACTGCATTAAAGCAACTGCTTAATCAGTCTACCACATTCCCATAGCTACACATAGGATGTAACTGATTTTCTAAATATACAGCAACCAACTAAAAAAAACTTTTCTTAAGAATTGTATATCCTTTAATATACTATCACACTTAGATATTATTGTAATATTGCACAAGTACTTTGTTCATCCCTTCAGAGTGGGTATGTATTAATGATAAAAGTAAAACCAAGCTTGATCTGAATGTCTGAAAAGGTCTACAGTTTAGTGATAAAACAAGGAAGCGGAAAGAGGGTTGTTAGGTTCGTATTTGGAAGGTGACCTTATCCCAGTGCCCAAGTTTACATGATGAGGCAATGGGGAAATGAATGAGTAATCCACAACTGGCCCTTATTTGCATGCAAGTTATTCCATTCTCATATTGAATCCATGTTGGCTGAGGAAACAAGTGAGATGAGGAAAAATTGAGCTTCCTGCACCACACAGGTTACTTACTCCTTGGCTAGTGAGAGTCTCCATCTCTTTCAGCATATCTGGCCAATGCTGAGGCCATTCTCTTTTTATCATTTCCACAACTATTCGTGACAGGGCATCTTTGATGTGGCTCTCCTCGTCCAAGATCGAATGAGTACCCTGAAAAGAGACAATAGAAGGCATCAGAGCAGTACAACTGTGAACTGTGAAGTGAAGCGTCTTTCACAAATCACACTTACATTTGATAACAGCTGCATGGCGCACTCCTTCAGGTGGACTTTCTCCTGTTGCTGCATGTCGTTCCATCTGAATCTGCAGGGAGACATTAGCTTTCTGTCAAACATGGATCCCTTATCATGCTTTTTCCCTATTACATTTACCTTAGTCACCTTCAACTTACTTGATGATATGCTCCAGGATTTGCAAACCAAAGTGTCTCACTACTGCTGGCTGGGCTTTGTCAGCTAATTGTAAGCCACATGGGACACACAAGGAGCTCGTCTCTTTAAACTCTTCACAAAACTGAAGAGAAGAAAAAAGAAACCGCGTAATTTTAAAGATTAGGAAATGTTATAAGACTTTAAATGAACAGTTTTGTGAACCCACCACTACCATACACGTGTAATATGTCAGATAGCAACAGCTAATTCACAAACATTCATATAAATACTTGGATAGCAGAATGCTAATCTAGTAGCTAGGGTTAGAGTTATTCTTGGGGCAGAATTACTAGGAATTGGTTAACTAGCCTCATTAAATCGAGCTCTGTCTTTTCACCATGTGGTTAATGGCATGAATATGAGTCCACAGTGGCTCTGGTGTTGAGGTGATAATTGTGGCATGCCGGCTAGCTCGTAAAGCATATGGCTATCATCATTGCAGGTTAAACCAACATACATGAACCGTATAAACAGCGCTGTTACTAGGAAACTACGTATAATAGCCCAATTTATCTAGCTAAGCCAGTACATTATTCTCCTTTCACAAATGAATGACAAGCTCAGCAAACTTAGCGGCTAGCTAGCAAGCGTTAACGAAGCTACCTTTAGGGCCTCCAGTCGGTAAATTTGACTTGTTTCTGCGTCCATAATCACATTCACAGCTTTCACAAGCTGATCACACATGGCGGCCACCTGGTCAGCCATGACTTCAAGTAGCGTCTAACACACTGTTGAGGCGAAAGCAACTCCCTTATGCAAAGCACCTGCAGTACAGTGAGACGAGCGATACACTCAGTGAGGTACCAACGTGTACAGAATGTGCTGCCGTTGCTTCTCCTGCCGCTACTCGCGCGTTTGAACACTTTGCTCGCCGTTGAGTGGGAATTCTGGGAGTTGTAGTCTAAGATTTTTTTTTAAAGATCGTCTATATAAATCTAAGCCATCACCTCTGAAACTATTATATTCATTAGCTACTTGAATTAAAAAAAAATGTAAAAATGAAGCAAACAGTATGGTTTACTTACAAAACTAAAAAATAAATAAATAAATAAATCAAAGTACAGGAAATGTCTTCATCTCGCATTAGAAGTCATTACATATATGTTTAATGAGACCAGGATGTCTAAGATAACATAAAAGACCTTCTATTAGTCCCACAGTTGGGAAATTCGCATGATGACAGCAGCAAAATCAAAAGAGCAGGAATACAACAAATAGATTCCGTAATAAACAGTAATTAATTAATTACAAAAAATAATCTTTAACTATAATTCTACATAAAAGTACAGGTGTTTGGAAGTATGGCGATATATAGGAAAGAAGGGAGTGGGCTTTTTAACCAGAAAACACAATCCTGGAAAGTGTGAGGATGCCCGAGGAGTGGGAAAAAAGTTTACTAATACTGAGTTTCAAGTTAAAGGGTGATGTGCAGAGCTGTAGCCGTAGACGGATAAGGTTGATGAGCTATAACACGAAGTTATAGGAAAGAGTTGTTGAAGCTAGGGGATGGGGATGGGATTACATCAGAAATGTAGGAAGTCCCAGTGGTAATGAACAGGATGACAGATGAGGTCAGGCAGGAGTCTCTGTAGCCTATAATGTTTGCAGACGACACTGTAATCTGAAGTGAGAGTATAAGAAGAGAAGAAAGAACTCTTCTGATTCATGATATACAGTGAGGCCATATGGGGTTTAGATGAAGCCAGGTAGAAATTTTTATTTCAGTATAAATCCTGATTACAGCTCTTATCTGAAGCAAGTTACATTTTCCCAAGTTACATTAGGTGTTGCTTGTTTATATGCTCTAATTCAGCTAACTGGTCATATTAACTTTAATAATTATTCTTTTTTCATTCGTTAAGTTGCCATCTTTAATAATTAATGCTTTTACTGAACCAAACAGTTTCGCAGCTCTTTCACCTTCACCTTTCAGTTTGTGATTACTGGCGGAGTGATACATCTTAAGTATGTCCTGGCGAGGAATCATTCCTACCTCTGCTCTTTTAAGTTTAATCTGCTGCTGAGAAACTGCTGAACACACTGAATGTTTGGTTTTGTTTTTTTTTTTGTTTTTTTGCACATGGTTTCAATATTAAGCGTGCGATTCTGATATTAAGACAGAAGTCAAGGCACAAAGTATACAAGTCTAGCCGGTGGGGGTGTTTTATGCTCCGGCAGGGGCGGAGCTTGAATTCCAAAGTGGAATGAGTTTCCTCTCGCTACGTCACTCTGGGATAGGCTGCCTGCGGGCGACCGAGCTACGCTGTCATTCTACTGGGTTTCGAGACGATTATCTACGTATTTTCTTGGTGAGTAAAACCTTAAAAAAAATTATTATTAAGTATTTCCATTTAAACGCGTGTGTGTATTCCCACTCACAAACCTTGTTTTTTTTTTTATTTACGTCGATCCTCGCGCTCGCTTTTGCGAGCATTACAAAGTTTTAAAGCGATGCTCGCGCAACCACAACGGAAACTTTTGCCGTGAAGGCCTCGTTATCTGGTGCAACAGGTCTACGACACGAGATGCAGTTAACTTTAGTGCTATTTGTTTTTGTATTCTTTTTATTTTTTGTCGAATTTTAGAGCGTAACCATGTTTTGTTGTGTTGTCCTTTTTTAACGCAGGACTGGATCCCCCCCTCCCTAAGAAGGAGAAAGTAGCCTTGCCTGTCGCGGCTTTAGGCTCTGGGATTACAGCGATCGCCAGTCCCAACAGCCTTCGTCGAAACTGCCAGCGGGGATTCATGCTGTGTGCGTTAGCTAAATGCGGTACGAAGCTAAAATGATGCCGGTGAGTTTTATTTTATTTTCATGGCTACAAGTTTTAACCTTGTCCCGTTGCGCAATCCCCCAGTTTTCGATATTGTATCACGCTGCGGCGCTATCATTGTGAATTACCTGGGCATTTAAATTGAGGTGGTAAGTTGATGCGGTTGCTACTTTGTGTCATTACTATGTCGACACAGCCGTCTGTTGTGAAGTTTATTGGCTACCATAGATGCTTGTGTTTGCGTTAGTGTGTTTCCCCCATGTGATTTTACACTCATACAAGACTTAGTCACCTATAAACCAGTCGTAATCTCAAGTATTGTCGGTATATAGGCAGGATTCACCTGTCAGTTCTTGGCTGGCACTGGACCTATCCTCAGCTCTGTCAGCCCCATCATCTTCAACATCATCAGAGGTTCATTGCTTTTGCTGCAGTGCAAGGCTCTCTCTCTTTCTCAGCACTATCTTAGATGTGTGGATAGGGCAGCACACAGCAGTCTGCCTGCGTGTGTGCAGTGTAGAGAAACAACCTTCCTAACAAATAGAAATGGTGATTAATGAGTAACCCCCCCCCAAACTAGTAAACATTTAACCCTGGCATATTTTCTAATTACCCAAATGTTTCATGGAAAATGGAGCTGCAACTAAGAAACAGTTTCCCAATCAGTCTGTGGATATTTGTTTTGATTCTTGCAAGCTGAAATGATTATAGACTTTTTCAATATTTTTTTCATAGCGAAATACAATACAGACTTTATAAACCAAAATAAGAAAACAATTAACCGTACTTCTCAAACCTTGCCCACTCTACCCCTGTAATACCAAATCAAGGATATGAACAGAGTTAGAGGTCACTGACATATTTTCTCAGTAAGGTATAAAAATAAATGGTAATTTTGTGACATACATGAAGTAAACTAATAACATTACAGTTAGGTGTTAGTAACAACAGTTGCCATGCTTTCAGCAGAGGATTTAAATGATTTCCAGGTAGCATAGGAAGTTATTTAATCTTTTATCAAAATAGTTTAGTTTTCTTTGTGTTATTTTATGAACAGACTGTTTTAGCACTGTCTACCACAATTTTCTTTAAAATTTACCATGTTTCATTAAAAATAAATTCTACTTTATTCATTCCCAATTTTGGGAGAAGAAAACTTGAGGTGGTAAGTTGATGCAAAATTGTTTAAGTAAAGTAGGATAACTGTAAAGTAACTACCATATGGCAAAACAAAACACCTCAGGGAAAAGGGATGATATAAAATAATATTAATAATAACTTTCAAAAAGTAGCTAAACCTGTTATTTCTATATTTTTTCCTTTAGTTTATGTCTTTAATTCTGATTTGAATAATTCAGATAACTATGATACATGGTCATATTTTCATTTTGTCTTATTGTGAACAGCTGATGACAGCTGTTCACAATATGTGTAGGATCTACTACTGTGGCCCTTCTCTCCTCAAACCTGTGCTACCTGTGTTCTTTCATTGAATTAATCATCTTAGCAGTGGAGAGAGTCGTGTTCGGACGACTCTTGTCTGGCGCATGACCTCAGTCTGCTACTGGCACATACTTGTTTGTTATTGCCAAGCTTGTTCCTAGTGGATACTGATATAAACTGTCACCCTTACATAACAGAGCTGTTTCTTTATTGGCCCTTAATAATTACCCCGTTTGCTCCATCTCTGTCACCTGAGGATATCTTTCTATGTCCTTTTGCTGTAAATAGGATACGGCTCCTGCTGCTCGCTGATAAACACAAACTGGTCTTTATGTAGATGTGTCTGATGTGAGGTATTGTTTTATAAATTACACCAATAGCCCATGACCCTGCTCGTGCAGGCTAGGGGCTTGTGGGGTAGTGAGAATGGAGTGTCGTAATTGCTTGCTGGGATGGTAAATAGGGGGTCACTGTTTCCTGAGCACAATGGGCTGCAGGGACTCTTTAGCAGTGTGCTGTGGTGGGTACATTGTGTGTGTTTGCCTGTGCTGTGCCAATACCCTGATAAGTGATGTTCACCATTAATTAAACCGTGGCATGGAATAACTCATTTACTCCTGATTTACTTTATCTCTCCTGAAACCAGCCTTTGTTCTGCACACATGAATTAATGTCACATTTAGGCTTGAATTCTCTGCTGGTTTATTAGCCCATATTTTCTCTTTGTCCACTTTTTGACAAGATTAATTATACTCTATTGACAACATAAAATAACAGAAACCAAGCTGGAAGAATACATTTTGTTTGTTTTGTTGTGGGTTTTTTGTGGGTTTTTTGTGTTTTGTGTTTTCGCTTCACATACCAAACACTTCCTCATTCCTCTCCCATGATGCATGTTGCTTCGGTGTGTAGATTTTCAAACAGATACAATTTTGTGCACCTGGCTTACATTATTTAGTTTTTCATTCTTTCACTGCTCACATTTGTACCGTGTCTTGGTTCCACATCATCAAATCTCAGTGTGCCTAGACTTTATGGTGGTGCTTTGATGGTGGAAAAGTGAGCTAATGCTGTGGGAAGCCTGATTTTGCTGTATGTGTCAACAGAAACCTGAGCAGGCTTTCTCTTTGAGTGCCACAGGCTTTGTGTTTACTCTGTGGGAGAGTTGTGTTGGTTACATAAGCAGATAGTCACATGTGATAGACAAGGATGTTCATGTTTTGACTTTATCCTTAAGAAGAAGATTGATAGGAAGACCTTTGTTAGCTGAGAACAGTTGTGTAAAAACACAGTAGGCCTGTAATATTTTGTTTTTTCATCAAAGGAGTGCACAAAATAATTTCTAAGGTGAAGAGGAAGTTCTTGTGAATGGTTGAATGCTCTGGTGACCATGTTGTTTACAACCACAGGTCTTATAGAGAAGCTGAATAATCTTCTTGAATGCATACTGTTAGATTGTGCTGTGCACCAGTGCCTCAACAACAACTCTACATTCACCTGGTTTCTGAGAGGAATCACCTGAGCTGGTGTCAGATTACAGTAATTGAATACAAAGTCGCTCACTGGGAATGATCCATTTGAAAAGGGTAAATGTACATTAAAGTGGTGCAAAATTTCAGTAGAACTCACTTTCACATTAGACAGTTCTCTAACTAATGTTGAGCTGCTGAATGAACAGGGAGGTCGTGTGGGGTATAGGTAACGTCAGGAAGCAAAATGTCCTTTTGTATAAATCGTTAATATAGCTGACCCCTATCTCAATGATAAGGGAAATGAATAAACAGGATGCAGTTCCTTTTTTTTGACACAGGATGTTTTTTGTTTGATGGCAAACATTCATTTTGCTTTATCACCAGTACGGTACATAGATTTATTGATAATGGTAGTTATGACATGTGTGAAGGAACAAAAGATTTAAACTAGAAGTTTTGGTCAGTTTTCACATTGCATTTACTTAACACGGGAAGAGACTAGCAGCGAAGCTAAGACTGTAGATAATCAGTGACATTCAGTAACTTCAAGGAGCAATGGGTGGAGAAAAAAAAATGGTGACAACCCAGATTGGGTGGATCCAGCTTTAAGGGCAGTCTACACAGGAAGCTATTTGTCATGCAATTGTCCCTGACCGTTGGTTGCTATGTAGATACCCCCTATATAATGTATTTACCACCCCATCATATATCAATCACTGGTATTCTTTGCTCTCAAAATTGAACAAAAGTTTAGCTCGGGAATCATCCACTGGCTTTTTGGTCTATCACTGCTTGAAGTTGATGAATACAAGAGATGCTCTTTGGTCTCTGGTTGCCAAATTCCTGCTAGTCATCTACTTTGTTAAAGTAGTCAAGTGTTGACCAGAGAACGTACAACAACTTCAAGTGTTGATGGGCAAAATAGCTGATGACACAAAGCTCTCTGTTATTTCCGTTGCTGCAGGGACTTTTTGGTGGAAACAAATTGTATAATTTAGTCCTGAAAAGTTCCTCTAGTAGCAAAGGTCTTCTGTACTGGTAAGACTACAGTCATTCACTCTGCTGCTTCACCAAGGTTTCATTTTTACATATGACTGATTAAAGGTCACAAAGGCATCATTCACTGCTACATTTTGAATCGCATTTGTTTTTTGCATAAAATAAGAGTTGATAAAGGGTAAGTTTTCTTGCAGTTAAATCCCACACAGTGGGCATTTTTATTCAGTTTTTGTTGCACTCTTCATATTTTAAGTATCTGTATTTTCTATAATAACTTTCAGGCTGTGACTAGTTCTCGGAACATCTTCATCCAAGAGTCATGAGGCATTGGAAAAGGGGGAAAAAAAGGATGCATCCTTTCCTTTCTGCTTAATTTTGACTCCCATTTCCCTTATCTCCCAGATAAGCCGAAAGTAGGAACTCTCTCATCACATAGACCAAAAATAGAAGAGCATTGCAAGACCGCAGATTATGAAGTGATAGGCTAAGTACTGCAGTGCAGACATAGAGAAGAGGCTTTTGTGATGGAAGCTTTCTGCAGCTTCATGTACTGTAAAAGCTGCTCCCCCCCCGAATGTTGCAGCTGAATAAGACTACTGTGCTTTTTGCTGTTTGTTACCCCTGACCTTTTCTCCCGTGCCACCTCATCCCTCTAATGCAACACAGAAAATGAGGGAGAGGGAACACGAGATGAAGAGATATAATGCATAGAGCTGTTTCAGTTTCATAGAGTTTTATGCTGCCTCGCCTTTTTGAAGAACTGCTAATCTGGAACTGTGTCAGGCAGAGAGAACTAAGGCACGCACACACAGGAAGATGCTGCTGCAGTGTCTTACAAACCTTTGCTAATTAGATTCAGAGGTGACTCCGTCAACAAGACTTAGTTGACTCATTCGCTTACTACAGCAATATCTGTAATTGAAAGTGTGTGTGGACAGAAGGTCCAGCACCCCTTAGGTGAAGTGCCCTCGGGCATACTTGAAGATATGGCTTCTGTTATCCTCTGCTGCTATCATACTATCCACTTTCCCAGCCACTCCATTTCCCCTAAGGCATTGTGTTACATGTTCCATATGTTTATAAGGAACTGGTATTGCGTCTTAATATATTTTTTTTAACCTGTCGGGCAGTGTATCTTATTTATTTACTAATTTCATCCATATGAAATCAAGTCTTATACATGATTTTTTTTCATAACAAATCTTGATAACAAATCTGATGTACTAAAGTATGACGCAGCTGTTCAGCTCTGTGTACAACTGGAAAGGGATGTGCTAACAGTTCTCTGAGAGAAATGTTAGATTAGATTAGATAGAACTTTATTAATCCCTCGGGTGGGTTCCTCTGGGAAATTCGATTTCCAAAAAAGCACAGCACCGACAGAAGTTACAGAGTTATACACACACACATATATATATATATATAAATACAGAGACAATATAAATAAAATATACGAAGGGGATAAATAGAATAAATAGGAATAAAAATAAAAATACAAGTGAATTGCACATTTCAAGTATTGAGTCTATTGCACCGTTGACTATTTACAAAAGTATTGCACAAGGTATTGTACAGTGAGGTGAAGAGGCACTACAGCTTAGTTGTTCCCCCCTCCTTTGTCCTCCTGTTTCCCCTCCCTCTCCCCTCCAGAGAGGAGTTAAACAGTCTGATGGCGTGTGGGACAAAGGAGTTTTTAAGTCTGTTAGTTCTTGTCTTTGGGAGAAGCAACCTGTCACTGAACAGACTCTTCTGGTTGTTAATGGCCGTGTGCAGAGGATGCCTGGCATTGTCCATAATGTCCATCAGTTTCTTTAATGTCCTTTTCTCTGCCACTGTCACCAGAGTGTCCAGCTTCATGCCGACCACAGAGCTAGCCCTCCTGATCAGTTTCTCCAGCCTGGATGAGTCCTTAGCACATATACTACTGTCAACTGTTCCTCCAACACTGAGGGCCAACCAATCCTGATGTTTTTCTAACTCTGTTCCAGCCGTCAGATTGGTTCAGCACAGCACTATTGTCATTGCCATTGGCCTTTCGTGCCAAAACGTGGATGGAATGAATTCTATTGACTTTATATTGACCGCGTCTCGTTTTTCTATCAAGGAAAATTTACTTTGTGAAAACTGTCTTTATCTTTTTTCACCTAGCCCTATCCGAAGGCTAACCATGTCCAGTGTTTCTGTTGGTTTTTAGTTATGCTGATGTAAACAAAATATTGATTTTTGAAAAGTAAACAATCTGGAAGTGGAGACGCTATCCACGTTTTCATCCATCCATTTTCTTCCTCCATTGCACGAGAGATGGGGGTTACACCCCAGACAGGTCGCTTGTCTGCAGGGCTAACAGAGAGAAGAAACATTCTTGACTCTACTAGAGTATCTTTATATGAGGAGCAATTCAGAATAATGGCTTCATTTTTTATACTGGGCCCTTCTGCAGCTTCTGTCTGAAACTTTTTTTTTTCTCTGATTGGCTCCTCCTCTCAAACAGAACGCTTGACCAGCAGGTGGGTAGGGCTGCTGTTTAAGGAAATGCTGTGTGTCCAAGATGACCATATTAGGGATATCCAATTTCAGTGACACCCTGTAGAACCAAGCAGTAACAAAACTGACCTAGTTGAAACAGAAACAGCTTTTGACTCTGGGATTACTTATTTAAACAATGACCTTCTTGTATACTTGCTATGTTTAATTTGGATTTCTATAAGTGTGACAGTTAAAATACACGAGCAAGGAAAGTATTAATAGGTCCTTTTAATACTTCACCCATTAATAGTCATCAGGGGATGGGTGTGGGAATTTAACTTTGGTTATATGCTACTCTTTGCATTGACAGTACATGAGATACTGCGTTTTCTGTACTTGTCTATTGGAAGCTAATTATATAATAAATTCTCTGTGACAGGACTGACTTTTATTTGGTAGTAATTGTTATATTGCAGAGTCATTGAATTATAGTACAATCTCGTGTGTTATTCCCGGAAATTGGAAACTGCAGCGGCATGCAGTTTTGATCACTCTTAACTCAATATGTGAACAACTGCATCTGGACAATTACCTTAAGAGACTCTTGCAGGAGGATTGACCCTCAGATGGAGAGAGTGGATTTTCAAGGTGGGACATGAAGAATGATATGCTTTTAGGAGTCAAATTATCTAAGGAGTATTTTTCTAACTTCATTTTCCTTTGACCCGTCCTAACCTAACACATTGAACATCAAGAGACAAAATGCCTGTAAACTGTTCTCTCTGTTGCATGAACCTTATCTTAACAATCAGTGGGAGTGCCACAATCTCTCTCTCTCACACACACACACACACACACACACACACACACACACACACACACACACACACACACACACACACACACACACACACACACACACAGAACATTCCTTTGTGCAATTGGCTACAGGTAGAGTGCTGATATTTAAACTCAAGTCATCTCACAGTGCCCTGTCTGAACTGGAGAGGCTTGAAAAGCTTGTTCAGGTCTGCAGCCGGTGGCATCTGCTTTAAGGATCCAAATCACGCTGCAAAAGGCAAAGAAAATCAGCATTTATTTTTTAAACTTCATAGTTTGTCTGTTCAGTACACAGAATTTGACAGAATTGTCCTCCACCGCCCTAAAGGGACTGGAGCTCATTTAACTTGGATATAGGAGAATCGCAGACAAAGAAGCCACTTTCAGTGAAATAACCCAGGATAGCATATCTTTGATAGTTTTTTCCCCTCTGTCTTTCTGAACCTTTTAGCTCAAGTATTGCCAGCTGCAGTCACTCTCCTACTCTTAGATGTCTTCCTCTTGCAGTGTCTTTTGTCTGAGGTTTTGATGTTACAGCCTTTCATGTCAGAGAGAGACACAGTCTTGTCAGTGTTATTGCATCTTGAACAAAGGATCCTACGCCGACTCTTAAAATTGTGGCAGTTTATTATTATTTTTTAATTTTTTTTTTTTTTTTTTGGAGAATACATGGTCAGACTGTTTTGCACCTATTCACTGCAGGCCACTGTTCAACCTCCAAGAAAAAAACATGATCCTATAATATAGTAAGACATAATGGCCATAGCCTAGCTGCAAGCTAGTGTGTTTCAGCTTATTATTGTCCCCTGAGCCAGCAGGCTGTTAAAAGGCTATATTTTTATACAGCGGATTAACGTAATCCCTGCGATAAAATGACCTAACCATATAGCTGCCCTGCTTTGAGGGTATCTACAGTGTAGACAGCAGTATTATGGCCATATTTCTTTGCATTGGCTATAATTGTCCGTTTGCTATTCTGAGCTGCCACATCACCCTCAAAACCCTGGGAGACAGGTTTGACTTAGCTGATGCTATGATGGAAATGGAAATCTTTTGCTATAATAGTGAGCCACAGCAGCCGAGGCAGCTTGTCCCTTCTCCTTCCCCAGGGCTCTCTAAAATAAAATAGGAAGGGAAGTGCAATTCAGCAATTGCTTCTGTCATCCTCTCCATACCTAATAGAAAGCAAGTGGAGCATATTTCTGTCAAACATTGTCACATAAAATCATGATATTGCCAGCTCCCTTCGAACTATATAAAGCTACACAAAGCAGTATTTTCTGGTAGGCTGTTGAGCTACTGTTTGTCTATTTTGCATTGTACCTATCAGGCTGTTACTGAGCTACCTAATTTTACTTGCTGCTGTATCAATGAATATTTAATGAACACTCAATTTGTTTGGCTGAGTCAAACACCTACTTATGGTAATCTTGCCTGTCTGAGTAGGTACGTTTCTTAAAACTTGAAGAGGGTCTGCGGTGTAGTTGCTTATTGTTGAGTAGACCATAAATTATAAAGATGAAAACACTTTTCTGATATTTACTGCAGCACATAAAATAAATTCCTGTAATTTACCTTGCATGCACTGCTTTGTTTGTAATGAAAAGTCTACAAGACCTATCATTTTGAGACCTTAAAAGGTTTGCAAGGATCAAAGACAAAAAACGAATTAAAGGGAATGTGTTTCCACACGTCATTTTGAATGTTTCAAAGTTTCCAAAACAATATGAAAATTGGTCTCATAGATTTTTGTATTTGTATTTGTAGTTTATACAGCTTTTGTACCATGTGTGCTATATCATAGCGAATAAGCAGTGACCACATGCTTTAGGTGGATGAAGGTCAACTGCAAAGTGCTAAGTCATCTAGATGGATAGTTGAAGTGAATACTGGTGGTCTTGGATCATCAACTTTAGTGCTGCAGCAAACTGGATTTTAGTGGGGGCGTTGCCAGCGCCCGAGATTATATTCTCTTCCCATCTGTGGTTCTTTCTTTTCCTACTATCTGTCAGTGCTCTCTTTCACTCTCCAAATATTAATAGGTTCACTTTAGCACTTTGGATTTCTGGGAAGTTTTCATGATGTCACCGTCTCATTCTGAAAGATCTACGAATTGTTTTTTGAAATAATTTGATGAAGGCAGACTATATGAGTGATTTTAATTGTTTTAGCATGAATGTTTAAACTATTCTAATTAACAGACACAAAAAGCCCCCATTTTAGTTTTACTTTCCAGGGTAGTGTTCTGCCACAGAGGGTGGTCTTTGGTTAGAAACACAGCTTTCTGTTTACAGCTTTCTCTTCTCTACATTACTGACAGGCATGACTCACAGCTGATTTGCTCTATTCATGAGAATCTTTCATTTGCATCCCCATTGATTCTGGCAGTTGAGTCAGGTCCTCTGACTCAGGCCAGTGCCCGTTGATTCCACCTTCTGTGTGATAAAACAAACCTCTGGTTGTAGATGTTGCTTAGGAGATCTTCAGAGGGAGCGTTTCACCTGCCCACTCACTTAGTAAGCTTCATTTGAGGAAGAAAAGGGGAATAAAGCCCCTTATCCTAAGGCTGTTGCTCTTTGGCGCAGTACACACCACAGCTAAAAAGCAACCCAAATACTTTTGTTTCTGCACCAGCTGCTCTGCATGATTACCCCCTTCAAGTTTTTTGTGCCTGTGACCTAGCTGACCTCATGTTTCCACCGTAGCCCCCGTAGGCATGGCTATTCACAGCAACTCAGAGTACAAAAACCTGGCAGTGTAACCTGGAGGTTCTGGGCATTTAAAATAATACCGCTTTTACAGTTACACGCTTTTCAGGATACTCTGTCTGAAGTCACTGTGAAGGCATGACACTGTGCAAAAACCTGGGTTTGAAACAAAACAGTTCAGTATGTTCAAGGCATGCAATATCCTAAGACACCTTAGAAAATTGGTTTTATTGCTGCCTTATCAACTCCTCTTATGTGCTCATATTACAGATTGGGGGCATATTCCATTACGAGCCTTAAGCTTCTTAGCGCTTATCTTTTTATGAATGTATGATACTCGTACACTGACTTTTGATGTTTGTGTTTCCTGTCAGCGATTATATAGATTTTGGAATATCACACACATTTCAGATGCATATTTTTTTAAATCATCTGTGAAGGCTTTTGTTTGACTCAGCCCTTCTTACTTTAATTGTTTTGACAATTGTTGCCTATTATAGCTATAAAGATGAGTAATATCCCATATAAGTATTGATTTTTAGAGTTTATTTTAAAAGGTTGTAGGTGACTGTCTGCATTTGGATCCTTGCTGATAGACAGCTCAATTTTCTGCTCAGTGTCAGTGTGTTTATTTTCTGCAGTAGCTGGAGGCATACAAATTCCAATTTATTACAAACTGCTTCATTGAGATTGCCCATTTCTGTGTAGATTGATATAAACCAGCCTTGAGCAGCTGTCAGTCACACACTTGCATAAGAACCTAGCGGTTTGCTCATTCAGAGTGCTTGACGGGGTTTTTTAGTGTGTTTACATTGGGATGGAGGGATCTCTCACAGTGGTGACAGCACTAGTTGGTGAGTGAAATGGAATTTCAAGATCTGGCCTCTGGTTTTTCTGTTGACACAGAGGTATGAGACCTGGGAAGCAGATCTGCTATCAGTGAAGCTCACATATTATACAGTCTATACAAACAATGAACCAAGAGGAAATTGGACACCAATTCCAGAGAACTTTTATGTTTACCTTACTTCTACTAACTCTAACAGGATCCTCTCGCTTGTGATCTTAATTAGCTCTATCTAATCTACTGGGTTATCTGCTTCTCTCGCCTGCTGTTCCAGATGTTCCTGACTGTATACCTCAGTAACAATGACCAGCATTTTACTGAGGTTCCTGTTACTCCGGAGACGCTGTGCCGGGATGTGGTGGACTTGTGCAAAGAGCCGGGGGAAACGGACTGCCACCTATCTGAGATGTGGCGTGGATCTGGTGAGTGACAGTGCTCTTTTGTTTGTGGAGTATCTGAAGGAACAGGAGTCGGTGTGTGGACACATTAGTTCTTATTTTATTTAGACAAAAAGTGCTTTTTCTCATGTTGACCACTTTGTGGTTTGTGATTAGCTTTGTAGTCATCTGCTTGGCAGTTTTTAAAGTGTTTGTCTCTTTTGAATCTACCATGCAAATAGCGTAGAGCCCTAATCTCTGCATCAAACACAAGCGCCTAAACATTTCTTACATCTCTCAGGTGGGAGGTGAGGAGTGACGTTGAGATTTCATGCCTGCCTCATTTTCACCGTTTCTAAGAGTCAAAGAGTATACAACATCAGAACTCAAGGAGCCAGGCTTCATAGCCGTTTCCATGGTGATACTGCCATAGTAGTGAAAAAGTGCCAATTATTGTGTTTGAGTACTTCCAGGAGTGGTCTGAAAGGAGATTGATGAATACTGAAGAGATTGTCTCATTTTGTACCCATTCACCACAGGCCACTTTTGAATCTCCTTGAAAACACAGCAGTGACATTTTGCATCCAAATTAGATGTAAAGTTATAAATTATATTTATAATATTTTACTTAACTGCTTCATTTTGCATTTCTACCATTATTAAAAGATCAGTTTCACTCACCTCTACTTAAGCATAATGTGTCAGCTCATCTGTGTAATGAAATGCTCAAAGACAATGTCTGAAGAACAGCTGATGAGCTCAGTGCCAAGAGGCATAATTGACAGCACGTTATAGTTGTTTCCCCTGAAGTCATTGCTTAGATCAATGGCATGCAAACTGTGTTGACAAAATGAATCATCCTTCAATTTGGGTTAGACTGGATTCACTGAGTAAATGGCATGTGCAAACTTGACATGCATTCGTGTTTTAGCCAATCCAAGTGAAATATTATGAAAACTTGGGCTAAAATGTTTTATTTCGACTTGCAGAGAGACCTGTAGGTGATGGGGAGAGGATGCTGGATGTGCTCCAACGATTGGGACAGCACAGATCAGAGGTGCGCTTCTTTCTGCGTCACAACAGAGCTCCTAGCAGGGAATCAGGTAAGCAACTGTTTGAAATACACAACAGATAGTGAAAAGAGGCTTTAATGTCTGATACTGCTCACACACAAGAGTTATGATTGGGTGAGCACTGTCTCCAGAGGTGCCTGCTGTCTTTATAATGCCCTATTCACTCAATAAACACTATGGTATTTTTCAAACGTTTATCCAGAAGAGGGCTTTATATTTGGAGCCCTCAGATCCTTCATCCTTGCTGGAATCAGAGTGTCCGAGTCACACTATCAGAAGTCTGTTACTTTTCAATTTTCTTATTAACACAGAAAAGTCTAGTATTTTTTTCATAGACTATCCTCTCAACCCCGACTTGCATAACTAAGCCCTTTTTACCTCTCACAGCTTGAGTCTGGCCCAGGGATTAGGTGACTGTTTTCCCTTTGTGTTATCTTAGCCCGCTGTTGTTTTCCCACACTGAGAGCTTAGCTCTGATCATTATTTGCAACACAGCTCTGTATTAAATTTTTCAGTTACTGCATTTTTATGCGGGTTTATTTAGTCCTGTTGCCGTGTTTACATTAGTTACGGCAGTACGGATGTACTCTGTCCTGCCCTCAGGTTGCAGTTAGTTAAATGTTTATACTTCCCCGATACTGTTCGAGCATGCGCTTTTTATCCTCCGAGCATGTCGGAGGATAAAATGGAATGTCACCAATCTATTGGACTGCCAGTACATTTGAACTTCTTTTCATTAATCTAATGTTATGCCTGTGTCATGTCTGAGTAAGCAGCCACACTAATTATACTTTTTATAGACCTTTACTTTCAGCATAGCATAAATATGAAATGCAATCATTAACAAACAGGCACAGACAAAATTCTCAAGTTACTGGGCAAAAAAACATGATTAGTTTGAAGACTGCCCTAAACATGAATAATCTTACTTTTCTTCTATACTATTTTACTATAACACACAGACTCGGTAGTTAGTGACAAAGAACTAAACCTTAGAAAAGAAGGCCGAAAGAACTAAACCTTCAAAAGAGTTGTCACGCTTCACCAAATTCAGTGCCATGTGACAATAGTCAATGACACATAGGCAACAAAATGCCCCAGAAAATCATGGGTGTACTTCTGCTCTGTCATTGACTTGATCTATCTAAATGAAGTGAGGAAAATTAACGGAAAATTAATCACTGTGTGAATGTCTGAATGCTGTGACTATAACAGTTTGCGTCACTCTTGAGCTTAGCAGTGTCTTACATTCCCATCAGCGATTAACCAGCATCTATTAAACCAGTTATTTAGCTTCTGGAGCTGCAACCCATGAGGCTTTGATCTATGGGCTTGCATGAAGCTCTAATCGTGGTTGGTCAATCCTCTTTAAACCACATAAAGCTTCCTGTACTAACAATACTGAATGTTAAATTTGTTGATTTTCAGACATCTGTTTATAGCGATTAGTTTGTATCTAGCATGCATACTGTATGCTAGCAGTTAGACTATATAGTAAAGCTATTATGGGCTTTCATCATGGGATAATACTTTAGGGATAGGACCCAGATTATCAGACATGCATGCCAAATGCCAGTAAAACGGTTGGCTATATGGTTATATCTTCCTAGACAAGCATATATACATGCAGTAGTGTACCCACCCCACTAATAAGTCATTATTGATGAGGTTGAATCCCAAGAGATTTTTTACAAGTTACAAAAAGCACTGGGGTAAAGAAGTTAAAATAATTCAGCACTAGCCTCTCATTTTTTCAGCTGGTATACACCCTCCTCTATAGCATGTCAAGACAAACCTATAAATCTAAATGTGTATGACTGTTTGTCAGAGACACTGAAGGGCAAAAGGACAACAGGACGTTCCAGCCATTTTTTTTTTTCTTGTTGATCCTTCATTTCTTTTAAGGTGGTCTAAATTTTAATGTCTGACGAAATCTCCACTTATTTTCATTACTTAGGAGGATCAAGAGGCTCAGATTCAAAGAGAAATGGAGTGAAGGGTCCCCCAGAGAGAAGGATGGAGAATGGGGTGAGTTATTAACTTTTTTTCTGACAAGTGGTTGAAATGGTTTACACTATTTTACATTCATTCACATTGAATGGTAGCTGATGTGAATAATTAGAAACATGTCAATTTGGAACAAAGTCTATTTTTTTTTTTTTTTTTTAAATTTTACTAATAAGGGTCATGCATTTAGTATCGGCATAAAGTCTTCTCCCAAAATGTAATTTCTTTATACTTGACGAGTTGAAGTTAATTGTGTGCTCTGGGATACTGATTAGTTCCTTTCAGTTCTCACACCCTGCAGTGTTTTTCTGCAAAATTAATCAGTGCATCATAACATGGATATGACTGCAAAATGATTATTCTGCTGAGGATGTCTCCTTGGGGAATAAATATTGTACAATGAATTCTGAAATCTCCCCCCCCCCCCCCCCAAATGCTTAAACTGCTCCCCCTTTTAAGGAGTATAACTGAAACTACATCTGATGTTTCAGTAATCTCCCCGCATATGTTTTGCATTTTTTACTTTAGGCCTCCTGTTGTAATTTTATTTTAGACTTTTATAATGGGAAAAATGCCTTCAGCTTGAATATATATTTAAAACATGAATGTGTTTCTTTTTGTTCTTTCTTTCTACACAGGTGGCAACGCCCCAGATGGACATGACGCTGGCTGAGCTACAAGAGATGGCTGCCAGACAGCAGCAGCAGATAGAAGCCCAACAGCAACTTCTTGCCTCCAAGGTGCATAAAAAAGTGCAGTAGAAAGAGATGGGTGTCTATAAGAGATTAAGGAGTTAAGTGGAGACAGTATTGAAGTCAGTACTGGACTAAAAATGAGTTCATTTAGTATATTAAATGAGTACATTCTATTGTACTTATATAATGCATGTTTATGTAGAGTTTGTGATAGACAGGTAAGGCATGGGTGGATGTGGGCATAGTTTCATTTGAGAAGCCTGAGACAGTTTACTGTCTCAGGCTTCTCACTCTGCGGGACACATCTGATATCTAAACTTGTTTTTTACTTTGCTCAGGATTGATTGATTGACAAGAAGAAAGATATGATAGAAAATAGGTGTGATATAGTGAAATACTTAACTGAGTGCTTATTCCTTCCATGTTTTTTTTTGTTTTTTTTTTTTTTTTGTTGTTTTGCGGAAGCACTTTAAAATGTTTTTGTTCTTCTGAATCACCCACGCAGTATATGCAGTTTTATAGTAACTTTAAAAACTTTGTGTCTTCTTTTACTTCCTTAAATATGCTCCTAGGGCTGTGGTTTAGGTCCTTTAGGCATTTAAGCATTCACTTCCAAGCACTGTGTATACATCAGCACAGTATAACAAGTCCAGGAATGTGACTTCCAAGCAGTCAAGTACAAGCATTACATGTATACTTGATTGCTTGGAGTAAATAAAGGGGCATTGTCGTCATCATCACCTGACCCGTGGCTGGGATGTGCTTATCTTGGAACCTGCTGGGAGAGCTCTGTCATGTTTACAATATACCATGTGACACCTGAAGAGCGATGATTGATTCTGAAACCAATCAATTTTTAAATACCATTGCTAACATTTAAGCTTTCTGTAGTCAGAATTTGTTTGATTTGTTTGGTTTTTTTTGGTTTTTTTTGCTGGATCCAGTGGAAGTAATGCAAACTATCTCCCTCTCAAGCTCCCTCCCCCCCTTGATTTGTTTTCAGTACTTTCCACAGTTGCATCTGTTTCTGCTATTTAACTACCTGGGAATAGCTTCCCAAGGCTACCAGGGAAAGCAAGTTACTTCCTGATTTTCATTACAGCCAAGGACTTGTGGCAGGAAGTATTTTGCACTGAAAGCAAGGGTTATAGGCAAGCCAGTTATCAGTGACTTCATTTTATTTTCAGTAGCATTGCATTGTGCGAACATCATACACTCAACAAAAATATAAACGCAACACCTTTGTTACTGCTCCCATTCCCCATGGGATGGACGTAGAGACCTAAAATTCATTCCAGATACACAATATAACCATCCCTCCCAAACAGTGGTCACAAATCAGTCCAAATGTGTGGTAGTGGGCACATCTGCCATATTGAGATAATCCATCCCACCTCACAGGTGTGCCACATCAGGATGCTGATCTGACATCACGAGTAGTGCACAGGTGTACCTCAGACTGCCCACAACAAAAGGCCACCCTGGAATGTGCAGTTTTTTGCGCTATTGGGGGTCTGGGGACCCAGAACCGGTCAGTATCTGGTGTGACCACCATTTGCCTCATGCAGTGCAACACATGGTCGCATGGAGTCTATCAGATTGTCAATTGTGGCCTGTGGAATGTTGGTCCACTCCACTTCAATGGCTGTGCGAGGTTGTTGGATATTCGTGGGAACTGGTACACGCTGTCGTATACGCCGGTCAAGCACATCCCGAACATGCTCAATGGGTGACATGTCCGGTGAGTATGCTGGCCATGCAAGAACTGGGACATTCTCAGCTGCCATCTGCCCTGAACAATGTGAACCATGATTCATCCGTGAAGCGCACACCTCTCCAACGTGCCAGACGCCATCGAATGTGAGCATTTGCCCACACAAGTCTGTTACGGCGACGAGCTGGAGTCAGGTCAAGACCCCAATGAGGACGACGGGCATGCAGTTGAGCGTCCCTGAGACGGTTTCTGACAGTTTGTGCAGAAATTGTTTGGTTGTGCAAACCAATTGTTCCAGCAGCTGTCTGGGTGGCTGGTCTCAGACGATCTTGGAGGTGAACCTGCTGGATGTGGAGGTCCTGGGCTGGTGTGGTTACACGAGGTCTGCGGTTGTGAGGCCGGTTGGATGTGCTGCCATATTCTCTGAAACGCCTGTGGAGACGGCTTATGGTTGAGAAATGAACATTCAATGCACGGGCGACAGATCTGGTTGACATTCCTGCTGTCAGCATGCCAATTGCACGCTCCCTCATTGCTTGTGGCATCTGTGGCATTTTGCTGTGAGACAAAACTGCACATTCCAGGGTGGCCTTTTGTTGTGGGCAGTCTGAGGTCTGTGCACTACTCATGTTGTCAGATCAGCATCCTGATGTGGCACACCTGTGAGGTGGGATGGATTATCTCAATATGGCAGATGTGCCCACTACCACACATTTGGACTGATTTGTGACCACTGTTTGGGAGGGATGGTTATATTGTGTATCTGGAATGAATTTTAGGTCTCTACGTCCATCCCATGGGGAATGGGAGCAAAAACAAAAGTGTTGCGTTTATATTTTTGTTCAGTGTAGAAGGAAAAATGTACCTATTGTCTGTTCAGAGGAAGATGAACCAGGAAAAACTTCTATCAGTGGCCCTTATATGTGTAGCCCACAAACATTTAAGCACTGTACATAGTGCAGTCATGCATGAGGAGGGATGTGTTTGTTTAACTATATTTTTTTTTAACAAGTGCTCTGCTTCCCCTTTGCTCTTTCTTGTCTCTAGGAACAGCGGCTGCGCTACTTGAAGCAGCAAGAGCAGCGTCAGCAGCAACAGGCATCTGAGCAGGAGAAGCTCCAGCGCCTCAGAGAGAACATTGAGAATCAGGAAGCTCGGCTCAAGAAGGTCCGGGCCCTCAAGGGTCAGGTGGAACAGAAACGTCTCAGCAATGGCAAACTGGGTGAGTTCATTAACTTTGAATTCACGACTGGATGCCTGCTAAGAGTATGGTGTGAACCATTAAAGTTTGAAATTTATTTTGGATTAAGATGCGCTGTATTTCTGTGACGGACTGTCAACATTATATTGTTTGTCTCTCTTTGCTTTCTTTCTTCTTACCTCTGTCATCATCACGCTCAATCCCTCTCCCTTTCCAGTGGAGGAGATAGAGCAAATGAATAACCTGTTCCAGCAGAAGCAGAGAGAACTAGTGATGGCTGCGTCCAAGGTGGAGGAGCTCAACCGGCAGCTGGAGTTGCTCAAAAATGGCAAAATGGATAACTTCCATGACAACCAGAGCTCAGTTGCAGAGCTGGACCGCCTCTACAAAGAGCTACAGGTGTGAAGTAATAAAGGAAAATTCAAGTCCAAACATATTACTTGTTTAAAATTAGCACAGTTTTTGATTTGTGTTTGTGCTGGTTGGTCAGCTGAGGAACAAGCTCAACCAGGATCAAAACTCAAAGCTCCAGCACCAGAGAGAAAGTCTGAACAAGCGCAACCTGGAAGTGGCTGCTATGGACAAACGGATCAGTGAGCTCCGAGACCGGCTGTGGAAAAAGAAGGCAGCCCTGCAGCAGAAAGAGAACTTGCCCGTAAGTATTATTGCACCAAAACTACATAAAACAACAACAAACAAATAAACAAAAAAAAAACCCATCGCTTTAATTGTTATATGGCACCCTGACAATCTTTCAGGGTACTAATTTTAATTTCTGGTACTAACTAGTAGAAATGCTTTTGATCAGAACTCCCCCTAGTGGCCTTGTGATAAAAAGCTGTTTGTATCTCTACGTCTGACATTCTGAGCTCAAGCTTCTCACACTTTCTTTCCTCTGTTTGGAGATGGTCAAGTGACGCTCCCCCCCACCCCTCCTCACTCACTCAGAGCAATCAGTTCCTATCTGTCTTTTTCCAATATTGGATCTTGGTGGGAAAGGAAGGTTGTTCTGATCATATAAAGGAATTGAGTTTGATTTTTCACTCCCACTCCTTCACTCGGTTGTGTTTTCAGTCCCATTTGACAGAAACAAAGCCAGAAGATGAGAGAGGAATAGTATGTGCAGACTTCCTATCACAGACACGCAGGAATGTCAGTGAAGATACTATCTGTTTCTGGTGGGGCTTATAAACATGAAAAGTGGAAGAATTCAGTTGCCTTTTTAAACCGTCTTTTATGCAAACATTTATGGCAAGATTCAACACACATTAAAAATCAGAAGGCTGAGTTAAGGCAGTCTGTGGTGGTAATCCTGTTTAGTGTTGAGGTATCAGTTCTGATCTCAGTCTCTGGTGTCTTTCTACTCCCCCCCCACCCCACCCCACCCCGTTCTAAAAGATGTTTGAAGGTTGCCATGGGACTGTAAATAAATCAACATAGATTTTTATGAAACAGAATGTGAGAAGAAAAGTTACCATATTTACTGCTTGAGGTTAACTCTCAGGGTGGACAGAATAAATAAAATAAATAAATAAAAAATCCTGATTGGTTGATATTGTGCTTTCACCTTCTCAATTACATGAGTCACTGTAATCTGTCCTCTATGCACTTATTTAATTATGTTCTCCTAATCGGGGCTTTATTGGCTTCCAGCACGAACTTTCTATTACAACTCAAACTTTTAACGACAAATATTATTTTTCATTAAAAGCTGATACAGTTGTTATGTTTTATCTGTGTTTTTAGATTCAAAATACAGCCTCGTGAGTATTTGGTTTGCAGTATTTACTCAGCCAAAACAGTGTTGAAGATTAAAAGTTAAAACATAAATAATACATTTTAGAAGGAAATTTAAATCTGTTTTAATTGTTTAGATAATGAGCAACTCGTGCCTTACTTTATAGCCTTCTGGCCTCTTTATTTAATGTCATATGTAATAAAGGAGAAGCAGTACATAGAAAGGTGTTTATGTGTGCATGTGTGTTTGAGAGGAAAGCTTGAATAGGGGCTCGTGAGGTGATTTACCCACACCCTGCCTAGAATCATAATGAGTGAGCCTTTTTCTCACCAGCACAAAGACACACTCCATCCAAGCTGCTCTCTCCTCCTACTAAACAGCAAGCGTCCGGCTAACATCACCCAGCAAACACGTCTGAACATACTGACCAAGAGGTAGTCTGAGAGCTGCCAGCTGAGAGTCATCTCACACCATCTTAGTCACATACTTCAGAAAACAGTGAAAAGGGCCAATACTGGATAGGGGGGGAAAGGGGGGATTATTTGGTATTTTGAACTTCTGTTGCATGTTTGTGCTTTTGTTTTCTCAAGAATGGCTATCCTGGTAAAGAGAGGGCTTCAAAAGAAACACACCTTCAGGTAACTAAACTAGTATTGCAGCTATACATACGTACCTGTTTGATTTCTAAACTGAATGTGATTTGGCTTCAGACTTTGTTAGTTTTTGCATTTGTTTAACTTTTGTTGCTCCATTCATTTGATGGATAAAACCTACAATGATCATTTTTTTTAAAGGGAAACGATATAGGACCAGCTTTTGTTGAGCTGTAAGAACTCGTGCCAACTTATAGGTGAACATTGATCAGTCAGTTTTCTAAATGTGGATAATTTTTTTTAAAAAAGGCATGAATTGCTGTGTTTATATTGAAGGTGCTGTCCTAACTTAATAAAGCAACAACATTTAGGAGACTGCTGCGCTGCTCTGGAGTCATTAGATCTTAAAATGTTTGGTTTTTTGTGTGTGTGTGTGTGTGTGTGTGTGTGTGTGTGTGTGTGTGTGTGTGTGTGTGTGTGTGTGTGTGTGTGTGTGTGTGTGTGTGTGTGTGTGTGTGTGTGTGTGTGTGTGTGTGTGTGTGTGTGTGTGTGTGTGTGTGTGTGTGTGTGTGTGTGAGAGAGAGATAGTAGTTCAGCAGTAACTTAACAGCCATTGCTGAGAAAGTAACTGGATATCTATGAAAGTGTTTTAAGACACTAAGGTTGGAGATGTCAGTCGGTTATTCCAGCATTTTTGTTCTAGATTATAACACCTGCTCTGCTGCACCTATTCTTGGGTTTTTGCCTTCTTGTGGCATTTATCAACATTTGTTTCTATATGACAAATCCTACACACTTGGACTCCTTGTCTGGCCATCTTTCGGTTTATACACCACCAACTGGCATAAATACAAAGGTCCCACACTAAGGTTCTTGAGAGTAAACTTCACAAAACAAATGATCATTCTGAAAAAGGCTGAACACTTCCTTGCTCACAAGAGTTAATCCATGTTTGTTTTGGAGGAATAAAAACATGGCCTGCTCTGGCACCACGCACAGGCTAAAGTGAACTTTTCACCCACCAAGTAGAAAAAACTTGTATAGGAGAATTTTCAAGTTTCCCATTTTTTTCATCCACTGTGTATTTGTTTAAGTAATCGACTTAGGTGCCTTTCATTTTTGAAAACTACATTTTTCAAAATTGTTGTCAGCGTGTTTTCTGTGGACTCATTTCAGCAGTTTACAGTTTTGATTACCATTCTGTCATTTATGTTCATTTGTCTAAATATTGTATCCCTTTCTGTGGTTTACTGTAATACAGGCTCTTTAAATTGCTCTCACTAACCAGTCTTCTTTTTACTTTCTCTACCCTTTCACTGTACAGTTGCCCTCCGATGCCCAAGCCGGACAGCAGTCGGGTCCGTCTCGTGTGGCAGCGGTCGGTCCGTACATCCAGTCGTCCACTATGCCGAGGGGCCCAGCGAGACACGATTTGCTTGTAAAACCTGCCTACCCAGACGGCACTGCCACCCTCCCAGCCCACGAGCCACAGAGCAAAGCGGGGACAGGTGAGCACCCAGACTGTGCAGTCTGAAGTGCTGCTGCTCTTAAAAGTTTTTCCTTTTCTGATTTTGACTCAAATATCAGGCTGTCATCTTTACATCACCAGCTAAATTATGTTTCTTGTTTGTTTTTTTTTGGTTTTTTTTTTTTTTCAGTTAAATACGTTTTGTTAATTTCAGCATGATGATAGGTAAAAGTCTTTTCACTCTTCAGTAAAGGAGTAGAAAAGTGCTGTATAAAGAGCAGTTCATTAACCATTTACCATTTACAGCAGGAGCAAAGGAGTCTGGGACACCTGCTGGTTGTGATGTCTTTTTGAGCTCAGAAGGTAGCTAGTTACTGCCTGGGTGCTGTGCTGTGATCTAGCATGGCTTAGCCTGAGCTTCATAGTCTTTTGTTTTTTTGGGATGTTTTTTTTTTTTTATAAAACACTTTTTTAGGTTTTGAGTAAAGTAGTTTGAGTTTTTGTTTTGCCAAAGTGTGTCTCGCATGCCTTTCTTAATATAGATTCAGAAACAGCTATACAGAAAATTATTTATACCATAAGAAATTAAAACTCCAAACAATGCTACTTACCTTTATTTTATTAAGGCTGCAAATTTGTCCCTAATGTAGTTGCTCCTGTGCTGCTTTAAAATCAATCTGTTTCACATCTTGTTACATGGTAAACTGGGGACAGCACTAAGGTATGTTCTATGTAATGGAAGTGAAAGTGTGATCCAACCAATGAGACCAGAGCAACATATTGTTCTTTCTACCATCCTCCACACTGTAATTCCTTCTTATGCGCTTCATCTCTATCTTGTGGGATGAGAGAGTTACTCTCTCATCCTAAAACTGGTCCGTCAGTAAGACTTTGTGCCAGCAGTATGCTTCAGGTTATTAAAAATGAATGATCCAACACCAAAATTAGTCATTACAAAACAACAACAGAAGAAATCGTCATCTCATGTTTTGCTATTTAAAGCAATTTCACATACCAAAAGTGAACGGAACAGGCATCTCTCCAGTCTGTTGTGTTGTTGCATGCAATTATTTCTGCATGCTGAGTTGATTTGCAGTATGGAAAGAAGAGAGATAGGGATGGGCGGGGATGAGAAGGGATCTGCTCTTTCTATACACCCATTCCCATTTCCTCTCTATCAGGGACGTTGTGCACAGTAACAGGCAGGCTCCTGGGGGTTGTGCTGTGGTCTGCATGGCCCCTTGGGGGGCCCAGACTGGGCCCATCCAAAACCATGTTTAGAACCAGAGGAGATCTGGAGCTTTAAGGCTACTTTGTTTTTTGTTTTTTTTGTCTTTCGAATGCATCTTCCTCAGAAGCCATGTTCTTGCTTAAGCCTCTGAAAGAGCTGCGGGCTAAAAGAAAAGGTACACACTTGTGTTGTGTGTGTGTGTGTGTGTGTGTCTGCACATATGCGCTTCCCGATATCTTTGCTTAGATGTTTTCATTTTTCATGACTGTTATCTTCACCAAAAACGAGTTTTTTATCATTTTCTTGCTGGATCGTTGATCCCGTTTGCTTGTTTTGCTGCTGTTTGTTAAAGCGTGCTTGTTGAGTTTCCTCCTCAGTTCTTTCTCTGCAGCTCTAAATGGGTCAGTTGGAACAAACACATAACCTTCACTTGAACTGACATCCTGGGTGGACTGTGACCAACCCAATCTGGTCTGGACTGGTCTAGAAAAATATATGGGGCTGTTGGTGTATTGGTACAGCCCTTCTTCTAATGGACCATTTAACTAAAGTGTGTAGAAACTGTGACGGAAGTCATGGTTTTGCTATGTGTTGCTACTTTTGCTAGTTGTAAGATACCCCTCCATGCTTTTGTGGAAATCTGACCAGAGATTTTCGCAGACATGGAAGCAAATGAGCAAATGAAGAGCAATGCAAAATGCCACAAAATCTGTTGTTTTTCAAAAAAGGTTTGTTATGTATGACACTGCACAACACAAAGCTCTATGAACTTTGTGTTTATAATGAATGAATTTCTGTGTTGATGCTTTAGTTCATTATTTCTTTAAAAACCGATTGTATCTCATTTTATACTTTATCTTCTCTGTCCTCTTCTGCTGGCTCACCAGGCCTTCAGCCAGGGAAACTGGCAGAGTGGAGTTCTTCAGGTCCAGAGCCCAACACCAATGGTCACGGTTCTGCTTCAACACTGCCACGAATGAACTCTCACTCCAGCTCTAACACAGACCAAGGTAAAGACACAGGCACATACTGCACACGTGCAGAAATAAAGTGTAATCCCTTCCTGTTCCTATAAAACAAGATTTTTTTTTTTCTTTTCTTTTTTTTCCTCAAACTGTGTTGAAACTAATTTCTTCATCATCTTCTCCGTTTGTTTTGTGGCTAGATGATTCAGAATTGAAGAGGGACAGGAAAGTGCGTCCATATTCCATGTTTGAGCCAACAGAGGCTCCGGCTACCTCCCTCCGCAAAAACCAGAGCAGTGATGACCTTGTCAGGGATGCTCAGGTGAGGGGGAATGAAAACACACTTTTTATATCATCATGAGAAAAAAAAATACTAGAAAGATTTGTTAATACCTGTAGAAAAAACCCTAGCTTATTTACTATCTTTCTCTTTCCTCAACTTCCATCAGTCGGCTCCCAAAGCTCCAGTCAAGGTACCTCCCCCTGTCCCCAGCAAACCGAAAGGCCCCGTTATTGTTCCCTATGGCAAACCAGGCCTCAACACAGGCACCTTCCCTAAAGCCAAGCCCCACAGCCAGCAGCCCCACACCGCCCAGAGCCGCAGCCCTCACCCACCGTCACAGAGCCAGACACTCCCTCTACCCTCCAAGCAGGACACTCCACCTGCAGCCACGGTACGGCCCTTCACCTCAGACCTCCCCTCCTCCAAAGAAGCCAACCTGAGTAAACCGCAAATCGTAGCTGCCAGCTCCATTTACTCCATGTACACACAGCAGTCGGGTTCAGGAAAGCCTTTCCTGCCTGTTGTGCAGGGTTCTCTCAACAGGGCTCAAAACCGCACCAACGGATTTGTCAGTGGTAAGAATATACATTAAGCATCTTTGCATACACAGTTGATGTAGATGGATTCATATATAAAAATTGAAAAGGAAGTTTATCAAAGTCCTGAATCTGTCCTCAGAATCTTTTTGTATTCCACACTAACTCTGTAAAATAATATAGCCCATTCATTTAATGAGGAAGACGAAACGGGAAAAAAACCCCTACTTGTTGTAATTAATGAATTAAAATAAATACAAAAAATAATCAAATACATTGTTATTATGAATTGCAACTTAATAATAGAAAGCATAATGATTATGCTGTGACATGGTGAAGGCTGCTGTAAAGAAGCTCCATCCTCTGAATATCAAGTTAGTAGAAGTAGAAGGGAGAGAAGTGGTGAAATGTGTCCAAAAAAGAGCTATGCACCAAAAAATTTCTTCTTTTTTTCTCTCTCGCTGTCTTAAACACTTGTTTCCCGTTTTTTGTTTGTAGTGTATCGTAAACCACTGATCTCCAGTGGAGGCTCCCCACATCCAGAGAATCCATACTTAGAGCGTCGCTCCCCAGCCCCAGAAACTGAACTTGACAACAATGGAACCAACAACACAGGCTCCAGCTCATCTGAGGGGCAGCAGCCAGAGACAGAGCGCATCCCCCGGCCACTCAGCCCTACCAAGCTGCTTCCCTTCATTTCCAACCCCTACAGGCAGAGCGATGGTGACCTGGAAGCCCTGAGAAAGAAATTCTACAATGCCCCTCGGCCTTTGAAGAAACGCAGCTCCATCACTGAACCAGAGGGTCCGGCAGGGCCCAACATTCAGAAACTCCTTTATCAGAAAACTACCCTGGCAGCTATGGAGACCACTGTGAACACACCAACCACTCCCACGTTTACTGGAGAAGCAGCGAAAGCGGTGGAAGGATCAGCCGGACCACATGGTCCAAGCCTTCCGACTGGCACCGAAAACTACCCATCAGAGAGAGGACAAACTCAGGAACCCTCACAGACCACAGGTATCAACACTCCACTCCCAGCCTTTACTGAACAGCCCTACACACCACCGGCCATCCTGGAGACTGAGGAAATTATTCCCCCTCCTCCACCATCCCACCCAGCCCCAAGGCCAGATGATGCTCTTTTCCCACCGCCACCACCTCCTGGTCTGGAGGACACAGAACCTAGTTTGCCCCCTCCACCTCCAGAAGGCTTCCTGGAAGAATTCCCCCCATACCCACCACCTCCATACCCCAGCGGAGCAGAGCAGGACAGCTTTGGAGAGGACACCTTCAACATGAAAGCACCTGAGGTCACTGGACAGGTCACTCTGCCACCGGTATGAATCTTAATCTGTAGAATCTCAATTATAACATGGCTGTTAGCTGTTTGTTTTTGAAAGAAGAACTAGTCATTGCAGTCCACAGGAGACACTACCTGTGTTTGTATTTGTGCTGCGTGCATTTTGTAAATCCTCTCACATGTTTGTTAGGGGCACATCATGAGTTACACTTGGCCCTGCTGAACACCAGTGACCTGCTCTGGTGTTATATAATTGAATAATCACCATCAAGTACTGCTATTGTTTCAGGAGAAAATGGGCTTCATTCTGCTCTCTTTAAGCCGATATCCACCCCGCTTTGCGCAGTTTACACATTCTCTTAAAAATAAACACCAGTTTACTTTTTCTTGTTGCTTAACTCCTTAAGCGGTTTTGATCTTAAGGTAGCAGGTTGTAACACTGAGAAATCAGTGTTATGACCCATTTTCCAGCCCAGTCCCCTCCTTTTGTCACCTCAATTTGAAAGCTAAAGAACCTTTTTTCCATATCGGGCTGCATAATCGTGGTATTGGAGGAATTAATTAGTTTTTTTCAGCTTGCGTTCATAAACTGGATTAGCTCGCTGGAAGCACAAGTCCCTCATTTGCTTTAAGCCCACACTGAGGGCAAGAGCAAGTGGACGTCTCCTCTCTCTGAGATTTATATTTTTTTTCTGTGCTGTTCAAGATCGTTTATGTGTATGTGATACACTATTATGGTTGTGTCTTTAGGGAAAGAGGACCAATCTGCGCAAGCCTGGTTCTGAACGTATCGAGCACAACATGAGAGTCAAGTTCAACCCACTGGCTCTGCTGCTGGACTCTTCTCTGGAGGGAGAGTTTGATCTGGTTCAGAGAATCATCTACGAAGTAAGAAATCTCTCCCACAAGCTTGTTATATATTATATTGTCACTCCTGCTGGTAATCTGCTCTGGTATTATACTAGTATTTCACTTCTTGTGGTTTTTGAATCACAGGTGGAAGATCCAAGTCAGCCCAATGATGAAGGCATCACTGCTCTACACAACGCTGTCTGTGCCGGCCATACGGAGATCGTAAAGTTCCTGGTTCAGTTTGGTGTCAATGTTAATGCCGCTGATAGTGACGGCTGGTAAGTTCATGCTCGCTGCTGAGCACATTCATTTTATTTTTGCTTTACTGTTTTTCTTTTTTCCTAATACGTGTCACATTTTCTCCTCTTTGTTTTTCCATTTTTTTCTTTATTTTTTCAATTAAAATAAATAGGACACCTCTTCACTGTGCTGCATCCTGCAACAATGTGCAAGTGTGCAAGTTCTTGGTGGAGTCTGGAGCAGCAGTGTTTGCTATGACTTACAGCGACATGCAAACGGCAGCTGATAAATGTGAAGAAATGGAAGAAGGCTACACCCAGTGCTCTCAGTTCCTCTATGGTCAGTAAAAGCTGTTTTGTCTCTCCATTATTGTTTCCTGTCTTGTGAATGTTGTTTTTTTCCCCCCTCCCTCTTTCAACAAAAACTCAGTGTTTAAAATGTCATTTTTCCTCAGGCGTGCAAGAAAAAATGGGTATCATGAACAGGGGTGTGGTCTACGCCCTTTGGGACTACTCTGCTGAAAACCCTGATGAGCTCTCGTTCCACGAGGGAGACTGCATGACCATCGTCCGCAGGGAGGACGAAGATGAGATCGAGTGGTGGTGGGCGCGCATGGGCGACACTGAGGGTTACATTCCCCGCAACCTCTTAGGGGTGAGTTATGAATCAGCGTATTATCAGTGTAGTATTCTAGGTGTTAAAATGTGGATTATTAATATGTTTTTTGTGTTGTCCTCTACAGCTCTACCCCAGAATAAAACCAAGACAGAGGACGCTGGCTTAAAATACAGGAATCCCTGCACATTTCCACTCTGGCAGAACTTTGAACACACACATATGCACAGGCTTTAATAGACTGGTGAAGAAAAGGACACCTTGTGAGATGATAAGATGAGGACAGACCAAACAATATGAAGGATCAAATGTTTCCGGCACTTTTCTGTATCGACAAAAGAGAGGGAGTCACCCTTTCTTATTTTTTTCTTTTCCTTTCTTCTTTTTAATTACAGGTCACACTGTGTACTGTGTGCTTATGACACTAAAGGCTTTCTTTTCATTTATTTCCACTGCTTTTGTATTTAGTGTCTGGAATGTTGTCTGATGTCACAGTGGGATGTAAAAGGAACAAACAGTATTTTTTATTCATTGAAAGTGATTTTTACACATTGGAGTAGTCTTTTAAATCTTATGTCTGGAATACTGGTTATTTTTTAACAAACCCTACGACTCTGTGTTGCATGAGGTTAATGAGTGGAGGGTGATGATGATGCTTTTGAAACACTCTGTTACTGTGACAATCTTTCAGGGCGTATTTGTCATCGCCTGTGTTAAGTCACTGTGCCTCTGTACAACTGCCCTGGAGCTGTAAAGTTTCGGCCGTGACCACTGCTGTTCTGGCTAAACAATTAGAAGAAGAAATAACAGCTGGGGGGGGGGGGAATACAGCGCCGAAGCTGTTTGCTTTATCTCTTGCTGTACGTTCTGTGGTCAATGACACCTCAAAAGCTGGCTTGCTTTCCTGCAGTTGCACGTGGTTGAGATGCCACAGATGATGTGTATACATGTGTTTCTGTCATAAAAGTTAGCTAAATGTCACTGTAGTAGTTATTTTATTACAAAACTTCATAAGAGGCTGTCTGAGGACACAGGAGAATAACATGCAGTATGAGTTTGATACAGCCATTCTGTGAAGACAAAGCTGTCACAAACCTTTTCCAAGTAAAATCGATTCCTAAAAGCAAAAATAATTAAAATAAGATGTAGCTTGAAATATCTCAAGACTCAGCTCACCACATATCAATCAGTGCTGATGTATTTATTTTTTTTGTTACGTTTTTTTTCCCTTAGCCATTTTGTCAGAATTGTAACCACATATGTATTGTAGTATTTCAAACATTTACAATAAAAACTTTGTACTAAGTCGCTCTAATGTAATTTCTTTTCAGGTGTCTTACAATCAAAAGGAATCAAACATGAATTAACATTAAGCCACACATTTATATGCACAACAAAAAAAATTATATAATCAGTGTGGGGGGAAAAAAATTCTTATGGCCTTGTTACAAGTTATTCGCTGCCATCTGCTGGACAGTAGTTGACACTACATAGTGATTTTCTCGTCTTCACGGGCTCTGTTAGTCATTATAAAGCGTGGACACAAGATTTGAAACTGACGTTAACACAAGTATGTGCAGTGGTAAATAGATGAAGCATGAGTAACTTTCGCTGACTTGAGACAGAGACCTTTTTAGTGATTCTTTGTGAAGATGCCAACGAGGAGCTGTTTGTGTACATGCCCATCTTGCATCCATATCAACACACAAAAACCGGTGTACCAAAGTGCTTACCTATCTAATCAGCCAATCACATGGCAGCAAGTCGATGCATTTACAATGGGGAGAAAAAGGTGACAGAAGGGAAGAATGTGGCATGATTGTTGGTGTCAGAAGGTGTCAGCCTATTAATATGATGATTTTTTTTCTGGGTATTTTCTTACTAAAAGGCAGATGTGTGTCATCGGTATTGACTCATCTTAGGACTGACAAGAGAACAGTGTTCTATATCACATTAATTATTCTACTGTGGAAGCAGCACAAACAAACATTATTAACAGTAACAAGACATTAGGGACATTGAAAATCCTTCTTATATTACACTTCAGTGTGTTTAAAAAAATTACTGAATGTTGCAGTATAATGACTTCATTTCCTTTTAATCACCTTTCTCCAAATGAGAGCAGAGCGTATGGTCCCAACAGAGTGGAGCCAAGGAAAGAGCATTATAGTTGGTGTATCAAGTGCTGTGTGTGCTATTTCGTCTTCTTCTGCAGGGTGAACAAATAACAGGGCTGATGTACTGCTTATGAGGTAATGTTAAGCCTACAGTGCACTTATATAACGTGCTATTGAGATGCTTATTACATGTTTGTTACCTGATTATTACAGTCCAAAAGGGAGGAGCCATCAGTTCAAATTTAAACGGATGATGCTATTCAGTTTCGCTTTCTAAATTTCTTTATTGCTAAAAGTTGGGAAATCTGTCACAGTACATGTAAAACTGTCACATTACATTAGAAAAGTGCAACTAGTTAATTCCACAAAGAGAAGAAAACTTCAAAGCCACTGCAGCAGCACAGTTCAGCTGATCAAACAGCCTGTCCACAAAGAGAACAGGTCCAGCAGAGCTCAAAGTGCAAATCAACTTTGGTCATTAATTTGAGTCATTTTTTTACCCACAGTATTGGATTTTAGGTGCCTGGTAAATCCCATTTTAACAGTTATAACTCAATAATGTCTTTGGAAAATATTATTATAAAATATACGTCAGTGATGGGCTTATATGGTATAATATACAGCCAGATCACCAGCTTCTTCAAGTAGCATGTGCTAATGACAGATAAAGATACCTGTTGAACAAAAACAAAACAAAAAAAAAAAAATCTGCCCTGTTTGTCTGTAGCTCTCTGAAAGGTAATTCCACACATAGTGAGGCAATTTCCATTCAAAGTCATATTTCTAAACCTTAAATAAATTGCTATTGTAATTACTTAGTTAAACATGTTGAATCTTTGGAGTTAATGGAGCAGAGTGTGCAAAATCCTTGCTGAATTAAAACAAGGAGTTGAGATAAATGGCTGAATTCAGCAGCAACAGTGCCCTCTGAACATGACAAACTGCATCCATTATCAATGCATGCATTCATAATACATTAAAACTTCGGTATAAACAAGTGTATTATGACAGATAGCGTCTGCAGTTTTCTTTCATAATTCAGCTCCAATTGATCTCTGCAGTCCAGCAGAATGAGCCCTTTGTGTTTTTATATAAAGACCTACAGGGCTCGTGCATTAGATTAAATACAGTCCTATGTATATCAATTCTTGGGATAGCAACAGGGGAGAGTGAAGGAACCGGTTTTCCTCAAAGACGCCTTCATTAAGTGTATAAAAAACATTTGTATTTCAGTTCTCACAAGAAGTGAAATCCTGCTCACCATGAATATTACCACATCTAAAAATGCTATTTTTAACCAGGGGTCTGGATGGGACCAAAAGCTATAGGCATGAGAGAAGAGATGGGGAGTCACAGGAGCAATTGCCTCTGCATGCCTGGATGTGGGTAATGTGACTCTTCTAGTAGCACACAAAAAGGAATTTATTAAACGGGACAATTGTAGCAAAGACCACAGGAACATCTTTAGTTTCAAACACATGCTGTTCTCTGCAGTATGCAAATATACATCTTGCACAGCCACACAACTTTTAAAGGTGGTGAACCCACAACATATACTCAATGCACACTTTATTAGGTACACTTGTTCAACTGCTCATTAATGCAAATAATCATCGAATGCATCTAAACAGCAGTAATCAAATATATTTTTGCATGTATATTTTGCGGGTATAGGAAGAATGAGGAAGAAAAGGTGTTTTTTTTTTCTTTTCTTTTTTTTTTCTTTTTTTTCTTTCTTCTTTGCATAGTGTCGATCAGGTGATCTTTTTTTTTTTTTTTCTTTTTTGGCCTGTCCCGTTTGGCTCTTTTGCCATCAGAATTGTTGTCTAAAGGCAAAGAAAGATGCCCAACGGATTTACTTTACCAAACTGACCATCCCAGCCTTGCCGTAATGGTCCATTTGATTCACCTTTTATTGTTTCTTTTATTTTCACTTACTGAATACGGGACAGACTTGACTGGGGGAAAGAAGGGGAGAAAGAAAGAGGGAAAGAGAAACAGCTGAGAAGAGGGACGGGGGAGAAGGGCAAAAGACAAAAACCAACAGAACGGGCAGAGAAAAAAAAATGCATATATCAATCACCTGGATCACCTGCTGAGAAAGAAAAAAGAAAGCAAGCAGAAGAGAACAAGAGTAATAGAATAAACAACATCACAATGATATATGGGAATATGACAGTAAATACTAAATGTTAAACATTATTGTGCAGCACATAAGATCAACAGAACACAGTGTGCTTTGAGGTAGGAGCCAAAAAGGGTGTAGTTTGTGGGTGTGATCACCCGTGTGTACACCTGTGAGCATGGACGCGCTTGTTTTTTGAGGGAAGGAAGGGAGGGGCAAGTGACCCCTCCCTGGGGCCAGCTCCCCCGCTGACCCCAGTAGGCACCCCCATACTCCGCGACCCGCCAGGGAAAGGGGGCCCAGGCCCATCCAGACCGGGGCCCAGTGCAGCAGCGCCGCCCGGCCCCACAGAGCCCGGGACAGTCCACCCAACCCCACCACAGAGAAAACTGCACCCACCCCACCATCCACTCATCTTCCAGACTACATAAGACAATAAACACCCAGGCTGAGATCTTCCGCCACCTCTCCTGTATCTCCCCCTCCTGCAGAGGGAGCTCCTGAGGAGAGGAAAGCTCCTGCAAGATGTGACAATCTCCCCCACCAGTTGAAGAGCCCCCCAGGTGGCTCGACGCACCGGCGGCACCCTGCTCCAGGGCTGGGCCCCCATGCACCCACCCGCCCACAACCCCGGCAACACACCAACCAGGACCCAAGCCCCCGAGGCCCGGTCCGGGTCCCAGCCCAGAGACGGAGCGCCCCCAGAACCTCACGCCCATCCCGGACCCACCCAGGGGCAGCCAGGCTACCAGGTCAGTAACCCACGTCCGTCAGCACAGACCCTCCCCTAGCCCCGCTGCACGCAGCCGCGAGGAAACAGTCACCTGAGAGCCAACAGAGCCCCTAACCGGACATGACCGCTACCCCGGGTTGAGCCCCCCAAGGAAGATGCCTCCGGGGAACCCCCCGACGCCCTAAGCCTGTCCCTACCCCAAGGTAGGGGTTTTTTATATATCACTTTATATGTGGCGCACTTGATGGGGGACAGATGGGCTGATCTGCTGGGATTTTCCCACTCAACCATCTTTAGGGTTTTACAGAGTGGTTAGAAAAAGAGAAAATATCCACAGCAGCAGTTATCTGGGTGAAAAGGCCTTGTTGATGTCAGATGTCAGAGAAAGGCCAAACTGCTTCAAGCTGATGGGAAGGCAAGTGACTGAAACAACCACTCCTTACAACCAAGATATGTAAAAGAGGGCTTGGGCTAGAGCAGCAGAAGACCACACAGGGTGCCACTCCTTTGAACATTTTTCCAATGTCCTGATTGGAAAAACGTTGCCTGGTCTGATGATTCTCAATTTCTGCTGAAACATTCAGATGGTCAGACTTTGGCACTTATACAGCATGGATCCACCCTGCCCTTTTCTGTTTTTTTAATTTATTTCATTTGATTCTTGAATGAGGTAATCAGTCACGTTAACCTAATCACTTTTCAGTTGAACTAATCAGTGGTTTTGCATCTTTCTTCTTAGATTATATGTTAATGTATGCAGCACTGCGTTTCTTCTACCTAACCAGGTCCATCCTCCTCACTAAAAGTTGATGGGATTCAATTAGGGTCAGTGTTCCTCCTAGTTCTGCAGTCATTATTAGAGCACAGGTCGGACTACCTGCTGATGTTTCGCTTCTTTAACCCTGAAACATCTCAGGGTGGTGGAGCAGCAGTTGAGATGTCTCCTTTCTACGCCCTGTAGCTGGCCCTGGGATCCCAGAGGTGCTGCTCTGGTATAACCTCTGCAACCAACTTTTTCTAGGAATGTTAAAAGCTCGATTTAAAGGAAGGATAAGTGATGACCGTCTTGGTCAGAGAAGGTTCCCAGAGGCGATTTTCTCTGGGAACCTGAGAGCACGGTTGAGATCCACTCCCAAGATCAGCTTTCGCCTCCCGGGAACACTAGGGACTGTGTCTACTGTGAGCTGACGTGGGCCTGATCCTCCTTCCTGATGAAATGGATCTGCCTCTGGGATGTTACTGCACTGTTGCTATTTCCCTCCAGCCTTTTACCTCCAGTATTTCCGCCAGCTTATGCAGAACCTGGATGTGTTGCTGTCTATACCGGCAGCCTCAACAGAAAGGCCCACATGGTCGTTCTGTTGAGTATCACTTCCCAGGCTGTCCATCTCCCTTGATGCTGGCCAACAGCCTTGATTTTGTATGAGTCCTCTTCCACCTGCATCACCTCAGAGGTCACCAGATCTTTTCTCTTCTTCTTGGGAGCTTTGGACCAAACCTTGGGTGTGGGTCACCATCCAAGACCCATCCTGCCTGGTTGAGGCACACCTGCAATCTCCTGGTGCTTCAATAAGCCGATGGCTTAATCAACTATCTGCGTCTCAACATATGAATGAAAGTCTCGTCAGAACATTTACAATTTTTTTTGTAGTTTTATTAAACTCTTAAAGCTTTTATTTTTTATCAGTAAAATATTATTTTTAATGAACTTTTATGGGGTTTTTTGTAGTTTTTTTCTTTTATTTGTTTATTTATTAATTTTTTTTATTATTTTTGTTTTGCATTAGTATTGAAACTAAGGACAACCTTAGTAATTTGTGACCTTACCTTATTACAACCAGGATTATCATTATAAGACTAATGTAACAGACAGTGGTAGAGTCTGTGTAAAGCTGAACGGCATCATTTTGTATTACAGAGAGTGGTTTGTTTTTCACCAGACAGTCGGGAAAACAGGAGAAAATGTGCTGCAGGGAGCGGGACTGCTGCAGTCTCTCATGAACAAACTGAAGGTCGACAGGCTGTGTGTGTGTGTGTGTGTGTGTGTGTGTGTGTGTGTGTGTGTGTGTGTGTGTGTGTGTGTGTGTGTGTGTGTGTGTGTGTGTGAGAGAGAGAGAGAGAGAGTGCGTGTCTACATCTTAGAGATGAGCTACTGAAGAAACTATCTTTCGTACTTGTAAGCATGACAAAATCTACTCATAAAGTGAGATATAATCTCTATTTTCTCATACGATGTATTCAAAATAGAGATTAATAGATATTGTTGAATTGGTTTTCCCTCGGACTATTTTAAAAGCATTTAAGGGAGTTAACTGTATACTGATTAAATTTACAAACAGCATTAAATGCTAAATAAATAGCTTAACATAATCTTTTTCTCTTTGTCAGAAAATACCAAAAATACAAATATCTAACAAAATAACTTAAATTTTATATTAATTTTATTTACTGTGCACATCAATTAACACCAACACTTGTAAAAGTCCCAGATTCTTTTTTAAAAATCTGCTTATAAAAGTAAACTTGTAAAACTTGTCAGCTCAGCTCTGTGTAATTTTATCCATGTCCGCTAGGTGTCAGTGTGGAGCCACGGCACAACTTTAAATGAACTCTGTTGCTTTTTGTTGCCCACCTTTTTAACCTCCACTTTACCTCTGCACCGCAACTCCAAGTGGAGGTGTTTGATGGGATAGTGAAGAAGTATAACAGCAGTATAACCGGTGATAAAAAGCCAAAGATATCTCTTGATTCAACGTAAATAAAAAAATAAGTAAGCGTTGCGGGAGGGCGTGCCACCTGTGACGGCAGCTGAGTGGACGAGCTGCGAGTCTGCGCCTCTGTCAGTGCTGCGTGTCTTTCAGCGGGTGTTTGCGAGAGTGCACAGGCAGGAGTGTAAAGTCCACTTGGATTATCTGAAGCTCGAAGAAACATACATATCTTTTTCTGCGCACGAATACAGGTAAGACAGCCGACACACTACCCGATCTCTGCAGGGATACGAGATACCTACCAAATATATGATTTAGGCTCCCGTGATAATACCTTTATATCTCTTTAGTGTCAACGGCGGTGCTATAGTAAGAGTGTCTACAGCGTGATTCTCTTTAAACAAATTACTCCTTTCAGTTATTGTTATACAGATTTCCTACATTATATTTCCTGCATGTTTAAGAATACTTACCTGTCTATTTTTCTTCTTTCTTTTTCTCATTTACATTAAAAATAAATCATTTCGGTTCATTTCTGTGTTAAAATTGAGCCTTAATTGAGAGCATACTGTGTTATAACTTAAGGAGCTGGAAGAGGTTGATTGATCTGATAAAGGTGGCCATCTCCTGTCCAGCCATGGTGATCTAATCATCATTAGGCCTGCATTTAAATCTGTGTGGATCCGGTGGACCCGCTTATCTACCTGTCTATTTAAAAAAAAAAAAAAAAAAAAAAAAAAATCATGACTTGAGAGGTAAGAGGAAGAAAACTGTTGGAAGACCTGTGCAAAGAAAGGTGTTGTTAGGTATTGTTATGCAGATAGTGTCCTCGATGGTCATTTCTTGTTTAACTCAAAGGATTGGTTAGCCGTTTTTTGTTTGTTTGTTTGTTTGTTTGTTCCTGCATTATTAAAATGTTGATTTTTAGTAATTTCTTACCATGTTTTCTGTAATGCCTTCAGAAGCGGCCTAACTCAATATTTTGCTGTTATTGAGGTTTAGCTCAGTCCAAAGGGACAAACTTGATAAAGCTGTGTGAAAACAGGAAGCCCAGAATGAAGTCACCACCCTTTATTAATGAAAATTAACAGATTAGCCTCCTGGTTCTTTCTGCATCAAGGATTTTGCGTGTTTTGTACAGAATTATGGTGTTTTTAAGTCTTGTTTTGCCTTTTTACTTGCATGCCTATATGCATCCTATTTTTTTAGGGTGTCTCCTCATCAAATTTAAGTGCTCAGCGATAGAAAAGGTTGCTGGCAGAAAGATTGTTGAAGCTTTCTGATGCAAATCTGGATATTTCCCCCCCTAAATACTAGATTAAAATTAATTGCAAGGCTGCTGCTGAGTTGAAAGATTCTGACAAATAGCACAAACAAGCTGCAGGATTATCAATGATGGCAAACAAAATCTTAATAATACAAAGCATTGCTTCTGTCAGAATGACTCCAGTGTGTTAAAGGTGGGTTTAAAGGGCTCATTGTACCCCGATTGTACAAAGTGTAAATACTACAGTCCTCTGAACAAATGGAGTTCAGTTCAGCTGGCGTCCTTTTGTCACTCTGTGAAACAAGACTGTTTTAAAGCAGTCTGACTGCCAGTTGAAGCAGAGCTCAGTGGCTTTGACTATAATCTTTTCACCACTCGCACACACATCCAACTCAACAACAGAGAGTTTGGAGTCCTTTGGGACCAGTGTTGTCTGTTGATGGAGCTGTCGCCACGGAGCTCCACTATTTTCTTTTCAAGCAGGTTTATGGACGCCTCAGTTGGCTGATAAAATCCATTTCCGTGAATGGATGTCATGGGACAGAAAGCCGGCAGCGAGATCAGGAGGAAGGCAGATTAGGAAGGTCGTGAGCGGTAGAGCCTCTGTGATTTCCCCTGGATTCGGCTCATTTCGTTTTCAGCATTTCATTCTCATTTCATTCTTTCAGCGTTTCCTCAAAGTTTTGATGGTGTGCTCTGTGGCCAATTAACAGCTGAAAGCTCCTGCATTCATGGGGTCTGAGGTACTCGGAGGAAATCAGGAATAATTGATTTTAGATGACAGAGAATTGGGAATGTGACAATTATGGGATTTTTCTCTGCACTGCTGAACTTTCTGACAGTATTTTACCTCCTTCCTGACTGCTTCCTCTCCTCTCTTTCATATTTTCTTTATCTTACTGTCACCTTACGGTTTCATTTCTGCGTGAACAAACCCCTGCTCCTCTGAAGATTATTAGACCACATCAGGACCGCTGTGGCTGACTGATTGAAAGGATTTGCACCATGACAGCCCATTTGAGGGATTTTGTGTGCATGAGTCAGATGAATGACTTATTACGATCCCCTCGGCGCACCTCCTTCACCACCTTTTAGAAGGAGCTCAGACAAAAGTGGAAGCCAAGTTGACGCACCTTCAGTGTTTGACAGTTCCCACGAGGGCTAGCACATGCTCAGAGGGGACGCAACAGAAATAATCAGCTCTTGCCAAAGTAAAATTGGCATTAAGGGAGCAAGATAGAGCTGTGAAACCCTATAAGAACTTTAAGGTTGGTGGAAGTGTCGTATATCTCAAATGGATTAACTCCAGGAAATAATAAAACATGGTTTATATTATTTATATAGATTTTCCCATTTATAGTTCTTTTCCACTGGCCATTCACTCAAGTTCAGCAGAAATACTTTGAAATCTGTTGCTTTTGAAGATTTAATCGATTTTTTTTTTTGTCAAAAGAATGAAGCATAAAGGACTTTGTTTCTTCTTTTCTATCACGTTGAGGGAGTTTAGGAGTTTTCACATTTAGGAATCTTTTTTTAATGCAGCCAACTTAAAAAAAAAAAAAGCAGTTTTCATCAATCAAATATAATCTAGCAATATTTGTAACAGTTTGTTTTATGTTTGAATGTTATGCACCATTGAATGCTCGTCATTATGAGTTTTAGTTGTGTAAGTCACATGGTTTTTAGTCATGAGTCTTGAGTTCATCATTGTGCAAGTCTGAGAGGCACTAAAACATCTTGGTTAGGTTAGGGAAAAATATGTTTGGTTTACTATATACTACATGCGCCTACGTGCACTTTTTCATATGATTGCCAGAAATCTCCTATAGCAACAGGGTTCCTTTATATTTATCACCAATTACAGTGAATAATAACACATCTGCTGGACTATCATAGAGCTTCCAGAAGGGCTCCCACTGGATGTTCATATCTATGGAAGTGATTACAGTGCCATTCAATGGAATGACAACAATCAAAATGAGTGGTCTGACAAAGTACTGCATTTAGAATGATTAAAGAAACAAGCGTGAGCAATATATCCCCCACATATGAGAACATATTCCAGAACATTTTTCATGTTTATTTATTGCTGCACCTTCTACATGCTGGTCAAACTTGTGGCTACAAAACCTTTTGGCAGCTTTCCCAACACAGATTGTGTTTCAGAAACAATCCTGACTCAGAAGTGCATTAAACAAGTGCCGAGTTGTGTATTATCTGTTTCCCCATTATTTAAAGTGTCTGTGCTTTTGTTAACTTTCTACTGTGTTATTATAGACAATTACTTTTCTTTATTTGTATGTGTGTTATATGACTGTAATGTATGTTGTGTATGGTGTGTATATATAAGTTCACTCAGGCCCTATTTAGTAAAAAAAAAAAAAAGAGAGAGTATTTTCAGTTATACTCATTTATATTTGGTGGTATTGCTTTTTTCTGGGAATGCCTTGGCAAGATTATTCTATAGAATCACAGGACTCTGTGCAGGACAAGTTCAATTCTGACACTGACCAAAGGCTGCAAAACAAGCCCAAATCATCATCACACCACCACCGTGCTTGACAGCTGAGGTGTTTATGCTGCTATGCCGTGTTTGGACATTGTTCCAGACGTCTTGTGGTTTGCTCAGATGCAACTTTGCAAACCTAAGTCATGCTGCTATTTTCATTTTAGAAAGAAGAGGCCTTCTTCTGGTAGCCCTTCCCAACAAGTCATACTTGTTCAGTCTGTTTATAATTGGACTGTCTTAACCTTAAAATGCTAAATGAGGCGGGCAGAGTCTCACACGTTGCTCTTGGGGTTTAGGTTTTTTCCCCTGAGTTCTGATCTAGGGGGGAATTTGCTGAGAAGTCTGCATCCACCTGAATGCTTTAGACCAGCAAACTGCCAAAATTTCTGTTTTTGTGATCACACTTGCTAATGTTAAAAAGGTCAAGTGCATTTGATTTGCAGCACCTGGCTGCTACTTGCCCCCTTAATAACTATGAAAGCAGTCATTTTTCACAGGATGGCATAAGGACCTGTGCAAACTTTGTTTTTCACATGACTACATGAAAATGGGGGAGCTGGGGTGGAGGTGGGTTGCAAAGCAGCTTGTAGAGACAGAGTTTAAGCCTAATTACACAAAGTCTAATTACCTGTCTGTGTGCGTGTAGGTGTACCTACTGTTAGCCTTGCATTTCGTGTAGTTTCTCTTTTGTCCGCACCTGCATGCTGCTGTGTTCATCTCTAATGTTATGCAACACCGAAGCCAGCTGTTGTCATGGTGTCAGCCTTGAGGGACTGCTGGTACTTTCTGTGAGAGCACACACACGGTTTCTCGTGCTAATGGCTTCACCTTTCTGCCCGTTTCTTGCCGCAGCCTTGTATGTGTGTGTAAATAGATTTGTGTTGTGCATGCCTATGCTCATAATGTAAGGAACAAGCAGGCTCCCTGGAGAGTCACCTGTTTGCAGCACTGGAGGCAGGTTTTGGTTGAAAAGAAAGCGCTAAAGAGTGTGACTGTTTACATTTGGAATCAGGAAAGCAGTTCAAAAGGTTTTATTCGTGTGATTCTTTTTTAATGAGAAGCGGAGAAAGGGTATAAGTGAAAGAATGGCATTACCATGAAATTGGATAATGCTAGTAATGAGTGTCTGTCAGTGTTTTCTCAGTGCCTGTGTGTGCACTGGCGCTTGGTATAGACACACACATATACACCACCTCCTTCTCCTCTGCTCACCGTCACTCCTTTCCCCCTCTGTAAGAGGGTCTGGCGGAACAACATTGGCATTCATATCACAACACACACATACATATCTTTGAAATGATCATATTTCACAATCTTTCCACTCATGCATTTGACTCCTGTCAGGTATGTCTGCTCTTTTGAACTGGCTTCACACCTCATCGATCTGGATTGCTTCACGTCGCAAGTGTTTGCTCGTTATATCGGCACGTAGCTCTTGTTTGACAGTCGTTGTTTGGTTAATGATATTTTCAGCCCTATGTTTGTATCCAACAGCTGCTGCTCTCACACATCGCACTCTTTGCAACATGTAAAGCCAGACCGGTCTCGCAGGGCAGCATTGATCTGCGAAAGCCTCCAATATTTTACTGAGCAAATCCACTTTGTATCTCTTTCATATCTCTGTCGTCATCCTTGTGAAATCCTTCCACATCAGCTCATCTAATGTGTTTGAACTCTGCTGTTTAACTTTACCGGCTTTTCTTCTTTCTCAACTTCTCTGACTTTTTAAAGGTGTCACATTTTTAATCACAGACCACTGACGCTGTTCGTTTTGTGTGTTTCCTTTCTTTCTCTTTTTTTTCAGGTTCCTTCAGCGTGGCGAACAAGAGGCTGCCTGTTTTCGTCCGAGTGCGTCGGTGTGCTGTTTTGTGCGTGTGTATTTGTGTGCAGGGGTGTATGTGAGTCACAGGGTGAATATGCCAGTGTGAATGCCTGTATATACATATACATCCTGAACGGAGAGTGTTTGTCCCGTGAGGTGCTCGGTGGAGATGCAGCGAGGTGTGTCCTCTGTGGTGCAGCTGCTGCTGTTGCTGGGCTGCTTGTGTGCCGTGGCAACCGGCTACCTGTTCAGGACACCCCTGGACCTGGATGTGACTCCACGTGTCACTGTGCTAAACAGCGGTAAGGACAGACACGAACACGTGTTGCACCTTGCTTTAAAATCATCAGTACCGAAGTTTATTCCAACATTCATTAGTGAACTGTTAGAAGCTGTTTTTTTTTAACAAATTCAATAATCATGCAGAGTACAGGTTGGAAAATTGAACTTTTGAACTTTGTAACGTGTGGCGCCTGTTTCAACCAGCTGCTGAGACTTGGACAGCCTTCAGGAGAATTCTGGGATGTCGTAATTGACCAGCCCTGTTCAGGTCTAAATGGGGTTGAGGGCAGGGCTCTGACTTTGCCATTATAACACATGACTTTTCTGTGTTTTAAAGCATTCTGTTGTTGTTGTACTTACAGATTTTGGGTCATCTCCTTGTAGCATCACCTCAGGCCTAAGAAATCGCTTGATTTAGTTTTGAATTCGTTGTCCCATAAATTATAGCAAAGCGTCCAGCTTCTGAAATGGCAAGGGAACCCCAAACTGTGACATAGTGATGAGGTATTGGTTCTGGTGTGCAGTGCATTTCTTTTTTCCTGGTTTATGTGCAACTTTTTTTTTTCTCATCATTATCTCAGAAATATTGCGAAGCAACATTTATCCCGGTTGTCTTTTGAAACCTTTAAGCGTTTTTTTTTTTTTAAGCGTTCCTGCACAGCGTTATTGACACATAAACAAAGAAAGTAGCAAGTAAAGATTTCTGCCCTTTTTTTTTTGTTTTGTTTTTACCTCTTTCAGAAATGTACATTGTGTTCTTGGTGTAATCTTTGCAAGACGCCCACTCCCAGGGAGTGTAGCAACACTCCTGGAGTTTCTTCATTTATAGACAGTTTGTGTTATTGTGGACCAGTTTTTAGAAATGAAGAAGTAAGCTTTTAAGAAACTGCTAATCTCTCTAATGCTCCTTTAACTGTCCTGTAAAAAATGTTGTTTAAAGCTACCAGTTTTTCTTAATAAGTGCAGATTTAGTCAGAAATCAAACTTTGTGTGCCCTTATTAATAGGAAAAGTGTTTTCAACAACCCAGCATAGGCTGGATATATAAAATATCCAGTCTTAATAGTAAAGGTGTTTAAGGGCTTTAACTATCTGGTTGAAAAAAAGTTTGATCAGAATCAAAATGCTTTATTAATCCCTAAGGAAGATGTGTTTACAGTTGCTCTAAGACAATAAGAACAGTAACAGACTGAACTAAATTAAATAATACAATCTATTACAAAGTTTAAGAAAAAGGGTGTAACTACTGCTCTGTGTATGATAGAGGAGTCATGCAGGCAGGAATTCAGATTCAGATTCACCCCCAGCTTATCACTTATCTAATCTCCAAAAATGGCTCGAATGCTCATCTCAAGGCTTTGACTAGGAATTCCTAAACCAATGGGTGATATTTATGGAAGCCTGTTTCCGCCACTACAAAAAAAAAAAAGGATCCATAACTCAAAATTTCAAGTTATTTTCTCGAAATTTCGAGTTACTTTCTCTAAATTTCGGCATATTAACTCGAAATTTCGATTTCTTAACTCAAAATTTTGAGAAAAGTAACTCAAAATTTCGAGTAAGCACTGCCAATCAGTAATCTACGTGAATGATGTCATTTCCTTGTTACCCGGAAGCTGAAGTCCTCAGCTACAAATGCTACAGCTAAGCTACTGGTATTACATCCAGTCGTGAATGCACAGATTGCTGAGTGTTTTCAGCGTGGCTTCACAAATGATGAAATCCCTGTGTTTTTAGCTGAATCACATGGCGTTACTATCAGCAAACGTACTCGCGAAAGCGCCAATTTGTTGGGATCCGTTTTTGAGTGCGCGTTCCTCTGCGCCAAATGCTTCCGGGTAACAAGAAAGCGACTTCATTCACGTAGATTTTTGATTGGCAGAGCTAACTCGAAATTTAGAGAACATAACTCGAAATTTCGATTTATGGATACTAGGTTTTTTGTTTTTATTTAGTGGCAGAAACGAGCTTCCATAGATATTGCCTTGGCACAGGGGTTCACTTTTGTTATTCATCCTGAACTGATCACCCGTTGTAAAGATGTGAAAATGTACCACTGACTGAGATGTAAATCAGACCACATTTTAATGACTAATTGCTGCAGAAATCCTTCGATTTCCAAGCATTGCACAAACGTTTGAACTGTAGATAAATAGCTGAAGATGACTCATAACTCCGTATTTATTTCGCTCTTCACGTGCAGTCATCAGTCATCTTTTTTTATTAGAAAGCTGCTGATTGTTTTCTAAAAGTAGACTTTTACAAAAAAACTCCTCACTTGTCCCTTTTTCTTTCTCTGCCCCTTTCTCCATCTAGTTTTCTTTCTTCTCTTTCATAGCATTTTATCCCTCATTATCTCCCGAAGCAATGCTTTTCTGTTTCTCTCCACTCGCTCCTCTATACCTCAATGTGTGCACACAGAGTTTAATATACCCTCACTTTCCTCTAACACCTGCTTCTTCTGTTAACCATGAGGATTTATTTTATCCGGCTGTGATTATTATTTACTTACCTCATGAGTGATGGCATGTAGCCTGAGGTGCTGCAGAGACAGAAGCAGATGAGTGTACGGTGTACGTTGGGCTCCCTGCGGAGCATCCAGGGCGCCCGACACCGCCATAGGTAGTTGAGAAGCACCGTAACCATGACAACTGTTGTGGTATTGCACAAGTCGACGGTATAGAGCATTTTTTCCTTTAGTTCACGTATGGCAAAGCGTGCAGTGCCGTCTGATCCCGGACTTTATTTGTCGACGCACAGATGTGTGCAAGAAATTTTCTCACGTTTCCACTTTGAATGGCGCCCACATTTCCTTCTGCTAGAAATACTCATAAAGCAGTATCACTCTTCTTCTTTTTCTAAACAGTTGTACTTCACAAAGCACGTCACCTGCTTACACTCATCCCATGCCCATCTTTTTACAATTCTTGATACGTTTATATCTCACTTTCATCATCAGTTTAATCATCGGTTTGAGCTCACTCAAGCCCACAGGTCCTCCCACACAGCTCACCCCCTCACACTTCTATCCTCTTCCCCCACCTCTCCTCATCGCTCTGCCTTTACACTTAAGCTCTTTTGCCTGATTTTTCTTCATTAGTTTGTACTTTTTCTGGTTCACTGCCCTCTTTTTCCATTTCTTTATATTGCCTCCACCTCTTTTTTTTTTTTTTTTTCCTTCGGCGTCCCTCCTACTGATGGGAAGCCTTCGATATGCAAACTTACCTCTAATCCTTTTAATCGCTGTGTTCCCTGGCAACCTAAAGTCAAAGCTACAGAAACCAAAAGGGGCAAGAGAAGTTACACATACATCTACAGTGACTCCCAGTCTCTCATGCTTGGGCTTAAACGTTCCCTTTTTTCTCTTAAGCAAGGTTAAATCATTCAGGTGTGTTTAAAGATAATTAATTTGATGTCTTTCGGCACTCAGACAGTTTGGAGCAGCTGAAAGATTAAAAGCTGGCACCACAGTGAAGGGCCATGGTGCAGAAAACACTAATAAATTGGCAGTACATGTAAATGCACTTTTATTACACCCACTGAGTTAACCTGTTGGGTATTTCGGGAATTTGCCTCCTCTTAGACGCTCGTATTTAGGAATGTTGCACACATTTTATTTGCCTTCTCTCAGCCATAAACACGCCTGAGACTCGGTGTAAGTTTGTATGCAATTCCGTTGCCACGTCACAGTCCAGCGCCTTGATGTTCATAGAGTATGCTGGCGTCCCTGAACACAACGTGCTGTACAATCAGCTGAGATCCCTCCAAGTGTTTGCTGAGTGAATAACAGTATCTGAGTTCGCACCTTTTCTTTCCCTGTAGACTAACTCAAATGTGCCTGTTCTCACCCGATCTTGTAAGCCGAGGCTAACCTGTGACTCGGGATGTTATTTCATTGTAATAAATCCCAGATAAACCCTCCCTCTGCTGCTCTGTTTCCAGTTACCTGGCACGCCTGTCGCACAAGCTTACACACACAGTTCATTGTGTGCCCTAATGCCTGGATTACACGCTTGAAACGTAGGCACTGTCTCTGCAATAACTCATTGTATTTAGTCACAATGAGGTACTAGTATCACATAGGAAAGGTTGTTACTCTGAAAAGACCGTACGGATGATAACCTTTCTCCTCCTGCTGAGAATAGGAGAGAAAAGCAGGCGCCTGATCACCAGCTTGGGATGGCATCTGACTTTTGCTGCTGCTGAAGTGAGCAGAGTGGATTGTGTTTCGCAGCAGCTGATAGGAATCTTAATGACGGCTTACTTTGAGCTAACCATGCAATCTTCAGGGGAAAGTGAATTGGCTGAGGATCCAGGAAGTCTGGCAATTTAAAATTTGTCTCTCGTAGTCAATAGCAGTCATAAAAAGCGGCTCACTTCTACATTTATATGGCTTAATTATTGTGCTGATTGTAAAACCTGCACAGGCACGTCAGATATCTTAATTAGATGTTAAATAAAAAAGGTGCATCACAATGGTAGTCATGTACTTGGGCTCTTTGTTTCCAAGAAGTGTAGGCATGTGCAAGGGTACTCACAGTGGTGTTAGACTACTGATCAACTGCACCATGCAGCAGCGTGAGCAAAACGTCTCCTCGTCAAGATCTAACTAACTGGTGAACTGTTCCTTTAAATACTTCAGAAAGTGAGGTCCCATTTATAAACAAACAAACAAATAAATTAAAAGAATACCTCAAGTATTTCATGAACAAGTCTGTGTGGTAGTTTATGAAAACTGTGACCATGTGTAATCATAATTTGTCTAACATTCATGCTTTAAAATTGATCAGAAAACATCAACGACTGAAAAACAGACAAGAAAAATCTGTTTTGCTTTAGGAAAGACTAATTTTCAACTTCATGCTAATTTTCAACCCCTGTGGCTCAGGGGGTTGGGAAGCGTATCTGTAACCGGAAGGTCGCCGGTTCGATCCCCGGGCTCTCTGTCCTGGTCGTTGTGTCCTTGGGCAAGACACTTTACCCTACCGCCTACTGGTGTTGGCCAGAGGGGCCGATGGCGCGATATGGCAGCCTCGCTTCTGTCAGTCTGCCCCAGGGCAGCTGTGGCTACAATCGTAGCTTGCCTCCACCAGTGTGTGAATGTGAGAGTGAATGAATAGTGGCATTGTAAAGCGCTTTGGGTGCCTTGAAAAGTGCTATATAAATCCAATCCATTATTATTAATATGTAGGCATACATACACGGTTATGGTTGATATCACCCAGAAAAAAAGGTGGTTAAACCTACCAGTCCTCCAATGGATGGCAAATCCATTCCAAATCCATATTCTTTGTGCCAAACTGCTGTTCATATAATAAAGAGTATGTTTGACCAATTAATGTCTCTAAAGAGTTTTTAAGGTCATTAGGAGCCGTTATACATTTAGAAAAAAAAAAGTAGTGTTAAGGAGTTACAGAAGGCCACAATCATTAACGTCCTCTCTCCTCTACTCTCCTAGGTCTCCGAGGCTGCAGGCATTTCCAGTCGTCTGCAGTCAACTACAGCACCATGTTGCTGGAGGCTGACAGTGAGCGTCTGTACGTCGGGGCCCGTGGGGCCGTATTCGCTCTCAATGCCTCTGACATCTCAGCCAGCTCTGCTCTCACTGTGAGTTTGTTTGTTTGTTTTCCATCTTGCTGCATGTTGTGTGCCTCAGCTGCCACATCCTTACCTCTGCCACAGCCTCATTTGCATTCAACATCGCAGGAACCTTTTGAGGCAACAATATTTCAGTCTGAGGCAAAAACATTCCTCTGTCACTAGTTTTGGTTCTGTATGTGTGTGTCTGTGTGTGTGTGTACTTGTATTATTTTTAACACAATAACTCACAGGACTATCTTGCTGCATAAATTAATACATTAAATAGAAAACGGTGAAGAATCAGCTGCTGGATCATCTCACTTTAAATAGATCCAGAATTTATGGCGATACCACTAGTGTATGTTGACACAGAAATAGTTTCCTAATTCATGCAGTAATTAGCATAACTTATAGATCATTTCTGCGCTGCTTTTTACACTCACAGACTTTAAAACTGTTCCAAATGCAAAATTGTGAATATCAATCTCAACTCTGGGATCTTTCGTTAGACATAAATTGCTATTACAGCCCGAACAAATGGTCTTTTTTGGACAAAGAAGCAAATTCAGATGCTAATTAATATCATGGGCTAATATAACTGTAGGGTTGGTGACTGTAAGACATTTTCCTTTTATTATCAACATCAAATTTGTAATTTTCGTTCTGCTAACCCCATTTTTTGCACCATTAACGACTGAAGTTAATTCATCTGTGAAAAAATATATCTACAGCTTTGTTAAATGGCTATTCAGAATTTTACATGCTCAGCTATGGAGCACCCCGTTGCTTTGCTGCTTTCACAAAATAATGCAATTTTGTTCATATGTTAAGCAGTCTTGAAATATTTAAAAGCAGTAGGAAGCACATACGCTTTCACACAGGTACGGCGGCTGTTGTTCATAAAGAAGGCATCAAATTTTCATCATAGTCTGTTTTGTATTTCTGACAGGGAAGCTGCAGCGAGCATATCTCCTGCCCTCTGTGAAATTTCGAACATAACTCCGAGACCTGTATTCAATCAAATATTCTTAGCATTACCCCACCAGGACCACTAGAGTTAAAATCAGCACTCTTAAATATTGCCTTCAGTTTGTGTCGACTTTCAGCACTGTGTGCTCTAGAATAAGGTAATTAGTGTTGACTGTCTTCAGTAAGAACTGAAAACCCTGCTCCATATGTCTTTTGCGCATCTAAAAAGGAGTTTACTGTTAATCATTTCATTAAATGTAAAACCTCATTCATCACTGTTGGACATTTGCAGGGTTGGTTAGCGGAGCACGAATATGCGAATATGCACAGGCAGTAGTAATTGCCCGTGGCTAGACACTACTTGGACTTCCTTCATAGGAACTCATCTACATTACAACTTTGGAATTGCTCTTTCCACACAAAGAGGTGACTGACTGGTACGCTATGGAAAAAAATTGAAAAAAGTCAAAATATCAAGGCAACATGATTTAATAGATTTTTCTGCACTGGTGTTGACTTTACTTTGAAAGTGTTCAGGAAACTTGACTCGTCCTCTTCAGCTACTTGTTACTAATACTCCTGTGAGGTCAACAGTAAAATTCAAGCTTCAGCGCCGTGTGTTATACCTTCACAAAACACATAAATTCTTGTTGAGTAAACAGACTCAACATGAAACCTTTTCCGTGTAATTTTCGACTCCTATTTGGACCATATTTATCTAGCAGGGGTTGTGACACCCTGCATAAACCTGTCTTTATGTTTAGTCCCAGTTGTGAAAGGTGGGAATTTTGCTTCTGAGGCGAATTCGGGAAGTTTTATGCCAACCTCTACACCAGTGCAAAACATAATGTTTCAGCTGACTTTCAGCAGTGTCCTCTTCAGTTTATTTATTCATTTCTTACATATTTATAGAAAATTATAGCAACATAAATGTCTTTGGAAGGTTCATTTATTTTGACAGTGTAAGAGTTAGCATGCTTGTTAACATGTGAAAGGTTCCCTCTTTGCAGCTAAGAAGAAACACAAACTAAGCCTTGTGTGTGGGAGTCATAAAATAGTGTGCTCTCACTGCAGGTATCAAACCTGGATAAATGGGAAGGTTGCGTTGGGAAGGGTGTCTGCTGTAAAAAATGAGCCAATCCCTAAAATTTATTGTTAACTTCAGAGCTATAGTGTAATTAGCTGAACAAGAAAATCCATATTTTACAGTGTACAGGGTACTAAATACCCTGGCTTAAATGACTCACCTTTACTGCTGTTTTATAAACCTTGTTTGAGGTGTTATATTGTCTGTGATCTATGCTATTGTGTGTTGTTTTTGATGTATAAAATTGATGAATGTTGTGGCCTTTATGCGGCCCTGGTGGAATATTCCACTATCACCTCAGATGGAATTTTGCCATTGGTGTGAAACCACAAGTGGAAAGTTCCTACTGGTGGAACACCAGTGAAAAAGACTCCTCGATGAGGGCTTGTATGTTGTTTCAAAAAAAAATTTCTTCAAGTTAAACACAACCATGTTATGAGAAAAAAGGCACTTGAAATTTCATTCAAGCAAAAGTGTGCTTTGGAGTTCTTTGATGTTTTAGCTGCCATGCTACTTTGTTTTCTAGCTTGTGACAACCTGGCATTAAACTGGTTTGCTAATTATCCTAATACAGCAAAAGTTTGTGCTGTAAGGAGTGGCTGCAGTCATGTGCGTGCCACTCCTCTGTCTTGCTGTAAGAATTTACTTTCATTGTTAAAACACAAACAAACTCGCAGCTGTCTAAGTACACAACAAATTCAGATGATGATGATAACATTCTTAACGCATGCACTGACGAAGCAAAAGTAACGTTATCAGAGTTTATCTGCTGTCATGTCTGTGGCACAGTCCAAAGGGGTTTATGTAGGTTTGTGATATAAAGCCATCTGTTTTTGGGGATCTCTGTCTTACTGTATGTTATCTGGTGTGTTATAGATTGACTGGGAGGCCTCCCCGGAGCAAAAACATCAGTGCCGGCTCAAGGGAAAAGACAATAAGGTAGGCATTTACAGCACTCGTTCTTCCACCCTCAGCCCTTTATTGTTTTGTTTTTTTTTGGATATGGGTCTATTTTATGTGTTGATATTAGCTCGCTCTTTGCAATATGTTTTTTTCCATCTTCTTCTTTCAGACAGAGTGTTTTAATCACATCCGCCTTCTCCAGAGGTTCAACTCAACTCATCTCTACACGTGTGGTACTAATGCCTACAGACCCCTCTGTGCATACATAGTATGTACATATATGCATTTTTTTTACAGCAGTGAAAATACAGCATATTTAGAAATTGCATTTTTTGCTTTATAGCCGCGACCTTTACTAAAAAAGAAAGCGTGTGCTTTCTTTTATTTTCCAGTGTTTTGTTTGTAAGTTTTCTGTGATTAAAAGATACCTTTGTGCATGGAGTTTCCATATTCAAATCTTTGCTCCTATACAGGACGTGGAGAGATTTGTGATTTCATCTCAGCCTGAAGAAGGCAGAGACAAATGCCCCTATGGCCCCACAACAGGTTACACTGCCCTCATTATAGGTAAGGCAGTTAAAATAAACCAGTCTCTTCTTGAGTTCCAATAAACAGCTGTATAAGCTGGTAAACTGTTTTTTTTTTCTTCCAGACCAGCAGATATACACAGCTTCCCAGTATGAGTTTAGGAGCTTTCCAGATATCCGCCGAAACTCTCCGTCTCCCACGCTGAAGACAGAAGATGCTCCCACACGCTGGCTGAATGGTGAGTTCATTGCAGGATAAAAGCTCCTTTAGTGCGTTTGGGTGGCAGGATGGTGCAAGTGGACAGGGGTCTGAGCAAACAGCCAGCTAACGTCATGTTAAACCTCCACGTGACCTTCTCTGCTGGAATATCCTTGGTGACTCACATACTCCTTCGGCTTCAGTGGATTGGTTATGTAATGGTTAACGTTACGACTGCTACTGATTGAGGTTTGTAGTCCAAGTTTGTAAATCGAACACTTTGGTTCGGGCTCAAATATCTCAGCAATCATCATGAAGTTAGCCTTCATGTCCCTGTCAGGATTAATCATTATGATAATTTATTAAAATTCTTATTAAAATACTTTGTGACAGATGCTCAACATTGCAGTGGTCTTGGACAAGATACCGTACTCCAGTTTATCCCTGATTTGTCTATCAGATTATGCATGTATGATAGTTAAAGTAGAAAAGCACTATATAAGTACTAGTTGGCATTGTGTGCCTGTTAGCATTTAACTTGACACTACATTAGCCGCACAGAGTAATTAGCAAGACTTTAAGGTTTTAAGCTGATCTCACATGCACTGCAGCCCGGAACTTTTCTAGATATTTCCTTGCACAGAGCTGCCTGCTTCAATACAAATGCCACACTCAATTAATCTGACATTAAAAGGTATTTTAACCTGCCAGCTTCCTAGTAGAAAGTCCATGTGCTGTTCACTTGCTGTAATTGTGCCCATGTGAGAAGGTAGGGCAGGTATGTTGTGTGGGTGTTGTTGGTCCCGGCCCCTGCATGCCCTACCTAACTAGTTTTCAGTAGTGATAGCAGAGTTCATACAGTCTCCTTGTTGTGTGCTGCATATCTATGAGAACAATGTTGGTTCAATATCCTGACTTGATTATTCTGACATTGTTTGGAGTTCATAGGTGAAAACTGCCAGGACCAAGATAATCCCAGATGCAGGTCAGAGACCAGGACAGGATTACAGCTGTTACATAGTGTCTTATCGATCAGGGCAGATGTAAGGCAGTGTCTTATGGTGCTTATTCCTTTCAATAATCAATGGGAATCAATGGGTAGTTATAACCTGGTTGGACACACAGGGGAAGTGGGGAGCCGAAGCCAAGGGATCCATAGCAACAGGTTGTTTAGGGTGGCCTCCAGAAGAAGTAATCACCAAGAGACTAGAGTAGCAGAGCCTACAACATGGCGTCGTGGTGGAGTTGAGAACAGAGTTGTGTTCAGTGTTGTGTAATGTTCAAAAGACTTTTGTCACATTTACAATAAGTGCATCTCCTTTTTCCCCCGTTGCAGAGGCAGACTTTGTGGGTTCGGTTCTCGTGAGGGAGAGTGTGGGCAGCAGTACTGGCGATGACGACAAGATCTATTTCTTCTTCACTGAAATAAGCCAGCAACAGACACCAACCTACAGCCACAGCCGGGTGGCACGAGTTGCTCGGGTTTGTAAGGTGAGTGCAGATTGAAAGAGATGCGTGAGATATTTTTCATGTGGGAGTGAAAGATTGCGTCAGGCCAACTTGAGTGAAGGTTTAGCTTATGATAGAAGAGAGGGCTGTAATAGATGAGGGGCTGGATAAAGAATACATTTGGAACAAGGCCTCAGTGTAATTAGAAGAGCAGACTGTGTAGCTGATGAATTGGTTAGAGAGGCAGTGTAAGTCATAGTGAGACGGGTGGATGGCTACAGGTAAGACTATTTAGCATCGTCTGCTGCTTGTATCGATAAAGTTTTAGATTTCCTGCTGCCTGGTAAAGTATCAAGAATGACATGAGCCAGCTGTACTGTTCTAACCTTGTTTTCTCCTTTGGCGCCTTAAAATTGAGTCAGCTCGCAAGTTCTCTCCTTGAAAGCAGGGCAAAGTATTCATCCTAATAGCAGTGCCTTGTGGCTACATGTGTGACGCTAGCAATTTGCCCCAGGCTGAATACATTTTAAGGTTAAAATCAAAAAGCCAAATGGTGCCATTTTTTTGGATTTTCCAAAAGACCCGCAGCCTCGAGTGAAGCTTTTTATATAATGAATGGGTGTTGAGATGTCTCTGTGTACGCGTGGCTGTCACATCCAATTAGAAGCTCACTCCACTGTGAGTGCTTTCAACCTGCTGAGGATAAACACACACGCATACACACAAATCTGTAAATTAGTCTTACCTATGGGAAGCTACAACCTTATTGAATATATCGTTATTGCTTTCCCTTACCATCTGTTGTGCTCATCAGGAGCTTCATATCCTTTCGTGTGCCACCTTGAGTGGTGTTCAGTCTATTTTTCTTTTATCTCACATCAACCCCCCCCCCCCCCTCCCCCGTTCTCCCTCCTCCACCCTCTTGTTTTTCTCCTTCCTCCTCACCTGTCATCCTACAGGAAGACCGCGGAGGCCATTTAACTCTCCAGAAACGGTGGACGTCCTTCCTCAAGACTCGGTTGACTTGTTCTCTTCCCGAGTATGATTTCCACTTCAACATGCTGCGCAGCGTGTTCGCTCTGCCTGGCCAAACGCCGCAGGACATGCTTTTCTACGGCATCTTTGGCCCTGAGTGGTGAGTGCGAATTTGTATGTTGCCAAGATGGCTGATCGACAGGGTCTTTGAGGATGCAAATGCAAATGAGTGAGATGGAGATGAAAGGCAGCAATCGATGCGCTGAGACAATCAAAGACGACGTGAAGGGACAGGATGAAAGACAGAAGGAATTTCTTTATCCAGGCGGTGTGAAAAGAAGCTGATTGCAGAAGTTTAACAGCAGTTTAAGGGAAGAGTTGTACTCAAGATTTAACAAGTGACACTAAATCTATTTGTAATACTGCACATGGTTGGGATACTGCTCCTCACCGGCTCTCCTTTCTCTTACCTCAGGTCCGACTACACTTCTCTAAAACCACTTACTTCTCTCCTCCTTCTCTTTTATTCGTCCCAGACAGATATAACTTTTAATCAGCTTCATACCATCTCTTTCAGCGTTCGTCTCCCCCTCCCTCCCTGCCCCACGCTTTCATCCCATTTATCTTTTTCTATCATTTCATCGAGGTGACTCACTGATCTACTGTACTTCTACTGCTGTCACTATGGAAACCCTGGGTTTACTGCTGTTATTGTTCGCGGCTCGCGCTCTGGTCTTTCTCATTGTGTGAGTTGATGTCTTTAGGAAAAACGTGAAGGCGTCTGCAGTGTGTCGGTTCACTCTGTCTGAAGTCCAAGAAGCCTTTCAAGGACCTTACATGGAGAACCAGGACTCTGGTTCTAAGTGGAAGGAATACACTGGAAAGATCCCTGACCCGCGACCTGGAACGGTAAATGCACACACTGGCCAATGAATCCCTTAAACATACTATGCAGCACACAAATAACGTCTCCCTAAGAGAGAGCAGATGAAACCGATGCAAAGCGAAGATTCATAAAGAGAGGACAGGAATAGATGAAGGGAAAATAATTGAGAAAATGAGTGGCGGCCTCAAGGATGAAGCGCAAAACACAACCAGCTTATGTCACTGAAAACCATTTCCATGGCGATTAACTGAAGCTCGCAGCTTGGGTGACAATGGCTTAGTGCAGCAGCCAGGGCCGTGTCATCGTTAGCAGGAGCAGACATCATCCACTGCAGTGTCACTTCAACACTTTGTGGGACTTAATTTTAACTTTGCTATTAAATGGAAAGGAGAAACGGTCAAGCGTTTTAACTTGGGAGCGTGAAAGCCTCTTAGAAGAGTTGGCTGAAATGATTTGAAAGGAACAAAGAGAGGAGGAAAGTCGTTCCCTTAGTCAGGTACAGAGGAAGCTGATTCACCCACATGTCAGCACAAGCCAGCTGCTGAACCCATGCAGGCTCATTGTAGTCAAAGTAAAAAAGTCAAATTTTCCCCAGACACAGTGTTTCACATTCTCACATTTTCGTCTTGATCCCGATTTTCCCACTAAACCATCGCTAAGCTCTCTGACACCCTCTCTGCCTTCCAGTGTTGGCCTCTATTACAAATAAGTCAAAAATACCGCTGTTCCCTACAGCCCACATCATGCCTTCCTACTTGCTCATCATCTCTTCTCTTGTTGTGCTCTTTGTCTGTCTCTTATTTTCCTGCAGTGTATAACTGATGCTCTGAGGGCCAGGAACATGAACTTCTCCACTTCCCTGCCTGATGATGTTCTGAATTTTGTCAGGAGGCATCCTCTGATGTCCAAGCAGGTCGAGCCTAAGGACCGACGCCCCCTTTTGTTTAGGAGGACCACAGACTACACACACATGGGTGTGCACACGGCCCAGGGATTAGATGGAAAAACTTACCATGTATTGTACATGGGCACAGGTGTGTATAAATTCAGATCAGGTATTAACTTTGCAGCCAGTTAATAATTGTTTTTTCTGAATTGTTGTTGTTTCTAAATGTGTGATAACTTAAGCTTAGCTTGGTGTAAAAACTGAAAACACAAAGCTTGCCTTGTTCCAGAGGTGATGAGGTCCTTGTGGCTTACAGGGAGGTTCAAGACCCTTGCTGTCACTGGAACCAGTCCACCTACATATAATTTTAGACTTCCTGTAGTTCTTGTTCAACCAGCTTTTCATTTGTTTCACAAGAAACAAGCAAAAATAACAAGTCATCCTGTCAGTGGCTTTTCAAGCACTGAGCAAGCAGCTCATATGGGAAATATAAGCAACATTTGAGTGGAAGGAAAAAAAAAAGCACTTAGATCTGTACTCAGCGGCTTTAAGGTTGAGCAGTGATTCTTGAACACAGTCTTGTGTCATCCTGGTCCACTGCCAACTTGATGTTGCAATTCTACTTGCATGTAACTACATTGTTTCAGTTTGCGAAACATTCTGACGTGGTCAAAAGTCCTTCTCCTGCCTCTCCCTAGCACAATGCTAGCACACTACAGCAAATTAATTTTATCTGTTCATTTTTATTTTTTTTTAGCCTTTTAGACATTAAAAACCGTATTACAGCACATAATTTTTATGCTGATGTTAATGCCAGAAGATGTTTTGAATGCTGATGCTCTTGATTCAGCAGAGCACTGACAACTGTCACCAGCTGTGCATGGCCACACTGAGCGAACCAGCTCTGTAGCTTTACATGGTCTTCCATTTCTTCGCTGAGTTGCTTTGGTTTCTAAATTACTCCACTTTGTAATAACTACTTATAGCTGATCATGGAATATCTAGGGGTAAATACATTTCACACACTGATTGTAAAGACAGACTGCATGGCTAGCTGCTTAATTTTTAATACCTGCAGCAATGGGACTCAAAACACTTGAATTCAAAGATTAAGAGCCTGTGTGACCAAATATTTTTGTCCAAAATGATTTTATTTACCCGTAGTCTAGCACTTATTAATGTATGTAAAAGGAAAGAACAATCTTCAGTGTTTGCAATACCAAATGGTGAAATACATATTAATCAATGGATAAATAATAATTCAACCTATAACCCAGTGTCTGATAGGCATGCACGTTTCATTCAGCTTGTATTACAGTGTGTTTTGTGTTATGTATAGTGCTTTATTTCTAATGATTCCCCTTTGTGTCACCCAGATGAAGGCTGGTTACACAAAGCTGTAGACATCAAAGGTCAGCTGCACATTATTGAGGAGCTTCAGCTGTTTGAAGAGCCACAGCCTGTTAACAATCTACTGATATCTGACAAACGGGTAGTGACCGATGCACAGACAGCCACATTTATTAGATCCAATTTCTGCTTTAAACAAAGTCATCTGTGTCCTATGTGTCCTATACAATATATGACTCTTGTTTCTCCCTCAGTGGAGTGTGTACGTGGGCTCTCCATCAGGCGTGGTTCAGCTGCCACTCTCTAGCTGTGGTAGATACACTTCCTGCTATGATTGCATCTTTGCCAGGGACCCGCACTGTGCCTGGAACGGAGCAGAGTGTGTGGACGTCATGATGCAAGCAGACAGGTCAGTTTGAAAGGTTGTGTGTGTGTGGTTAGATCAGGTGATTAAAGTGCCCTTTTGTACGTTTGATTTGAGTAAAGTTAAAGTATCAGCGTGCCCTGTCACACTGTCACGCTGTTGTGTAATTCAGTGCTGGCAGACAGCAGATGGTTGTGATTGTAAACATAGCATAGCCTGTGTACTTTAGGTGTCCTGATTATTCAGGAAAGATACGCTTCCTCTCTAGAAAGCAGATATCGAAGCAATAAATAGCTGACATTCTTATGTTAAGGTGCCTGTTTATTCCTTGTACTGATGTACCTATTGTTATGATTTATCTCTCTTCACAGATCCACATTAATCCAGGATATCCAGCATGGCACCAAGGGATGTGAGAACACGCAAGGCGGTACGCAGAAATCTCATCTGCTCCTCAGTGCTGCTGTTCCAAAAAAAAACGAAAAAAAAAACGTAACGCTTAAAAGGGAGATTAAAAATAGAGAACGCATGGAAGGACTCGAAAGATGCATAGTTGTCATCAGATGGCATGAAGGCCTCTTTGAAAGTTGATTATGCGCACTGTGTTGGCAAAATCCTCTCCTCCCTTCTTTAATCACATTTTTGCCATCTCTGGAGAGAAATCTGTTTGATATTCAAGGCAGGCGAAGTCCTTCTCTCACTCCTCAATTTCAATCTGATAAAGTGTAGCTTCTTCTACCCCCCTCACTCCCTCGCTCTGTGCAAGGTAATGTGAGGGCAGGAATTAAAAGATTTGTAATTGGAGTTCATGCCTCAATAACTTTGGATGGCCTTTGATAAATGCAGTAGATGTAAAACAATGAACATATATATATAACGTGTCTGTGGCTGATTTGTGGGTTTTCTTATGAAATCTGTGTTTCAGCACATGTGGGCTTGCTTGTGTTTTTCAGATGTTGTTCACCGGAACCGCTCGGTGCGGGTCGGTGATGACGTGCTGCTGCAGTGCGAGCTCAGCTCCAATCTGGCGACGCCCCTCTGGATGCTGGACGGCAGACAGGTGCAGGGGTACGACCTCAACTCTGGTTTTAGAACCGGCACAGATGGCCTGCTGATCATCAATGCCCGGCAGGACCAAAGTGGCTTGTACACCTGCTACGGCGTTGAAAACAGTGTAAAGGTTGCAATAGTTACCTACAATGTCACCATCCAGTTGGACCTGCACCCTCTACCGCCTGTTGATCCAACTCATAGCTCTACCACCGTCAGAGGCCCCAGTGAGCATCCCCAGACAGAGAGGGGCAAGCCACCACTGCTGAGCCCTCTTCTCCCACACTCAGATCTGCTTTCCCCCAGGAACATGAAGGCCATCTACCTCTCCCTCATCACTATCCTCGGAGGCCTGTGCGTGGTTCTCACAGTGGTTCTTATCTATGTGGGCTTCTGTTTGCGAGTAGGCCAAAGAGGAAAGTACTCAATACGGGCTGCGGCTGCGGCCCACCAGAGTGGTAAGAAGCACCACAGGAACAGGAAACAGCACAGAAACTCCACCACCATGGAGCTGAAGACCATCTCGAGTCACTGTAATGGCAACGGCATTTGTAACGGAGGTTCAAATATGCATAACGGCAACATCCAGGACGGAGGCTTACTACAGATTGTCCCTGGCGAGGGTCACACTTCACCCAGTAATGAACCTCCTCCCCCAGCACCGCCTCTCCCCCCCACACCTCAACTTACCTCGCCGGGGTGTGACTTTTCCAACGGGCTGTCGGCAACACTGCCTAGTGTCCTGAGGAGGATACATGGGAACAGCTATGTGCTCCTGAGACAGAGCGACTCTGAAAATATGTCACCACCTGGTTATTCCTTTGCTGAGGAGCTCAACAAGATCTTAGAGAAGAGGAAACACACTCAGCTGCTGCCCAGGCCGGATGAGAGCTCTGTGTAGACAGATGTAGCTTCCCCTATAATGGGCGTACTGCTAAGTGTTCTTAGCTGGTGCCTGTCACGTGACTCATTATTGTTGTGGTCTAAAGCAGTGAAAGGGTCAGAAATGAGACATTCCTATTTTTGAACTGCTTGTCAAACTGAATTCCCCAATTTCCCAATGCGCGACAAATGAGAAGATAAATTCCAGTGAAGGGGCCGAGCATGAAACAACAAAAAAGAGCAATCTACCTCACCTCAAAACTGCCCATAAGAACAAGTGCAGTCAGTCCCCAGTCTGATCTGAGTGTCATGTCTGAGCCCTCTGATCCACAGAGCACAAAGCGGGATGCACAGGCTCCACCAACAAGTCAAATTGAGCCACACTGGAATATGAATACATGTGAAGAGTCGATTCAGACCGGAGGGCAGCTAGCCAGAGTTCGTTTGAGCACAGATGGCCTATGCATTTTTAAAAACATGAAGGGAGAGAGGGGAGGGAACGTGGTGCGCAATGTTTTTGCTTTTAACTAATTGCAATAACCAACACAATATTTTACAGTAATATAGGACTGGATGGCACATAACATTTACACCAGCCATCAATTGGTGAACTAATCATTATTTAATATTAACCCTGCTTAACTAAGTATTTCTTTATTTACTGATTTATATAATTACTAAACACGTAATGCACCACTTTTAGTAGATAATTATCATATTAATCATTTATATGTATTGTTTAAATTGCAGAAAAATTTATTTGTGTTAATTTGTTGATAATCCAGGTGATGCTGTTAATGCATCATAAATGGTTAAAACATGAAGCAGTGTGTTAGCCTTTAATACTCCAGTTTAATTAATATCTACTAATTCCTTCAAGTAGCCATTAGAGTCCACATTACATGCAAAATTCATGAGGGATTAAACTTATTAAACCCTTAGATGAAAATGTATTAAATAGTGATTATTTCACCAAGTACTGATGGACATCCCAAGATAATATGTGACAGTATTATAATTATTTTAGTGCACTTTAAATGCCAGTAATTTTAAAGTCATTGTTATTAACTCTGCAACCAGCCAGCCAGAGGAAGTTTTTTTTTTCTTTCCCCCCCTTGTCAGTGTGATGAGTTGCAACTGTGCAGACCTCAGCTGTGTCTGCTGGACCTTCTCTGACACAGTGGGTCAGGAGAAAAACACTGACTGAGCCTGAATCCACCGCTGAGTGACACCCTGCATGAGACCGTCACACAGAATGACAGACTGCGGGAAACAGAGTTCGCCAAGAGCGTTCCAAGGTTAATCGTCTTTATATTGCACTGATACATCTTCTACACAGGCTGTTAGCCAAACAGGTACTTAAGGCTATGGACCAGAGAGATAAACACCCCTCATTCTTTATATTTTGTTTTCAAGGAGCCAGACTTTGTTGTAATTGTTTATAAGTGGTTTTTGAGGAATAGTTATGAAGGTCTTCAAAGTTTTTCTTTGGGCATTGGCTGCTTTTTTCACTCTTTCAGTCCAGTCCTTATACATTTTCAAAGGAATGCTTTTATGTTTGGTTCGTCCCTTGAATTTGGTGTCTCTTTATCATTTATAGGTCACTGTTGTCTACACATAACAGATAACTTAGTAAAAACACATTTGTCTCCATTTCTTTACTTGAATCTATGAAAAATGCCAAAACACACAGCTGACAGGTGTAAATAGTAATTTTACACCAGCAAGGTAATTCCCAAAGAGCTATTAGCCAAAAGCTTGGTGTGCAATGTGTGCCAGGAAGGGGCACAGTGAGGCTGAGGTATACCAAAGTACGCAAGATCTGGACTGGAAATCAGTACCAACAGATTTAAAATCTTTGGTTCAGATCATTGTCAATATGTATAGAGGAGGTCAGAACAGAGGCAGTGTCTACAGCCATCTGTAAAACACCGTGGAGTGGAGGCTATGTCATGGCTTGGGGTTGCATTTCAACCCTGGTGTTGGCAAGTTATGAAGGCAGAAAAGTGCCATCAGATTTTGACCCAAAATCCAACAAAAAGGTTTGAATTTTTTTCCAAAGACCTGGAAAACTATTCTTGAAGACAACTTAAGAAAATTACAGGAAAGTTTGGCTAGGATAGTTCAGGCTTGTCTGAGAATCATGGTGGTAACACCAAATATTGACCTTCAAGCTCACTCATTGTGCAAACTCTGTTTTTGCCCTATATACTTCATTTTCATGGATTTTTGAATGTTTCAATAAACCGCTGCACCCATTTCCCTAGCAAAGTTTAAAGAAATGAGGTCTGGCTCAGGACTTTTGCACAGTAGTGGACACGCAGTTTCTACCCACCTGTATGCTCTAACAGCGTATCAATTAGATCAGCTTGGTTATTAATAATTTGTGCAGGAATGTAAACTCACAGATTTCCGATTGAAAACATATGCTGTAAACTCATTCACAGCTGCATTGTCTTATCTCGAACAAATTACACTCTGACAGAATAATTCATTTATGGGAATAACCCAGCCATGCAGGAAATTAAAACAAATTTCTCTTGCATCAATGATTAATGTTTAGGCTGATTTGGCCATTATGTTGCTCAGTCTCACTCTTAGTCCTTTTTATTTTCCTAATCCATCTTCTCTTGCTGCATCTTCAGCTCCCATGCCTGAGCACAGTAATAATTAAACAGTCTACTTATGACGAGGATGGAGAAACTGAGTGAGAAGTCTCCCTGGACATTTACATTATGTAACACTCTCAGGTTTCTAATTATTTTTCTCATACCCGCGGGCATGGGGTGTGGTTTTCCATTTAATTGCTGTACGTCAAGAGTAGAAAAGCAAAAATAACTCGAGTGTAAACAACATCATGATAAACACGAGTGACGAACATGTAAAGTCGTACGTGTGATTGAACCTAACACGGCTGTGATGTCAGGACGCCAGCGTAGCTGTGGCTTGAGCTCGGCTTTCCAGTCAGCTTAGCTTGAACACTTCACACATTAAAAGCCTTCATTAAAACCATTTGACCTCGATTCAAAGCACAACACCAGGTGAACACAACTACAGGGGTTTGATGTGATTTGCAGTTTTATTCGCTGCAGTGGAAACGCTGAATGTTTTTTGCCTTCTCTCTCGTTTGTAGGTGTGATGAGCGCAGGTCAGTTTGAAGCCCACTTAATTTCATTCCCGAGGATACCATCTCTCAACCAGTGTCAGATGGCAAAACTGGCTGCAAAGATATTCTTTAATGAGCACTGAAATCAAATTTTCTGTCGTTAGTGGACAGTGGCGCCTGAAGCGAGGCTGGATAAGGGCTACAGCATAAGAGTCTCTGCCCCAGCAGCAACAACTGGAAAGGAAATTGTTGGCTCCCGTGTCTTACCGAGCAGCATTTCTTCTTCAGAAAGCAGCTGCGTGTGTGTTTATGTGTGCGCAGAGTGCCCTTCCCTCCGTTTCATGTAATAACCTTTTTCCCCCTCACTTGCTGCATGAATTGTTTCAACACTGTTTCTCTTTAAGTAAAGGACAAAGAAAACTCATTTTACTATTAATCGAAAGTGCCAAGTTTGTTGTTTTGTGCGCCTATTTTATCCCTCAAAGAAGCTGCATATTTATTTTGTAATTTTGTACATTGTATGTTTTGGAATTTACTGTCGATGTTTTGTGTCAAAGTGCCACTTGTTAAACAAAAGCCTAACAAAAAGGAGGATCACACTTTGCCTGTGTTGCACAAAATGTAATAAATAGAAGCACGGTAGACAAACAAAAAGCATGCAGAAGCCGTACCAGCACCACAGAAGTGAGTATTTATAACCTACTAAGGGAAATGAAAATACACCAAATTATATATAAACCTCACAATATTCCTAATGTCTTAATGAGGGATCGTTAAGCTTTTTTTGTCACTGTAATTGTTTTGTTCTCTGTTTGCATGCTTGTGCACACAGCAAATCCAATTCTTTTATTAAGCTAACACAAAGAATTAAAAGGGAAGTGGGTTCCTTCACATTTCAGTCATGATGAATTTGAATAAAACTTTCTACTTCAAAGACTTCTTCATTTTTGATTTTGCAGATACAAAGGTAGATGAAAGAAATCCTATCCTTGTCAAAGCTTTTTTTTATATGTAAGAGGAGAGAGAGAGAGCGAACTATGTAAGCCTGCAAATATTGCCAGTGAAGCATCTGCTTTGTAACTGGAAGCAGGCCTGAGTTCCTGCAGCAAGCGCAGACTGGTACGGAAAATTTTGCTGTGAGGTTGATGCCCGAGGACTGGTTCGGAGCCAGCAGGAGAGTGCCGTTGATCAAAACCAACTGCATAATGTCCGTCCTGTGTCCTGCAAAGGCATTAAAAGACAACGTCCAATGTTGGAGCTTGTATTGACGAGCTGCAGGCCTTACATTCATGATGCACCTTTTGAATTTACTCAATCGGAAATGCCACAGTGCAGAACTACCCTCCTCCCCTCCCAAACAGATTTCTCCATCATCCATAAGACCTTTTCCTTCATTTCTGGGATTGAGAGGACAACACCCAGTTTTCACACAATGCATTTATTGTAACACATAACTAACAGCAAAACAAGACGCCCATAAATAGGACAGCCGTGTCGTACGCTCACACAAACACACCCATGGAGGATTTGTAAGAGTGCCAGGTACCTGCAGTGTGTACAGCTTGATGTGTGATTAACAAACTGTCATGGTTAGTGTGTTACTTGCGTAATGCTATCGTGGATAATCAGTGTCAACAGGAGGAGCCTGTTCTCTCAAGTGGCACATTGGAATGAGTAGTGTAAAATTTACAGGTTAATTTCAAAGGGCCCGCTCTGAAATGTGGATATCACAAAGCGGTTTTATGTTAAACGACAGAAGTGCAGGCTTAGTGCAGCTTTTTGTGTTTGACGGAATTTACACATTATCAAGACTCCCACATGGAGACATTTAGGATAAAGGGCTGCACCAAAAGGAGCAGGAAAAAATGTGGTAATTTCATCATACCTTTCTCGGTTTTATCTTCTCTACTAGCATCTAGAGAAGACTGCTTTGATAGACAGTGTGATGGGCGCAAGCCATTACTTTTCTAGACTACACACTTTGAAGCCTAAACATTAGTGTTTTGGCTGATGTCATGCCGTGTAAACTAAAAGTTACCTTTACTGGAAAAGAGTAGTACAAATTATAATGGTTATAATGACAGAAAATTCTCAGTTAGTCCAGTTAGCAGCATGTTACAATGTTTGGCACTTTAGAAGCCACCATTCTTGTCTTTTGAAATAAACAAATGTGTGTATATCTATCTATCTATCGGTAAAATGGTAAATGGCCTGTATTTATATAGCGCTTTACTAGTCCCTAAGGACCCCAAAGCGCTTTACATATCCAGTCATCCACCCATTCACACACACATTCACACACTGGTGATGGCAAGCTACATTGTAGCCACAGCCACCCTGGGGCGCACTGACAGAGGCAAGGCTGCCGGACACTGGCGCCACCAGGCCCTCTGACCACCACCAGTAGGCAACGGGTGAAGTTGCCTATATTTGAAGGAGAGGCTTATCTACGGTGGCCCTGAGAGGCCAAACGGACTGCAACTTAAGAAAACACCAGCAATAAGAAAAACGCTGCAAAAGCACACAAAACACAACGGAAACAGGAAAAACGAAAACAGAAGTAGGAAAAAAACACAAGGGAAGTGTTTCTGGGGAGACAATAACCCGACGGACCAGTTGCAGGAACCTACAAGATGGTAGGCGTGTTTTATCATGATTCATATGCTACTGGTGACGGATTTTTAGGCTAATAGTTAGGCTAGCACATTTACCGCTCATCTTTTCTTTCCTCACAAAACCGACAGATCCTCCCCTTCTTTTAAGTGTCTCCCAGCGCAATTCTAAGCATATTTTGGTTCCTGCAACTGGTCCGCCTAGTTATTGTCTCCCCAGAAACACTTTTTTCCTTTTTCTGTTTTAGTTTTTCCTACTCTGTTTTGTCCCCCCCCCCCCCTATTTCCGTTGTGTTTTGTGTGCTTTTGCAGCGTTTTTCTTATTGCTAGTGTTTTCTAAAGTTGCAGTCAGATTGGCCTCTCAGGGCGAACGTTAATATGTTGGTACTAGCTAGAAAAGTTGGTTATCAAGCCAACACAGAAGTGCCTTAAACCTGCATTTTAAAAAAAATGTCCTTAATGTCATTATCATCTGTGCATTTTCAGAGAAACATGAAAATATACAAAAAACAAGTTTTTCTGTAGCAAACGGGGGTTTATCACATCCAATATGACGAACAAATTGCAAGGAACATATGTATGATGTCACGAGAAACCTTGAAAGATGACTTGAACTCTGTTTATAGTTCACTCTCAATTGCTTGTTTTGGATCACACCCTATGAAAGCTGGGATAAACTCCAGCGCCCCCCTCCCCGGAGAATCTGATAAGGATAATTGGAAGACGATGGATGGATCTTCTTCCATGTTTGAATGATGAAAATTATTTAAGCCTGTGAAGTCCGACTGCCTGGTAAGGTTACATTTTGGGGAGATCCTTTGGTCAGACTTAATCCACTCAGTCCTATATGCATGTGTATAGTCCTCTCTATTGCCCTCTGTCTGTGCTACTTTTGCTAGTTTGCTGCAGCATACTTTTGCATTCCCTCTCTTTATACACCTGACAGAAACACTGAAATCGCTTTATAAGCAACATAATTAAAACAAACAGCATGGTAGACATACAGACTATGACTGACATGGCCCTTGTTGGTTAGATTTGAACTGTGTTGTTGTTCATACTCACTCATCTGTTTGTGCTCTGTGTAAAGCACTTACTCCCCTAGAAATAACCTGACAGGTGACTTAATCTGAGATTAAAACAACGATTCTATTCATAGACTCGATTTGCTTCTCAGGGGAAAATGATTTCCACAGATCTTTCTCCTTTCTGGTGAATCAAAGCTGTACATATTTGATAAATATCATCCAAGCAGAGACAGATGAAAGGGATTTCAGTGACATATGAGGATAAAAAATAGATTTTAGCTTGCAGACATCAATCTTTCAGTATATCAAGGTAACCTTCAGAGCAGAATGTGTAGAGAGGTGCATGAATTGTCTAGGTGTGGTTGATGATTCCCTCTCCTCTTGTTCTTCTCTTTTGTTTCCGGTGGCTCTGCTATCTCTGCTCCCCTTTCTCCTGTTTATTCGTCGCTTTAGACACGAGCAGCCCTGCTTTGTCTTTCTCGAAGAAGTGTGTCACTGAGCCAAGTGAGGAAAGGACAAATAGCTTTACATGACTGTCTGCTGATTATTACTCACTGTTTTGTAATGACAGTACAATATAATGAGTATAGTGGCTGACACTTTCCCCTAACAATCAGAAAATCCCTGGTTTGATCCCAGGAGGAGACACAAATGTGTTTGAAGCTGTGCCAGAAAGGGCATCCAGTGTGAAATCTGCAAAATATGCAGAGCTACCCACTATGGTGACCTCTTGTGACTATAGGAGAAGCTAAAAGTAGCTTTGGTTGAGGTGACTTTAAAGTTTTTCGTCTAAAGGTTCCCCATCAATCCTCCTCATACCTGCTCGACTGTCCATTTGAAGCCTCAGACTGTGATATTGAAAATGTCAGTCACACAGACAGAGATATGAGAGTTTTGACGGTCAGGATAAATTTAGAGAATCTAGTCTCACACACACGCACACACACACACACACACACACACTAAAACAGTACAGACTATACTGCTGAGATTGTCGCAGAGTCATCTTTGACTCCTTCACAGTAGTCAAGATTAAATGGCTAAAGAAAAGCGAACCAAACGTTAAGTCTCTTCATTGTGATGCCGCTCAGAGCATGCTGTTGTTTCTTTGTCCAGCCACTGTATAGCAAATAATGCTCTAAATATCCAGCCTCATAAAAATGTTTCCACTCTGAAGAGGCTGTTTGGATGTCACCATTATAGGAAGCCTGTGTATTAGACTGACAAAAGGAAAAGCGTGACACACTGCACTTTTCTTCCCCAAAACAAACAGATACTGTGCTTGTTCAGGCCAACAAGCAGATCCCTTGCCTCCTCCCGGACCGGTTTGACGCCAGAAAAGCCACGCGTCTCTGCTGTCACACACGTAACACTGGCATATCAATCAGCTCTTTATCTGCTTCCTCCACATGACAGAAACAGAAAGACATGTGCCTGTCAAAAGTCAGAGAGGTTATTTTGCTCTGAATACCCCTTGAGATCTTGATAGGAGATTAAATGATTGGTTGAAATATCCAACTGGCCTTTAAAGCCTATTGGTTATGTTGTAATGGGAGGTATGCTGAATAAACCACTGCCGGTGCAATTTTCTGATTTTTCTTGACAGCAGCCAACAAAATCAATGCAAAGGCAGCTTTTTTTTCCTTTTTTCTAACAACAAATTTATCAAAAGATCCCCCAGGGTTCTCTGTTCATGCAGTGGGAATGAAGGAAGTAACATGAGACTGAAATTTGAGTTGCAGCTGCTACCAGAGAGAGTGCTAAGACATGCCCAGGTGTCCTAGTGACACATCACAATGACTTCTGACACACACACACACACACACACACACACACACACACACACACACACACACACACACATATATGTTGAAATGTCTTCTTAAGCTACATTTCCACTGCAGAGAGATGTTTTGATTGCAGCTCGCTCAAGTTTCACCTGAAACTCAGTGAGTAATATGAGCAACACGTGATGCTGTTTATCTTGTTTTCATTATAACAGTTTCAGATTCAAACAAACACAGAGACTTCCTCTCAGGTGTTTATGTGTGATTGTGCTCATGTAAGAGGGGATTCATACACACAGGCAGCTGATATGTCCTGGACAAACGGAAACTAAATGTCTAATCTTTGACCTTTGGACTTTTTGGACTCTGTTGACACTTGGAATTGTTGACAGAGTGTAAACCAGCTCGGCACATGTAGTTAAGGCTATCTGTCTTTGATTTGATATGTAAAGTGCAACCAGCAGGAGTGAACACGTGTTTTAAACTGGAGATACATTTTATGGATCTGTAGTCATGATGCTTGGGTCAGTAATCAGTGAGATTTCAGCGTGTGTGTGTGTGTGTGTGTGTGTGTGTGTGTGTGTGTGTGTGTGTGTGTGTGTGTGTGTGTGTGTGTGTGGCTTAGAGCTATGAACCATGTCAGCCTTTGGACTGTGGGCTGGGCTCACGCCATGTGGTGTTTCATTCTCACTCATGTGGCGCCATCTAGTGTTTTTCTCCTCTGTCTTATGTCAAATGCACCGAGCGCTGTTTACCACTAGAGGTCGTTGACAGCCTGCTTATAGAGCATACACCTCTGCTAGCACAAACTCTGATATTGTCTACCTTTACAAGTTTAATTGTAGTTTCTGTTTGCAGAAGACACACCTCGTACTTGTAAATCTCTAAAGAAAATGTAACAATCGGTGACGCCTTTCATTTTACTGGTTTGTAAAGACTTATGCTACTGTAGGTATCACCTCTTTCTATTTGTTTAGTTCAGCATGTAGTGAAAGTTGTAAAAGTCTTTGTTTTAACCCGACTTTATTGCTGAAGTGTGGCAGTTATGTCTGAGGCGATTTCCTCCGATTGTGCCAGGCTGTCATCGTACCAACGCAACTCCGCTGGACAGAATGAAACAGGGCTGGCATAATGAATAACAGACTGACCTTGACCTGCCATCAATCCTTCATGTGTGCAAGCGTCCAAACTCATGAATGTGTCACTGAACCAAGGTGAAGCAGAACTCCTGTCAGCTTTGAAGGTGACCATGCCCTCCAACCTTCCTGTGCAAAAACACAATTAACCTTCCCCAGAAGCGGTAAAGAATCAACACAACGTGTTACTGTCCTAGTTTTGTCTCCTGAAACGTTTACTGTTCGTTTCACATTAGGAATTAGATGTTTTTACTGCAGACAAGCAATTTTCTTTACTTATGCAAGGCAGCAGCTAAAGTTTAAACGATATGTATGTGGGCTTTTGTGTGGCCACAAGTGACGACTAGGGTATGACATTGAACATTTTATGACATTAAAACGTAATGGTTCAAACAGGTACTCAGACTCTTTGTTTATTATATAACCATCTCAATGAGGTAATACAAAAAAGTTAGGACGCTGTGTAAGATATAAATAAAAACAGAATGCAATGATTTGATCAATTAAAATCATACTTTTGTTGACAACAGAACACAGAGAACACAAGATGCTCTTTTTATACTCAATCATGTTACTGACCTGTGGAAAATTAACCGAACTAGTTGCAAAATGTTCTTCCAGCTGTTTCTTTTTAGCACCACTTACTTTTCCAGCCTTTTGTTGCCTCTGTGTTGACTTTTTTTGTTCTATTGTAAATTAAAATATGAGATTTGCAAATCATTGTATTCTGGGTTTTTTTTAAAGCTTAAATAAAAGCGTCCCAACTTTTTCTGTGCATGACTATACAATATATTGTAAAAAAAACCAAAGAACAAACAAACAATGAATTTGAATTTGTAATGAACTACAGCTAAAACTACAGTTTTCCTTTGAAACATAGTGAATCAGAAAAAATACTCAAGGAGCTAAAAATGACACCACGTAAGTAAATGTACTTTCTGTGTTTTCTCCACTAAGTAAAATTAGTGAACTAAACTAAGAAAAAAGAGGCGAGGCTGTTTAGAAGGAAGCAGTGTTGTAGACAAATGAATGTGCAGTGTTGCACAGCCACACCATGCTAAGAGGGGGCAAGTTGGACTGGTGGCTGGTTAACTAACCAGATCGCTCTCTTGTTGAACAGTGGGCGCCCTCCATTCATAAAAACAGTCTTACTGCCTGAATATAAAATCTCTTTCACGCTAGTGTGAGTGCAGCCCTAATGAGTAAGACTAGATACAGACACACATTGACACTGAAGTTGTGTCGGGGTCCTGGCTCTTGTTTCACTGAGTGTGAAACACAATCAACAGCAGGAGGGAAAAGGCAATTTCAGGCTTCAGCGACAAGAACACTTGTCTGTATTTCAGTATCATTCTCATTTAGGGTGGATGGAGAAATCAGACGCAGTGTGTGTCTGCGTGCTCACGCGCGTGCGTGTGGGTCTCATTTCTGCTGACTTACACCATTTCTTCCCTCTTTCCATCATATTGTGCGGCCATTTATTGGAAGACACATGTTGCCAGCGCTGTCTAAACACTGTCAAATTATTTCCCTGGAGCAATCTTTGCCCCTGACAGTCACTGTCTCTCTGTATAACGCTGATGGTGGGTAGCAAGCACACTGACCTAATAGTCAGTGGGTAGTCTGATAGTCACATTAAATCACAAATATTCATTCGTTTACTTTTATTCTTTGCAGCAGCCTAAATTTTTTTTATGCTAACTTCAGAATGAACATGTATTGCACCATTTAACCGATAAACAGAAAAGCTATACAAATATTTTTCACAATGCATTTCTACAATAATAATTTTGTTTCATTATTTAAGTTTCTAACAGGACATTTTGTCCACTCAGCAAATTTCTGTTTCAGTCTTATTTACCCTGAATCAAAACTGAAGCCACTCTCTCACCTTACCCCATTTACATTCCCTTGTATTCACAAAGATCACATTTTGCCACTAGGAGGAGTGCTAAAAAGTCAAAACTATTAATTTCTTCCTAAGAGCTTTATATGAAGCTGCTAAGAGAAAATCTTGGTAAAAAAATCCAAAAACTTAGAGATGGCCAGGTTTGACTCCATCAGCTGTGAATGACATGTCTTCGGATGGTGGGAGGAAGCCGCAAACTCCACACCGAAAGACCCCAGCCTGATGGTGGAATTGAACTCAGTACCTTCTTGCTGTGCGGCAACAGTGCTAACCACCGTGCCGCCTCACTTGTTCAGGCTTGTTTTTTAATTGTACTGTCATAAACTTTAACGTTTAACATGCTGACTGAGCCCTCTAAAGACTCTGAGTGTTGCACGGTCTGATCTCAGGGTGCAACGTTCACTCCCGGAAGAATAGTAGCATTGTGTCAACTCACACCTGAATGCTCCAGATGGGCAAACTGCCAAAGCTTCAGCTTTTTAAGAGGTGCTCACATTTTCTTGATGTTTAATTAATCAAATGATTTCTATTATGAGCACCTGGCTGCTACTTATCCTTTTAATTCCTATTGCACAGTCTTGATAAACCCTTGTCACAGTGTTTGAATACACCTACCACACTTAAACCTGCATGTTGGTTAAACAGTCTGTGTGGGAGTGAAATATTTTCAAAAATACAGAAAAACATATATTAACTCCAAATGCATAATGACATGAGATTCATATCCTCGCGGTGCTTTAAGAAAGGAAGGACAGAGTGCACGAGGAGCAGAGTACAACTAACTGCTGGTGTAACTCAACAGGAAAGGTGGCAGACCAGTCTTGTCGGCAGGCTGGCAGGGTCAAAAACACAGAAACCATTGCTTCCTGTGAAGTAAGACCCACTGCAGACTGAACCAAGTATGCAGAAAAGACTTTAAAAGGGTCTGTTGTAAAAGGCATCCAAAAATGCACATAGGATCCAAATACTATCTAACAAAGGAGTGAGGTCTGAAAACATAACTGTGTACATGGGAGTTAGTGGGAAATTGGAACCAGGTGAGTGTGGCAGGGAGGCGCCTAATGGAAGTCTGAGGACATCTGGTGGCAGGAAGGGGTGTTACAGCGTCATCCTGTTTGTTAATAGAGCAGAAATATACTTTGAATTCTGCTGTTTGAAGTTGACTTTAACTGATAGATTTTTAAAATGAAAATGTATTTGTGATACAGTCAGTGCAGGTCTGTGAATTGTGTATTTAAAATATAACATTGAACATTTGCTGGTAAAATTCAGGTGCTGTTAAAACTGAGAAACCGAAAAAATAATGAAATGTGATACAGTCAAGTACCACATTACGAACAAATAAGTTGAAATGGATTTGAGATGATTTTAACAAGTCAAAAATAAACATTTAAACATTTTAATTACATAGAAAAATCGACAAAAACACATGTCTTGCATCCCTTACCATCACACACAGACGCCAGAATAGAAACAGTAGAGGAAGGATGATGCAGAGATATCAGTTTTAAAACCCTCACTGACTCTGTGTACTCACCTGTACACACACAATTACCTATAGAACTTATGTTATAAGGACATAGTCAAGTGTTTGGACTTGCCTCTAATTTGGGAAATGCATAAATTCATGCATAAATCACCGTACATAAAAATTTTTTACCATGAAAACATGAAAATTTATTTCAAGTCATCTGCATGTAACAGGATAAGTTGGAGCGATGGTAGCGTTAGTTTAGGCGCACGTGTGTGTGTTTGTGTGTCCTATAAGACAGAGATGTTTAATTGAGTTAGAGGATCGTGCTTCAATCCTGCATTAATGTCCCAGTGGACTGTCTGAAAGGCAATGGAAGGGTTTGACCCAGTTAGACACACGCACGCACACGCATGCACGCACACACACACACACACACACACACACACACAAAGAAATACACACATGCAGCACAGCAGCGCACAGACAAAAGCCACACAAAACTGCAGCTTAAAATGATGAATAAATCTGGGTGGGAGTTACTGCTCTGGTGATTGATTATCAGAAACAACAGTACCAGGTGCCCAGTCAGCGGGGAACAATTAATGACTTTGTGTGTGTGTGTGTGTGTGTGTGTGTGTGTGTGGCTGAGAGCCAGTATTGGTGAATCCACTTGTTACCTTCACTTTAAGCTACAGTGACTGCATGTTCCTGTGAGATCTGCATTGCAGCAGTTGCAGCCGTCTCGTCACCATCTCAATACCTGGCTCAATAACCGACGATGCAGTTAGTCAACTGGCTAATGGGAACAAGCCCTGTGCTTCACTAGAGATCCATCGATTTTTATGAGGGAGCGAAAAGCCATCAACTTTAATCACCGAGATCTGTGGGGAGGTCTCACATTAAGCTGCTCTCATAAAAAAAAGAAGAAGAATTTGGAGAAATGTGCACAACAGCAGAGAAACTGAAGGTGCCAGCAGTTCAAGTAGTTCTGAATCAAGACTTGTGCTTACTATGTTTTACTGTTTGCTGTTTTTCTGAAAGTGAAGGTCAGAGCATCCACAAGGTTAATATTAGTGCATTTCTGGGTTTTACAGCACCATAGAAACCTTTTTTTGTTTTTCCTTTATGAATTCTCTTCTTTCCTTGCTCTCTGATTAAGGTCTGTTATGAGCCCATGGCTGACCCTGAGGCTTCAGTAAAAACACGAGTATGTTCTTTTGTAAATGGCCTGTATTTATATAGCGCTTTACTAGTCCCTAAGGACCCCAAAGCGCTTTACACATCCAGTCATCCACCCATTCACACACACATTCACACACTGGTGATGGCAAGCTACATTGTAGCCACAGCCACCCTGGGGCGCACTGACAGAGGCGAGGCTGCCGGACACTGGCGCCACCGGGCCCTCTGACCACCACCAGTAGGCAACGGGTGAAGTGTCTTGCCCAAGGACACAACGACCGAGACTGTCCAAGCCGGGGCTCAAACCGGCAACCTTCCGATTACAAGGCGAACTCCCAACTCTTGAGCCACGGTCGCCCCCGTACTTTGTACTTTGTACTTTCCCAGTCCTTCTCTTGTGCTCCTTGGGTGAAATACGAAGCAGGATATGAAGATGAAATGATGTAGTCATCCAGAGGAGCCATTTGGAGGCTTCACCAGAGGAAAATAGTTGCAGGGTTCAGCGGAGGACATGGGAGGAGCATGACAAGCATGCTTTCAACAAATTCTTCTTTTCTGATGGAATTAGAGGAAACATGCAACTCCACATGAAGGGAGATTTCTTTCTTTCTTTATTTTTTTTGAGAAAAGCAAAGAGCAAGTGGCTGGATTCCAAGAGCTATTAAATAATCCTCGGATTTATTGAATGAGATTCAGTGATTGAGGCTGATCGGCCTTTAATTATTTCCAGATTTCCTTTCTATTGGATGAAAATGAGAAATGAATGAGGACAGATGACTATAAAACCTCCCCTCAATTCTTTCCAGTCTTTGTTTCGGCATCCAAACCCACCCCACTCTTTCCTTTGCAAACACTTATGTAATAACGGCTCACACACATAAATGTGTACATGCTTTGAATTATTTCTCAGGCCTTGACTCTAATAACAATTCAATATTTTTATAGCCTTCTGTTATTGAATAGAATTGCCCGGACTGACCCTAAAATATCAAAATACAAAGGCAGACTCGCTGTCTCCACTCGCCGTTATCCAACTCCCACGAGAGAAGCTCCTGGTCTTTGCTTTCTGATGGTGAAAAGAGGGCTGTTTAGAGCTCAGTGTGGTGTGGACACAAACAGAGAGGAAAAAAAGAAAGTACAGGCTCTGGGAAAGAGATGTTGCTTAAAAAAAAGCAGAGGGGGTTTAGAAAAGGGGAGGGTGGATGGAGGGTTTATAGACTCTAAAAACAGATGCTCCCTTGACTGGCCCTGTCTCCCCACATTAGTGCAGTGTACCCTTTTTCCTCTCCTCCTGTGCCATCCCTCCATTCTCTTGTTTTTCTTCCCTACTTCACCCATGTACCTCTTACCTCCTTCCATAAAAGCTATCTCTATGTCTCTCCTCACCTCGCTTAAACCTTAAAACTCGTCGCAGCAATGTGTTACTGTTTTCTAGCTTGCAATTCACTCACACGGAGAGAATAATGGATGTGAGTAATGAAAGTCAACTTCCTGATTCAGGAGCCCAAGTCCATCGAGAAGGGGGGTTCCAGGGGAACGCCCTGGTTTTAAAAAAATACAATTAAAAACTAGATGACATGATGAGCTCTCACATTAACTACAAAAGTGGCATAAGTGCAGCACAACAAGCACCCACGAGACTGCTGGGGTGGACTGAAAATTGTGTAAGAGTCCATTGAGCAATTACCCACAGGTCGCTGTTATGGTAGTCAGTCAATCAGCTGCCTCTCTTAGTCATTCATCCGGTCAGAGAAAGTGGGCAAAACTCACCAGTAGAGCACACCACATTGCCTTGACGTTTTTGTCAAAATAACAACATTATTTCAGAGGAGACAGAGGTAAATTGTTCCCTGGAGGAATATGAGCCACGCCTGCTAATTGCCTTCTTTCAAGAAAACGATAGCTGTTGGTGCCAAAAAAAAATATTGGACCTGCAAGATAAGTGCACTGCAGGTGGAGTACTTTACACGATTGCTCAAGTTTCTCGTTATTCCGATGGGTCATCCTCTATTTGCTTATTGCCTTTTGAACACACTTAATGACAAGTGTATCAGTCGCAATTGCAACAAATGTTTAGAGAGGTTGTTTTATTGTATTATCGGAGAGAGTTGTGACTTTCTCCATCAAACTTTTTTCAAAGCAGAAGCACAAAGACGAGCAGCTCAGCAGACTGAATGGAATGTGCTTCACAAGACATGGAGACATGCCAAAGAGGTCAGTATTGACTGCAATATCTACAGGATACAGAGCAGTCACTCGAATCAAAGCTGTTTCCCCCAGAGATATGACTCTGCCTATGCCAGCCTCTGCTGTCAGTCAAGAACCCAGTGGGGATATAATTTGCCATCATTCATTTTTACATTAAATTCACAGATAATCATGAATTAGCAATCTCAGCTCTTGTATAGAACTCTATTGATCAAAAGCTGTGCAAAATCGCAAACCAAAAGATTAATTCAGATTTGAAAGCAGAACCAAGTCAATTCAGTCTAAAGATTTTACTAAATTTGTGCAGATTTAACAGGGAAAGAGCTCAAAAAGGAGATATCATTTGGAAGAACTGAATAGGATTTGAAATATATTGTTTAATTAAAAAGCCTTTTGGAAAATAGACTCTAGTAAATCTAGATTGGACTCTAGATACTGGTGATAGTGAAGATAAAGAGAAAGATAAAGATGGAGGCTTGGGGGTGTGGATGACTAAAGTGAGGCAGAGGTGGGAAGGATGTGGGTAGCATGAAGAAGAACCTGAAAGGCAGAATGACAGAGATTTTTGATTGGCTTGCAAAAGTAAATGGCTGGACTAGAATAATGGTGTCAATATTGCGTTTGAAAGGATAGGAAAGAGAGAGTGATGTAAAGAACAGACTAGCCGCCTGAACAGTCAGGAAAGCAAACAGATGAGTAATTACAGATCTTCCCTATTGAACTTACAGATAACCTTCATTTCGGTGCAGGTACCTGTAAATTGTAAATATTGTAAAACGTTTCTTCTGTCATTTAATGGTCGGGCATTGTACAGCTACAAGCATTTCACCCCCATGTCATACTGTGTATGGTTGTGTGTGTGTGACAAATAAAATTTGAATTTGAATTTGAATTTGAAGGTACGTGATAACAGCTGGCTTCTCTCTTCCAGAAACTGGATGGGACACCTACTGGAGAGGTTAGGGTTTGGCATGAGGAAGACTTGGAATTTGTGCAGGAATTAGTCTTTCATACATAGTTGTTTGTGTTGTATTTACAAGTGGTGGGGGGCATGAACAGGTCAGTCATTTCCAGGTAGCAGAGTGGTGGGAAGTGGGCAGGCAGGTAGATAAGTGCAGGTAATGCTGTGTGTGTGTGTGTGTGTGTGAATGAAAACCTAAACGCAGACTCTCAGGCAGATATCAAATAAGAACAAACTTTTATTATAAGCGATGAAAGAGTCCAAAACACAAAGCCCATGAAAATCCCACTGTGAAGTATCCACAAGAAAGCTGAGAACCAACAAGGAGCACATGAGGATAATTACAGGGGGAAAAAACAAAGTCTTAAAAAGGCTGGGAACCTAACACAAAACTACAATATGATGCAACAAAGAACTAAGGCAAAAAGAGGCTTTAATACACAGAAACACAAAGGGCTAAAGGGCAATGAGACACAGCTGTGGAGCTTAACACATCTAAACTAAATCAGGTAAATGAGATGAGGGGTGGAAACCAAAAATACACAAGAGGCAAATGGTGCCAAAATGAAACGGGAAATGATGCACAATAGCTAACAGGGAACCTGAGACAGAACTAAACATTGGGGGAATTGACAGAGAAGGAAACGGTGATAATGTAAAGAATAAGCAAATTAAGAATCTGTTACGATACGCTGAGTGGCAGGCAGGACCCAATATGCAGGACTCCTGACACAACATAAACTTAAAGGCAACTTCGCTGCTGGAGCATACAGGGACAAATTACAAAACAAAACTTCGCTGGGGCCAGAATTTAAAAAACATCAAACTCAAAAGGAAAACCAATGAGACAAAAGGATGCAAAGCCGAAGACAAAGAACACGACACGAAGAGCTGGCAAAATAAGAAAAAGTAGCAGACTACAAATAATCCAAAGCAGAGTGCTCACTGAGAATAGACATGAACAAAAGCTCCAAGATTCAATAATAACCAAAGACCTACAACTCCAGCACATAATCCAAACATAATTACAAGAGCCTTGGAAATTATAAATGAGAAAACTCTTGACTGAGGACAAAGAATAACAAACTCAAAACACTGAGTCAACGACCGAGGAACCATGATAGAATCAAACTGAAGATATTTAATAATAAACAGAACTCGATAGACTAAAAACACAAAACACAAAATCAAAGATTCAGGCATGACATTAAATCCTTTAGCAGGTTTGGCCAGGGAGTGAAGGAATGAGCTGATTCTTATATGCTGCAAGTAAATGAACTGATGAAGAATAGGTGTGCCAGCTGAAATGTAGGAATGACACACACAAACACACATAAACACACAGCTCTGTCTACAGTGACAAAAAAACTGTGTATGACTCACAAGATGCTCCTCAGAGTTCAAGGATCCTGCAACAACATTTATGGCTCCCATTCTGACATACTGTAGCATATGGGATGACACTAAAGATGGATATCTGTGTGTTCATCCACATCTCCAGAGTGTCTGGGAACTGTCACACTGTTTATATCACCACAGCCAACACAAACATTTCCACAGCTGCTGTTTGAATCTAAGGCGCCACATTCTGTTTTTCACCCAGACACACATCTGTTTGCACGGACAAATAGTCACGAGACAAAGTTTTGTTTTTTCTAGGCACATTTTGTGAAGGTGTGTAGATAATTTAAGAGTAAAGCGTTTCTACTGCAAAGTCCTTGACCCTCTTTGAAACATGCTGGAAGCTGTTCTCGGGTTAGTGGCAGGAAGCAATAAGTCACCCGCCATCAATGCATCATCAACCTTCAACACATCCACTTTTGTGAACAGGCACTCTTCCTGTAAAAGTCTGAAGATAAATGCTTTTGGTTCTTGCTCAGACATTTTAAAGGTCAGTAAACTTTGAATCCACTAAGGTCACTGAGGCAAGAAATGTAATTATTCATGAAGTGCTGATGGCAATGAGCAGAAACCTATTGCAAGGCTCGCAGGATCTAAAATCGCAACTGCTCGGCTGACCGTTACATAATTTTAGTTTTCTTCACCACTCTTCTCATTCATCATTTCCCCAAATGTGCAGCTATCTCATCATTAACCTGGAGGGATAGACCATTTTCCTGCCACCGGATTTACACAACATGACAGTGCGTGGCCTGCAGCCTTCGCCTGACTAAAATAACCATCTGCACTCTGTTTTCTGGGACACGTGCATCCTAATTCACTCGCAGCCTTACTACTAACTACTAATACAGACACACGTATGCATGCTCTAATCTGGGTCAGAACGCTTACTGTGTGAGCACAACATTTCACTACTATACACTAACTACAGTTATTGTGCATGAGCTGATTTCTGCAGCAAGCACTCATGGATGTCATTGTGGGTGCATGCATCTACGCTTATGTTGGGGTACTCGTGACACCGGTGACATTTATGAAGACTCCATAAGGAAGGTTAGGGCTATGTGTCTGCCATGTATGTGATGTGTGAACAAAGAAGGCTGGATCTCCCTCAGCGATGGACTGCAGTTTAGATAATGCAGTTTTATGTATCTATGAAGATGAAATGCATGTATGCAAGTGTGGAAGGAGAATAAATTTTGCATTTCAGATTAGGAAGATGTTGTGTGAGACTCAAATATCTATTTGATTAACTCTTATCGAAGAATTTAAACCTCAAACCTAAAAGCACTTCTCCTTTGCTCACACTCTGCATGTTCTCACGTGTCTGTGGCACTTCTTTTTCTAGTTACTATGACATTTACTCACTGGTTTTCCCATATCAATAATGCAGGATTATAATTGCTCCCCTTTGAAGTGGCTGTTTAAATAATCCAGGGAGGATTGCTCTTGGCATCCCATGTTTGGCTCAGTGGGGGAAAATAAAATCCTGAATTTAGAGGTTGAGGCTGAGAAGAAGTGTTAGCTACTGGAGGTAGTTAGCTTTAATCTTTCTGAGTGGAAATCTGCTCCGCTGTGATTAGTGTCTACAGTGTGTTCACATCGCAAGGAGATGCAGAAAAGGGGAGAATTCTGATGGAGCATTACATTAAAAATGAAAAAGTTAGCTCATTGATCTGTGAGGCTGTGCACTCTCTGGGAGAACACTACTTTATTGCAGTCCGAGTCATGCACCATCTCTCAGTCTTAGATTGTGGCATTTAAACCACTGCTTAAATCAAACCTGCATCGCACTTCAGTCTAAAGATGTTACTGCTTACAAAGCAAATATTGTCGTGTTGATTCTTATGCACAACAATGACAGCCAGCCCTAAGATTCTCCTCTACTTCCAGACCCCTCTGTACCATAGCTGCCCTTGAACGTCAGCATTATTTCACATCATTTATGGTTAGTCGACCACAAAAATGCACCACTGAACTGAAAAAAACAGATCTTTAGAAATTCAAGCTACTCCAGAAATAGCCATTTATAAAACAGATGGGATTTGAGACTGGACTTTATTAATGTATATTTGTGATAATTATATCTTATTTGTATACACTGGGGGTTTGTTGAGGTCAGAGTTCAGTGCCAGTGCAGAGGGAGATGGATGAGCTTATGGGGCAGCAATTGAAATGCATGAAAGTGCATCAGGATGGTGAATAAAGGGAACATCTAAGTGGTTGCTGCTGAGTGAATAAATTATCAATGTGGGATTTTTTTGTTGCACAGACATGCTTCTAATGAGCGTACTGAATAGCAGAATAGTGGTATTAAATAATCATCTTCAGAGCCTGGTCTGAGCGAGCTGGTCCTGCCAAAACCCTGACTGCAGCATTTCATAGAATTAGACAGAATCTGAGCTGTCATACTGGTTTACAACACCAACCTTGACAGCAAAGAGATGAGAGGCTCCGAACAGACAGCGGTATCAAAACAGAGATGAAGCTGTTTTCTGCCCCAGTTCTTTGCTTCCCAGCCACACTGATTCGTCTTGTAGACAAAGAGTTCAATATTGGATGAGCTTTCAGACTCAGACCAGAGCAGGAATTCGAGGGAGTGTTTCATGCTATACTGCACTCTCCTGATTTGACCATTATAGAAATATGTAAATAAACCTCAGCAGAGTGCCAGCCATGCAGGAGAGTCTAATTGGGAACGTGACAGAGATGTCATAGGTCTTGATGAATTCTTCAGTGGCCAAAAACAAAGATAATGGCATCATTCAAATTCCCACGCTGTCTCTCTTTTTGTTTGGCAGATTCATCTTGGATGCACTTTGAGCCTCATTGTTTATTGAACAGCTAAAATTCATCCACTTGGCAAATGAGGCATAAACTATTCATGAGTCATTAAACTCAAAGGTTGGACAAGTAAACGGCACTTTATGTTGAAACGGAAGCAAACAGAAATGCACGTGAGGAACGTTCCCAGGTTCATGGGAATAATTTTAGCTGGGAGCTCTTTCGTATCTCTGAGTCATCTTGCAGCTGAGGGTCGAGCTTTGGTCAGGTGTCTGGTGGTGGATGAAGACCCTGAAGGGACAGAGCATGTGAGTCATATGATCCAGGCTTCACACAGACAACTACAGACAGACTAAAGCACAGTAGAAACAAAGACCCGCAGTGTAGTATTTCTGCTTTGGCATGGCAGCGAGGAGTTCTCCATTAATCTGTTTTATGAAGCTGTTTTGCTAAATTGTGCCAGTAGAGTCGTTTGTCAGAGCCCCCCCTCTGGGAGCCCTGTGCCTGTTCTCACAGTATAAGGATGCTGTGGAGGCACATGTATACTTGAGTCACACAGCATGTACACAGCATATATTACAGAACACCTACAGCTGCAGAACAATTAGACGCAAACACATTTTTGGCAGTTTGTGTAGAAACTTGAGTTTGTGTGGATTACTTGCCTGTGACACCCAAAAAACCTCAAAAAATCCATAATATCATTTTCAGCATATTGTCATCAATCACTAGAAAGAAGGGATTTCAAGTGTACTGCCTCCTCTGTCTTTAGGCTTAAGAAAATCTAGCTTGTGCTGGGTGATGTTGGCCATTCTCTCACTTAAGTGCAGCCATTTCACCCGGGAGAGTGAGGTTCAAATCCTGCATCAAGTCAAAACTGATCACTGAATCTGTAGCCATATTAATCACACATATATAGCTATTAATATCTGATGTTCTTGTGACATTTCTACACACTGCAACATTAGCAGCTAAACATACAGTTAATCATTGTTTAAAAGTGCTTAATGTCCACTTAAGCATACAGTTAGTCTTAACAAGACATGATTTTGGAGTCTACAGTCATGCTTTTGGCTTAAGTCAAACGGCATGCCAGCAGCATGTTTCAGTCTAACTCCACTCCAGCTTTCTCTGCTCACAAAAACCCCACCAGGCTGCTACTTTTCTGGGTTTATGCTATGTGTTGATATTCGATGGGGCTTTCAGATTTTTCCTGTATGATTATCATGGCTGTTTTTACATTAATGCTGTTATTGAAACTGTGACAGTTCATCCTGTTTACCATCTTACTTTAGTGCATTAGGATGTAACATTTTCTAATTAGTACTGAGACTGACTCTTGACTTTTTCCTACACAGAAAGTTCAATGTTTTTTATGGGTTTTTTTATTTCTTTTTTTTCTTCTCCTTTTAGCTGTTCCGATCATTTGTCGTGACAGCAGATCATTCACCTCCACCCAGGCCTCAACCAGTCCAGTATGGAATTATTTGGATCCACATATTGACTGGGCAGAAATTTTACTTGGAGCTTCCAATGCAAATCTCCCCTTAAATCTCGACTTTGGGCCAGCACAAGGAACACACTAGCTTGGTTGTTTGATCCATTTCAGTCCACAAGCTGAAGTATTCTTGGGAAAGTTACTGAACCTTGAGTTTCCCACGATGTATCCATTGGAGAGTGAGTGTGTGTATGGATGAAAACACACTTAGGCATTGATAAAAGCGGTGTATGCATGTGTGTAGGATTAGGTGAATAAGACTTCTAGTAGAAAGACTTTATGTGTTCATCTGAGTAGAAAGGGGCAATGTAATTACCAGTCAATTTACACTGGCTTGTGCCCCCTCCTTTCCTTTTTCAGAGGGCCAGATATAACAGGCCTGTGCTCTGTGGAAAGTGATTGACCTTACACTATGTGTAGCCACCGCCCAAAAGGCCCATTCTTAAAAAAAAAAAAAAAAAGAATCAAGAACATCTGTTCTCCTTTGGTGGAGCTTCATTTAAACCTATTAGGATTTATCCTCTGGAGACCAAGCACAGCAACATTAATTTCAATTTGAAAAACAAAATGTGATGCTCTTCACAGTAAGGGTGTGGATCACTTCAGTCTTGACCAGTCAACAATCATCTGGAAAACATGAATATATGAGCCAAATCTGCCTGTATCTTTCAGTCTGGACACAAACATGGATGTGGTGGACCCACCAGATTCCCTACAAGCATGCTTAAAGCAGTTTTTGTCAAAAGCATGAGAACAATAGCACGAGCGGGACTTCTTTCTGTCTTTGCACAGGCAGCAACCTCCTCGCTGTTATTATGAAATAAACAGTCTTGTCATGTACAAACCTCGCTGCCTGCCGAGGGCAAGGACTTTTTTTTAGAAAACACTCTTGGGCACACAGAGATCTGCAGAAACACACTGCTGCAGCAGGACACACACACATACTCGCACTCACACTCACACATAGTCTTTGCATACTGCAAGAGACAATAAACTAACAGGGCTTTTTGGATGCTGGAAAAATAAGAGATACTCCACCCACAAACATCAAGCCTAGAAAAATGTCCACTGTAATCCTCCGCAGTTCAAAAAAAGAAAAAAGAATAAATAAAATTTTAAAAACCCCTCCACCCACTCCAGTCAAATGAAGTGGACTTAAATGGGAACCCACTGGGGAAAAGGAGAGGCTACAGCACATTTGCACGATTCATTTCAGCTAGAAATCATATTAGCATTGCAGACTGCCGAAGCCTGAAGCTGAACTGAACCATGGCGATGATTTAAAGGAAAAAAGGGGTTGAGAAAAGGAGTGTTGTGGTAAATAGGGTATGTGTATAGGTTTGACATGATGGTGGGCAGTTGTAAGAAGTTGTATTGAGCAGATGAAAAGAAACAGACGTACCTGACAGTCTGAAGACAGATGAGCAGGAGAGGTGGGGGTTATGTACTTGGCATTGGAACAGAAAATAAATTGGTATGTTGTGCGCAGAGGAGAGAGGTTAGCGGGAGTTCAGCAGTGACGGGAGTCCTCAATATCTTTGTCTTCTGGCAGGAGAGCTGGCTGCACGTCAAAGAAACAGGTTGATGCTGTTGAAGATGCAATCTAATAAAGAACTTTATTTTTAAAGATTTTCTTCATAAACTACAAATTGAAGGCTCTTGTCTTTACTTTTTCATTCAGTAAAGTTCATTTTAACCACGATAGCATAAATGACAAAATACAATCATGAGAAATCCCATAAAAAATGGAAAATGTGTCGATAACAATCAACGTGTAAGGAAAATTAATCCTAAAGTAGATCTGTAACCTAAGATTTAAATACACAATCACAACAAAACAAATAAATAATAAAACCATTCATGCCAAGTCCAGATACAGATAAAATCTCAGATTTTAAACCATCCTCACACTAAACCATCATCACAATACTGAATAAATATGTTGTTTCTGTGCCGTTTTTTTTAAACACTTTTAGTGTGCTTCAGAGTCCAAAAGTTAAACCTCTGTTTAACAGAAATACAGTGACATTTCATATCTCTTCTAACCTTGAGTTTTTCAAAAATATAATTTCCCCGTGATTTGTATTCGTTATCCCTCGTTTAAAAGAAGTTATGATGACTGGAGTGCAGTTCCTCATTTTGGCATCTGAGTAGTATAAGGTATTTAGGACCATGGCATTAAGGTTCCAGGAATTTTTCCAGGTCACACTTTTAGAGTGGAGAAGTAAACATCGGGAAGAATTACAGCCTCAAGCAGCAGTGGTTGGGGGTCCAAGTAAACCATGAGAGCATGGTAATTTGGTAGCACTGAATGCTGAAAATGTGACACGGGCACAATTTACAATAGAAAAGGTGACGTAGTGATTTTAGAGATGTGTTTTTTTTCCTCACACCTTCTCATAAGTGACACCAAACGTGCAAAACCAGATGCAAATCTGATTTCACATATTTCCAATACTTTGCTTAAGTTTGATCAAGCAAATGTTTTGCATACAGCACTAATTACTGGATGTCACTGCACACTTACTGACCCATCTTAACAGCATCTAAAACGTGTGATTTCCAGTATGCAAAGGAAGCCTGTGCTGGTTTTGGTTCCAGTGAAACAAAGACTTAAGGGGTTATTGATGTTCATAGGTTGCAGTGAAGACAATGTTTAGCACACACCAGTGCATGTGCTGATATCTCGAAGTGATAGTGAGTTAGTCCATAATATGAATGCTCTGCTGCTTGTCCTGAATCGCTGGCAACATTTAAATAAACTGACGTAAAGAAAACTACTGAGCAAGTTAAGACAAGCAAAAGTCTGTAGATAGTGCTCAATCATTTTTGGGGTGGTGAATGGTCTAAGAACTGACATTTCTAAAGGTGAAAAGAGTGGAGCAATGATGCAGATGAATTAAATTGATTAAAATAATAAATATATTAATATTAACTCCCTGCTAAGGAGTTTTCCTGCTTTTTCCCCCCAAGTTATTGCAAAAATATTAAGTTGCTTATTACAGTGCAACATATGGTTTTAGGGTCTGAGTATTGGTGGAAGTTTCAGGTTTGCAGGTCCTTGGTTTTTGCTGTACAAACACTTTTAGCGGCGCTTTAATATAATCCTGCCCTGCAGATGGATGGATGCAGATGCACACACCTTAATGAGTTATTTAATCACACCGAGTAAAAAAAAAAAAAACAACTCAGGGAAGGAGCAAAAAAACAAAACAAAAAGAAAAATCACAGACAACCTCATATAACCAAATATTTTCATGCATTTTATAGGTTCATAAGTGAATCAGCTGTAAATGAGGGTTTAAGAGAGCCAGGGTCACACTTCAGGGTTGTTACATTAATGATTATAAGAGGCTCCTTATTTTCTTGACAACTGTGTGTGGGGAAAATGGATTATGCTTGCTTTCTTTAACCTTTAATGCTGTGGACCAGATGTCCCTACTAAAGTAAACTGACCCTGCTACCTGCAGTATATCACATAACATTACACCTTGACAGCTGCTCCTTTTGACTGGCACTGATTTCTGCATCTTAAGATCTGGTGGAAACCGACCCATATGTCGACGTCTAAGAAATTAGGACAGGCTTTCCTGCAGCTCCGGTTTCATTGATGAATTAAGCAGGTGGAAGTCTATTGTGATGAGAAGAGGAGACCCTATATTGTGTTCCCAGGACATAAGAGGGGACAGAAGTAAGTAAGTGGGGGGCTCAGTGCAGACAAGCTGGCTCAGAGGTAGTATTTCAACTGTTGATGACTTTTTATGGCTAATATTCTTTTGTTTCATATATTGCCCATCACATGCTGTAAATATTAGTTGTTTAGACTGTGAAGCAATATCTGCATGGTCACATGCTAAGAAGATGGGAAGATTTTCCAAAATAAAGCACATTTTCATATTTATCTAAGTATATCTTAGAAAAAACTCACCAAACAGTTTTAAACACGCTTTAAATCACAGGAGAATAGTTACAATACTTGCAAATTACTGTAGAGTATAACCTCAGTTACTTGGACACGAGGTTACAAGTGGGTTTGTAATCTGTTTTAATGTTAAAGCCATTCTTTAAGTTTATTTTTTGACTTTTTTGTTACTGCCTTACAGTAAGGTTTCAGGTTTCAACCTCTTGGCCCTCTTGGCAGGGGCCTTTGTGCGTGGAGTTGTATGGTCTCCCTGTGCCTGAGTGGTTTTCTGACCACAGTCCAAAGACATGCATGTTAGGTTAACTGTTTTTCCCTAAATTGGACCTATGTGTGGAGGTGGAAATATGAAGTTGTCTGTTTCTCTCTGTGTTAGCCTTGTCCAGGGCCTTGCCTCCACACAGCTCCACATAAGCCCACTGTGAGCCTAAGTTAAGAAGATACTGATGTATGTTCTTTTCTCATCAGACCAAGCAATGTTTTTCCCAATCTTCCGTTGTCAAATCTTGATGTTCCCATGCTAACTGTAGCTTCAGTTTCCTGTTCTTAGCTGGCATAAGTGGCACCAGATGTGGTCTTCTGCTGCAGTAGCCTATCTGCTTCAGTGTACATGTTTTGGGTTGAAAGATGCTCTTCTACATACCTTGGTTATAATCACTTCGAAACAGTCTGGTCATTCTCTGACCTCTGATTTCAGCAAAGCATTTTCTTCCAGCTGTCACTCATTGAATATTTTCTCAATTCAATTATATATAAACTCTGGAGACAAATGTATGAGAAATATCCCAGAAAACCATCAGTTTCTGAAATACCCACACACTTCCCTTAAATCACCTTCTTCCCCATTCTAATGCTTGGTTTGAACTTGTCTTGATATCACCTGCATACCTACATGCACTGGTGGCTGATTAGACCACTGACATCTTAAGCAGTGCAACTAACAGAGAGCAGGGAATTTAAAATAACAATTAACTGTCCAATAAAGACAAAATGTACACAGTCTTTTGGTCTTTGCAGAATTTTACATGCACATTTGCATGTTGGAAAAACTGCTAATAAAACTTTCTGTCTCAAATCAATGGCATAATAAGACACAAACATAAAACTCTATTAAGGAATGTCTTTTAAAGTGATTTATATAATTTAGAACAATATTCAAGTTAGCAAAACAACAAGCTCAGTAGTTACTTTCAAACACTAAAATAAAAATGTGCAGTTTTCTGAACTGTTGATTTTTCTTCCGTTGAGCTTGAAAAAACTAGTTCGCACGTGGATAGTGTTTACAAGTTTTAAATGAGGTTTTTATATCAGTATATCAACCCCACTGGCGCAAAGGCACGAGCGTCAAGGAATGGCTTCATCGGATGTCGCGGCCCCCCCTCTCACAGCCCCTGCCTTCCCCGTCCCTGTCCTGAACCTTGACTGTTGTGGATCGTTTCTCGAGCCCCCGCTGAAGCACAGAGTGAGCCCGCCTCGCAGAGCGCTACATCGGGCTGTGCCGGTGACAGTACCAAACACCTTCAACCTGAGCAGCAGCCGTGGATCAGCAGCAGATCACAGCCGCCGTGGACTGCGCGGCTTTGGGAAAAGAAGCGGACTGTAACTACGGGGAACGGACAGCAGAGTCGATTTTTTTCTGGCGTGTTGGTGCTCTCTGAAAAAGTTGCATCTGCTTGGGACGCACAAGATACCCACTGCTGAAGGAAATATCCCCGCACGGGTTGGTTGTAAATAACATCTTTAAAGGCGAGCAGATCACGCAGTGTGCAACAGTGATTGAGTGAGTGTTGTGTTTTTGTGCTGTATTTTAACAGAAGGGTTAAGGACTTCTTGACTTTTATCAAGCGCCCTCAAAATGCTTTGTCCACGCATGAAAAAATAGAAATAGAAGTAGTTGTTGAAGTTTAGTTGTAATTTTATCGTAAAATACGAATTTTGCTTAAACCTGCGTGGATATTTATGTGAAAGTGTGCTTTGATTGTGCTGAGTTGCGTGGTTAGAGTATGTATGGCTTACGGTGTAGCTGCATGATCATTTGATTTATTGATAGTTTAATCTGAGTACTTGTGCAGTTAATCCACTTGAATGCAGTGATTTGCTTTACACGAGTTTCCTCAGCTTTTCTTCCTCAGGAGCTGGTGTGTGTGTGTGTGTGTGTGTGTGTGTGTGTGTGTGTGTGAGAGAGAGAGAGAGAGAGAGAGAGAGAGCGAGAGAGAGAGAGAGAGAGAGAGAGAGAGAGAGAGAGAGAAACAAGAGAACAAGCTTTACTGTTATCTTCATCCCGCTGTGTCAGTGAATAGGGGGGCTGCCCCTTGGAAATGGCACACATGCACACTTATTCCTGCAAACCGCGTTTCCTGTTATGGCCGTTTTCCTCTCTGAAAATGCGCAGCCAGTTTTGTTTGTATTATAAAGACAGAAGTGGATGGGAGAGGATGAAGTGAAAATGATGAAAAGGAAAGGTCAGACAAAGAGAGAGGGAGAGCTCTCATGGCCATTTCTTTATGCTCTCAAGGCCTACTTTAATTTATGGATTGGGTTTGAGTTGAATTGGAAACACCCGGGGTCTGATTGGACCATAAATAATCCCCACAGGAGTAGATATAAATGCCGAAGAAGCAGCATGCCTGAGATTCTCTCCATCTCTTTCTCATCTGCGGTGAACCCTCACAGATGATTGATGCGTTGGGTGTCCTGTTGTCACAGCTGTACGACTTTAGCTGAATGCAAACACGAGTACAACCACGCATGAATGAATGCATGCACGCTGCAAATGTGAATTTGTGAATGCTCGGCACGCACATACTCCATCCTCTCCTGCACAGACTAGTAGCATCACAGCACCATGATGTGCTCAAGCATCATGCTCCCTCTTTGGGAGAACCTATATCATACTGCTCTGTCACTGCAACATAACACAGCTAAAGAGAAGGGGGAGAGGGGGATTCGGTAGCAGTGGGAGGTAATAACCAACCTGTCAGGCCATTAGGATTGAAGTAGCTAAAGAGGTGGATGGGGGACAGGTAGGGGAGGATGCTTGTGATCATTTAAATCACATGTCCCCTTCACAGCAAGTGAAACCCTGAGGGGGTGAAATGTGAGGCAGCTAAGTGATAACATTACCAAAGTCATGGTTGTTTTTACAGCATCTTGTCCTCAAATTGTTTTCCTTGTCTCCTTTCCTCCTCCCGTTTTCCCTTTTTAACAAGGTTATGAAAATCCTTCTGCCTCTGCGGTCGAATAACGCGACCTCCCATCTTTTTTTATTACATTAACAATTAAGTGTGAAAAAAACTAGATCACAGCTGGAGGCGCAATCACAGCTGATGCACATCTGCCAGCACTCGAGAACGATGAAACATTAAAGACGCAACCCACTGTTCAAAATGTCGCTCCGGCGTTGGCAGCTTAATTTGCCCATTAGATAATCTCAGCCGAAAGTGACACTTACATGAACGTGCTCACACACACACACACACACACTTACATAACATGTAAAGGAGAATCCCTCGTGAAGCAGCAAACATCGTTATCCCACAACATTAAAACCACTCGCAGGTGAAGCGAAGTGTTTGGCTCCTGGCATTCATTAATCATTACCAATCTAAACGTGGTTGTTGACTCAGAATCCCTCACAAATACCTTGTTCAACAACAGTGAGCCCGAGAAACAGCCCCAGCCTTATAAACTGTGAAAAAGCCAGAATATAACTGAGCCACAAGATGCCACACCACAACCCTGAATGTACAACCTTGTACTGAATTTCCCAGAGGAACCCACCTGAGGGATTAATAAAGTTTCATCTAATCTAATCTAATCTAACACACAGGCCCTGCCAAACCTGAAGGTGCCAGACACCACAGGGGTCCCGATGGCCCCTGATCAGTCAGAAATACTGATCGATGCCTATTAAGTATTAGGTTGGTTTTATTGTTAAGGCTAATTTGGTGTATAAATACAGCACAATCTGATCCAGAAGACTATCGCTCTGCAGTGGTGATGATGATAATGATGGTGATGTTATTAAAAAGTGTGCAAACAGTGTGTCAGCACTGTTATCTATTTAGATGTAATGCAGACTGCAAACGCCTCGTGCAGCTCAAACTATCTCACGCTGCTCTTATTTAACAAACACTGCAAGTACATTTGAAAGAAAACAGGAAGTGTCTTTCTTTCTAACTTTCTAACATGTAAACTTCTCTGTGTGGAAGCACCACAGGAGCCTTGAATTCCTCAGACAGAGTCAAACGCACTCAGAGGAGCACAACAGATACCTTTTCTCCATCTGATATTTTGTCTTTTCCTGTGCCTCCATTTCATGTCTTCAATTGCATGTCAGAGAGAAGCTCTGTTTGATTTTTATGGAGTAGTTCAGTGTTTAATATGCTTCTTTTTTTTTTTTTGAGCATGTTGGTTCCAAGATTCAGTTTCCCCTCAGCTGTGATTTTTCTAGCAGTGCGTCACTAAGATTTCCGTCACAGTTCCTCGCTGTCAGCCTATTAGAACAGGACATGAGCAGGAGCACAACAGGGGAGAGACAAGCTGTCAGTCAGACACACGCACACACACACACACACACATGTGCGCACAAAGACTGCCCTTGTGTGTGAGACTGTAATTAGTAGCTACCTGGGTTTGCAGTGACCTTTCTTTTCCTTTTTTAAAAATCCCCATTCAGGACCATAAATGTTGCAGCACCGCTAATGACTTTACTTTACAGCATCTTCATGGAGTTTTCATTTTTAAAGTCACTTGAGGTGTTATACTGTTGATCAGGTTAGTTATTTAGACAGACTCATTATGGATCTACATATGAATCGCTCAGCATAGGCCAGCAGACTCCTGAAGTATATTTAAATGAAACATTTATACGTGAAAGGTTTTAAAAAGCCTTTCCCCAGCTTGCAGTCCTGTGTCTTTTAGAAGAGAATGCTGGATGAGATCATTCCTCCTCTGTTTGCTATTGTAATTTCCAGTGATCGATCATCAGATAACTTTCAGAGTTTAGCATTTAAAAATAATGTATGTACTAGTAATGTCCATACTGTTAAAGGCTGATTATAGACACTTCTAAGCTTCCTGCAGACGTATCATTGCTTTACACATTTCAGACACTAAGAAAGAAATGAAAGAAAGTCACATTCATTTTAACTTTGACATTCAGTATTTAACTTGCAGAATAAAATCAACATCACAAGTCATCATTTGAGGTAGTTCTGGTTCACATAATGATGACTACATTTTTCTGCTGCTACTGAAGTGAAGTTGTTGTAAGAAGCTTGACTACAGCAAATCTATATCATTTCCTTGTTAAATATTAAAGGAAATCAGGCTTTTCACAGTTAAGTTTAATTTTATTTCATGAAATCTTGAGTTGCTGATGGCTTTAGTAAAATAAAAGGATTCTTGCAGTAGCAGTGCACTGTGAAATGTTGTAATGGGCAAGCAGAATTCTTATCAACAAGTGGCACTGGATCAGAAATCGCGTGCTGAGTGTTTCCTGTAAACACTGTTGTGAGAAGGGCCTCGTCATTTTTTTCCGAATCCTTTCTGTTGCATACTTTCAAAGCTTTTTTTGAACCCATTAGAAAAATGAAAGCTGGGCCTTTTGACTTTCTGACCCTGTAATGCTGACAAGAAATCCAGGTGGTATTTTAGGTTTATGAAGCTCTTTACTAAATGAATCAAATCTTTGAATCTCGCACTGCTGCATCTCGTCAGAGGAAAGCAAAAGAAGGAAGGAAATGGGTACACAGGAGGCGCAGTTGGTCTGCATAATAAAGTCAGATTTGATTCTTCTGACTGTGACACTCGAAATAACCCACATTTATCAAGTCATGTATACGTGCAGCAGGCTTATCCATCAAGCTGCAGGAGATCAGGTCAGATCTGCAGAGAGAGGCAAGGGTAGATGGGGGTAAATGGTACTCCAGAGATTTAGTATTATATTTCTTTTTGTTAAAGAATACAAATCAAATGTCTCTAAAGCTTCCTTCCTCCTTGCCTCTTTGCAACTCTTTTTTCTTGTAGATACCAAAGTCTAAAACTAGTTCAAGATAACCTTGATGACATTACCCAGATTAGTTTTTGGAGGTTGGAGAGCTCACTTCACAAACACAGAAGACAACTGTTTTCTCAGCTGAAGTGGATGAGTAAAGCGACCTTTGGCTCCATTAGGTTTGAAGGTATGGCTACAGTATTCCCTCGATTATCGTGGGGGTTAAGTTCCACACAATAGGTGTAAAACCCACGCTCTTATAAACCCTTTTTACACTCGTAAACACACTTTTGAGACACATCCTTACGTATTCAGCAAGTCCACCAGGTAGTTTTGCATATTAAGCGCCTTAATTGTGCGAATAACACCATGAGCCATTGGCTGGATCAGCGATGGGGTGTAGTTATTAATTTTTTAGGCAGAAAATATTTATTTTACTGCAAAAATAATTGAGATCTAAAAAATTAAAATAGGTAGCAGAAACCCGCGATTTAATTAAATTCCCACAATATAAATTTACAGGTAAATTTGGGATGTCAGCGAAAGGTGAAGTGCAATATGGTGCAGGAGTTCTGTATGTGAAGCTGTAAAAGCTCACAGGGACACATGTGGCCATACAGACTACTGGACCACTACTGCTCTCTCATTGTCAAACAGCCCATAGCCTCAGCTTGCCATTACCTCCTTTGAGTTTTTTTTTTTTTACAAAAGAAAAGCATATATTAGATGGCCCATGAACATGCATGCAGCAGGTCAATTATCATACTCTTACAGAACCTTTCCAGCGCCAAAGGATACTCATAATGTGTTCTTTTCCCCCCCTTTTTTTCTTTGCGTAAGTAGATTGCAGTTCAATTAAATTGCCATTGCAATCTGATAACTGAGATGGCAGGCGGAGATGGGCTCTGAAAGCCCTCGCAGTCTGTAAGAAGAGCCGGAATCAATGCAGGGTGGAGTAAGTCATGGTATAATGGACATTAGTGAGCAGAGCTCTGGCACAGATCACATTAGAACCAGCAGTGCTGAAGTCTGCCAAGTGCTCCAAACATCCATTAGTAGGCCAATCAAACTGTGTTTGCTCAACACTTATGCATTTGTTCACAGCACCCCAAAGATCCCGTAGAGAAGCTTCTCAGAGTGATTTTTGTCTGGAGCAACAAAAATCTGTTATTACGTGCTCAACCTTCGCAGTGCACAAATCCGTTGGCCGTCCCGTTAGGAAAGTGTCGTCATTGCACATGGAAATGGTTTTCATCTATCTGGGAACAGCAAGGCCTTTCTCCAGCTCTTTCTCTCTTTTTCTGAAGAGAAGGTAAAGTGGCATCATATGTCACTAAGCATCACTTCACTGCTGTCGGGAGGGTGATGTATGAGGACCGAAATGGCCAGTGCTGAAACAGCAGACCACACACACGCACGCAGACACACACACAAACGCAAGATTGATGGATGACACGAGTATTAGGTCCAGAATTGAGGCTCGTTGCCTGGTGGCTGATAAAAGATTTTAAGAGGTGACGACCTGCAGCTGCAACAATTAGTTCTTAATGGTAGCAGTCTTTGTTTTTATGAGAAAACTCATTCAGGAGACTCTTTTTCCTTTTAGCTAGGCAAGAAATTGCCTGTTGGTTGCATAGTTCCTAACGTGACTAACAGAGGCCTGCTTCCACTTAAGTGTGAAAGTCATTGATTAAGCTGTTGGTTGATTTGTCTTTATTGGAAACCTGATTTGTGCCAGCAAGGGAAACAAAGCATGAGTTATTGATCCAGTATAAAAGCTCATCAGCGCCTGCCGGTGTGGAGTTTTAGATAGGAAAACACTGCATATTTGTTCTTAGCCCTGCCAAACCTCAGTCGAATTGAATCAGTGAGTTTTCCAGCTTACAACTTACAGTGCGACACCCCTGAGCTAATAACATAAGCAAAGATCTCCTGACACCCAGTTGTTTGGACATGTGCTGGATTTATAGATTAGATTTCCTCCACCCTCTTGGTCAGCGTTCTTCCCCATTGTGCGCTCGACGGAGTGAAGCCAGCCCAGAGGATGCATCTGCCAGATGACCCCTCTGCAGAATGCGTACCATGCAGCGCCCCACCCTCCTCCCCCTTTCCTGCATCAGCTGACTAGCTTGGGTAAACTGTGTTTGGCTTGTCTGTGGAAGCGGAGAGGGGAAGGAGGCTGGGGGCTGGGAATTATTAACCATGAGAAAAGTGTTTACATCGTGACTCTAGAGTATCGCTGCATACTGTATCTCTCTGGCGTAACCTTGGGATCAATCCCTCCTTTTTAATTGGTGACAGATGTCGCCTCTCTCATCATCTGTGCCTCAATCGCTTTCGTTCTCATACACACATGTAAGGCCCCGATGTTCCCAGAATTCTTCCGGGAACCTCTGGGATCCCATCCCAAATCTTGATAACATAACTCCCACTGCCCTCTCGTCCGAGCCAACACTTCATCCCTCAGTTTATGAAGCTGTCCTGTCACAAGTGGATTGCCAGGACTCAGCTGGCCTGGAAGCTGTCCTGCGCTTATGAAACATTTGGCATATTTTTAAACTTACTTGCAGTTTATGGAGTGATGCTGTTACTTGGTTTCTGCTTATTTTCAGTGAGTCTTGGGCTCAGACTGACAGAGCTGAATCCTGGAGGTGCTGTCTGCTTCTTTGTCATGGTGTCTTTGTCTGCTTGGCATTATCCTGCAGAGGATTGTGTCCATCTGGTGGATGAGATTTCTTGGAAATGAAAGGCACGGATAGGATAAAACGAAGAAAGACAGGGCTTGTCTTGTGGCTGATCGGTGGAAAAGTAAAACCAAGTCCCTCAGCATGTGAGTGTGTGCCCAGCTAAAATTTAGAGGAACTGTATTAAACAATGAGTTCAGTCTTTCTTTGCTTATTTCACATGCACACATCCTCAAGCGTCCCCCAGCTTCACTCTGTGATTTGACCTTCAAAAGATGTATTGTCCAAATAAACCTTTGATATTCATATTATTATTATTATTTTTATTATTATTAACAGGCTTGATCAGCGTGAAGCTCGCTGCGTTTGAGGCCTTGCTGCCCCCACCTCCTCCTCCTCCTTCCAAAGCCCAGACTGATGGCAGACAGAAGTAGGTCAAAGTTCAGTGGAGCGTCCTGTCTGGGGAGGAGGATTGGAGAGCTGGAGGGGGAGTTAAAGGGCATTGTTGGTGCCAAGGACCTCCTTCCTACATGGTGGGGGCTTCTGTTTTTTCATATTAAAACTTTTAAAAAGTTTAACAAAGTTCAAAAACTGCTTAAAATAACAGCCTTGGTACTCATAAAGGAGTTAATTACCTGGTACTAATACTGAACGTTAAGAAACAGCTTATAAATACTCTACTGATCACAGACTGTATAAAAATAAATATAGATTTCTTCATCACCACATCTGTATATACACAGTCTGTGCTACAGATCAGTAATGATCCAGCTGATTGCATTAAAATGGGGTTTAGCCGGTGGTGATTTCATGCAGCACTCTCATGTGCATGTATGAAATTCTGCTGTTGTAAAGGAAAAAAAAGAAACTCATTTTAGGAGGTAATAGAATTTAATTTATAAAAAGTTGACTACGTATGAATGAATGAAAATGACTTAAAATTTAATATATGTTCTTACATTTGTTTTTGGGGAACCTGTAGTAATGGATTTGCTCACCTTGCTGTGGGGATGAAGAAAAGTACCCCATTATGTGTGGCTGTGACAGTGTTGGGTGGAGTTACAGGTCTAACGGACTCTGCTCATAAGTAATGGTGGGTGCAGGGTCTCTGTGTCACAGGTACACTGTAACCACAAACTCCCCTGAAACCCTGCACCATAACCTATGCAATAACCTGACGTGCACCCCCCTAAAAATGTAACCATACACTGGTTTATCTTCTGTCATCTACTGCCTTATTTTCTGTTTCAAGGTGTTTAGAAGAGAATTGATCACCTCGAGTGGAGAAAATTCCCAGCAAACGACTCTTTTAGTGGAAAATTGCAGAACACCTTACACGAGCGTAAATGTTCACAACGGTTGCCATTTCAGTGATAAAATGTGCTAAGCAGTGTGATAATTAGCCTTAAAATGTGCTCAACACTGAACTATTAAACCAGAGACATTTAACTCATGAAAAGTTACACGTCCTTTGTTCATTAAGCCTGGTTGTTTGATATAGCCCGCTTGTGTAAACTAGAACTACAACTAAGACTCTTTAGCTATGCTAGTGGCCATTTGCAACTATGCTATGTGTTAACGTGTCCATATGAACACAGTCTGTATATAAAAGATAGACGTAGCCACCAGGTCTGGAGCACAGGTTCAAAAGATGTTAGGTTATAAATTCCTATGACTTTCAGGTCTTTCTCTATACAGCATGGTGTTCATTTTGCAAACGGTAGTCCCATTCTAAGTAAAATGAATGATGCAGGCAGTTTTAGGGTGTGGCTGTCTTGTGATTAATAAATTGTTTGGTGTCTCTTGTGCTTGGTTGCACTAAGAGGCTCTAAGCAGGAGAGAAATTCAGGTTTTTTTGGTTAGACATTTTTATTTTAAGCCTTTTTTACTTTAGCCAAAATTAACGTATCCCTGAAGTGCACGATCGACTCGACCCTCTTGCCTAAATTTGAGGACCTCGGGTTTCAAAATGCCCAGATCTCGATTACCAAAATGTGAAACTTAAGCTTCAAAGCAGCAGATCGTAAATCAGTCGGCGGGATTAGGTTTCTGTGTCTGACACAGTCTGAAGCAACATGCTGTTGTGCTACAGAGTCATGTGGTGTAATATTGATATGTGTCTCGGCATTAATAACATGTTTAAAATGGTCATGTTGACCCTTGTGAAGCATGCCTTTGCAGATTAGGATGTCTGGATTGAGGCAGGGTCAGACTGCTGGGTTTAAATTGAGAAGGGAAAGCTGCGGAGGACAGCACTTCAAAGGATTGTATCATAATCTTTGACATGTTATCATTGGCGCTCCAAAAACATCAGGGGATCTGATGGGTTTTTTTTTTTTTATTCTATTCTTGCTGTCCCGCATTGGCTTGTGTTATGCAAGAAGGCTTTCAAAAATCTGATGTTATCTTTGATATCGGGGGGAAAATAAAAGAGGAGGAACGGATGCCATTTTTCTTTTCTGGGAGCATTTTCCCAATTAAAACTTCAAATATCTTGTATAACTGCTGTTGAGCTATTATACAAGATATTTATACAAGATGCTTATACAATTATACAAGCTTTCAACATAGCAGGATTTGCTGGTGTGCGGAGTTCAAAATGAAGCCCTAGACTGCTGTCAAAGATCAAACAGACAGATTAAGGTGGAGACGGAGCGGTTTGGAAGGCTAGTGGCGGCAGATGCAGGGATGAACGGATGAAATGAGGCCAGTGTCATCCCGTCTCATTTATTATGCAGGGCTGGGAGGGGATTAGCTTCACTTACATAACTCCATCTCTCCCACCCACCCCCCACCCCCCTAACTAGCATATCTCCCCCTTTTCCCCACCCTCCCCAAACTCTCTCCCTCTCTTCTGAGACCATTCGATTGGTGTTGGCCTCTTTGTTATTCCAGTATTTTGTTTCTCTGTTCTTTTTTTTTTCTTCTTCAAGAGAAAAATGCATAAAGACAGGAGGCAGCTGGAGACTGAAAATGGAGGGACAACAGGGAGAGATGTTGGAGAGACATAGCGAGAGAGACAACCATCAGGAATAGAAGGAAATGGAAGACACAATCTTTATTACCAGCGACGGTTATAAAGATCTGCAGATAAAGCAAAAGGAAAAGAGGAAACAGGAAGAAAAAGGGGGAATAGGGGAGCTTTGGGGGTGGATGAGAGAGTCTATTTATAGTTTATCCCTGCTGTTGGGTTAAACCGCATGGTCCAGTGCAGCACAGCTCAGTGTCCATGTCAGCCCTCATGTCAGTCTCCATTAGCTCCACGCACAAACACGCACTATATATATAAGTTATGTATATACCCCGAGGATGTAAACACAGGCTGTCACGAGAACATGGGTACGCTGACCTGCCACTGAAGTAAAGGAAAATTACACACCAGCAGATCTGAGTGTGTGTGTGTGTGAAGCACTGACGTGCTGGAGATATTCGTTAACCGGTGTGTGACAGAAAATAGGCAAAAACTGCACACTATTCAGCTCAGCTCTTCGACAAAGGCTGCACTTCTGAGAGGATTCAAAACACACACACAGACTTTTTTTGTGTTCCTCTGACATTTCCTCCTGCCTTCACTTCTTAATCTTGGGAATAAGTTAATCACACCATCTCTTCAAGCTCCTTTTTGTTCCCAGATCACATTTGCATATGTGTTCACTTCCTCCCTCTCACGCTCTCCTTCGTACGTACAGCTATAGGTGCACGTGCAGGTAAATGCATGTGTTTCAGAGCGAGAAGCATGTTCACTTGACCCAGTCTAACTGTGGTCTGAGTCTGATGTCATTGCTGCTGCAGGCACACACACACACACACACACACACACACACACACACACACACACACACACACACACACACACACACACACACACACACACACACACACAAAAATGCACATTCATTTAAATTGATTGAATGCAGGAGTGCAGTATATATCTGAAATACTGCAGCTCTGTTGCAAATATATAAATATATTTATTACATTTGGTCAGTAATATATATTTTGAGCACCTGCCATGTTGCATAGGAAGTCAGTTATTACTGGTGAGCTGAATGCTGTGAGAACAGGCCAGCTACTGTACACGTTTATGGATGATTCATGCAACAGTCTTGGGGTTGCACAGGACCTTGTTTGTTTCTTTTGTTCCTTCCCCCCGGCTAACCCCGCTCCAATAACACACTTACTGTGACAGAGGGTACACATTCACGAACGCACATAAAACCAGCATTCACTACGTGCACATGTGCAGGCGTCTGCAGGAAGAGTGATCAGGTGCTTTCACTCCTGCAAAGTACGCTAGCACGTACTGGAAGAAGTTTTCAAGAGAATAATCTCTTGATTTGAGAAAAATGACAACTTTTATTGTTTCTTAATAATGCATTTTCATTGTGCAGTCAATAAAAGACGCTTAAACATGATAGATAACCAGTGTGAAGCAGCAGCCCCCATACTGAATCTGTGTGAAAATTGTGTTTGAAATAATGTAAGAAAAGCTAAAGATAGGGAGGATGGAAATAATAAGAGAGGAGAAAAAGTGTGTGAATGAAGAGAGATGATCCATATCCTCCAGACAGACAAATTGTTACAACAACAGTGGTGGGGCTGATAGAGCTGGAAACAGACAAAGCAAGACAAAGCCTTTAGCTCCGGCTGTGATTTAAGCAGTGAAAAGGAAAAGGAAAATTCTTCCTGCAGTCATTGTTTCTCATTTGTTAATCTTCCTCTGTGTGGTCACCTTTTGCTCATCCTGCCCATGTTGCATTGTTTCTGCATAGAAGACCCTCATTAGTCATCAGCTGTCGTCAAACATGCAAACTCATCATTTGTTCTGCCAAGATTTTCATAAGAGGTTGACTGTGTGCAGCTGTGGCCACACATCAGCTGCTGCTCTTGAGCTCGGTTACAGAGATAAACTTTACCCACCGCTGCTGCTGCTGCTGCGGCCATCCCCTCCAATCTCTTGTCATCTCATCTAATCTGGCCACAGAGGAGGATGACTTATGATCCTTAGAAACATTATAGGAGTGGAGATAGGGGTCAAAGAGTTGGAGTGCATCAATTAGACCTTTCACTTTACGGTGGAGAGTACTGATGAGGTCACTCCCCTCTGACATAACTAAATACTTTCATTCAAATATTGTAAATTTGTTTTTTGTTTCTTTTTTCTACTCACAGATTTTATATTTTTGGTTACACAAAAAAGAGGAGTGCATGGTTATCGTGGTAACCAAACTGGATGTCTTGTCATACACTTACTGGCCACTTTATTAGGTACACGATAGAAACATTCCTCAGTGATTTCAGTTCATACAGACATGATAGCGTCACACAGCTGCTGCGGATTTGTCATGTGCACATCCGGACTATCAATCCCCTGTTCCAACACATCCCAAAGGTGCTCTACTGCTTTGAGATCTGGTGATAGTGGAGGCCATTTGAGCAGCCATCAGAAGATGGACATGTGGTGGTCATAAAGGGTTGAACATGATCAGCAATCATATTCATGTAGGCTGTGGTGTTTAACTAATGTTCATCTGGTTCTGAGGGGGCCAAGATGTTCCAAGAAAAGATCCCCTACACCAGGGGTGGCAAACTCCAGGCCTCGAGAGCCGGTGTCCTGCAGGTTTTAGATGTGTCCTTGATCCATCACAGCTGATTTAAATTGCTAAATTACCTCCCCAACATTTCTTGAAGTTCTCCAGAAGCCCGGTAATTAACTAATCATTTGATTCAGGTGTGTTGACCCAGGGTGTTATCTAAAACCTGCAGGACATTGGCTCTCGAGGCCTGGAGTTTGCCACCCCTGCCCTACACCATTGCACCACTACCACCCTACCCATTCATACAAAGCAGGATGGATCCATGCTTTCAGGCTGTTTACATTAAGTTTAGACTCTAAGATGTGAATTTCACAGCAGAAATCAAAACCCATCAGTGAACTAGAAAAGACCCAAAATATCTGAATAAGTAGCCAAATAAAGTAAAATAACTGAATTAATTCCAGCCAGAAAAACAAATTCCCCTTTGGGTTGCATTAGGAAGGAAATCCTGCATAAGTCTCCCAAGTGGAGCTACCAACTGTGGCAACTCCTTGTGACAAGTCTCAATAATGTGGCCGTATGTACTTTTTTAAAGCAGTGTACATAGTGTACTGAATATAGAAAAGGAATCAATCTGAATGAAGGTTAAAATAATCATTTAAATAGCTAGTGCAATAGTTTTGCACAGCAGATATTAAAATAACTTTATACTATATTATCTGTTCCTTCTGTTATTTGTTGCTACGAACAAGTTTCACTCAGGACTGAACAGCCATCATTGCAGCTGCCAGATTTCACATCATTGCAGGCTGCCCTCTAGTGAACAATGCTGGATCTGCAGTGATCCTGATCTGAGCTCCTTGGACTCACACGTGAAGTGCAAACTAACAGGACTGAAGCTCGAGAGCATCACGGGCACACACAGTCCCTGCTGGGTTTTTTTTTTCTTAACCTGTAAGATGAATGGGCCTCATTAATCATGGCCATTTGTCTTTAGTTGTAAGTCTAGAGGTCAGTGATTAAACCTTGTTCTTTGTATCGTAGCCAGCTCTCTGTCTCCTTCTCTCTCTCTCTCTCTTTTCTTCCTCACTCAGAGGATCAGAGGGAGAGCTGCATTTCGTCGCTGCTCCGCTCTGCTTTTCATGGCTCTGATGTTGTCTGCCACCAAATCCCAGCTGAATAAAAGTCAGAAATTGAAGCAGCAAATCATGTTTTATGTATGTGTGCTTACACAATGAAAGCAAGATGGAAAGTGGGCCAAGCATCACACAGGGCATATTATGGCAACAAAGCAGCTTTCCACTTTCTTGGGAAAACGGCAGCCGCAACAGCCAGAGTGCCAGACACCGAGTACAATATGGCTAATGACAGAGAAAATAGAAAGAAAGATACATAGAAACTGCATTACCCGACTGCTCTTTTCCTGGGAAGTGCTTTACGATTCTCATTGATTCTATTCTATTCTTACTCAATACGAGCATCCGAGGATGAGCAATGTGACAATGGATGCTACGAGACGCTCGACACCTGTCCCGATTTTTCACATTATGCAGAAGTAGTTTAACTTACATGTTTTCAGGTGTTTCGGGACACTTAAGTAGCAGCAGTTGTTCACTTTCATGATCAGCCAGTATTTATTTTCCTGGATATTGATGAATTAAAAATTACAGAAAATGGTGCAAAGATGAAATTTTAAAAATGTTTTTATAATAGAAATGATGATGATTTTTTTTTTTTTTTTTTAAACTCAGATTCACAACAGTCCAAACCAAGATGAAATAGTTTACAAAGACAGTGGGAGTATTATTTGGAAAGAGTTGCTGTGGTGTATCTTGATTAAAACCCTTCTGTGTGCGTGGTTGATATGAGCAGTGGCTCAAACTGATAAAATTCACTTTGTGTTATTGAACTGATGTGTAATCTGCTTGTTTAAACAAAATAGCTGGTTGCTTTTCCCCTATTCCATTAATATATGTGCGTGATATTTGTGAGTTTTGGGCATAGAAGTTGGATGCTGACATGATGAATATCACCCACTGGTTTCTTGACTCCCATTTTAAAGCCGGGAGTTCAGTATTTTTGACATCACCGTCAAGGTATTTTGAAACGTCAGTGAGGTAACTGTGAAACTGAGAACACTGAGTGCTAATAGATTAGCAAACTGTTCATCACAAGCTAATTCTAGCCTAAATTGTACCCTCATTTACTGTGTATTTTGCTCTAAATGGGAGGATAATTAACATAATTGTTATTATTATGCTGTAAAAAATAAATAGATACATATAATGGGGAGCATGGTGGTGTAGCGATTAGCACTTTTCACATCAACAAGGTCTTAGGTATGAAGTAATCAGTCTGCTGAGGACTTTCTGTATGGGCAAACTGAACATGCATGTTCTCCTGCACAGTGTAAAGACATGTTTGTTAGGTTACTCAGTGATTGTAAATTAGTGTGAATGTGAGTTATATCTGTTAGGTCTATAATAGATAGGTGATCTGTACAGTCTGTACCCTGCCTCTCACCTGATAGCTTGCATAGGCTCCAACCCACCCTGCAACCTAGAGTTGGATAAGCAGAAGAAACAGGATAAAAATAGCAACTGAAACTCACCAGGAAAGTATTTACTGCGCTATCAAGTCAGGTGAGAAGTTGGGTTATTTTCTCCTAGGCTGTGTTCACACCAGAATGAATAAGAATCTGGTCTTTGTCTGAGGTTATGCTTTCACACAAGCAGAACACAGTTGGTCACGCTGATGCTTGGTTTAGGTGAGGATGGTTTCTGAGTAGACTGTGCAGGAGGCGGGTGAGCCACTGAGTAGCTGTGAATTCAACCGGTTATTACCTGAGATATGCAAATCAGCATGTTTGGAAAAAGGTATAAAGCACCTACAGTGGGGCAAAAAAAGTATATAGTCAGCCACCGATTGTGCAAGTTCCCCCACTTAAAATGATGACAGAGGTCAGTAATTTGCACCAGAGGTACACTTCAACTGTGAGAGACAGAATGTGAAAAAAAAAGTGGAGGCTAGGCCACTCCAGGACTTTCAAATGCTTCTTACGGAGCCACTCCTTTGTTGCCCGGGCGGTGTGTTTTGGATCATTGTCATGTTGGAAGACCCAGCCTCGTTTCATCTTCAAAGTTCTCACTGATGGAGGGAGGTTTTGGCTCAAAATCTCACGATACATGGCCCCATTCATTCTGTCCTTAACACGGATCAGTTGTCCTGTCCCCTTGGCAGAGAAACAGCCCCATAGCATGATGTTTCCACCCCCATGCTTCACAGTAGGTATGGTGTTCTTGGGATGCAACTCAGTATTCTTCTTCCTCCAAACACGACGAGTTGAGTTTATACCAAAAAGTTCTACTTTGGTTTCATCTGACCACATGACATTCTCCCAATCCTCTGCTGTATCATCCATGTGCTCTCTGGCAAACTTCAGACGGGCCTGGACATGCACTGGCTTCAGCAGCGGAACACGTCTGGCACTGCGGGATTTGATTCCCTGCCGTTGTAGTGTGTTACTGATGGTGACCTTTGTTACTTTGGTCCCAGCTCTCTGCAGGTCATTCACCAGGTCCCCCCGTGTGGTTCTGGGATCTTTGCTCACCGTTCTCATGATCATTTTGACCCCACGGGATGAGATCTTGCGTGGAGCCCCAGATCGAGGGAGATTATCAGTGGTCTTGTATGTCTTCCATTTTCTGATGATTGCTCCCACAGTTGATTTTTTCACACCAAGCTGCTTGCCTATTGTAGATTCACTCTTCCCAGTCTGGTGCAGGTCTACAATACTTTTCCTGGTGTCCTTCGAAAGCTCTTTGGTCTTGGCCATGGCGGAGTTTGGAGTCTGACTGTTTGAGGCTGTGGACAGGTGTCTTTTATACAGATGATGAGTTCAAACAGGTGCCATTCATACAGGTAACGAGTGGGGGACAGAAAAGCTTCTTACAGAAGACGTTACAGGTCTGTGAGAGCCAGAGATTTTCCTTGTTTGAGGTGACCAAATACTTATTTTCCACCCTAATTTACGAATAAATTCTTTACAAATCCTACCATGTGGATTCATGGATTTTTTTTTCACATTCTGTCTCTCACAGTTGAAGTGTACCTCTGGTGCAAATTACTGACCTCTGTCATCATTTTAAGTGGGGGAACTTGCACAATCGGTGGCTGACTAAATACTTTTTTGCCCCACTGTATAATGCTGCTTTCCATTTACCTCAGAAGTCGGATGACTGAGGTGGAAGTGATGTCACTCCTGAGTTGTGTGTGTTTCAGTAGTGAAGTCAGAAAAACAAGGAATAACAGCATTTGTTTTGCTCTTTAGCAAGATAGAGTCAGTCATGCATCATTATCATATTAGTGCAAAGCGTATTGTTTGTTTGTTTGTTTATTTTTTTAGCACTTAAAACCACCATTGCCACACGTTCGTGGATAGACCCTGACTTACTTAGCTGGTTACATGTCTTATGGTTTTACTGCTTTTTACATGCCCTGAAGCAATCTTGGATTGTCTTAGGGTTGGTGGGGCTGCTCTGACTGTCTGATTTTGGAAGTCTGGCTTGGGGGGGCGTTCCAGTTAAAAATTCTGTCCTCCAGTGAAATGCACCATAAGTTCCTTCTTTTTTTCCATCTTTTTAAAATTTTCAGATTTCCCATTTAACGCGGGAATCTGATAACGGTCAACTTTTCATGATTACCTGACTTTTTTTTTTTACATTAACCAATCAAGAGAATAATTGCTGATATTGTATTATACAGTGATGTGTACAGTGACAAATTTCTCCCATTAATACACTTAGATACATCCAGTACGTGTATTAATGGACTGAACTGAACACTTCTCTGTCTCTCTTGCTTCATTGTGCAAGAGTCACCTTGGCACAAATTTAGCCACGCCTTCTGGGTGACGGCAGCGACTTTCGCCTTCACCCTCCTTCGCTCCTCCCTCAACAGCACACCATACTGCATCTCTCCAGTAACCGAAAACTACTACTAACATAAGGATTGCTTTGATTTACAAAGTGAACCTAAGGCAGCCAAGCGCACACACAAGCTGCATGACCTTAGCGCTACCCTCAGCTGAAGTTAATACTGCAGCACCGTGCAGGAGCCTCAGTCACAGTGTCATTGTCCTGACATACAGTGTCATCCCTGCAGTGAGGACATATGCTGCTATTGCGATGTAATCTATCTAGCAGTGATCTAAAGGATGAATAATCTCTATCTAATCTGCACCCATGGGTTTACATCAGCCCATCATACTGGGTGAGATCTCATCGCCTGATTAGACAGAGAGCATCGAAGCGAGATTTTATGCCTGTGCGTGTATGTGTGTGTTGAAGCCTTTAAACCACTGCGGAGATCATTATAGCATCACAGGTCATGTTTTATTGCCTTGCAGTGGGTTTTATGACAATTAAAAGACAGGCAGACCAGGGTTAGATCTATAAATCTGTGTGTATATTGATGTATTTGCACATTAGTGTTTCTAAAAAAATAAAATATTCTTGTATTTGGCTGTGAGCTGGCCTTATGGGACACTACTCTTCATTTATCTGTGAAGCTTAAAGAGGGTGAATAAATTTAACCACTCTCATGTTATCTCAACAAATCTTCCCCCGTGTCTCTGTGGAAAGGCTTTGACCCTCCTGCCACCCCACCTCCGTGTTAGAACATGCTAGATGCCCTTGACCCACCCCGTTTATCGCACCTTCTCCCTCACAACGTTTTCTTTACTATTTGTTTCGTGGTGTTAGCGGCTACAAATCACGTGTCCATCAAATCAGGCCTGAAACACAATAATCATCTAATGGCAGAAATCCCAGACCCTGATTGCCACTTTAATCAGTCATACCTTGGCTTAAAGCCTTACTGACCTCTGTATTTCATTCAAATCTGGTTCTAAATTTGTGAGCTTTCCTGTTAACAGACACAGATGGACACCCGGTTTTGTTTCATTGTTGTTCCATGCTGATGATATTTGGGCTTCAGCTGGATGGAAGCCATATGGGAACCAAGTTAGTCAATAATTGTGTTTTATGTGGTCTTTTGATTGAATTAAATGGATCGTATTGATTTATATGAAACGTAATGCATTTGCATTTTTAAGCCAATGATGATCGCTGTTCTTTTCTGATTGTGTTTTGTTGGACACAAAATTACACAAACAATTAAGGACAAATGTTAAAAAAAAAGTGACATATATGGTTTAGATTGATGTGTAAGCTGTGTGATGCTCCGGTCCTTTTTGTTGTTTAAAGTTTGACAAGAAAAAACACCAAACTCCAGCTGGTCTCAGCAATTCTAGGAAAATCTGTCAATGTGATGGTCTGTGGTTTTACAGTCTATCTGCTGGTGGCACTGGCTGTCAGTGCCCAGTCAGCACTGGTCTGTGATTCCTGAAAGCCGCTCTATATCCTGGCCTGGAGGTCGGGTGATGTGGCATTACTGACCCCCTGGTGCACTGGGACATGGGGGCCAAAATCAATAGTCGTATCATATCGCTTCAGACTGTAACAAGCTGACTGATTACCTCATCGGCTTCCAGTGAAGATAGTGGAAAAGAAGAAAGAGGAAAAAAGGGTGCAATCAAAAGATTAGGAAAATTACAAATAAAAAACCCCAGCAAAGTAGCATTTTTTGGTGGGGGTGGAAATAAAATCCTCCCATGTGCATGTACTGCAAACCACAAGAAAAATGCTATAGTTAATATTATTGGACACCAGAGGGTGGTAGTACTAATGGAACTACATTTACACTTTGAAGTTATGATAAGGTATTTACACACAAGTGTATTCGGAGGAAGCAGTGTTGATATTATGGGCAAACACGTATTCTTTATCTGCTCATAGATACGTTTTCTTTCTCTTTTTCATTTCATTTTTTAGCCTTAATGAGGATTTTTCCATTTCTCTTCCAAAGATTGGAACCACATTTAGTTTTAGGAAACTTGTGCAAAACTCCAGCTGTAAGAGCCGCAGTACAAGATGACAGTTTAATTTAAAATTTGTACAAATTTCATGATTCTTTTTTAGCTCTTGCACAAGAAAAGCGTGATGTATAAAGATAAATATTTGTCTATCTGCAGAAAAAACATCTACTGTCATACGTGTGAGACTTAAGTTACTATGCAAGCAGCTCAAAAGTGGCTTGTTTAAAGACAGAAGGAGAAAGGAAGAGATCAAGGATTGTAGATTTTATTGATCAAAAAGTGCATTTTCAGCTTCATGTTTGGACTGTGGTCACTGTGAGGTCATCACATTTGCTATTTCTGACTGTGTTTTTGTTTTCCTATGCTAACCATTTTAGATAAATTCAAATCCACACTGTAGAGTTTAGATGTTTGGCCCTTACTGTTTCAGTTCACTCGTACCTGACGGACACAACTGGTCAGATTAGTTCATCTTAACTCTTTGTTTTTCCTCAGGTCACGGTCCACCTGAAGAGAATCCCAGAAAGAAGCAAAGTCCTGGGATGAAAGCACTCTGCCATTTTCCTCTCTCCCCCAGACCACCAGGAGGAGGACGCTGGGTGACACACTGAGGTAAAGAACCACGCTAAAAAACAAAAAATAAAACACCCTCTGCAGACAAAACCCTTCTCTGATAACGCTGACCTTCAGTATTTGCTGACTCAAGCATCCCCCACTCCTCCTACTACCCACTCTTGTTCTTTCTTGCCCTCCCTTTTGTGTTCTTTCTCTCTTCTGTTTTTTTTCTTCTTCTTTCTTTTCATGAGAGCCGTCAATGCTGATCAGTGGACTGACAATGTGTGGGCTCATATTAGAGTGTCCTCATTTTGTCACACAGATGCAAGAACATTTATGGAAATAGGGGTCTTGGCCTCTTTGATGCTTCTGTTTAGGGACTAGATTTGGAGAAGGATAGCAGTTGGAGAATGTGACACAGGGGTTAGAGGGAGTAGAAGAAGAGATGAGGAGGTCAAGAGGTTAGAAATTTGCGGCTGAGCTCATGTTGTTCCATACTGTAGTCGAGTGCCTCACATGAGGCACCGAAGGTGCTGCTAATCAAATTGTCTCATTCAGAAAACACAATTTTCTTCGACTTCACTTTTTTTTTTTACACACCTAATATAGCTAATGCAGAGAATATTATGCACTTTTTTGTGTCTGTTGTTCTTCAAAAGCAGTCACACAACACTCAATCTTGACATTAAGCCCTTATCATTTCTATCAGCTAAAGAACAGTAAACGGCAGCACTTGTAAGATATTTGGGGTGATAATACTATGTTGTCAAGGCAGCAGCAGCTGTCTTCCTCTCTTCTTTCCACTGTATCCATTACAGATCTGCTATCTCTGCTGCATTTTTGTCCTCCAGTCCTCCCTGTCTCAGCCCAGCTGTCTCCTTCCTTCATTATCTGTCCCAAAACACAACTCACCACCTGTGTTAGAAGGTCGTTTTCAGAATACAAAGTCCTACTTAACATTTCATTTTTTGGTTGATACCTGTTTAGTAAATGCTAACGCTTCACTGAACTGTATTTGGCTGGGTAAAATGAGATTTAATGTGATAAACCAAAGCATACTTTGTCCTCATCTCTATAGAGTTTCAGCATCTTTAGAAATGTTTTCTGGGTTTTAAGGTACAAGTTCACAGTAAAATTGGCCAGAGTGTATTCAAGTAATCCCTGTGGTCCAAAAGCTCTGGTTTCAGACTGCTCTAAACACTTAGTTTCAAACATTTTTTCTACTCTTGGACCTGTATGATGTCACTGACAGCAGATATCCCAGGCACTCAGCTGCTCCTCCCAAGTGCTGTTCAAAGTTTCTGTTTGAGAAGGGCAGCCAATTAGAAGAAAGGAAAGAAAGTCAAACTGCTTGTTTCAGAAAGTGGATGAACTCAGGGGCTGCAAAAAGTATATTGTGTATCATTTTGTACTGTGAAAACTACATTAGTAGAGTTCAACAATGAAATATGGAGTTGAAAATGAGCATAATATGTCCACTTAAATGATTTATATTAGTTTTAGATACAAAGTCTCTCACTTTTCTTTAATACGTCACAAGTCCTGTTTTTCACTGACTCAAACTGAGCTGATGCACTGGTTTTGTGGATTTTTATTACCTATTCAAAGGCTGAAATAGAAACTCTTGCTGACTCACACACACTCGCACAGTGTCACACACATATAAAAGACCCTAAAAGCTTTCTGGTGTTGTATTTTAAGCCCAGAGAGGTGGGCTGTGTTAGTGGTAGCAAAGTGCCAAGTCAGGGAGCAAAAGTGAACTCTTTCTTTTTTTTCCCCCTCTCTCACTTTACCACCGTGGGACTCAGAGGGAGGAATGGGGGAGTTCCAGTAAGGAGAGAGAAAGTGATGACACACACACACCATTATTCAGTCCTCTTATTGGTTTTCCACCACGGCAGCACACAACAACCAACCAAGAGTGCTAAGTGCTGCGTGCCACACAAGAGCCAAGTGTGTGATCTGAAAGTAAATTAGGGCTGAAACAGTCAGTGACTTAATTATTGATTAAATGATGAATTTATTTGTAAAAAAAAAAAATTACTCAACAATTGAGCTGTCCTGATCAATTAATTGCCTGTACCCACTTAACAGCTGTATGAGGCTGGACTTAGCAATAGTGATGCTAACAATGATAGTGCTTTGATAACATTAGCACTTTAGCTTAATATCATAAAACTTGAAGTAAATTTATGAGGAAAGGAGAGACTTGCATCTCTGACTCTACAGTTGGTATGTTAAATGTTAAAGGTAATGACAGTAGTACTGGCTTGGAAGGGTTGCCAGGTTTGTAAAGTTGCATCTGAACAAACCACAAGATTTCTGGAACAACCTTGAAACCAAAGTAGATGTTTGGCCATAATACCCGCCGCCATGTCTGGAGAAAACCAAACACAGTATATCAGCTCAAAGACCTTCTATCAGCTGTCAGTGTAGTAGTGAAGGGGTGATGAACTGGGCTGGTTTTGCAGCCACTGGACCTGGGCATCTTCCTAATACCTGGTGAACAATACCCACACTCACTTTCATGTGCACTGGAGAACATGAGGTGCACGCTGCCAGAAAGATGTTATATAATATACTGAGATAAATGACTCGCCCTCTTTCTTCCTCTGTAGCGACTGCTGCTCTTCATGTGGTGGATGTTGTTTGTTAATTGGGTGTAACTAGGCCTAGTATTTAGCCAAAGGGGATAGGTGCTGCAAACCGTGTTGAAAGGGGTATTCCCCCGATGCCTGGGGCCATTGTGCTCGAACACAAATCCACTAAACACAAAAAGTGGATAAGATTTCCCAAAATGTCATATCCGATGCAGCACTGTGCTGATGCAGAGAGTAAATGTGAAAGAGGAGGGGGATGATTCTAAGGCTAAAAAGAGAAGGGGGAGGAGAAAAAGGGAGTCAGAAGAGAGTAGTGTGTGTGCTAAAAGAGGGAAACTAGAGGCAGACAAAAGTGGGAGAGGGGAGGGAGGAATGAGGAGGAGGAGGAGGCGGTGGGGGAGGCGGTGCTAAGGCAGACAGCAGGGAAGGAAAGCTGAGAAGAGAAACAGTGGAGTGAAGTGAGAAGACCAAGAAGGAGGTGGTGAGGGGACAGGAAAATAAAAGGGCTTCCATTTGAAAGTCCTTGTGTCAGGATATGAAGTCTGGGAGCGGCGCAGAGGCAACGGCAGGAAGCTGGAATGCTGTAGGGGAGAGATAGTCGACAGAAGAAGGAAGGGGAGACGCGGAGAATCTGAGCCATCAGAGCACCGGACTGATTTTTTTTTTTAAACTTTTTTTTCCAAGAGAGACAAGTGAAGGCAGCGATGCAGGGCTCTCACTGGAGTGAGTATGGAGGGAAGGAGAGAGTGTGTGTGCTCTTACATGTGTCTGTATGAGAAACGTCAGTGCATATGCCTCAGATTCTCCAAACTCAGGCTCTCCTCACCCTGCTTTCCATTGCCGTTTGGCTTTGTTTAAATTTATGCAAATTTGCCTGAGAATAAACTTTGTATTCATGAGCACCTTGACTCTCTGTGTGAAGCCCCTTATGAGGGTGAGTTACATTTAACGAAAGGCGCAAGGGAGATGGACAGCGAGGCGCGTGCAACAAGGATTTTGCAACTAGAATGGAAACTAGTTTAGTAAAGAAAAAATGCTGGTGACTTCTAAAAACTGAGTAATGAATAGTTAAATGATGATTCACAAACTTCAGTCAGCTGACAGACTCAGAAGCTTGAAGTTACTGCTCTTAAGTTGTCACTTTTGTGGCTGGTCTAAATGACCCTGAAGAGTTTTTGTGCAGGGACAAACAAAACTGGTTGCCTGGATTTGTTGAGGTGGGATGATGAGGGTTTTTTGTGGTGTCTGAGCCCAGGTTTTCTAATCCTGACCCTGGCTAATCTACTCATTACACACTGTTGGGAGTATTGATTTGAAATTTCAGCCTTAAGAAAAGCTGCCCCCCTTTTTGGACAGTTGGCCTGGAGGAAGAAGGAGAAGAAGGAGGAGGGTGTTATTCAATCTGTCTTAACACACACTCACAGTGAAGATAAGAAAAGCATGAGGCAGCATGTGCACTTGCACCAAAGCAGACAATTAGGCCACATCTCAAAAGTGTGACCTGCAAAAAAACATGTTTTCATCCAGAAGACTCAAAGGGAATCTTTGTGTTTCTTTTGATGACAAAGCACTGGGGGTAGAGCCCGCTGCTATTCCTCTCATGTCTTCCCTATGTGTGTAATTACAAGACTCCTCGTGTGCCTCGGGCCACATATTGTAGTTTCTCATCAAGTTTGTTTTGGCCCGAGAATGGTGCGTCAGCAGATATGTTTATAGACAGCTCGCAGTGCTGTCCATTCACTCAACTCTTTGTAGTATCTGTGTTTGATTGTATCATGTTAAGGCTTCATTTGAGGGCTTGCTAGGAGAAGACTGTAATTACCCAGAATGGGATTTGGCAGAGTTCGCAGGAGTGACGTTTTACTCTATAAATGCACAAACGCTGACGTGACGTTAACGGTAAGGTGAAGGGGAGTGAGAATGGGGGCAGAGATGGAAAAGAAGGGTTACCTCATCTTCTCTGGACAAAATAAATGAGGTAACGTGTCACATGTTGCAGCCGTGTTGACTAATGCTTCCTGTGTGCTGTGGGTGTGTATGCACAGTACTAAAAGGTAGTTAAGCAGCTTCAAAAAAAGGTATTGAGACCTTTTGTGGCTCTCTTTGTCTTTTGAAAGTCTTTTACCTTTTATCCTCTCTCTGTTTAGGCTGAGCTTAGGTGGGCTGGATTCATTTAAGATCACGTTCCAGTTTGTTAAAGTCACGTTCTCACACAGAATGCCAGCAAAAACTTTAGATCATTTGTCATTTGCCCTAAAGAAAGGATAGCCATAGCCACCATGATGTCACCCAACTGCTTCACAGTCACCATCTTCATATTTTGAAATTGGATGTGATGAGAAGACAGTGGATCTACCTGAAAAACCAAGGGACACTCATGATAGATGCTAGTCAGTCAAACTGTAAAAGATACCCTGCTTTATCCTTCTTTGTGACTGAATCAAACCAAATTCACAAAATAAATCTCACATTGTATTAAGTAAGACTTAAAAATAGTGATTGAGGCCATCATTAAACTGTGTTACTGAGGTCACAGTCAAGAGCGCCAAAAGGGTCGTTTTCTCCATGACTTCTATACCAGCGGTGCCCAACCCCTGGGCCACGTACCGGTACCGGTCCGTGACTTGTTTGGTACCAGGCCACAAGAGTTGAGGCTCGGGTGTGAAATTTATGGCTTTCAGGGTTTTTATCGTTAACTCGGTTTCCCTGGGTCTTTTCCCGTGTTGTAGTTGTAGAAATATTTACACGTTACCATAGCAACCAGAGAGCATTAAGGGCCAGAGAGGAGGATGTTGCTCTTGATGTTGTTGGCGGATTTCAGGAGGGCGCTGCTAATAAAGTTACACAATTACACAGTAAATTCGCATTTATTATTATATTTACAAAATACCACAGTTTTTGTCTTGGTTGTATCATTTTATTTTGTTGTATTTATCCGCGACATATTGTCTGACATTAAACCAGTCCGTGGCGCAAAAAAGGTTGGGGACCATGGTTCTATACAACTAGACTTCATTCCAAATTCAGTGTAGTCGCCCCCTGCTGGTCGATAAGAACGAATAGCTTTTTAATGCTCGCTGCAGTTTCTTTACTCATCAGACGTGCCTATGCTGTAGGTATGTCATAATTTCAAACCGTTTCTGAAAGACTATACCGTAACCTGACACCTCTCTATAAATGTGCACGTGGCCATTGATGCACCCACACAGGGATAAATGCTAGGAACAATCAACATCTGAGAGGTACATGACCGGCCGAAATAACACCAAAGCCCCGTGTGCGAGAGGGTTAATATAAATAAAGGGGTCCTACAACAGCATTAGCCAGTTTGACTTCAGCTGTCACACCAAAGGAAATAAATGAGCTTGTTTCTGTTTACTTGGTGGAGGATATGCTATCAGTATCAACTTGCTGTGCAAGCATTTAAAGGTAAATGTATGGTAGGCTGCACATAACCTCTGAATATAACCAACATGTGCAACAATGACTTTTTAATGGCAGTAGCCTTAAAAAAAACAAGATACACTTAAGAAAAAAAGTGTTATTCAAAACTATTCAGTCTTTCTCAGATAAAGGTTTTTATTGCTTTTCATACTGGTTTTTGACAGCACTCGCCCATGCAAAGAAACAAACTGTAGTGATTTACAATCTATGTGCTAATCGTGCACTAACATGACTTACTGAGAACGGCAAATGTTCCAAAGTCAATAAAACAACAGCAGAATGCTTTTAAAACGCTGAACTGTCATTGTTCTTGTCTCATATTAGTTTAGGAACTTGTGTTTTTGGTTACAGTAGTGTTACATCTTAGGCTTCCTAACCTTAGGGGGTTACATTGTCATGGTTCAGGTGATGATGAGTGCATCGTACCTGGAGAAAAATCTGTTATTTATATACCTTAGAATTACAGCTCTTTCCCATGTGTCATTTATTACTTTTTCATCTCCAGCAGAGCAACAAAATGCTGTTTTTGTTAAAGCAATAGGACAAATTACGTTTTGAAATACATGTACCCATTCAGCAGCGGTAGTCTCTTTGGTGTGGGGGCACCAAGTTCATCAAAAAGACCGAATTATAAGGATGGATTCAGATTCCATAAAATTTTACTAGCCCCTTTCACACTTTCTGTGCTCGGCTCCATTCTTTTGCAATGATCCCATTTAGCTACATCTCATGCCAGGTGTTTATGTAAAGCCTCTAGTTGAAGAGCAGGGTGGACGAATCCAGAAAGAGACAGACAGATATGCAGGAAGACAGAGAGACGGCAAGAGATTCGAAGTCGGCCTGGCTTGTGCTCAGTTTGCTGAATGAGTATTTTCCAAGCCAGCCTGTCCCCACTCTGTCTTTCTCGAGTTTGCAGCGGCACGGACAGTATGTCTGAATACGTCTGCACATGTGCTCCTTCGCCATGTCAGATATTTTCCCACATGAGTGGAGTTGAATTTATGCAGTGAGGCTGGCACAGTTAAAGTGAGGCGTTGTTGCTTATGTAATAGCTGCTGTGGAACTCATTTGCCTGGCTGTATTTAGTAGCACTCTGTGTTTTTTGTGTATGCGTGTGGGCGGCATTGTCTTTGTTATCTTCTGCTTCAGCTATGATTGCTGATTTCACTCTCGAGCTGTGACACTTTCTGAGAAACATAAGAAAAATTTGAGACTTTTCAGATATCGAGTCCTACTTTTCCTCATTGAAGGATGCCAGTAAAGAGAAAGTCATATCGCTCGCTACCCCGTCTTTGTTCTGCGTCGCATTATAGGTCACATTGTGTGCCAAAGTGTGGTTGCTTTCAGTGTAAGATAACAGGCCTTTTCTCTCTGCTTTCTACCCTCTTGTTAAACTGAAACAATGGCCCTCCACTGTCGTACAGCCAAAGCAGCAGGGGGGGAAGGAAGGGAAGTTTAGGAGGGAAAACTTGCTCTTCTCACTACTGTTGGGACAATGAGGCTTCAAACAGAGTTTGGATTAGCCATGTTGTTAAAGACCAGATGACATGCTTTTCCACTGATAAGATTTCATAAATTAAGTGAAATAGTTTAGTTTGAACTGGTCATTGATCCTGACAAACGGTAGTCCACTGGCCAGACTAATCCATGTGTCTCTACCACCGGCATTCTTGGTATTTCCAGTGTCTGTGGGTCTGACCGCTGACCACTGCTGGATAACTTTCAGTGGCTGGAAAACCTCCTGGAAAATCCAACATTTGGAGCAGACCAGGAATGTCAGCCATCTTCCCCTTTTTACACATACTGCTACCTCAGTTTCCTCCAGCGTCAGCTGACTGAAGCACTGTTAAAGGCTGGGTATTGAGTTCTCTGTCATTTCTAATACAAATTTAAATATGTCAGACCTAAAATTTAATGCCATGTTAAATTCATATTCATACTCATGCTGCTATTTCTGTCAGCATGTGAGATCATCAATGAGTGCTGATGACCTGGCTCCACTGGCAGGCATGCATGCCCATGACATAACATTACCTCCGCCGTGTTCGACAGATAACGTGGTATGCATTATCTGTCATGAGCTGTTTGATTCCTTATCCATGCTTTTTCTTTTTTTTTAAACTATCTATCCTTTATCTTTCATCTTGGTCTCACCTTTCCAAAGAATTTTTTTTGGATCAGAACAGGGTTTTTTTTTTTAATGTTTTCTGGCAAAGTCTAACTAGTCCTTTGCTCCTTACTGTAAGCTCCCTGTGTTTTCATTCATGAGGGCATCTCTTGATTATGGACTACCTCCCAGAGAGTGGTTTTGACTTGGTTAGATTTAGTTTTTCTGAACCATGGAAATAAATCTGCGATCATGCACATTAGTTGTCTTCTTTGGGTTTTCAGACCTGTTAGTCTTTTTCACCGGGCCAGTTCATTCGATTGCTGACTTGATCACTTTTGAACTTTTTGCTGTCTCTCTGAAGCTTATTTTAGTTTTAAGCCTAATAAAGGACTGTTAACTTTCATTGACATCTCTGAGCCTAATTGAGACTTCCAGTGAACAGCTACCAAATGCAAGTTAGGTACTTGCAATCCACTCTAGATCTTTTATGCCTTTTACCCTCTTCTTACAGTGGAATAATGAAGGAACAGCTCTCACTTGGCAGTGAATCTGCTTGTCAGTCAATTGTCCAGTTACTTTTGAGCCCAAATGGCGAACTATGAATCAAAATGTCTGTAATTCCTAAACAGTTAAGTCGCTACTTTTGTAAAACTCTCTTCACATCATGTATATCATTGTATGATAAAACAAAAAATCCACTGTGTTGGTGTAACAGTGGTACACCACCACAGCCATAAACCCATCAAGGTTGAAGTGTATAAAAGGAGTAGCTGAGTAAACAAAACATGTGCATATGCACACTAAAACTAGACTAGACTTGGTAATGGTAATGTAACTATTCTTCTAACTGCTCATCCATGTTGTTTGCAGCTGTCCACGTGTGCATCTGTAAGTAAGTATAATCCATTTATTAGTGACATACTGGCTGTGGAAGCTTGGTGTGTGTGTGACCACATGTATTGTCTGGTGCATCTTGACAAAATGTATGAGAAGATTCAGTTCTTAAGTCAGCTGTGGGTGTTTGTGGGGAACCTAACAGGCAGTGTGTTCCAAACTGAACTTAGAAATAATCTTCCCAAGGTCTATTCGTGGCTATATGTCAACTTAAATGTCTTTCCATTTTCCATTTTCAGTAGTTTCAACCCCCACAAGAATTTTATGATTTGCCCCTGCAGCTATATGTGTGTGTGAGCGTCCCTGTGCGTGATAGGACAACAAGAGAGTCTGGGCTTCGGTAAGCCCGCTCTCAAGTTCAAATTGAGGCCAGATGCTTTGAGATGCTAAAGAACTAAACCTGTCTGCTGTCAAACTGTCACAAATGCACAAAACACACTCCTTCACTCACCTATTCACCTATTCTATCACTCTTTCCCTTCCTTTCTTTTTTTCACCACGCTTCCTGACTCTATCTCATTTCGCCATGCACATGAAAAATGTGGGCCTCAAATGCCATGGCAACGCTTCCAAACAGAGGGAGAGGCTAAGGTCTGCAACAGCAACAAGTTGGTTGTAAAAGCACAAAAGGAAAAAAATGGAGCAAAGGAGAACCTGTTGCCAGTTACTCCTGCACAGACTTGCACTTTGCTAGAAAACGTATTTCTCCAGTTTTTGTTTGTTTGGGGTTTTTTTGACAAAGAAAATGAAAAAATGAAGTCAGAGCTCAACACGAAAAAAGTTAGCGTCAAACAAAGAGGACAATATCTCTCCTGAGTGAAGAGAGATTCGGCTCTAAGGTGATGAGTTAATGAGGACTAAGAAAGTATGCATGCATTCAGCAAAACACACACACTGAGACTGTAAAGCCTAGCCATGTGGGGGTAGGTGACAGTGAGCGCCCACTCAGACAGACAGTCATTGTGCAGGAATGATGGAATAATATAACCTCAGGTCTTCTGGCAAAACTTTAAAAGACATGTCTCATTTTACAGTGGTGTCGGCTTACTTCATTATAATACCATTTCTTGCCCGTTTGAAGTTTTATTGCGGCGTTTCAGCGAGTAGATGCGTGACAAATAAAGAGGTGAGCAGATTAGGGCTGAACTGATTGCCTTATTGTGTGCTTGTGTGTCGCTGCCTTGCCTGTACTTGTGGATCCTCTTTTGTTAGCAGCCATCGAGGATTATTGTGACTCACCTAGCCTGTTGATTTTCACTCTACCTCTGTCTCTCTCTCTGTTTCCATCCACTGCGATCACTTGTCTCAAGATTAATCAAGGCCACCCAGGATCTGTATACCAGAGTGGCATTTTTCTGCTGCGAGCATTCAATTTCATGTTATGCACTCTCCCTGTCCTGCTGGGGAAGTACTTGAGTGCCACTGATCAAAAATATACAGCTCGGCGGCCACCCCATCATAATGTGTGGTTCTTATTACCACTTGCATACTGATATTTTTGCAGCACCGACTCTGATCTGGTGATTTTTATTCTTTCCACTTGTTGCTCTGATCTATACACTGGCTTTACCTTTGGTTAGTCACACTGGTGCTGCAGTTAAAGAATGGGCAGTTGAAAATCTAGCTGCATAGACCAGCGAGCAGGGAGTGGTATGAAACGGTGAGGATGGAAAAGAAAGAGTGACAGGAGAGAGATGGAGCAACGGCGAAGCACAGGAAACAAAGAAGTGAGAAAATCAGAGGGGAAACGGGTGAAATTGAGCAGAAATGCTAAAAAGGATGAAATGGGAGGAAGGAAGTTGAGGTCATCATTTATTCTCATGAATGCAACGTCTGAGGAACACCTTGAAATAATTTCTTTAAAATGTTAGCACAAACACCTACTTGGACTTAAATATGTACTAATTATAACTTAGTTGTCAAAGGTAGGATAGGGATGTCAAAATCATACAGCCCACTTTAGCCTGGGCCGAACTAGTAAAACTGCCTTTTGTGTCAGTGTAAAGAAGCTAACTACACATTTAATTCCTGAGATATCTTAATATATGAAAAACAAGCGCAGTTTCCACAGTACCTCTCTGTTTTTCTACATGATAAAGAAACGCTGCTGTGGGAAATCGAAGACATCTGTCAGCACAGTTCTTTGGACTTTAATCTTTACTGTAACATAACTTTATAAAAAGCAGACATTTCTAGAGTTCATAGCAATACTCACTATCTTCTGTAATCTATTTGTTTATCTATTAATTAATTGCTTTAGCTTACATGAAAGGCCACAGGGGAGGATCTTATCAGTAGGGAAAGCTGTAAAACTTGTTACAAATCCAAAATTTGTGCCTAATTAAATTTTTCTGTAAAGCCGTCCACTGAGCTGCATTTGAGTCTTTGCTGGGCCCATTTTGGCCCCTGGGCCTTGTGTTTTTTATATTTCCTCAAATTTCAAAACGTGCCTATTCTTGAATTTTCTTTTTGTGGCTCCATACTGTAGTGGTTTACACATTTTCTTGGAAAGCGCTAGGGTTAGGGTTGCTAGTTCATAGGGGACACAAATCCACCTTTGAGGTAGCATCAGGAAGGGTATCAGTGTAAAATGCTGCCAAATCAAACATGCAAACTCCTTGTGAAAAAGGGAGGAGACATAAGTACCTTTGGTAACAATGTGAAATACATAAATATTCACTTGCAACACATTCTTATATGATTAAACACAGCGATGTTTACAATCCATGCAGCATTGTCACCACAGGTGGAAAAGTCTGCAGCATCATTAAAGGGGCAAACTTTGCTGGCTGGGTGGCCAAGTCACACTAACAGGTGTTTTGAGGGTGTTCCACTTGCCTCGGAGGTCGGAGCTAGGAGTGACGTTGCTCATGAGTTGAGCTTGTTCCAGTAGTAAATTTGAAAAAGCAAGGAAAAATCGTTTTGCTCCTTAACGAGGTGGAACAATGCACTTTAAACACCGCTGCAGCAGGTTTATGCATAAAGCCTGGTCAATGCTCTGTGTATGGCTTATTTAGCCAGCTTTAACTCACAACAGTGGAAGTGGAAACAGTGGAAGTTTTTATTTCTGTTTATGTGCGATGCCACCATCTTGGATTGTGAAGTCAGGGTTGGTGGGGCTCCTCCAACTTTCTGAGGAGGCATTTCAGCTGAAAATGCAGACTGAGAACTCAGAAATTCTGACTTCCGCTTTCAAATGAAATGCACATTTTTATCCTCATGCCTGAGACGTCTACTGAGTGAAGATTTGGGGCCAAAAATAATGTGTTATTTTCAGTTTATTCATCAGAAACTGTTCAATAAATTACATTTTTCTGACATACAGATATCAGAAATGTAGAAGATATTTAGATATTTAGAAACAAGAAGATATTTGGTGGAGAATAGACCTGAGATAAAAGCAGAATGAATACTGGATGTGCTTTAATTGGTCTGATCTAATGCAGGTGTAAATAAACAGAAAGCACCCTGCAGTTTATGCATTTCCTTGTTCTACCTGCTCCAGTGTGAACATTTGCTGTTTTGCTCTATTGAAATTAGTCTAAAACAGGGACTTTTGTGTCTTTTGTCAAAACATCTTCAAATTTTAAAGGATTAATTAAGCAAATTTAGCCCTGTGTGTCAGTAATGGATACGTTTATCATGATTACGGCATACGCTAGTTTTTTTTACAATGTCATCAAGCTGCATGTCCTGGATTACAAAGGAAAGCACTTTTTGCTAGTTACATTTGAGTTTAAACAGAATGCCACACTCTGCTGCTTGACCGCATGTACTCATAAACCCTCGGGTTTTACAGGACCGAAGATGCTTCAGCATGACTTGTTTTCACAGCCATAACACAGCTGTGGCCTGCCGTGCAGATTTCACTGCATGTCGTTGTCGTCTTCGGCTTGTTGGGTTGAAGGAAAATTCCTGCAAGCCGACATGAGTAACAGCATTTTTGCTCGGTCAGCAGGAGGTGGTTCAGCAAAGACAAGTTGTCTCGGTTCACATTTGATTTGAGACGTTAAGGTGCTCAGACCTCTGTGTCTCTGCACTGGCAAAATAATGATAAACAGGATTATGGATGCACGGTTCTCCCTGAAGCTCATTTCTGTTTGGCTCCTCTTTTTGGGCAACCTGATATTGGAAAATCCCCTAAAACCCCAGGCAACACTCACAGCTAGCCTTCCTTTGTGTGTTTACCCCTTATCCCCTTTCTTTTCCTTCCTTCGTGTTCTCACTTTTCTGAGTTTGTCCTGAGCCCAGCAGAGTCTCCGGAACAGCTCTGAGGTTGCGTGGGATTGCAAGGGGCGATCTACTGCTGCTCAATAATGGGGTTTCCTCTCCTGGGAAGGACTGGCATTATTAACAGACTTATCATAACGGGATTATTTCCCCGTCACAGAACTGACTTCTGGATCTTGTTAGAGAGCTACCTGGGAACTTCTTTCTTCTATCAGCCCTGCTCTTGTTCATCCTGGGCCAGTTGGTACCATGTGGACGCTAAACTCTCACATCCACTTGAAGTATTTCCAGTTCCTGTCAGAAGCAGTAATGCTGCCTTTAAGCGGTTCAGCATCATTTAATAGTTTTAGAGTGTCAGGATGTGGTGTAAAGTGCCCCTGGGTTGACCCCATCACAGCTAGCTGTAACACTATTGGAGTTTATTTTTGAACACCGAATCAAATGCCTCATGAAAGACTATCAGAATGATTTCAGGCACTTGAGATGTTTTCTATATTTAGTGGTGATGGCTGTTTTTTCTCTGCCTGTCTTGTGCTGCTGACAGCAGAGGAGGATGCGTGTAATGAGGAAGGTGGAGGAAGCAGTGAGGGCGGATGGAGCGGATTATGAAAATATTTTCACTTTCTCAGAAGAACCAAGGAGGAGAGGAGGCCTTCAATAACTTTTAAGAACCAACCAGTGAGCAACATCAGAGGGGGAAATTAGCTTTTGAGATTTGTTGCCCGAGTAGCCAGAACAAAGCCCTGCCCTCGGAGGTCACAGGGGTGGGAGGGGAGGGCAGAATCAGACCAGCCGCCCCCCACCCCATTCCTCAGGAGGAGGGGGTCACGGTTGACGGTCGCAGAGGCTTGTTAATTCTATTATCCCTGCCTGAGAGGTCCTTGTCAGGGCTGGGAGTGTAGAGGAGAAGGGTGGGGGTTAGTGGTGGCTGGATCAAAGGGGAAAGGAGGTTGTGTGAGGCGTGATTATTTTGGCATTGGAAATGATCACATACCACGCATATCTTTATCTCCTTGACTCACGAGTACTCACGAAGCCTGTCTCGTCTCTTTAACTCCCCGTCACTCTCTGCCATGTACTCACAGACGGTTTAGTCAGTATGGAGTGAACTGGCAGGAATCGAATCGTCCTGCTTACTGATCACGAATGAATAGTTTGAGCCGTTACATATGCTTTCCTCAAACTCCTATCCAGTGAGTTGTATTTTTTCAGTGATAAAATCAAAGCAGGATATTGTAAACTTGATTGCTTGATCAGGATTCAATCATTAATGACAAATAAAATCCATTATGTCAACATACTTTCACGAACAATCAAAATATTTCAGCTTTTCTTACCCAACAGAGCTGCATGTGAAACAGCAAATGCCCAGTTAACCTCCCAGCTTCCAAGTACAAAGTCCATGTGATGTCCAATTGCACCAGTATTCAAATAGCACAGTTAATATCTGTTGCATTCACCACTAGCGAGCGGGTGTGATGTGTGAGTTGCTGCACGCTCTGCCAGTAAGGCTCTCTCATCTAAATCACACAGTATTTTCAATAATACAAACATGTCGGAGCTTGACTGTTTCCTGCTGTGTGTCATGTGTGAGGCAACCTCGAGCACACAAAATGAGGCCAACACTGAAGTGCCAAAAACCTCAGTTCCTCTAGTGACCCCTTGAAAATTTCATGCCACCATGATATAAACCTTTAATTTGTAGAGTCCCATCTTTAAGCCTTGAGATGAGCATTTTCACCATTGCCATCCTTTTGAAGCTAGATGTGACGAGAAAGGGGTGGAGGAGATAGTTTAGCTTTTCTTAATTCAGCTGTGTAGTCATTGCAGATGGTTAGCAGCTAAAAGACCGCTTTTCTTCCAAATTAAAATGAGTCGTTTGATGACCGACTTTTGTTGGAGAGTGAAATACTGAGTGTAAGAAAAAACCCACTCCAGTAGTGGTCTGTGATGGATGGAATCAATGTCACTCACCCATTTGGGCCAATCATCTAAAAATCCAATACCACTAGTCAATATCCGATATATTGGCCAGTATTTTCAATAAGATACATGAAAGAAACATTTGCCAAACAGTTTTCATATACAGTTATGTATATGTCCTTACTAAGACAAGATGATCATGCATTTTAAAAAGTAAGTTGTGTAACTCATTTACATGCTGCTGACTCTCCTCGGATCAGCTGGTTCTGGTGTTTGTTGTGTCTCAAACACCTTTTGACAAAATGGAAAAGTTTCAGGGTAATCTCTGGCAGACAAACAATCCACCATCAACACTCTTAACATGGCTGATGCGTGTTTCTCCTGTGTCGTCTTTACTTGACTGTTACGAACGCTGATACCGATATACCGGCAAATGGCTACAATCGGCTGATTATATATGAACCCTGCTGGTATACTGCTCGAGCGGGTGTATGTAAGCTTAGAATAAAAAGCAAGGAAGTTTATGTTTGGTTGATAATTTCTTTGTTGTAACACTGCTTCTTGGCAATAAATCTTATACTATTGGAAAACCTGTTTACTTCCCCTTAAATGCTGCCACATTTGTACAGAAAAGCGAGCCAGTGTGGTTTTGTTCTCACTCTGCCATGAACAGCATGCCCGAGCCAATCTCACAAGTGTTCGATAGGGTTGACATCCATCCGCTCCACTCCCAAATTCTCGAGGTAGTCTCTGATAATACCAATACCATGAACGCCTTCAGTGAGACACTGTTCAAGAGTTTGCACTGTTGGCTCAATTTGTGAGATCTGAAACATGAGTTAACACACTTGCTTTAGAACAGCCAACCAAAACTGTTCTCATTCCTTTTTATTTTAATCCACAGCTGGTGTTTGTATTTATTGTATTTCCGAGAATATAGACTTCTCTTAGGGGGTGATTATTGTCACCATTTTTCAGAATGGACATGTACATAACCGTGTGCAGCCATGGCACAAAGGATTATTCCACTTGGCCAGACGGGTTTCAGATTGGCACAGCAGGCTAGGATGCGAGTCCCGTCTATGCCCCTCTGGGCAATACTGATAATGCTATCTGCAAATTGAAGACTTAATCTGCTTCCATTTATTGTGTTAATAATATCTATCCATGTTTCACTGCCTAAAAATAGTACAGCAACCGACTGAAGCTAATATTCATTTCCTTCAAAGATGTTCTTTGATGGGTGTGAGCCTTGTCATCATAAAACGGTAAAGTGAATAAATTTCAAACCACTTTAGGAATAATACCCAGATGACTGCTCGCAGGTTCAGACGAGGACACGCAGGAATATCACAGAGCAGCTGGAGCTGGAGATGATTGTGACTCACCCCCCTCACCCTTTACTAAATCCACCCTCTTTTTTTTTTTTCTCCTCCTGCCTCGTTAATGACACTGGCAATTAGCAGTAGATACAGTATGTTTAATGAGGGATGAGCCGTGACTGTGGAGGTCACGGGGGAGGGGGTTTGAAATATTTCAAACAGCTGTAAAGTGGGTGTAGTGAATCAGAAAAAATAAGTTTGCTTCATTGCTCATTGGGGCGATCGTGGCTCAAGAGTTGGGAGTTCGTCTTTTAATCGGAAGGTTGCCGGTTCGAGCCCTGGCTTGGACAATCTCGGTCGTTGTGTCCTTGGGCAAGACACTTCACCCGTTGCCTACTGGTGGTGGTCAGAGGGCCCGGTGGCGCCAGTGTCCGGCAGCCTCGCCTCTGTCAGTGCGCCCCAGGGTGGCTGTGGCTACAATGTAGCTTGCCATGACCAGTGTGTGAATGTGTGGATGACTGGATGTGTAAAGCGCTTTGGGGTCCTTAAGGACTAGTAAAGCGCTATACTAATACAGGCCATTGATTCTTCAAGTCTCTGGAACTCTACTGTAAGAACGAAACACAATTTCTTCCAAAACATATGTCTGCATTTAAAGTTTTGTTAATAATGGCAACACATTGAAGAGAGTTCAGAGGTGATTTGTAATATGAAGATTTTTTTCATTAAGTTTTATCTCCTCCCACCCATGATGTGTGAGACAGCTGTGGACACAGGAGCCAAAGCTGCTACATGAGAAAGTGTTTCCTTCCAAAGCGTCTTACATGCTCCAAATTTTTACACCTGTCAAATCAGCTGAAATGCATGTCCACAGAATTTGATCTCTTGCAGGGCTTTAAAATAAAATAGATTGGTTTAGATTTGTTAAATTGATTGACTTACTTTATCATTAGTGGAGCGAAGCGTCAGTTCAGAGTTAAGCCCAACCCATCCGATACCCTTCTTTGCGTCCTTCTTGGCAAGTCTCATTTTAGTGTTTTACCTTCCACACGGCTACTGCTACTTTTGCTCTGCAGCTACAGCCCACGCTGATGTAGTTTGACTGATCCACCGCAGTGCAGCTTTCTGCAGTGTTCTTTTCTCGTGCCTAGTGTTGTGTTTTTGAATAAAATAAAAATACAACACTAGGATAAACACCATTGAATAAAAAACCTGTGTAATAGTTGCATCTGGAGTATAAATGTAACATTTTGTGTCTGTTTTCTCTCTTATCAGAGTGTGTGGTGCGTCTGACGCCGTCGGGCTACCATGGCTCTGGTTCAGGCACTACCCCTGACCGTGAGTGACCACCCGAATCCAGGCCTCGACATCCAGCAGTGCCGGCCGCTATCATCCCATTCCCCCTCAGGTCCCTGCTCTGGCCCCTGTGGGCACTGCACCTCTGACACAGCCATGGGGTCAGTGAGTAGTCTCATATCAGGCCGGACGTACCAAGAGAGACACTGCAGGGCTGCCAGCGAATTCAACACCAAGCCACGCCGCTCCACGCCAGCTACCAGCTGCTTCCGGCTCCAGGATAATACCCTCCGCAGTGGGAGCTCCCTGGAGCAGCTGCTGGTTATCAGCAACAGAACAGAGCCTCAGGCCCAGGTTCTGCCTCCACCGCTTCCCACAAAGAAGCAGCCACGGCCTGGAAACTCTGCTGGGACAGGAGGGGGTGTAACGGTTGCTGGAACAGTAGGCGGTGTCGGTGGCAGCACTAATGGGAACTTTGGGTATGTGAGCAAGGAGGTGGTGGTTGGAGACTGGAACGACAACCTGGTGCTGACTGCTGCAAGCCCCTGCAGCGACTCAGAGGACCAAAAAGACAACAGGACTCTAAATGGGAACATTGGTGGACCTCCTCCCAAACTCATCCCAGTGTCTGGACAGCTGGAGAAGGTGAGGAGAAGTACAGGGATAATCTGGGAAGATGATGCTGATTTAATACTCTGATTTCATTTTGCTGATATTAACAAGAGGATGCAAGAATAAAAATATTCTTGCCTCTGACATTTGCAATAAATACAATAATATTGACAAAAGTCTAAAACTAACACTGAAACTAATAAAAACTAAACTGAAACTAGCAAACCCAATCTTGTGGCTAAAAGAAACTAAACAGAATTTTTAAAAAATCAAAACGAAATAAAAAATAAAAAAGTATAATAACTGTCCAAATCAATTGGCCATGCCTTTGAGTCCATATCAATCTTCAGCTTCATCTGCTAAAGAAATCTATTAAATGTAGTTGAAAGATCTTAAACTGTGTATTAATCGTTTACCATACCGTACTGTTTCGCATATCTCACATCCTTTGGGGCTGTAGGGTGGTGCAGAAAGTGGAAAGTGCCTTTCAGCATGACACTGAAACCCCAGCACCTCTGTCAGTGCCCCTGACCTCTAATCTGAAGATATTTATAGGTCAGTTTCTTCTTAAATTACATCTCAATATCACCCACCAGGACATCAAATATCATACTGAGGACTTTTTTTTAATCTGTTATCTCTGCTGCCTGCGTGAACACGTTTTACAGCAGATTACCTCAGCTGTCTAATTGGCTATTTATTCCTATCGATCCGGAGGGAAGCTTAATAACCGGCCTGACAGGCTCAGATGGATCATTTGACAGCTGCTCACCTTGCAGACACATCATGATGAGTGTCAGAGCTCGCTCGCATCCAGTGACGTCTTTAGTGAACTCTGAGAAAGATCATTAAGAAAATGCTTACAGAGGAGAGGATGCTTTCACGCTCTCAGTCTTTGTCACGACTCTCCCTTCGCTCTCGTCTGTGCCCTTTGTTTCTGTGCCCTTTAATCAGATTTTTTCCTCTCCTCCACTCTTCTCCATCTTACGTCTGTCTATCCATCTTATACGATAGGAATATCATTAAGGAAATTGCTTAATGAACCCTTTAAATATCAATTAAACCAAACCAAACTAATCAGAGCCTTGTGGGGTGGCCTGCCAGCACATCACTCAGCCTTTACTAATGAGTTTTACTCAGTCATTACTAATTAACACAACAGTCATTAATGCTAGTTGGGTTTTTTTTAATAATCTACACTTTCAGAACATGGAGAAAGTGCTGATCCGTCCTACAGCGTTCAAGCCTGTCGTTCCCAAGAATCGGCACTCCGTACAGTATCTTTCGCCACGGCCAGGTGCCAGCACTCTGTCGGAGGCCAGCCTCAACCTTCTGCTGCCCCATGGAGGATCCAGCAGTGCCAGCGGTACAAGCGGGAATGGTGGAAGCAGCAGTTCCAACTCTGAAGGGAAGTGCAACTCCTACACCGGTGGTCGCAATGCTCGGAGCAGTCAGTCCTGCTCCATGTCAGATTCAGGGAGGAACTCGCTCTCCAGCCTCCCTACTCACAGCAGCACAGGTTACAGTTTGGCTCCCAGTGAGGGCTCCAGTGCTGGTTCTGGGTCAGGAGGCCAGCTGGAGCCTGTGTCGGGCATCAGCCGAAATACTTCTGGTGGAGGCGGGAGTCACGGTCACAGTAACTCAGACAGTGGACGTTCCTCGTCCAGCAAGAGCACAGGCTCGGGGTCACTTAGTGGGCGCGGGCAGCCCCTGTCAGACAGTGGGTCCTGTGGCCACTCTCCACCCCCCGTGGAGGGTTACGAGGCCGTGGTGCGGGAGCTCGAGGAGAAGCTGAGGGAACGGGACCTGGAGCTCCAGCAGCTCAGAGAAAATCTGGACGAGAATGAAGCTGCCATCTGCCAGGTGAGACACGGTCGCCTCAAGACACCGATCATAAACTTGATACGCTGAGGAGCTGATGTTTGACCTCTCAGCTGCGTCTTTTACTGTGACAGGTGTATGAAGAGAAGCAGCGCCGCTGTGAAAGAGAGATGGAGGAGCTGAGACAGAGCTGTGCCACGAAGATGAAGCAGGCCTCTCAGAAGGCACAGAGAGCACAGCAGGTGCTTCAATTACAGGTATGCCAAGTATTTAAAAATATTAAATGAAGAAATGTAAGCGTTAAATTAGAAAGCTCGATTAATCCATTACACAGTGAACCCAAACTCTGCCACAAATGTGTTTGTTTTTGTTCCAGTTATTTTTAATGTTGTCTTATGCTTTAGTAGTTTTCTCTCTCCACACTTGCATGTCTTATTTTAGATTAGCACATCTGTGTTTTTGTAAGAAAGCATGATCACGTGCATCTTTGTGTGTTGTCAGGTATTTCAGCTACAGCAGGAGAAAAAGAAGCTACAGGAGGACTTCTCCTCTCTGCTGCAGGACAGAGAGACACTGGAAAGGAGGTGCGCCACAATCCAGAGGGAGCAGACCCAACTAGGGCCACGTCTGGAGGAGACAAAGTGGGAGGTAGGTGAAAGCGAGATACCAGACAGTCAGTCATGAATCTGTCAGAAGCAGCGCGGTGATTAAATGTCTCAGCTGTGAATTTGTGTGATCCTATTTTTGTTTGTCAGTTGCTCTTTTCATTTTCTGTTCATCTCTTACTTTTTAGCAACTAATAAAAACATAAAATCCTGAAACGAACTTGTAAGCTTGGAAGAAATTGAGGTTTGCCTCTCTCTCACTTTCTTTCTGTTGTTCACCAGGTATGTCAAAAGTCAGGAGAGATCTCTCTCCTGAAGCAGCAGCTTAAGGAGATCCAGTCGGAGCTCAGCCAGAAGGCAGGAGACATTGTGGTCTTGAAGGCCCAGCTTAGAGAAGCTCGCTCTGAGCTGCAAGCCAGCCAGATTCGATCCCAGGAGGCCCAGACTGCTCTGCGGACGCGGTCACTGGAGCTGGAGGTCTGCGAAAATGAACTCCAGAGGCGCAAGAGTGAAGCTGAGCTGCTCCGGGAGAAAGTGAGCCGTTTGGAAGAGGAGACAGCCCGGCTACGTGACGCTCTGACCGGTCACAGCGGACCTGCTCTGCCTGGAAATGTAGCCATGAAGGGGCAATGCATGAGTCTGACGCTGCAACAGGGTAGAGCTGTGGCAGGAAGGGGAGGTCCCAGTCCCTCTGTGTACCGCAACGGAGAGGAGACTCATCTGGTCTGGGGTGGAGAGAGCGATGAAGCCAAGGCTCAGAGGCAGAATGCAGAAACAGTGTTGGGACTCAGGCAACAGGTATGTGTTTTTCGGTAACTTTTACAAGCATATGTGATGAAAGTGAATTGATGCAATTGAGGTTTTGTGTCAGCTCAGTTTTGTGGCCTTTTGATAGGAATACTTTGCATTCTGTGCTGTCATTTATTTATTATGCAGCTTATGGGCCCATGTAGAGACGAGCATTACAAATTTTTTGCTTTAAATTTCTGTAAGAAAAGGAACTAAACATGATACATCGAAACAGGTTGATAGGCTGAAGGCTGAGCTCATGTATGAGAGGAGGACTGGTGAGGAGCAGCTGTCACGTTTCGACGAAGAGAGGCGGGTGTGGCAGGAGGAAAAGGAGAAGGTAAACATTTCGTGGCGACTGACTTTAAATCTTTTTCCTTCAGCGTGACACGTGTCAAACTAGATTTTAAAGCTTATGCTAATCCTCCTTACCTATGTACTTAACTCAAATGCTGTTTTCCCATCAACTCAGGTAATCCACTACCAGAAACAGCTGCAGCAGAACTACATCCAGATGTACCGTCGCAACCGTGATCTGGAGAGAGTGATGAGGGAGCTGAGTCTGGAGCTGGAGAACAGGGATATGGAGGACTATGAAGTGCGCAGCGGCAGCAATGACATCCACTTTGAGGAAATCACTGCCACAGAGATATAAACACACACGCGCTGCGAGCAATATGTCCAAATAAAAACCATGGCAACACTCTGAAGGTGTAAACCAAACAATCAACTCTGGGCCAAATACTGCACTATCTTCAACGTGGCTTTGCCCGGATCATCGAGCAAGCACTCACCACCTGTCACTGTTAAAAGGGAGCTCTCCCAAAAGGTGCATTCTCACTTCCTGCTAACACAAATGTACTCCCAGTAAATCCTTTTAAGGTGTCTCCCACTACGCTTTTAATGGGTTTTTATTCCACTACAAAGCCAGCACAAAGACCTGTTTCCATCTGTGGGAGCGAGAGGAGGGAAAGAAGTGTTTTATTTCTCAGACCACGTTCAAATCAGGGTATTGAAAATCGATGGGAACCTTAAAGCAAAAAAACATTACTACACACAGAGAAATCTGGTTACAACTTTGTTGGTAGCACACGACGTGAAACACCCAGACACCAGCGTGCACGTACTCATGCACCACGAGAGATGACCAATCAATCACCTGGTTATTAAAGCCGACGTCATCACCCGCCCGAACCGTGCTCATCGGCGACGCAAACCCCCGCTGCACCAGTCCTCCAAATCCCAAATATTACTGTTAACTGCTGTTTGTATTTCATGGAGTTGATAGCATCAAAGTTCATTTTACCAAGTCTAAAAAAAATACCAATATTTTGTTCTTTGGCTTGTGCGTATTTGATGAGGAATGTATTGTCACTTCTGAGAAATGCAGTAACGAGAGCATCTGAGAAGCACGCTGTTATTTTGCACAACTTCCCTGCCCTCTTTTTGTTCAGGACTCAACTGTTTTCAATTCAAACAAACCAATACTGACGTGCGCCTCCTTGCTTACATGTGAACATCCTATTCAGCCGTTTCCGAAAACCTACCGGGAACGCCAAACCAAACGCTCAAAGGAAATGCTTTATTTGAACTCTGCTCAAGTTTTCAAGACCACCAACTGTTGCACACGTGTCAATTCTTTAGACAATGCACCGATCTCACATAAACGTTTTAGTATAAGTGATATTTCCAGGATGCTGCCGATTCCCCTCTTTCTCTGTTTTTTTCTTCTCTCTGTTTGCTTCTTACTCAGCTATTTTTATAACAGTGAAAGGCACCTCTGTGGTTGGTATCAGGAAACTAAAAATAGAGCATATTTACAGAATTACAGAGATTTAAGCCAGTGTTTGAACTGTTTGCATTCTTATTCAGAGTTTCCATTTATCTCCCTTCACTCCCATTAGTTCCCTTTATGTACCTCTTGGCAAAGCAAAGCCAAATAACTGTTATGAAGTCTTCCTACCCTTCCCGTTTTTCCTGCCCACTAGATTATACTCTTCACTGACTGCTATACAGGAAGTGAGACTGGCATGTCTGCATGTCTTTGTTGTATGAGATTTCAGAAGAAACTGGTTCACGCAGCAGTCAGGTGAGAGTTTGCAGATGCAGTAGCTCCAGCACTGAATGTCCTCAAGGCAGGTCAGTTTTTGAGGGCCTAAATATAAACCGGCGAGGAGCATGTTACATATAAAAACTGTGGGTTGCGCTGCTGTTTTCTCACGGTATTATGCAGGGCTGTGCATACGACTGAGCATGGCGGTAGTGGGCTGCTGAGAGCTTTTATTTTGCAGAGTCTATATCGAGGATTAATAGTTAAATGAAAATCTATATAATGGAGGAGATGTTGTATATTTTTTATATATATATAGCACCCGAAGATATTTTGTTGTAGTACTGGTATAAGTGTGTGGATTAATGTATATCTCATACCAATATTTCAAATGATGGATCAATTGCAAATGGAGGTGGCGACAAAGGAAGAGTGCACCTAATACTGTAATGCATGAAAATTTAATGTTTACATTATATAATCTGTGTGGAAAACCTTCTAATGACCAAACCTTGCAGGTGATAGAGCAGCGGGGAGCTCTTATTTTAGGCTACTTTTTGGTCTGTTGTCTCTCCGTTTTGATTGATCTTTCACTTGACTGTCTGCATCGTAATCTCACGCTCATTCACGCTGTCGTCTTCAGGTTTTCCCACGTCATTTGTTTAGAACTGTACAAGTCGTTTTTGAGGGATTCGTTATTAAGTTATGGCCAGAGAGAAGGAATGCTCATGGCTATATTTGGCTATATTTTGCATAACCACATAACTGTGGCTGAGGAGGTATTGTGGAGCATTAAAGGTCTGTGCATAAATTGTGATTGCAAAGTAAAGCCATTGGAAGTAACTTTGAACGGAAAAAGCGTAGTTTATCCAACCACTTTCACGTTGTTAACCAAGCCTAGACTGTTATTACTCACCACAGGTTCATATTAACAGCAAGCACAGGTGTTCGAAAGCAGACTCCCTCACTCCAAAGCACTGTGTGCATATCGAATTCTCATTTCCTCCCCCTCATCGTTGCATGACCATTTTTCTGTGTAAATATGTAAAACACTAAATAGTATAACTGAGTGACATTGTCTTTTATTTAGACAAAATATCTATTTCAAATGTAGCCACTGTGACTAGACCAAAGCAACGTAACACACTTTTTTTTTTGTGGTGCTTTTCCCCCATCGTTTTATGTGCTTTTTTTTTTTTTTTTTTTTTTTGAAACATTTGCTTACTGTGTGTCTTCATTCATTCATAGAGTATGTAGTTGTCCATGTATATTTTTATGTGTACATTTCTTGTACAAATGACTGTTTTTAATTAAAGAACAAGTTGTCACATCTTGAAGTGATTGCAGATTTAATTGCTTCTGAAATTTTTTTTGCTTATTTTTAGGTTGAATGAACCAACTTTGCATTACAGTGTAAAATACACTCATCTGACACTTTATTAGGTACACTTGCAGGCACTGGGCTGGACCTCCTTTGGCCTTAAGAGCGGTATTAATTCTTCGTGGTGCTAGAGAAAATTCTCAATACTGGCATGATGCATCACAAGGCTGCTGTAGATATGTCGGCTGCACATTCATAAAACAAATCTCCCATTGCACCACATCCCAAAGTGGTCAGCTGGATTGAGATTTGATGACTGTGGAGCCCATTTGAGTACGTTGAACTCACGTACAAGAAACCTGTTTGAGATTATTGGAACTTTGTGACATCAAAAAGCAGCAAGTGGCCCAAAGTCCATTTATCCATTCATTCTCTTCTGCTTATCCTTATCAGGATCGCAGGGGGGCTGGAGCCCATCCCAGCTACTATAGGACGAGAGCAAGGACAAGGTGTGCCAAGAAAATATCCTCACACCATTACACCACCCCAGCATGAGTCCTTGATGCCAGACAGGTTGGGTCCTGTCATGTTGTATCCACCTGATTCTGACCCTACCACCCAAATGTCACAGCACAAATAAAGATTCATCAACTCAGGAAATGTTTTTCCAATCTTTGAATGCTTTTTATATGAGTTACTGTTGCCTTCCTATCAGCTCAAAGCAGGCTGGCCCTTCTCCTCTGACCTTTGACGTGAACAAGGCATTTTCAGAATTTCATCTCAGAAAACTGCAGATCACTGTATGTTTTCTCTTTGTCAGGCCCTAGAGATAGTTCCTCGAGAAAATTCGAATATATCAGCAGTTTCTGAAATACTCCACCAGGCATGCCGCACTCAGTTTGAACTTCAGCAGTTCGTCTTGACCACGTTTATGTGCTTAAACACACGGATGCACCGGCATCTGATTGGATGATTAGATAGGTCCGTTAAAGAGCAGGTGAACAAGTTCATCTAACAAAGTAGCCAGTGAGTAACTCAAAGGCACAGACATGCTCACTTTCATCTTAAGAATTTAATTCCATGCAGGCATATAAACAATTCAGCTTTTCTATCACTTATTAAAATCAAGCTTGAGTAACATTTTCTCAGCGTTTTTCTGACTGCCCATCTATAGAATTAAGGCACTAAGCACACTGCTTTCTCCCATCCATATTTCTTTAACCCGACTTTTATTTGTGCCACTGGACCTGCATTTCTCATTGACATGTTTTTCCAACTCTTCCACATGTCTCCATAAGCTCCATCCACAGCATGGTGTAATTAAGCCTCTAAAGTGGCGGATGGCTCCAGAATACAGGCACCTCTGCCAGAGAAATACAACACAAAAAAAATACTGAGCAGCAATTTGCAATAATCTCCCCAGACATCCTCTAAACCCAAACTATCAGTTTTGACATAATACAGGGATTTAATCTGAGTATAAATCTATAAATCTCATAATGCTGGCTGAGGTAATCTCCCTCTGGCATGCCTGCAGGGCTGCTGGGCTGAGATGCTTCAAGTAAAAAGTGCAGACCACTGGCTCCACTATCAGACAGTGCTCAGAGGTCACGGCAAAGTTGCCACGTGTTGAATAGTGGCACTATTCTAACCAAAGATCATGAATTACACGATCCTATCACAAAAGCGTCTTTTAGAAAACGTGCAACATATGCATTTAGTAAAAGTTTTTCTAAAAACTAAGAATCATATAAAATTCATACAATTGCAACATTTGGTTTTCATCTCGCATTACATTATAGCAAAAGTGACCTTTATCTTGACAAATATGCAGCTGTATTAGTCTTCAAAACCAGCTGCAACCTTTATGCAAGACATACTTTATGGTATATTTTGTCATAACTTTGCCTTTGATTGTCTCCGCTGTGACCGGAGCGCTACCTATCCCATATTTCTTCTTGTGGGGTGAATCCTGTATTTATTAAGTCCCAGAGGAGCAGCAGGTTTTGTTGTCCTTCATGCCTGAGCAGCAACCTGGCTGTGAGGCACACAGAGTTTAGTCAGCAAGTCTGTTGGGGCTGCTGGGGTCGGTAGAGACCTTAGGGACCTTGACCACAAAAACCATCGGCTCTTTGGCCTTGTTGCTGAATGCACGCCGAATTACATCCACGGCGTGCTGATGAGTCACTCCCTCCAGACTCTCTCCATCTACGGACAACAGCTCATACCCTGCCTGCAGATTCAAACACATGCAAAAGGGTAAAAGAACATTGAAAAGCCACAGAAAAAGATTGAGTATCCTTTGTAAGCATGTTTTCCTCCATTTGTGTATCTCTTTTTTGTGTCTATTTTTTTTTTTCAGAGCAACATTAAAGACAGTTTCCATAACACTGCAGAGATTGTGCCCCTCTGTGAAGAAATGTAATTTATGCCAAAGAGAGTTGGAGCTCTCCCACTTCTTTAATGCATTCACACTGAAAGCTGTCACTAGTGCACGTATAAAGTTTCCCCTTCAGCACAAGGTCTTTGGAAAAAGAATATACACTGAGACAGCCGCACAGTTAGGACTATGCTTGCGGTTTCCTGCAGGATGCGAGCAGAGAGTAGCAAATCTTTGCAGCCTCGAGGAGAGGAACTTCCTCTGATGTCATCAGCGTTTGCCAAGGATGCACCTGCCTAATGTGCTCAATCTCAGCGAAGGTTAGAAACACAGAAGCACACAAGGCCGACGGCCATTGTTGTACCTTCTTTTTTTTTCCTTTCCCTTTTCCTTTCGAGTCATTAGACACAAATAGATTATTTTCCCTTCATTCTCTACCACCCTGTTCCATCTGTTACAGCTCTAACCTATTTGGCCTGTATGGATGAGGTTAGATCCGGGCTGCTGATTTTTTTATTCTTTTTTCCAGAGAGTCCGGTGTTCACCAACAACCCTATAGCCCTCCGTGCAAACAGTATCAAAAGATTTAGCTCCATTTAACCAAAGAGGAGATTAAAAAGTGCTTTTTCATTTTTGAAAAGTAATTTATCTGAATTAAATAGATCACAACCTAATCTGCCCCATCCTCTTTACAGCCATTTATACTGAGCATTTACGAGGTTCTCTATTTTCCAGCCAACAAATAACATGGCATGTAATAATAACTACAGCTTGCATGGGAGGATCTGAGGCCAAATAGCTCATGTACTGGGCTGAGAGAAGCATAGCTCAGAGTGTTGGTTATCATAAATGTAACACCACTCATGCTCTAATTGTAGTTCGGGACAGTGGTTCGTGGCTGCTCAAATTTTGAGATAACTTTCTCTAAAATACTAAAAAAAAACATTTTCTTTTTGCCTTGTGTTTAGAGAATCACTGCATTAGGATTGCATGTAAACATGCCTGCTTCTGCTAAGCAGCACTAATCAGCAGGTCCAGCTGTTGGGAATGTCATTTTGCAGGTATTAACTCAGCTGTCACGTTGACGTGACTCGCTTACGTCCACGTTCCTGCCGGTGAAGGCAGATGGCAGCGTCTAATGAACAGGACAGCACGTGTCTCATGACTAATACACACACAATACAATATTCTTCACTGGTGTGATTATCATGTGGGTCTAAGGAAACAGGATGCGTGTTAACACTGAGCCCGCCTGATCTCACTTCCCTCTGCAGAATACCGGGAGATAACACTGAGCCGTGGAGCTGATATGAGCCAGCTGACATGCCTGGTTGTTAGGTGTGAGGAAGAGACCACAGATAGCACAGGAGTGCTAGGGAGTAGCCATATATCTGTGTCTAAGCCTCATAGCCAACAACCTGTCTGTTTTTAGTCATGCTGGTGAGATGGCTAAGAAAAGATCATAGTGTCATTAGGATGCAATGTTGCTTAAATCCCTTACTTTTAACCAGACTGAAACGTCGCTTTAAATATTTGATGAATTACATTTGGTATATTCTTTTATTGAGTCCTAGAGCGAAAACCTTTAATGATTCCTTGTTTTTTTTTTTTTCTATCAGTGCTTGGTTTTGAGTAAATTTTATGCAGAGCATTATGTTCCTCATTAGGATAACTGGTGATCCTCAAACATTTACCACCTCAGTCATCTGTAATGTGTCGAAAACCTTACTTGAGTACTAAAATCAAAACTATTATGTAACGTGTAACCCTGTGGCTAGATGCTATGTCCTGCTGGAAAAGGAAGTCTGCATAAAGTTTTTCAGCCGGTGGAACCGTGAAGAGCTCTAAAATGTCTTGGTAGATGGCGGTGTTGACTTTGGAGTTTGATTAAAACACAGGGGACCAACCACTGCCAACATCAGCAGATGACACCTGGTGGCACCTCAGATCATCACAACCTGCAGAAACTTTACACTGGACTTGGATTCTGTATCCCTCCACTCTTCCTCCAGACTTGAAAGAGGACTTTGGACCACTGAGCAACAGTCCAGTTCTTTCCTACTTAGCTGAGCTAAGGCACTTCTCTTGTCTGTGGTTCAGAAGTGGTTTGATATTAGGACTACTACAGCTCTGGACGTAGTGAAAGATGGAAACAGCCTCAGTCAACGCCTTGTGAAGCTCTCCAAAGTTCTTGAAACAACTTTTCTTGACAATCCTCTCAAGGCTGCAGTCACCCCTGTCGCTTGTGCTCCTTTATCTACCAATCAACTTTCCATCAATATGCTTTGATACAGCTGTCTGTGAACCACCAGCCTTTTCAGCAATGACCTGTGGCTTACCCTCTTTGTGGAGGCTGTCCATGAGTTTCATGTGGACACAATGTACTAAACTAGCCTGAGAGATACACAGTATTTATACTCTTTGAAATTCAAAAAAATCAACATTTGTATTATTTTGAGATATTTTTTCTATTATTTTTTTCTGTAAGCCATAACTGTCAAAAGTAAAACGGAGTTTAATTGCACAGTAAGTCCAGGATATCCTAAATGTTCATTTTTATTAAACTGATGGAAAATATTGAATTTTTTCCACAATATTCAAATGTCTTGAGATGCACCTACAGAGATGTGGAGTTTGTATGAATGTGAATGTAGGTATCTGTACACAGAGGGCCAGGGAAAGTTAGTTAGATATGGGATTGCCCACATGTTTGACACTGATCAGGAATAACACTCAGATAGCAGTTTTCAACTGATAACTTGCAGCTAGGAAACATACGAATTTGTCAGCAAACACGAGTACATAATGTCAGCCTCCTACTGCTGGAATAAGTATGTTTCAACTTTGCACACAAACATTTCTTCCCAAGCATCTCTAATTCCACTGAGCTTTAACAATAAGTCTGTGATTAACTTTAGTGAATGAGCGCATGTGTAGCATATGTGTTTCAGTGAACCAGGCCAAGAAGACTGTTAAGTTACTTTACAGGCAATATATTACCAATACATTAGCAGACCAGCATCCATGTACCTCATTCATAATGAAAGTGATGGGCCACTTGAGATGGCTCTCATCTACTCTCCACTCCTCATTGCACACGTCTCTGTCATAGACACAATTACTTCATAGCAACAACTCATAACCTCAGGACTGAGGGCTGGCACATCTCTCTCACAATCTGCTACAGACAAGCGCTATATAAATCCAATCAATTATTATTATTATTATTATTATTATTATTATTATTATTATTATTATTATTATTATTATTATTATTATATGTGTTCATGCTAGACGCTGACCTTCAAAGCCTGATTTGTAGATGCAGCTCCACCTGGAAAGATTTTCTCAACCTTTATCATGGGCTGGATTCTAGACTCTACACCTCCAGAGATACTAATACCTGTAAACACACAGAAAAAGAACAATAATAAACTGAGGGCATGTTTGGCAGTACCACATGTTTTGTAACTAGTCTTACACTGTATCGATTGGTCGTTTGGTCTTTTTTTGTGTGTGAACTCTTATAAATGCATTTTAGTTTAGCAGTTAGTGATGGCCTGACCTCTACTGGTCATGTAAGAGACAGCTTAGGATGAGTCACTAAGCAGTTTGTATTGTGCTTACAAGCGCATATACGGTCACAGATTAAAAACGATTTTAGAAGCTGGCATTAAAGCAAACCCTGAAATTTCAGTTTAAAGTTAAATGAAAGTCACAACAAGTGCTGTTTTTTATTTACCCAGTGAGTGCTTGGCCTTGGAAATGGTCAAAGTGGCGATTTCACACTCCTTGGGTGGTAGAGTTTGTCTTCCTTTCACTTTTTGAACATCTTGTGAGTGTCCATTCACTTGCTGAGTACTCCCACTGGCATTGGACGGGCTCTTCTCCCTCTGGGGATCAAATACCTCAGCCAGAGGGGTTCTGCCTCTCCGCTGTGAGGGAACGTGTACGCTGACCTCCGTGTAGCCCTCTTGCCTGCTCTGTCTGCCATATATACTGTCAGGACTGCCCTCTCTCCTCACTCTCCCATGGCCATTCCTCACAGGTGACCGCCCTCGTTCATAAGCCCCGTCCCCTCGGTCAGACACGGACAACAAGGAGACCTCATCGTACCACGACGCCCCATTCTCTCTTCTGATTGGGGATCGATGGGGTTGGTGGCCACGTTTAGTGCTGTGTGGGGATTCTTTGAGGAGGAAGCTGTGAGTGGGCAAGGGGCTTGGGGAACGGGAGCGCACAGAGGATACATAGTTGTCCACAGGTACATCCAGCAGAGGGGTGAAGGCACGGGATGGCGAGAGATGGCCAGACCGTTGACCTGTCACACGCAGTCTCTCCAACTCCTCGATCAACCGGCGCTCATGCAGTCTGTCGTGTACCGGCTGCAGATAAAATCCACCCTTGTAGTCTGTACAAACATATAAACAGTGAGTGACTGAGTCAGTGCATATTATAAAGCTTATGATGGAGCAGAATCAGTGCTGTGAGTTTCATCCGTGCTTTCTACTTCCATGTTATAACTTAGCTATGCTGGCAGAAGACAGAACAACGACAGCTCAGAGATGTTTTGACAGATATCTGCTGTTTTCATAATACTGACCCTTTGACCCGGGCCTATGACCTCAGAGGCGGCTGCAATCAGTCTGAAGATGGGACTGATTGTGTCTCGCTTGCTTTTAAATGAAGTAAATGCTCAAAGCATCTTTGCATTGTTGAAGTGTCACACAGCACGTCTCTGTCTTTTCTGTATGCACCGAGATGTAAAACAACCCTCTTCAGCACGAGCACGGGAAACCTGATCTGTTCGGGGTGTGTGTGTGTGTGTGTGTCCTTTTTATATGAGGGTGGGGAATGTGTGCCAGGGACAGGATATGGTCTGCGTGTGAAGGTGTTTGGCTTTGACTATGAATATAAGATGAGGCAGGAATAAAGTGGCAGAAAACTAGAGACGGACAGAGAGAGGTTTGAGCCTCTGTATAAGTTATAATCCTACAGGAGCCATCAAGCAGATAGAGAGAAAGGTTGAAGAAAGGACCGAGGCCTAGATAAGGAGAGTGCGAGAGCAAGAGATACAGCCCATGTACCTGGGATTGGGGTGATGAGGTGACGACGAGGAGTTCCACTACGAGGAGAACGCAGAGCTGGGGAACGCGCTAAAAAGAAAGATTTCATTTTTTTTAATCTCACTTGAAAAATTCTTTTCTGTTTTTTATTCTGTCACAGCTTAGAATTTAATCTTGTAAAACTGGATAAATAAACAACAACAACAACAACAATAAAATATCAGGGCAGTGATGTCAGGTGCATCCTATGCTTACATGAGCGACTCTTGAGAATATCGTACGCTTCCAGCTCAAAAGGCATGACCATGCTGTCAAAGCGACCCAACTCAGTCATTGGTATCAGCATTCTGCAGTGGATATAAAGCGGACATGTAGTTCATACAGCATGTAAACACATAAAGCAGTATTATGCCTTGTGTATCTCACCTTATTTCCCTGAGAAGCAGCAGTTTCTCTGGCCTGTCCAAGATTGCCAGAAGAGGACGCACCAAGTCCTCGATTACAGAGTCGGACAGAAACTGTAGGAAGGATTTGATTGGTGCACAAATTAAAGTAGGCAAACAAAAAGAACCAGCTGGACATGTACACTGAGGATCTGACTGAGCTCAAAAAATATTTATACCCAGACAACTGACTTTAAGTAAATTTGAGTACATGTATAACATGCTTGTAATTTTGTTACATAAGTGCACTAAAAAACATTAATTTAATGGAAATTGAAGAACAGAAATGTACTTGATTAGTGTACATTCAGTTTACATAAAGCATATTTTGCTTAATCGACAATTATTTGAATCAATAAACATTTGATTTTAAATATTTCAGTATGATTTTGCTCAAAATTATTGCTTCATCTTTATGAGAGCGAAGAATCATTTTTTGAGTGTGTGATTATAAAATTAGTTTTACAATGTCATCTCTGCGAGAAGTTTTTACACCTCTGGATACATCTCAGCTTGTCCAAGAAAAGTTTGCTTCACACACCGAGGCTCCAGTATCTCAAGATACACATTTACAGCACGAGACAAATTTGTGATAAAACATATTATAGATTAGAGATAATGGGAAGTATAGTTTTTAGAGCTCTGCACTTGCTGTGACTAAAAGCTCAGCGTGCAGAAACACTTTATGTGATGAACTGAGCACATGTTTATACCTCTGCAGCAAGTCCTAACTTTCTTGTCTTCGACCTCCCTTTTGTTTTGTCCCGTCTCTCTAAGCTCTCTTGTCAATACCCTCTGAGGTCAGACAACGGGCTAGCCAAGGAGCTGAATATTTTAGGATTAAGGTGGACTGAGAATGAATCAAATGACAGCTTATGTTCGATCCCGATCATAAAGACAGGCCAAATCCATCTTTTGTCACAGCTGTTACACGACACATCTGTGACTAAAGAACACTCGATGACTCACTGCACTCTCACAGCAGCGTGCCTCTGAGGTGGCGATGGTAATTTCAGTTTAGAAACTCACTCGCCGACAGTGTCTCATCACAGCAGCCACCTCATCCTGACTGAGCAGTTTCTTTGCCATGTCCTCCACGTGCTGCAGGACCTCGAGTCGGGGCAGTGGGCTGCCAGCTCGGGATTCCCTCGGGGAGGTCAAGAGGTGGAATGGGCGTCCCCGTTCCTTATCTAAAGAATAATGTAGATAAAAGAAATGATGTGCAAAGAAGAAACTGTCCTGATGGCATTTAAAACTCTTCCAGTTAGATGTTTGACTTCTCAACATCTATAAATAAATTGTGCAGGCTTTTTTTACCATCAGGAGAACTTACACTAACTTTAAATTAAGATATTAAATTAAGAAATCAAGCTTATCAAGGCATCTTAACTTATGCTCTTCACCATTACATTTTTGCTTCTAACACATCTGAATAGTATTTCTGTTTGTAACTAAGTTTTCTACAACACATCAGCCGAGACCCTATTTTTATGCAATTAACTGGATATTGTCATCATGAATGTTACACTCTTACAGGACTTTACAACATTAGAGATGAATAAAACCCTAAACATAATGGAACACCTCTATAAATCAGGGAAAGCAATGCAAATTTACAAAATCTTACTTATTACTGCAAACTTGTCATCTCACGAGGCTGTTTTAACATTTGAATTCTGTATTATAGCTCTGTCATGGTAGAGCACTGGGTTTTTGTCTTCGGGTCATTTTCTCTCTCTCTCTTTGTTGTAGGATTGGTTGGGCAGGTCGGAGCGTGGGGTCCTGCTGTTCAGAAAACACACTTGTAGTTCACTGACCTTATCAGGAGCTGGTATTAAAAGGGAAGCTCCATACTGAGTCTCTATCACAGCACACCACACCACTGTGTGCCATCTCAGATTGGTAAACAGGCCTCATTCTTGGTTACTCCAGCTATTCTTGTTCTCTCCTCTATGTCTTCATGATTTTGCTGCCCTGCTGAAGAAAAGACCCACCCGAGCTTTCTCACCTGCCACCTTCAAACCAGCGCTACCCACAATGACTTCTTTTAAAGAGGCTTTCCATCTCACCTCACTTGCGTTCTCAACCTCCTTCGACCCTGAGAACAACCCAGTGCCCCTCTATCCAAGCTCACTAGTCTTAGCTTCAAGTAAGAAACTCACACACTCCTAAAGACTTTATCTACAACTGGACTGTTGGGAAACCTCCCCTCACATTCTGCTGGATATAATGTCCTCACTTATCTCCTTCAGAGAACGCTATGCCCTGATTATAATTAAAAGTGTGGCCTTAAAATGAGACACTGTGTATTATAATTAGTCAATTTAACGACCTCTGAGTCATGTTCCACAATTTGTTCAAAACCTGAAGCAACATTTCACTTTGCAGGCTGCACTATGTGAAAGAAAAACCCACACCCTGTGACCGCTCTCTCACCTTTGTTTGCACGGCGAGACGGCGACTTGGAGCGACTCCTCTCTTTGCGGTCTTTCTTAAATAAGAGGTTGACAAAGGTTTTGGAGCGTTTCAGACTAGTTTTACCCTCTTCTGAGCTTTTCTCCCTGTGTTGCCTTTTCTTCTTCTGTCTCTCCTCTAAAGGTGGGGGGGAAAAACAGACAAATATCTCTTTTTAAATTAACACACATACTGTACTTTGTGCACTAAACAAACTATAGACTACATGTCATCTTTTTTTGCAGTTATGTCTTGTACACAGGAAAATTGACTGAGCCACAGCAGGAGTAGGACATTCTGCATATCTGTGTTGGGTGCTGAAAACATAATTCATTAGGCCTTGTTGTGCTCAATGCTTAACTGTAAGCTGGTAACAGTGGCTGACACGCACTCTCCTTTATAAGCACAGACTTTTCATTTCTCTTCCAGTCAGCTTCTCTTTTCACTGCAGTAAATCTGACACTGTGGAAAGCAACAGTGTATCACTGATGAATTGCAGCCTCACCAACCTGAACACACCCCCATCTATTAGAAGCACTACAGAGAAGTGCTCCCGCTTACAATAACAAATGTCCAATCAGACCTAAGCTTTGCCCGAGCCCCCACCAAGTTCTGAAGCTACGAGTGAGCTGGAGAAATTGAAAAGGAAAGGCTAATAACTCAACAGCCCCACCAAGGCTTGGATAGATATTTCTCCATATGCTTGGTCTTATTCATTTCTCACAGAGGTACAACAAGTGAGAGTAAAGGGCAGTGATTAATCATGAGTCTGTGGCAACCTTGTGCTCATAGACAAATTCTGTATGGAGCTTAAATCAGCCGTGGAGAGTCTGAATGTTCTTGTTTACTTTCTGGAGTGATGGAGGGTTAAGGCGTTGTCTAACTGATGCGTGTCCTATAGGAAGAGCCCAGAAGCAGTGAACTGTCACAAACATCAGCTCAATATCTGATAACAGTGCCGCAATTCTGGAAAGACTGATTTCTTAGCTGGGGTTAACCCTCGTTAACACTCTGTGTATTTATGTCCACGTCTCCCTCAGTTCAGTGTCACATTGTCAATGTCTCTTCCCTGAACTTGTGTGCCTTTCTCTGTGTTCCCTCTGTGCTCAGTTTAGTTTTCCCAGTTTAGTTCTGTTTCTTTGTGAAGCCTGCAATAAAGCAGAGGTTTTGAGTTCAGCTTTTGTCTCTGTGAGTTTTGCGTTTGGGTCCTCATCTGCCTTGTATCAATGGTCAGGCTGGTGGAGCTGTAGTGCTATAAGGGAGATATTTTCTTGGCACTCTTTGCATGCATTAGTATCGACTGGGCATCGTTTAAATGCCACAACTTACCCGAGTATTGTTACTGACCACCTCCACTCCTCTATAACCACCGTGTACCCATCTCCTGATGGCTGGATAATCAACTATGTCAGAAACTTTTATTGATCTTTGAGTATATCTAGTATATATCTATGAGTAATGTGTCCAGCACCTTGAAACTATGCCATGATGAATTAAAGCAGTTCTGAAGGCATCAAGAGGGCCCAACCCGATACTAGCAAGATGTACCTAATACAGTCCATAATTAAAACCAGTGACGTAAAACATCACTTGTCTGCTTAAATTTTCGTCACATGAATAAACTGTGTTGGTTGTATGCTCACTACCAAAATACTGAGAGCTTTATTTTTTATGCCACCATCTCGGTTTAACCACTGCTGCTAAAGTTAATAAATTAAAAAGTATTGTGTTTGTGTTGTTTTCTCAGAAAACACTGCCTTAATTGTAAACACCTAGACTGTGACTAAAATATGGTAAATGGCCTGCATTTGTATAGCGCTTTTCTAGTCTATAGGACCCCAAAGCGCTTTACACTACATTCAGTCATTCACCCATTCACACACACATTCACACACTGGTGATGGCAAGCTACATTGTAGCCACAGCTGCCCTGGGGCGCACTGACAGAGGCGAGGCTGCCGGACACAGGCGCCACCGGGCCCTCTGACCACCACCAGTAGGCAAACACGGGGTTAGTATCTTGCCCAAGGATATTTGGCATGCAGCCAGGATGCAGCCTGGGATTGAACCACCGACCTTCTGATTAGTGGCTGACCTGCTCTGCCACCTGAGCTACAGCCACCCCATATGTCCTAAATAGGCTGGAAAAAACTTGTCAGCTAATAATAATGTACATAGAGAACTACCTTGCATCCATAGTTCCCCACATTTAACAACCCCAAAGAGCCTGCAGACCTCACCTGACTCTGTGATGTGACTCTGGGAACGACTGATTGGCTTCCGCGGTCTGCTCAGGGCCATCAGAGCTGCTGTCTTTGGTGAGTGTTTCTCAACTTCCTGCTTCCCTGATGACAGCGTTTTCACCCGTCCCTGTCCACCTTCTCCAGCTCCTCCCATCTCCCTTGGCCCTTCTCCTTTCCCACGTATGACCGTGTCCTTCAACACTAATGTGGCACCAACAGTCCGGCTTGTTTCTGTCGTGGAGAGCCTTTCGGGGTGTGACCCGTTAGGTAACAGGTGGTCCTGGTAGTTTGGAGGTTGGGGTTCAGTCTGTATGGCGGAGTCAGCAGTTCGATCAGTACTGCTCGGACGTCGGGAGTGGTCCTCAGTGCAGATGCCAATGTCTACCATCTCTGAGCCAAAGACAGGAGGGAAGAGGACCTGCGAGAGACCACTGAGGGAACTGAGAGGGGTGGTGGAGGACAATGACGAGGCAGAAGAGTTGGAGTCTGAACCCTGTGATGATGGTGGAGGGCCTCCATTGGCTACTATAGAACACAATCCAAAGAATATAAGGGATTAGTGTGTGTAACAGCTGCCATATGTTACAGCAACATAAATATACATGCTAGACTGGACTGTGGATAAAGTTTTCCCATAAAAGCTTAATTTGTTTCCTTCTTATTTCTGCTTTCTTTGAATGAAAACCTGTCTGTTCTCATATCCCCATAATCCTGTGAGCTTTTGATAGACAGAAAAAAAAAGCAGGACTTCTTTTTTTCTTTTTTCCTAATGAAACTCCAAAGTGACTCTGCATCTTGGCATCTCGACAGATGTCAAGTCATGCTCCATTCCAGATGACTGAGCTGCCTTTGAGTACACTGAATTAATCCCTAGCTGTGTTGAGATGGGCTCGTATCAAAGCAAAAAACAAGGAACTGGAGTGCTATTAAGAAACTGAATGACAGCTTTCTTGTTCAAGAAGGCTACACAAGGCCACTATCCCACTAATTTTTAAATGTTTCCAAGGAGACTCCACCATGTAGCTTTGAAAACCAGATAAAATCTTCATTGATTTTGTTTAGTCAAGGCAGTACTTCTCACGCCACCGTTCATTATCTCTTGTAAAACTTGTGTTAAACATTGTCCAGGGACTGTAAAAACAGTCAACATACACTTTTCCAGCCAGCCGTATTCTGCCACCATCTCCTTGTATGCGGGGTATCTGCCAGCTTCCTGTTGAAGATCAAAAAAACAAAATGTTCATCGAGAACAGCAAACAGTCAGCATGATTACTATGAAGTAGACTCTCTAGACTTTATTGACTGTTAGTGAGGTTTTTCAACATTTAAAAATGAGCCAGCATTTGTTCATTTGGATTTTTTCCTGTAGTTTTTTGTTACTTGTGAGCCACATTCACACTCTGCAAAAAAGAGTTTACAGCAACATGTTGATAATAGCAGTGTTTACATGAGGATCGTCAGCAAGTTCAGTTCGATTCAGTTTTATTTAGACAGCACCAAGTCATGACAACAGTTATATTGCTTTTATTTATTATGTTTGTATTTAAAGCTTGGTATATTACACAGTATGTAGCTGGAGAGAAATAGCAATTTTTGTTGTATGAAAATACACAAAGAACTGGCAATGGGGTGAATATGGATCTGAATCTGATCTTAAAAGAAGGAATAGTGTCTTCTGAATCCAATTAAAGGACCTGAATCCTCCAAAAAAAAATCTTCAGAGAGGGAAAACAGTCAGCACATGAATGTAAGGTGTACAGATGTGGAGACACGGCCTTTAAGGGAAGGATGGGGCTATCTACTGTATCCATACACTTAGGGCGAGATGGGAATTAGGAAAAGGGGGGAAGTAAAACATGGGTGAAAGTCATCAGAAAATCGCAAAGAAAGGAGCAAAATTCAAAGCAAAACATAAGCGGCAACAAAATGAGTAAAATTGGATTTTTTTTTAAAACTAAACACAGAGATGCAAAAACTTGCACTAAAACATGATCTAAAGTTAGAATAAGAAGCATGGGAAAAAACTAAAACTCTTCACTAGAGGAGGAATAAAGTAAACACAGAACTCAGAGATTTATTAATATTATAAAGCATCAAACTCACTAGAGAGTAATGAGGAAATTAAAACAGGAGTGCAAAAATCAGCCTGCCAAATATAAGAACCAAAACTTCAAACTCAAGCAGATAACTAACAATTCAAAACTTAGAGGTAGAAAAAAACAGCTGGGACCACAACAAACACGTTACTGTGTGCTCATTAGCATGTCACATACAGCTGAGAGTGATGAGAAGGTATCATTTTAGTTCTGCAGATTAATCTGACAAGATTACGACCACAGATATAAAACAATGGCTAACCGAAGTATTATCATTTGACATGAGTCCTGAATTCAATTTCAAGCTAGTCCATACACTAATCTTTAAGACATGACGCTCAAAACCAAAATGTGAACTTGGTGAAGAGGGCAAAAGGAAAGTCTTTATCCTTTGAGCACCACTTGCAATGACAATCCCTGGAATCACTGGAATATTTGGACCAATCAATAAGCTGTCCACACATTAAAGCGAGCACTGGGCTTACAGGTTGTTCTGCCTTTGATATTTTCAGTTATGCATACCAGCTTAATTTCCACCTTTTGACCTCTGTGCAGCATCTTATTGTACTTAATGTTAGTTTAGTTATGTTATATTTGCTCTAGTAATGATTAGTAATTGCTTTAATATCCAGTTCAAATGAATCCTTACTTCAAATGTAAAGCTGTAAGGATATTAAGGTGCTTGTATTTACTGTATAGGTTAGGGTAAATATTATGTGGTTCACAGAATTACAAAACACGTGGCTCTCGTAAGCACATAATACTGTATAATGCCTTCTCAACTTTTTTTTAAGGAACTGTCTCATCAGCACTCATTTTTTCCTTTAAGAGCACAGGTGTGAGGGTCTTAAATAATAAAACCTTGCTTTACTATGTGTGTGATCCATCCATACAGGACAGGACAGGAGGAAGGCATAAATTAAGGCTTTCGGTTGATTATAACCTGATCCTCGCCTGCCTTTGAATAATGAACGTCGTGCCTGGCTGTTTTTCACACGTGGAACCTGAGATCAGGGGGGTAAAATGAGCATGCAGCAATGCTAGCGAGCTGAGAGCACGCCGCACATCACACATACACCGATTCATACGCACCTACACGCGGTGCCTTTATCCAGAAATGACACAGGTTAAGTGCTGCGGCCTAGCACACATACTCAGGCACACATAAGAAATTTGAGGGCTGTAAGCCAACTGTCTGCTCAGCAGTGCAGGCTCATTGAGAAGAGCCGGTGTTGTTTACACGCTAGCATTTATTATTGTGTCAGCACTCAAGGCTCCGATCAGCTGTTAAGTTTAAACTGAAGCAAATTATTAACACTCCACTGCAATTAGAGAACTTCCTGAAATCAAACTTCAGTCTCATTTCAGACAACACTGAGTTTTTTTTTAGTTTGGTGGTTTGACAAAATGTTGCTCATGTACACCTCAGCATTCAACTGGAGGTATGTTTATGTCCAAAAGAGGAAAATAAGCCCAATATATACTCTCATGTTAGCTCTTTGTCTTGTGTTCCTCTCACTCCTTGGAATATATTTAGCTTTTTGGCTGTTAAATCCTCTACTCTCGTCACTTGCTCTGTGTGTGCTGTCTGAAACTGAGCCAAGACATTTAAGTCACAGGTTGTAAAAGGAAGAACAAAAATGTGTCCTCATGCTGTGACAGTCCTCTCATACCCTGTTGATTTGTTAATTATAAAAATGTAAAAAGAAAAAAAACCCAACCCAACAACCTGAAACTGATTAGCTCAGCTTTAAACATATTTTTTTTTCCTTTTTTTTCATTCGCTCACCCTGATGGTCAACATGACGTGGGTGTGGCTCTTCAGGACCTCCACCGCATTGCTGTGAGTGATGTCATCAAAGCTCACCCCATTAGCTGCAAGGATCTGATCCCCCATTTTGATGCCATGCTGCTCTGCAAGTCCACCTGGGTCCAACCTGATGAGCAGTATGAAAAAATCCAGACATGAAAAAAAGAAATGTAACTACTAATTGAATTTAAATGTGAGCTTCTTTGCTTTGATCTACCACAAAGACTCAGATAAACTTTGCAAATGAGATTATGATATCATCTTTAATTATTGGGGTTAATATTATTATTTGCAGCCAGGTGGGGTAAACCTGGATTCCACCAAGTGCACCAATATAACCATCCTGAGGCCTAAATGATTTTACAACAGGTACTAATTAATTTTTTTTTATCTCATGCAGAAAAAACAAAAAAAACTGTGTTTGTATTCATACTTAGACACATAGATCCCCAATCCAAACTCTCTTCCTCCTCTGATGTTGAAGCCCAAGCAATAATCATCTGACGTGGTGAAGAGATGTACGATCCTGCGAAGAGCGCTGTCCGAACTGGCCTCTGAAGGGGTACGACCGCTCTCCTCCACTACCATCCGCCGGTGAATCAGATCCACCCTGCACGCACACACATAAACACACACAAAAGGAGACATTGTATATGCACACATGAAAACACTCATATAAACTGCTTTCTCTCTGTCCACTGAATTCAGGTGTGTCAGTATCAGATAATCAAGTAGCCATAAAGGTCACAGCAGTAATCAATCCACTGATGCCACATGAAACCAAGATACTGTATATCCCAAAAGAAAGATAACCAGTGTGAGCTACAGTCAAGTGACAAGACTTGACAAAACAAGAGCCACACAAAGGTCAGTGATAGTAGTTCCAAAGCTGTAGTCTCTTACATATTCAGCAATAAGTATTTCATCAGTAAATGTTTGATATCTTGGTAGTTTCCAGCCCTGCTGAGTGGACTGGCCTCACCATGTGGTCTTCTCCTTAGAGTAGCGGATGCCGGGGATCTTGCCCACCCGTCTCACCACCATCCTCAGCCTGTTGTTTCCTGTCAGGACCTTCACAGCACTGCTCATGGTGATGCTCTCCAGGCTGACCCCGTTCACCTCCACCAGCTTGTCACCCACAGTCAGCCCAGCCTCCGCTGCAGACACAGGCAGAATTCAGCATGAAAAACCAGAAGACAACATTCCCACGTGTAAGCACACTGGGAAAAAAAGCTTGTCGTGACCATTTACATAGACAGTCTGATGAACACACACATTTCTTCCTAACCTGCAGGGCTGTTGTCCTGCACCTTACTGACAAATATGCCGAGTCCATGTTCAGAGCCCCCGCGGACACTGAAACCCAGACGCCCATCTGGACTCTTATCTACTGTCACTGTGTGAATGTCTTCACTGTCATCCCCTCCTGCAAACACACAAAACACCAACATGAGTCCACCATAAATATGCACAGTGTGACCCACAAGTATTCCCAGGATTGGGACACTTCCAACAAAATATGATTTGAAAATTCAAAGCTGATGGGAAAAAAACTCATTTACAAAGAACAGACAATAAATGACAAACAATAAACATTCTAACATTTAAAAGTTACTGATAACAAACCTATTGACTGTTAAACCTAAAACATATGTATCAACCTTAAATGAAAAACTTCATCCTTATGAACTTTTTCAGGTCACAGGTCGACAGACTCCTATGAAGTTAACTGACAAATGAAATGCATTTATATAGGCTCATCATTGAAAGCAACTTTATTTAACTGACAGAATTTTTGCACAACTTGGGTGGCGCCTACTGTGAATACAACTAACCATTAATTAACATTTGTGTTGATCACTCTGATGTTGTCTCAATTAAATATTGGCCGATCAGTCTTTCAAATGTCAGAAATATCCAAAGCCAAAATTCACATCTTCACACAACTTTTTGGTCTCGTCTTAAATGAGCAAAGCCTACTGCGGACATTCAGTTTCTGATCACTGAAAATGAAGAAGACTACCAAAATTTTACATTTCAGATACTTGAATTGTTTGCATTTCTGCTTAAAAATAGAAAAGAGGTTGACTAAAAAAGTTTTTAGTAACTCAGTTCTCATTGCCTTTTAGCTTAAAAACACATAAGATTAACTCTGTCCACAGTATTTTACATATGTATATCAGCTTGCTCTGAATTAATTTTAAACAAATATCTGTGTCACTGATTGTCCTGAATACACCTTTGCAGCCAGTTGCTGTGTTGCCATGGTAGCAGAAGACTGTTACTGGGACCAGACCTCACCATCAACAGGTGCATTGATGAGGATGACCCTGCCCATGGGTGAGGAGGACCTGTGTCTGTGGCGCTGCTTCTTCACCATGTAGCGTGTGGTGCTGTGGGAACCCCCATTCGGACCTCCGTTTTTAAAGTGGGGGTGCCCCCCTCCATTTGTCATCTCCCTCCAGGCTGGAGTTTGAAAGGAGTCAGCCATGGTAAGTGTCCAAAAACTCTTCCCTCAGTCATCCAGGCGGGAGGATATGTGGAGTCCTAGTTTAGGATGGCAGAGATGGAGCCAAGTGTTTGGGGAAAGGCAGTGAGGGACAAATAACTTGTAAAATGGACACTTTAGCACCTGCTTGTCCAAACTGAACCCCACTGGAGGAGGCAAGTAAAAAAGCTGCTGGTAGCATCTCTAATCTCAAGTGACATCAGTTTCATTCAGTAGATAAAGCTTAAAAATAGGAACCAGGTTGAAAAGAAACCTCTGACTTCAGCTGAAGCCACACAGCTAAGTCACAAAACACAAAAGTTGGCTGAAAGAAAAGCTCCATGACTGAAGAGAGGGATTTTCTCACACTCAGATATAATCCTGGTCTTATAAGTCAAAGATGTTGGCGTGATCCAACAGTGTCCTCTGTACCTTCCGAAACCAGGGTACCCGGTGCCCGCTGTCTGCAGAGAAGTCAGCAGTGCAGGGTGATTCCCCTCTGGTCATGTTTAATTAAACGGCCTGTTGTGAAAAGAATATGTTGTGATGAGTAATGTGGCCTCAGAGCTGAAGAATAGACAATGAAATCCTTTAATTCTGACACAGTATTGACCTGTGAGGATAAGAAACACTCACTGAACTCCCGTGGCCGTCTATTAATCAGCACCATGGACAGCAACTCAGTCAGCATGCATATAACCAACAGGTCTAATTTGACAGTAAGTTATATGAGCGACAGTTTGCAGGGAGGCATAATTATAGGTGGACTTTAATTCTGTTCATATCTTCGACTTGCTGAGTCTAAAATAAAGTAAAGAATTTTAGCATTACCTGCCGTGTCCATGTTGCGCTGGCTGCGCTCGCACTGAGCTGGTCCGCCTCACTGACGCATTAAGAGACACCTCCGGAGCGTTAATGCCACCTCGTTTGTTCTCCCGGTGACCATTATTGTCTTAAGAGGTGTAATCCTTTTACATAAGCCCCCACCCGCAGCTGTGCAGCCACTAGCGCTGGGGCTGGAGATGAGTAAGTACACTGATTACTCAAACAGTAAAGTAACACTCACTCAAGACTTCTCCAGCGTGTCCTCGAGTAAACTTTCTTATTAATGTGCTACTGGACTTGGGTAGAGCTGGAGAGAGATGAAGGCGGGGGAAAACGGAGCAGCTGATCCTCCTGCCACGCCGTTAAGATGGGTAAACAACCCCACCCGGTGGCTAGTTTAGTCACATCCATGTGGGTCTCCAGCTCAAAAGCAGTTTTGTAGGAGACTGTGGAGGAGTGTGGTTAACAGGGCTTTCAGAAAACAGAAGTTGTCATTTATCTTTTACAAAAGATATTTATCTTTATTTCTGGTTTGTCATTATTAATCTGACATTATTATATCTACACAACACAGATAGGCCTACATAAACACGTGCATGCCCCACTGGTTGCTGCTGTGCGCTGTAACAACGCGTCAGCGAAGCGCCATATGGAGGCAGATACCTATATTCAATTAAATATCATCATAAGTCGTTGACTTTCGAACCAATTTGGATTCAGTTTGGTTCATTAAAAATGCCAGAACGGATACAGAAGACTTAGTAACGCTTAATATGTTTCCAGGTTTCATGTCAAAATGATGTTCTGCTTCAAAAACTGAAATGTGTAAAAATCATTTTAAAACTTTGACATCAGAGCTGCAACCTGTTTCTGCTCTCGGAGAATTATTATTTTGTATATTCATCATAAATATATTATTTTCTGCATTTAATCTTTGTGTATCTTTTTCATTCATGTCTGGTTTTTAACTGAATGCCAGCATTTAATGTGATATATTTACTGTCCATGTACTGCCACTTTTGGCCACAACAAAAGAAGAAACAAACACACAAGGGGCCATTTTTCGGTGCTGCACTATTACTGCCAATACAAAGATTCATTTACGTTTTTCTCTGAAATATCGACCTTGGACACCTTATGTAAATGCCATCCTATGAAGAAGGATTTTTATTATCGAGTGGTTGCATGCTTTGCGTTTTAATGTTGAGTGTATTTTAGTGTTGCATGCTTTTATTCCATTTATTGGGACTTCTCCCCGACAGACTCCGCCCCCCTTACTTCCCCAATTAGATACACCTGGAAGGCACAGGGGACAGAAATCAATCGGGCCTCCCATGTTGGCAGCGGCCAATAAGAGGTTCTGGCAGGTCAGAAAGACGTGTGTGGCAGCAGGAGAGCCATGGAGTAGCGTGGCGGCAGGCGCAGCCACAAGAAGAAGGACGCGGTCGGCCTGGCTCCCACTGGTGGAATAAGCATATTCTTCACAGCCAGGAAGTGTGGCATAGCCTGATCGGGAACTTTGGGGACTTAGCTCATGGACTGAGCATCATCATATTTTTAGTATGCCGAGGTTTATGGGGGGTTTTCTCTCCCCTGATCAGGGCAGTTTTAGTGTTGTAAATAAAGTTCATTTATTTTTATTGACTATTTTAACTGGGTATTACGTCTTCTGTTTCCGTGATCACGCCCTGCTACTTTCCCTGTTATAGAAGGGGTTCCCTTCTACGGAGCCCCTCTGATGTCATGGTCCAAAAAATAAATAAATTGTGGCCATAAAATACTACTTCGTGCCCTCGAAGTAGTATAACGTGCCCACGAAATACTATTTCGAGGCCACGAAATGCTAATTTGTGGGCACGAATTGAGTATAACGTGGCAACGAATTACGCATTTGTGGCAATTAGATAACGTGCGCACATCATATTGATACAATTCCTGGACAGCTGCGTAGAGACACAAGCATAAGAGTAGGCTAAACCTATAAACCATGGACAGAGACCGTATGATTGCGTTTTATTTTAGGCTGGGAATGAGCTACAAATGCATTTTGAAAAGCCTGACAATGCAAGGAACCATTACGGAGAGACGTTTAAACAGGATATTGAGAGCCCAGTTGCTTTACAGACGTTAAGTACGACATGGAGCCGGGATAGATTTTATTGCTGCAAGGGCCTGGGAAGGATCACGGTTATCTGTCAAGTGTTTCGTGGCTACAAATTAGCATTTCGTGCGCACGTTATTCCCATTTCGTGGGCACAAGTAGTATTTTGTGGCCACAATTTACTTATTTTTGGACCATGTCATCAGAGGGGCTCCGTACCCTTCTAACTTACACCCGCGATATAAACACTCGGTAAGAAGGATCCTAAATATGTTGAAGAATAAGAAATTAAAACTTTATTGAAAATGGCAAAATACACCCGTGTTTTCTTTAAAATCCTATTTGATGTCACGTGATAGACGTTAGCCGAACGCCATGTCTCAGCGTAATTTGCTTATAGAACGTGTTAATGTTTGTTACAGTGAAGTAACCACAGTAACGGGCAACAAGTAAACACAGTGTTCGGTATTTTTCTTTAGTGTGTTTTCGCCGGTTAGACGTTGACATCGCCACATTTCTGAACATATTTAAACAAGTTTTGAATTCGTCTTTGCAAAGATTTTCCACTCGTCTTCAAAAAACAAGAAGAACATCAGTCTACTTGCGTTGGTTTGTTTTGCAATGTCTCAAAACATCTATCAACCGCGTTTCAGAGGACCTCCTCCTCGCTGCGGTGGGCAGTACGGTCCCCCCGGTGAATACAATGGTCTCAGAAAAGCTTTTGAGAACTGCAGGAGGGAAAACCTTCGTCTACGAGAGAGCGAGTACCAACTGCGAAGTCGCCTAAACGGTCTTCTGGTAGAGAGGAGCAATTTATGTCATAAGGATGGGCTTGTAGCTCTTAGAGAAGAAATGGAGTCCAAATACAAGCAACTGGAGAAAAGAAATGAAAAGCTAGAAGAAGAAAACAAAATACTAGAAGGGAAGCAGCTAGACTTGGATGACTTGAAGGAAAAGCTGTCAGACACGTACTCAAGAATTAAAGCAGAAAATGAGTACCAGCAATTTCTAAGGGAGAAACATTCAGAAGTCCAAAATTTGAAGGAGAAATGTCAAGACCCGGAACAGAAGCAGGCACTCTTGGAGGACAAAAATAAAGAATTGGAGGAAGAGAAGACAAAACTGGAGAACAAAAATAAAGAATTGGAGGAAGAGAAGACAAAACTAGAAGACAAAAATAAAGAATTGGAGGAAGAGAAGACAAAACTGGAGAACAAAAATAAAGAATTGGAGGAAGAGAAGACAAAACTGGAGAACAAAAATAAAGAATTGGAGGAAGAGAAGACAAAACTGGAGAACAAAAATAAAGAAATTGAGCAAGAGAAGAAAAAACTGGAGGACAGAAATAAAGAATTTGAGGAAGAGAAGGAAAAGGTAGAAGACAAATATACAGCGCTTGAGCAGAAGCATAAAGAAGTCCAGGACAGGAGCACAGAAATGCTTCAGGAGAAGATCCAACACCTGCAAAAATATGAAGAGCTTGAGAGGATTCACAAAGAACTGCAAAGCAGAAACAGTGAAATCCAGGTGGATCAGAAAAGGCAGAAACAAGAGGAGCTTGAACAAAAGGGCAAAGAAGAGGATGAAAAATTTGACAAACTGCAGGAAGATTTTGAGAAGATTCAAGCAGACAATGAAAACCTCAAAGAAAATAACACACAGGAGATGAAAAACGATGAGTTGCAGGTGCAAGAAAAGCAAAAGAAAAAAGGATCCAGCTTTTTCAAGAGGAAGTCAAGCAAGAAAGAGGAAAAACCAAAACAAGACCAGGAAAGTGTAGAGAAAGAAGAAAAGGTAGAAAAGATAAACGGCAAAGTAGAAGAAAAAGCGAAAGGAAAGAAGAAGACAGGCTGCTGGAGCTGGTTTTTCAGGAGTAAGAAACGTTCTGGTGAGATGAGAGTGGAAGAGGCTGCTGAGTCTGGACAAGTGTAGGAGGTTCTCCATTTCATTACTATTCACATCTCCACCCGGATCCTTCCTGCACCTCCCTCTACCCTTTGTCTACCCCCTTCTTCCCTCCTTCTCCCTCTTCACATCTCCACCCCACCCATATCCTGCACCTCCTTCTACCCCCTTCTTCCCTCCTTCTCCCCCTACCCCTGCAACCTCCATTTGCCATGTCCATCGACAGGTCTTTCTATGTGAAGATCTGTTTCCTCTGTATCATAATAAAAAATAAAGTTGAACAAAATCAGAACTAAATAAGCATTTCATTTTATGAGAAAGCACAATTATACAACCTGTTTCTCTATAAACTAAAAACCAGTGGATAAACAGACTAATGAATAGGTAATAAAACTTGTTAAATATGACTGACTGTGACTCCCCTTGAAACCTGTTAAAGAAACATAAGTATTTAGCTTTCAGGAGGTAGAAATGCTGCCACCTTTTGGGGAATTATAAGGATGGTGTACGTTGTAGACCTTTCAGCTGTGCATAAAATCACAGAAAAATATACGGTCACACCACACAAAAATGAGAGTCTTTCTTTAGCTGTGTACTTCTATCTATAAATTAGCCTTCTTGTTATTTTAATGATCATAAATTGTTTGGGATGCTGTTTAAATTACACAGACACCAGGGAGCTGATACAGCAAGACTAGTGAAAACTGAGTATAATAAATTAAACTAGAAAACGAAAATTTCAGAAGAAATTTTAAGCGTGCCTATGCTGCTGCCAATGAGTGTAGTTTGTGTTAGTAAAGAGCAACTTGTACTTCGGTCCCATTAAGCGATGGTTTAACAAATTTCACTGCACACTAAAAGGAATCTGGATTTAAATATAACATAGTACTGTTGGATTAAGTGTAGGAAACACTAGTATAAGGTGTCTATGGAACAAATCTCCTTCAACATTCATAATGACCAAAGTGAGGACAAAGTGAGGATCAGTCAGCTGATTGTGTTTAAGGTAAAAGCATCTATAGACACTGAGATTGCTCGATATTTTAGTGAGATAACTCCAGATGTCTGTGGGTTTTGTCAACTTTGGGTGAACAAAAGCAGAAAAATGGTAAAAGATTCAGACATTGAAAGTCTGGTTTATTTCATGAATACAGTGAAACATTTTACAGTCCACAGAGCAAAGTAGCATACATGATAATGGATACTACAACATAACACGGACAGTGAGAAGCAAAACTCATTGTCTTACCAGCTGTTATATTCTTTAAACTTAAAATAAACCTTTGAAATTAGAGTTTAGTCTTTTAAGTCATCTATTTAAAAAAAAATGAATCAACACTTGTTTCTCTCAGCAGCATTACTGAAGTGACACTTTAACGATGCTTCTTATCACAGTCTTTATGATGAAAAAACATGTTCTCTCATTAGCAGATGTAGCAGAATACATTTATTGCAGTGTATGAGCTACACTTCTTGTAAAAAAAAAAAGAAAAAAAAAAGCTGATTGGAAATGCATTCCAGCTTTTTGGTTTTTCACTCTTTGATGGATTTAATATGAACAGCCACGTAAAATTTATTCCAATTTTTTGCCTTTGCTTCAATTAAGGTGTGTCTTTAAAGCTACGATACCTTTCTTGTTCAAAAAGTTTACTGACACAGTAAAGACGTAGCTAGGGAACTCAGTAAGTATGAGCAGCAATAGCTTAGGGACACTTTCTCAAATAAAGAGGATTTCATCATCTGCAGTTCGTGAAAAAAGTGCCACATTAAAAACAAATCCGCAGATCCGCAAATTATGGATAGCTACAGACTCTTTTCAGCTATTGAGGTATACTTATGCACTTATCAGCATACAGTTTAAAGGCTTGCATTAGAGTGCATTGGTGTCCAGTTGGGCATCTTTTATGGTTATACCACTGTGAATTTTGCTATATAAATATGCTCAAGACTCTATCATATGTTTGACATCCAGCTAAAAATTCGAAAATATATATTTTTAAATCAGTAACTTTGCAAATTTAGAGGAAATGTTTTTTGGACAACAAATTAGTCACATTTTAAAAACAGTTTGAATAATCTGCGCTGACAGACAGACATTTATGAAGCGCCGGCTATAACACACATGCTTACCGTGTGAAAGGACCGCGGATGTCTTGGAGCAGAGAACCGCGTTGTATTGTTGCTTTTCTCTTAAGCAACGCCAGCCAGTCAGAAACGCTCTGTGTGGGTAGAAAATGGTCTGCACCGGCGCTGGTCCTGACGCGAAATGGCGAGGGTCTCACTCTTTGAGTAACGCTTCATATAGGACCTGGGGGCTTCCAAAAACAATAGATGGTGGGCCGATAAGTCTGGGGGCGATACACCTGCAGGGCATCACCTTGCTGTGCAAGTTTAAAACAATGAGGGTGGGGCACGCAGTTGCTGAGCTCCGGTGTAATTTGCCAAGATAGGTCTGGACTTCAGACTTCAGAAAATAGGCGATACCCTGCTCGACTGGTACATCTGCAGGGCTTTTACCTTGTCGAGGGTTAGGGTTAAAGAGCCGATACCGGCCACCTTAAACAATAGGTCGGTCCCCGCTTTTACACCTGTCGGCTTTTACCTTTTCCTAAGGAATCCCAACAATTAAATGATACCCACGGTGGGCTTTTGCGTTCCTGAACAAATTCAAAAAATTAACCAGCTGCTGAAAGACGGATGGGGCTTGCGAGACTGGTTTTAGAAGTATCACTGCAGCATTTATTTCTAAAGGGGCTGAATGTTATTTGTGACCACCTATTGCATTAAAAACTAGCAGCCTCTGTCTCCCTCTTGGATTAACATTCCGAAATCCCGATTTTTAAATAAAATGATCGCATCAACCCATGAAAGAAACCCCAGTGGATGCGTAAAAACTAGTTAAATTAAAACTAGCGCTTTGATTAACACTTGTGAACAGTCATGAAGGCTGAAATTACCCGTATAGAAGAAATTCCCGCTTGTGCCGTTTTTAAATAAATAAATAAAATGCTTGCATTTAGGGCTGAACGATATATCGCATTTGCGATAATATCGCGACATGATCAAGTGCAATTTTCTAACCGCAAAGGCTGCGATTATACTCTGGACATGTCCAAATTCATGGGCTGCATCCTCCTGAGGCCGCATTTGTAGACCGATTACGTCACAGCGACGTGCCGAAGGCTGTCCAAATTACTACCATATCCCAGAATTCATAGCGCGGCCCAGCCAAACTCCAGTTTCCAGCAATGGCGGCCGCTACTAAGTTTTAAAATTACTCATACTAATCTTTCTGGGTCACAAAATAAACTTTTAACATATTTTCAGGCGAGAAAGTAGCTGTGTAAACATCAAATATCTGCTCGGTTTATCAAGATATCCCATATTTGCAAAAGTGCTTCGACGTTTTCAGAGGCGTCTGCTACCCACCAGCTCGACAGCTAGCCGGGAGCTCGAGGGTTACTGATGCGGCCGAGAACGGCACAACTCCCGGCACATCATTTTCAGATCACCGCGGAGTTTCGCTGCTCGGGTTAAACGTAATATATAAGTCACTTAGACAACCTAAAAATGTTATTGTTGGGCTTTTTTCAGTGTTTTGTTTGTTCGTGAGTAAATCAGTTTGGCTGAGATTAAAGTTATTAGATTAGATAAAATAAAACTTTATTAATCCCCCGGGTGGGTTCCTCCTTGGTTTTCACACAGCTGACTAAACGTCAAACAGAAAACTTATTAAACAGAAGTATGAGACAGTCGAGAATTTACACCAGTGTCTGGTTATATTTTAGATAGCAAGAAGCAGACGGCCGAGTTTATTAAACTCCACCGAGACAGCGGTGACGCTAATCAGAACTAGCCTTCTGATTGACCGTCCAATTTCACGCCTTTAAACTTTAAAGGCGTGTTTGTGTGTGTGTTTATACAATTGCTATTATGTTTGCACTTTATGTGTAATGTTACTGACTGCAGAGATCAGTAAGATGTGTGTATTTTTTATTTATTAGTTTTATTTATTTAATATTATTTTTTAATTGAATGACTGTCTAGTAGTTCACAGATGTCGAAAAACTGAGTGTGGTAAAGCCACTGATTTTGTTTATGTATATTTCTGCAATCTGCACATTGTACTGACTTTCATTTTAATGTTTACACCAGGGTTCCTTGTCAGCACTTTATGCTCAGATGTTTGTAAGCTAAAAATAAACTATTGTGTATGTTCAAATATACTGTTGTGATTGAAGAAGTTAAATAAAAATGTCAGTCATCAATTCATGCATCACCTCATGTCATCATAACAGAGGTCTGTCTTCCAGGAAAGAACAGTTTAAAATTAATGTAATATAGTATTGGCCATACTATATGATGTATTGCTTGTCTTTGTTTAATAATACAGAAGACAAAGACCTTAAAAAATAATCGCATATCGCATCGCAATCGCAATATTGGGGCAAAAAATCGCAATTAGATTATTTTCCATAATCGTTCAGCCCTACTTGCATTGCTGCATGCTGTGACATCAGAATCACAAAATGAGTGTGATTAAAACTAGAGATGGACCGATCCGATATCAGTCCGATACTGGCGTAAATTACTGGATCGTAGAGCTGGGCGATATGAGATTTTTTCATATCACGATATGTTTTTTTCATTTCAGGCGATAACGATATCTATCACGATATAAGCCAAATAACTATATTTGTAAGATTTAAATGTGCCGTTGCTCACAAGTAAAATGTGAAATAATCAGCAGCTTGTTTTTATTTAAATATTTATTTCCCATAATAAGTTCAACAGGTTACTTAAGGAACATGAGACTTTTTCAGATAAATAAAGGCAAATATTGCAAACTACACAAAAGGCAGCCGCTAAAGCGTTTAAGTTTCAAAATAGAACAAACGAAACAGACTACTAAATTGTCAATTCCACTTAGAAACAAAATATTAATTCTAAAAATAAATCTTAGTTTGTTTTACAGAAGAACAGACAAAACTGACTAACTTTTGTCAATATCAAATAAACTGAGAACTAAAAGGAAATTCTCAATCTCTCCTTGTTGTATAGCTGAGCTTTTCAAACAGTTTTAACAGTTACTTTAGTCTGACAAAAGCCGAATGACGAATTAGCGCTTCCATTCAGAGACTGAGGCTACGTCCACACGTACACGGGTATTTTTGAAAACGGAGATTTTCCGTTTTGTTCTTTTTCAGCTCAATACCAAACGCTAATATTTTCTCTGAATGCTGGATGATTACGTTTTTACTGGACGGTTGGCAATTCTACTAACTAACCTTATGAATAAAATAAAGTTCACTATGGTATCAGTAACATCAAAGCACCCACCCAGCTGTATAGAAACTCCGTCATGCTAGCTAGCACGCAGTACCAGTTATTGTAACTGATTGTAAGTCAGCACAACGAAAATAAACTACACCTAAACTTGGTTTATATCTGATCCCAGATAGACTGCAGTTCATACCTTCTTACCTGAAATTCAGTTCACCTGATGCTCTGACCGCAGCCGCCTCGGGTCTGCTTCTTCTGCCTTCGGTTTCCCTCATCCACTGGCTGCCCTCTGTTTGAGCTCCGCCACCACCAAACAACTGAGTTATTTTTTCACATCGACCAGCATCTGGACAATCCACCACCTTCCACTGTTTATACCGTTACTAAAATGAATACATAAATCATCAAAAGTCCAAAACACGTAAAAAGTCCAAAGCACGTACAAACGCCGAAGCACGTACAAACGCCGAAGCACGTACAAACTCCAAAACACGTAAAAACTCAGAAGCACATAAAAACTCAGAAGAACGTAAAAACCCCAAAACACGTACAAAACACAACAGAAGTGCTCCAGAATGCTAGGCGCAGTGTTGAGCTTTTGTTACCCAGTGGCTACACAAGCCAGCAAGTACCAACGACTGGATTTGGTGTGTGGTAGTAACAGGTAAATTAACTCTTTTTTTTTTTTTTATTTGAATATATATGTGTGCTTGTGTATAAATACACAAACAATACACATATGCTTTCAATTGTGTAATTTAAGTGATCTAGGTAGCTCTGTTTTGGAAGTTCAGTTAACGCTAGAAATGTGTTTTGGAATTTGTACGTGCTTTTTGGAGTTTGTACGTGTTTTGTCTTTAGGTGCCACTGCATATATTTATATATAAACATATATAAATAAAACCACTTTTTTTTACATTAGTAATTCCTTTTGTGCATAATTTTATATTATTGTTAATAATAAATAAATTAAAGCAACAAAACAACCTGAAGATCCGAAAGAACCGGCTCTTTTTAGTGAGTCGAGCTGAAAGAGCCGGTTCTCTAAAAAGAGTCGGAAATCCCATCACTTAATAAACTAAGGACTTCTGGGAAGTGGACTCCTCCCCTGTCCCGTCAGCTTTTAGCCAATCCTGCGTGATCTTCCGCCCCTCCTGTTTCGTCGCACGGCGCTGCCTTAACGGGCAGCTTAGAAACTCGTTTTTGTTTGTTTGCGAACAGTTTGACTACATTTAAATGATTTATTCTATATTTTACATTTTCTACTGTTGTATTTAATAAAAAACAATAGAATAGAATAGATATTCATCATACTGCAACTGAGCAAACAAATCGAAGAAGTCTTTGACCGTCCACATACCGTCTGGCACGCATTTTAATTCCCATTATTTTATCACTGTAGACATCTGTAATGAATCCTCATATGAGTAACACAGAACATAGACAGAACATTATTGATTGTTACTTGCTCCACGAATTATTTACCGACCCATCCTTTTTTTCAAAATGCTATGTTACTATATTTCAATAAGTACGCGAAGGCAGCATATGTCTTCCCGGTGGTGCTGTGATATTGAGAGGTCATACATTTTCAAAAACCAGGGAGTTAAGAGCAGGTATGTTTCCGTGATTGCTGAATTCACATCACTGATCAATAATGATCATATCTGATTAAATTAGCGCTCGCTCTATTTCCATATTTGTCTTTACAACGCTAACTGAGGTGCTAATGTGCTTGCTAGCTTGTAAACTAGCTGGTTAGGGGACGTTAGTTAGCAGGTATTTTGATGACATTAGAAATCTGTTTGTTCTCCCATCTGTCCGAACATTTGATGGTTTTTTGTTTTTGTTTTTTTTTTGGGGGGGGTGTTTTTTACATTTAACTCCGTTTTATTAACAACAGTGGGTATTTCTGTTCTCCAGTTCGTGATTTGCAGTGCTGCTGTCGGCTACCTTGCTAGCGTGTTCGCTAGCCATTTAGCAGCCAGCTTGGTGACAGGAACTGGGGCACCTGTCGTGACAACCCCAAACCCATCTGCCACTGTGTCTGTTGCGGTTTTCTTTAATCGGCTATTTCGGTATGACAAACATCATTCATGTGGTTGTCTCGCTAGTGAGGCGATTGGAGGCTCGTGTACTTTACACATAGTTTGAAGGAGCAAACCAATAGCCAAGTCCTCTGTTATCTATTTATCCACGCTATCAGGTGTTATCTCGCTCTTTAAGGTGTTTTTTTTTGTTTTTAAATCAATTTGGTAGTTGTGACCTTCATGCCAGAAAGAACAAAAACCAAGGTCTCCACACTGCTGTGCCCCCCAGTTTCTTACTCAATTATGGCCCAAGTGCTGGATGAAGTTATCCAGTTAACACTGTGGTGAAAAGCCATAATGTGAACAGCACAGAGATAAAGAGTTGGATCTGAAAGAGGTCAATAGTTGTATTACAAGTGAGGTATTGTTTTATTTGAAATTGTACAGTCCAACTTGGATTTTTAAGTGACTGTGGGCTTTTTGGTGTGGTGTGGGCATTAAATGGATAAAAACATCATCTTAATTTTACTTTATCCTATACTCACAGACACAGCTCACATTTTAATTTGGACTGCACTGAAAGCGAAGAGCTGCTTATAAGGAACCCACAAATGGACAAAACAACAGTTTATTGTGGTTTTAATGTAATACAGCAAACAGAAAGTGTTATTTAGGCTTCAGAAAGCACTGAGTGATGAAGAATGCAGTAAAACTCGAATGCCCCGAAGGGTTGTTTCCACAAAGATTGTACAGGGTGGTGTCCTGTACAGTAAAGGTGGAGGGTTTCGTTAGCACAATGTATCTCTGGAATGCAGCACAGCTTTTAGTGAAACGTGGATGAGCGCTTATCTCTGCCACCAGCGTTTTTCATTACAATAATTACACTTGTAGGGCTAGGAATCAGGTCGCCATACTTATGTTGTTTCAAACTTTGATCTCTGTTTGTGATATTTGAGCATGCATAAAATTTTAAAATAACATTCAGGGCATGTTTGTTGTTTTTTGGGGTTTATTTTTCTTGCCTATAAAATGTTTTGACAAGTCTTTTCTGTGAGAAATGCATTAGTTAATCCAACTCATACGGTTCTTTTTTTCTTCTGACTTGATGTTTTCTGCAGTATTTTACGTTTGTGCCTGAGCACTAATCAAAATTTCTGAGTGAAGAAGCCAGGATGTCAGAAGAGGTGTCCCGCAACATAAACATCAAGGAGCCAAGATGGGACCAAGGCACGTTCACGGGCCGCGCCAAGCACTTCTTCATGGTCACGGACCCCAGGAACGTCCTGCTGTCCTCTGAGACTCTGGAGGAGGCCAGAGTGACTGTGGAGAACTACAGGTAGAGAAGGTCAAGATATAAAGAAGGGAATAGGAATGTATAACCCTTATTCCAAAAGACACTGTGTAAAAACCCATATTTTAATTACAATAGGATATAGAAAACATATCAAATGTTTAAACTGAGAAAGTGTACAATTTTAAGAAAATTATTAGCTCATTTTGAATTTACTGGCAGCAAAATGTCTCAAAAACATTGTAAAAGGGCCGTGTTTACCATTGTGTTGAGTCCTCTCTTCTGGGAACTGAGGAGACTAGTTATGGATTTTGGGGGAGGAATGCTGTCCTATTCTTGGCTCACGTAGGATTTGAACTGCTCTACATTTTGGGGTCATATTTGTCATATTTTTCATCTCGTGCTGTTTTCAGTTGGTGAAAGGTTAAGTATGTATACGCAGTGTGTGGTTTTGCATTGCCTTGCTGAAATATGCAAGGGTTAGGGTTAAAAGAAGTCATGTGGATGGGAGCATGCGTTGCTCTTAAACCCGTATGTATCTTTATGGTGATTTCCAGGTGTGCTACCTGGCAATTTCAGACATTGAACAAAAATATAAATGCAACACTTTTGTTTTTGCTCCCATTTTCCATGAGCTGAATTCAAAGATCTGAAACATTTTCTAGATACACAAAAGACCCATTCCTCAAATGTTGTTCATAAATCTGTGTTCATGAGCACTTCTTCCTTTGCCGAGATAATCCATCCCACCTAACAGGTGTGGCATATCAAGCTGCTGATTAGACAGCATAAATATTGAGGGAGTGTGCAATTGGCATGCCGACTGCAAGAATGTCTACCAAAGCTGTTTGTGAAATTAATGTTCATTTCTCTGCCATAAGCTGTCGCCAAAGAGTTTGGCAGTACATCCAACCCGCCACACAACCGCAGACCATGTGTAACCACACCAGCCCAGGACCTTCACATCCAGCATGTTATCCTCCATGATCGTGTGAGACCAGCCACCCGGACAGCTGCAGCAACAATCGGTTTGCATAACCAAAGAATTTCTGCACAAATTGTCAGAAACTGTCTCAGGGAAGTTCATCCAAATGCTCGTCGTCCTCATCGAGGTCAGACGACGAGATCCTAAGGCCCATTGTTGTGCCATTCATCCAAAACCATCCCCTCATGTTGCAGCATGATGATGCACGCCCCCATATTGCAAGGATCTGTACACAACTCCTGGAAGATAAAAACATCCCAGTTCTTGGATCAACATGATCAACTCTATGCGATGGAGATATATTGCACTGTGTGAGGCAAAGATACAGAGAAACCCCATCACTTTAAGGTGCTCTTTTTATACCCAATCACGTTGCTAAAATGCTACCAATTAACCTAATTTGTTAAAAATAGCAACACCAAACAGCTGGAGAACTAACTCCTCCAGTGTTTTTGTTGCCCCTACTCCAACTTTTACGAGACCCACTACTTCCATCAAATTCAAAATGAGCTAATAGTTTTCTTATAGTTGTATATTTTCTCAGTTTAAATATTTGACATGTCTTTTGTTGATGTTGTTTTTTGTAAATAGAATATCGATTTATGAGATTTGCTAATCATTGCATTCTGTTTTTATTTGCATATTACAACAATGTCCCAACCTTTTGGGAAGCGGGGTAGTATGTCTGATCTGAGTAAGGCATGGATAGGAATGAGCTTTGAACGAGATTATATGCTGACTTGTTTTCTCCGGGTTTTTTAAATTTTTTTTTTTACATGTAACAAAAACTGTACTGTAGCGCTGTACTGTTATGACTTTTTCAGAGCTGGGATCGTGAAGCCTGGTCTGACGGAGGATGAGCTCTGGAGAGCCAAATACATCTATGACTCTGCCTTCCACCCCGACACAGGGGAGAAGATGTTTGTGATTGGCCGGATGTCTGCTCAGGTGCCAATGAACATGTCCATCACAGGCTGCATGCTCACCTTCTACAGGTACAGCTCAGGTTTAAACACACAATTCACTATAATCTGCTTCTAAAATGATTCCCTAAAGAGAATCTAGAAATGGAAAAATCTAATATTTAATAAATGAAAGGCTGAATTTGATACAGTTTCTGTGTGACCAAAAGTCAGCCTTAATACAGCAGCAAAAATAGAAATGTTAATCCCTGTGCAGAGGGAAAATCCTCTTAAAGAATAAAAAATGTTGCTCTTAATTCTACTGATAACTCGCTATGCTGTGACCATTTAATAAGCTGAGATCAATTCATGTTCAGAATCAGAAGACTTTATTTATCCCCAAGGGGCAATTAACAAACAACCGAGCAGCATACGTTGAAGATAAGGACAATAGGAACAGGCAGTAGGAGTGAAATAATAAATACACAGTATATACAGTTTTAAAATTACACAGTTTTAAAATTAAAGTGACCGAAGGTGAATAAATAACTGCAAGTGACTAAAAGTGAATAAAGTGTCAGTAGTGTAGTGTAGAGTGTAGTTTATGTTTATGGGTGTGGAGAAACAGTTTGATCTGCAATAAAAGTATACACAGTATGATTAAAAAGTAAAGCTGAGATGACTTTTAATACTCTTTGTAATTACAGAAATAGATGGTGAAACGAAATAATAGATTATTGGCTATAGTTTTAAAAACTGATTTATTTAAAAATTTTATGTTAATAGTTCACATTTTATTTTAAGTATTTTTTCACGTTTTTGTTAATTTAATATTTAACAATTAAGTCTATCATTTTTGTCATATTATGTTTATGTTTATTACTCAGGTTCAGGTTGGATGTATCGTGCACTACCATCAACCACAATGTTGTTTTTGCATCCTACCACTTGAGGGCACCATATGGTGACATTTTAAAGTCTATATATTATAGCTTTATATAGTAAAATTGGTATAGTAAAGAAGAGAGCGAGTGCTTTGGGGGGTTTCTTAATACCAATATGAATATTTTAGGTGATTTAAGTTAAAGTTGAAATTCAGCATATATTTCTGGAGGTCTGTAAACTGTGCTAAAGGACCATTTGGTTTTTAGATCACATGAATAAAATTGTGACACATACCCTATCAAGATGATCTGTATCTTTTGCATGTGAATTTTATTCAAACTTGACTATGGGCTGATTGATTTTATATGAAGATGTTATCTGCTGGGAACACTAGTGTGAAATGAGGGTCCACACAAAGTTATCTGTATGCAGTTATGACTAAATGCATCTGTAGGTTACTTAGTAGTTTTGCTTGCATCCTCTTTTTTTTTATTATTTTTTAAGTGTTTGTTGCTAGCAGCTACTTTCTCAAGTAGTGTCACTTCTTTGCCACAGCGCAAACGGCACCGAACACGCAGCGTGAAATCTCACTTCCTCAAACACACTGTCGCTGTTCCTTCATGTTTTTTGCAGGACTACTCCAGCAGTGGTGTTTTGGCAGTGGGTTAACCAGTCCTTTAACGCCGTCGTCAACTACACCAACCGCAGTGGAGACGCACCCATCACCGTGAAGTATGGAGGACTTCTCATTTCCCTTCCTCTCTTGATCATTCCTGTCCCACGTCTAAACTAGTCTCTGTGAGGAGGCTGTGGGAGCGGCTGTCCTCTCCCTCACAGCGGTATTACGTTCCACTGTTAAGCATGTTCGGCAGTGTCACAGTGATCTCATGCTGACTTAGATTACGTGCTCCTTGTTGACAACAGGTCAGCATATTTGCAATAAATTGCCCCTTCCAGACGCTGCAAAAATGCATTGAATGCATGCATTTATGAAGAACAGCAACATGCGAATGCATATTTATGGATCAAGCATGCAGTCAGTGAAACACATATTGTAATGTTCTGTTTTGCAATTATTTGCGAGGATGTTCTCGTTCATTCTTAAATATTCATACATGACTTCACACATTTCTTGGTCCACTTAAACTTTGCATTGATTCACCTTAGCTTAATTTGTAGACTCTGAGCTGCTGTCTTCATGTGGTGATGCATAATTGGCTCTATTTCACTTATGAAAATGCTGAAAGGGGATGTGGGTTCTCAGTGTGTGACCTGTGATAATTTTGTTCTTGCAGCCAGCTCGGTGCAGCCTACGTCAGTGCAACAACTGGAGCCGTAGTCACTGCACTGGGACTCAAGTCTCTAGCTACGGTAATACGTTTGTTTCAAGTGCAACAAACATGAAGTAAACCGAAGATAAAACAAACACACATGACCTGCTCTGAGATGTGATCCTGATTGCTTAATTTTGTTGTCTTTGCAGCGTCTCCCTCCAATCATCAGCCGGTTTGTCCCTTTTGCTGCTGTTGCTGCTGCTAACTGTATCAACATTCCCTTTATGAGGCAGAGGTGAGGTCACTAAAGTATTAACTATAATAGGCCACTGATTAATATTTTAACAGCTGGTATGACAGCTTTACATGATGTTTGTTTTTCCCCACTATCAGGGAGTTAAAGTACGGTATCCCTGTAACTGATGAGAATGGAAACCGGTTAGGAGAGTCTCCAAATGCTGCCAGACAAGCCATCGTGCAGGTGGTGGTGTCGAGGATTGGGATGGCGATGCCTGCAATGGGTAACGTCGACATTTTCTCTGCTTGGTCATTACCTTGCATGCATTAGTGACAATCTGCAAAGAAGTATCAGCTGAAACTGCAGCTCCTCTCTGCTTTATGGAGTTTTCTGGCTGGTTAGGTTCCCCGTTTTTCTGCCTGTTCTGTATAGTGTTCATCATTTAACAGCCTATGACCCAGATATTTATCTCAAGAGCCGCTAGACAGCAAACACAAAGTTAAGAGAATATATGTTGACTTTATGATCGTCACTCACCAAAAATATATTAGAAAATGTATCTTCACCTCACACATTCTGAGCCTTACTAACAGTTTCCTGTTTTGCTATTGAAGCAGAAACCCCCACCTGACTTGTTGTTCTGTTCACAGCCATTCCTCCTGTCATAATGAATGCTCTGGAGAAGAGAGCTTTCATGAAGGTAAGCGAATTGCATCCGTGTTTGCTGTACTGTTTTGTTTCTACTGAGTGGATTTACCAGACATGCTGGTATTTTATGAGGTTAAAGAGTCGCACCGCATTCCACATGTTGCACATACATTGAATGCTTGTGTCTGTGGACGCTCTGTACAGACAAACTCATCTGATATGTATGTGTCCCTGATTTTTATCTGTTTTCTCTGCAGCGGTTCCCAATTCTTAACGCTCCAGTCCAGGTGGGACTAGTCGGTTTGTGGTGAGTAAAGTAGACTTGTTATCAGTGAGAGTATCCTTTTATCAAATGATATTTTTAACTTCACCTAGAAAGTACCTGCAACAACATCTGAAACATTCCTGTTTTCATCTCATGATTTCAGCCTGGTGTTTGCAACTCCTCTGTGCTGCGCCCTATTCCCTCAGAAAAGGTACCAGTAGCCACTTTCACTCATTCAGTCTATATCTAGAGTTGTTTAACTTAGCTGCCTTTTAATGATGCTGGACCATCTCTTTGTAGCTCTATGAGTGTTAGCGGGCTGGAAGAAGATCTGCAAGAAAGGATACGAAAGACCAGTCCTCACATCACCACAGTCTACTTCAACAAAGGCCTGTAGGAGCAGCAAGCACATTTCCATGCATATGTTGAGACACACACACACAGTGCTCTGGATTCAGTTGGAAGGGTGAAATAAAATATATTTGCAGGGGTTGTTGTTTTTTTTTGTTAAGGCTCTTTTTCTTTTCTCTTGAGAGAAGAGCACCATCTATTTACAGTTTATTGTTTTGTGGTGTGCTTTTTGTCTTCCGCTGGTCACAGCTGAACTTTTGGATGGCTATTCATGAAGTTACTGATTTGTCCTCAACCCGCCAATATCTTGCGTTGCATTCAGGTTCATTTCTGATTCAGTTAAAATGAAGACTCATGTGTGTAACTTCTTCTGAATGTAACAGTCTTTTCTGCCTTGTGCTCCCACTTTTTCCAGTGTATATTCCAGTGTCATATATTTCACACTGACAGTTTTGTTAAAGCTTGAGGCCACCAACTCAGTTGCCCCAAGAAAACTGTATGTTAAGTCGCTCTAAATAGCCCGACTCCTGTTGAAGTTCCTGTTTTGTTGTACCATGCCTGTTGTTACCCAGTGCAGCTTCTTACCCTCGTCTACTCTCCTCTAAGTGTACTTATGCCCTTCATATTCTTAGTCAAAGTAATAAGGTGCTCAGTACCTGTGGCAAAGATCTTTATATAGCAAATTGCTCATCCTATATCAGTCAACACTACAAACTGTGGTTCTCATCAGCATAAGTATGTACTGTGGCAGCCTGGGTTTTTTTTTTCTTTTTAAAGGTGATGGCGCTTTTAAATAGTGGCATCTGGTGGAAAGAGGATAGTGTGTTGTGTGTCCACGAGGAAGTAGAAATGCTGTTGATATCGTTGATAAGGATCTTAAATTATCTTAAATGTATTGCTGCTGTTATGTGAATACTAACTCACAGTTTGGAGGAGGGGTTTTTTTAGTGTTTGCACCTGACCTGAAGTGGGCTGGGAGACATCAAAACAGCCAGATTGTCAAAAGCGCGAGAGCCACTGATGTCCTGTTGAACCAAAGGACAGTAATAAATGTTGTGTAATAGGTCAAAATAGTAAACTCCTGGTCATGGTAGCTGTGTGTGCACAGTGTTTGTAGCTGCTTTGTTAATGTGGACAGCTCGGCCGAGTTTGAGCATCTTTGATCAACAGTCATTCACATTGTTGACCAAGCTCTCCAAACGCAGTGTTTCCAGTGTGGTTAGATAGTGGTGATGGTGTCTTAGTGGTGTAAAAATAATTATATTTTTCTTGGATATATTTATGTACAAAGCACATATAATGTAGAAGCTACGAAGCACATTTTTGAGGGATTTTAGAGATTTTAATTAAAATGTATGCCTCTGTTAGTGAATGCATCAGATGGCCCCACATATGCACTTGGAAACAATGTCCTCTTCTCTTGGTACATAGTGTAACTTATTGCAAATGACTAGGAGCTTCTCCTGCTTCAAGACCAATCAGTTCTCAGATTAAAGGAGTGTTCCTATAGTTTGATTTATCACTGTTGCAAATTACCAGCTCGGATTCAGTGTTAGTATAAAGTGATGTTTTGTGTATGTTGGTTAAAAATGTGACCACAGTAAGATTGTATAGATCACCAAAATTCATCTCCATTAAGACACTTCGATGTAGTTGTGGACAGATGTTGGGCGTTAAGGGACTGTAGTAACCGCACAGCATTTGCATTTTTGTGAATGGACTTTTTGTACAGATACAAATGCACAGTGATTGTGTTAATGTGCGATTCCAACAGTCAGTAGCTTTATTCACCAAACGTTAGGAGAGTGTTGCTACTTGAAACTTAAATGAAAGTGGACGTAGTGTTTTGGGGGTTTTTTTTGTTTTGTTTTGTTTTTTAACTATTGGCTCTGTTGTTTTGGAGAGAAATTGGGTTTTCATATGAACACTTCACTCCCTTTCATCTCATCCATGTGAACAGAAGGCTTCTGTTTGAGTCCCCTGCTTGAATTGGACACCAACGTGGGATCACATGCACTGCAGGACAGTGTTTCACACTTAGCATCACTACTATAGTCTATATGTAGAAATGTTTGCAGTGCCCACTGAAGACATTTTTGCTACGATGCTGACAGCAGCTACTGTGTGATGTGTTTGCTGTGCTGCTGTAGGAGTTAACTGGATTTGTGTTGCTGTTTTAAAGGAGCTTTTACAAGTGTGCATTGATGATTGTGAGTCTTCATCATGCTGGATAATGCTGATTGAATCGTGGCTTCGCGTCTGCTAATTTTTAATCATTTGTGGTCTGCTAGCTTTCGTTGCTCGTAACCAAGTTGCTTTGTTCCCATCTTTCTCCTTTTCTACTCGCGTTTTGGTGCACAAACGTTTAAGAACAAAACTGAGGGGTTTGAGTCGGCATTCAGACACGTTTGGAAACTTTCATCGTCCCAGCTTGTGACTGTGTTTTACCACCGTATCATGTCACACCTGTAGAGCCAGCCAAAGATGAAACGGGTAAAGGACTGAGGAAGTGTGTAGCTTTTTAAAAGTTTTTGTTTCAGCTTTAGCAAATGGACCTTTTGCCATACTTGTGCAAAAACAGTTTGTTTTTTGTGTATTTTAACACAAGTGGTCCTCTCCACCAAATCCATTGTCTTGAATACAAAGCTACAAGTTTGAAAATGTAAAGAAAGTCCAACACACACTTTATGTTTGGAATTCATTTTTTTGCCATTGATTTTATTGACAGTAACATTTTAGATCACAGAGTTCTTTCAGTGTTTTACAACTTTGCATACTGAAGGCATGCATGGAAAAGTCATGTCATGCTACACTCCATGAATGTTTTGGTTATTTTATATACATACAACTCACATACATGTAGACTTATAAGTATTGTGTTTTCTCCCTCTGTTTGTATTGTTTTGAAATGTATATTTCCTGGACGTGAGATGTATTTTAATCTGAGCAATAGAATAAAATGTGTAACATCAATGCCCAAGCATGCTTGTTTCATGCAGTAATATTTAACACGGGTTATTATCACCATATAAGTGAATATTTCAGCAGAACAGTTCAGATATGAGCGTAAACATTTAACCTAACTTAAAAACCACTGAATTTTGGTGGTTGGAACATTCACAACTTTAATCTGACACCGTCAAACAAAGAAATTTCACACTCTATGACATGGTCACGTCACAGTCAGCAGAGCAGGACGAATTAGGCTGCTGTTAGATGAGTTAACTGATGAATATAAGAGAAAACAAAGTAAATGTGATCACGTCTCTCCCTGTGTCCCTGCTGACTTTGCCACTGCTGTAACTTAAAGTTTGGCAGCCCTCTGGGTCCCACCCCACTGACCTGGGGGCCCAAGCAGTTGCTTGCCTTACCTAGTGGTAAAAAGCTCCTCTGCATTACTACTGCTTCATATAGAGAGCTATAGATACACAAGTGTGTGTGTGTGTGTGTGTAAATTGTCCTTGTGGTAGCTCCTATATGTAAAGGACTTTGCCTCGAATTTATACACACTGGCCACTTTATTAAGTACACCATTCAACTGCTGTTTAATGTAAATCTTTGATCGCTCAGTGCATTTCATCATGTAGACATGGTTAAAATAACCTGCCAAATTACATGGGTTCATCCTGCTATCACTTCAATGGGGTAATATGGTTAGATTTTCATGTACCTGTAGGGATCTTGGATGTTGCATTTTGAAACAGTTGAAGTCATCATACTGATGGAGAGTCCCGCAAATGGACCATTACAATATAACCTGCTTAATAATAAAGCATGGACCAGTTTCTCGGTGCAAGTTTGAGATAAGAATTTTCTAACCTTTGATATACTTGCAAGAGGGAGAGAGCCGTTCTGGTGACCTTACTGATGTAATTAATAATACCAAGGTTCCTGACAAGAGTATTTTTTGTGTCTAAAGGTGAAATGATAGAACATAATAAAACCAGACTCATGCAGAGGAATTCTTTTGGTTTGTTTTTGTTGTTGTGCTTTCAAGGATAAAGTTTTAAATGTTCAAAACTCAAAAAAATACTAAAGTTCTCTGAAAACTCTCATAAGAGCTGTGTAAGTTGTTTTATTAGACCAAGTTTTAACCAATATACAAATTACATTTAAAGAAAAAGAAAAGCACAGATATTGGATGAGGTCTTCTTTATTCACTGTTCTGCAGCTGGTATGCAAATGTGCAGATGCATAAAATTCTCTCTCATACGCACAGTCATACAAAAGCGAGCAACGCCTGCACCACAAACAGTCCTCAACATGACGACAGCAGCAGTGTGTGTGTGTGTGTGTTTAGGCATCAAACTTGCTCCCCTCGACCAAGAGTTTAGAGTGAAGTTGTCATTATCACACACAGACCGCACGCTCTTGTTATGTCAAAGGAGTGTTTGAGAGCTTGACCAGTAGAAGCAAATTAAGCTTTTACACAGAGTCAACATTTCATTTTCAAGTGACCTTAAATAAATGGCTGCTGCACCTAAAAGGAAGTGATGCCTTTAATTCCCTAACATTTTCATACCCGTGTCAAGAATCTAGCTTGTAGGTGGCTTGATTTTCATAACCAACAGCAAATTACATGTGCAAAAGTCAGCGGCATCTTATGATATTAAACAACACGGACTTCATAAATACCAGAACGTTACTGAAATAATAATTATATTCGATTTTGACTGAAACTCTGCATGGGGTTAAAAATATTCAATTTGCTATTCAAGTTGTGATCTAATAAAAGCGTGCTACGAAAATTATTTCACTGGTACAATTTTTTTAACGGCCTCTAGAACATCGGCCGTGTCCACCTTATCGCCAAACTCCTTCTCGCGGTGTTCCAGGAGGATGCCCTGCCAAAAAACAAAACATGTGCTTAAAAATAGAGACGAATTTTGTGAAGCATCACTGAGCCAAATCTGTGGAAGCTACCTGTTCTGCTGGTCCGATGACAAACACCCCTCCGAGGACAAACCCCTCTCCATTCATGTTGCCCTGGTACCCAGACCTCCAGGCTCGCCTGAAGTTCTGCCACACTCCCAGGCGAATGAACCCCAGGCCTCCCATCCTTCTCTGCACCGGGCCATAAAAACGTTTCTGCAATGCACATTTTAGTTTCAGTCCGCCTCATTTATACACAGCGTACAGCAATTACAGTAGCATTATTTGACTGCTACTCTAAAACTGATTTATCACTGCGTTCTCATGACCCAACACTCTTACTGTCAACAAGCAATCCCTGCACTGCTGCTTGATTTGAGATTAAAGATCATACAAAAGACAGGGGTACTTGTAACTGTGGTTCTGTCAGGACATTCGGTAAAACGGCCCCTTGCAGTTAAGACAAGATGCTGGTCAGGATTAATTTATTCACAGAGCTCCCATTAGAAAAACCATTAGGAGGAAGGAGGAGGGCATTTAAGAGCTTTTTAAGCAGCAGAGGCAATGTCAGAAAGACAAAGAGGAGATATATGCTTGAAAAGCTTAATAGCAGCGAGCTAATGAAACGCGACAGATTAGATCGTGCGTGGATAATGTGTGTGGTGGATACCATTAGAGACGCACTCGTGCCGAGAATGAAAAAGATATCGCTGAGAAAAAAAACTCCAAAGAGTTCAGCGGCGATGAATTCAGCCTTTCACATGAACGATTACCTTCCTTTCAAACAGGCCTCCCCTGCTGTTGTGGGTGTAAATATTTAAAAGCCAAACAATTTATCAGCATTAATAACTGACAGATAACAGTACTCATGTTACCATCATGGCAAATAAACATAACCAAGTGATCATAACGACTATGAGCATGTTGATTTAGACGTTTGCAGTGAATCTCTGCAGAACCTACAATGTAAGTGAAGTGAGTGGCCAACGTTGTTGCCAGCGTTTAAGCTTTTTCTGGTTCATTGCGTGCCAGTGTGACCGTGTCCTGTTTCATATGCGGTGTCGGCCAATAAAAACAAAAAGATGCGACGACTTTTTCCACTCCTGCGTCTTCACTCTTTGTTGTGGTCAGTTGGTTTTTTGATTTGTTTTTTTTCCTCGGGGGTAAACATATTTGTCCTTCAAGTTTTCCCATTTCTTTGTACATTCCTTCATTTAAATTCCGATCATTTCAGCAATCACCCTGCAGCAATGTGACATTTGTGAGTGTTTATATTGATGCTATGATTACTTTTTTTGGATGATATGGCAGTTATTATTATTCTTTCATATATTAAATTCAAAAAAGTCACCTGAAATGCACAGGAGGACTCGACATGCATTTCAGTACACCATACGGTTTCAGTTACGAGGTAGCTACGATGGTGATTTCCTGCTGAAGCCTAAACCGGAAATCTATGCTAGAGGTTTTTCAGTTCAGCCAGGAACTCTCAGATTATTCTCACAATTTTTCTGAGCATGCCCACTTGTTATCTACAGCTGCTAACCTGTTCATCAATATAGATGTCCCCAGCGAAGTGCGGTCTGAAGTCCCGGATCTCTGTGCCGATGTCCTCTTTCACAACAGCAACCAGAGGGACCCCGAGCTCTTCCAGCTGGGGCTTCAGAGAGGACAGCGCAGAGGCCTCCTGCAGCAAGACAAAAATACCAAAAAGAGAAAATCAATCTCATCACATGCACTTATAGTTGAGTGGAAACAGACAATGTTCATTCACAGAGACTTTTGGCGTCACCTCTCTGCACAAAAATCATCCAGGTCTTCTTACAGCCATGACCACAGCCCCATTCGTCTCCCACAGGCTCTTTGCTTTGATGACCTTCTCATCTGCAGACAAACCCACATTGAACTATTTCTTATCAAATCTTTGACCTCACGCGTTAGCGATTAAACGCAAGTCGCAAAGATTACGAATGCCACAGTTAAAAGAATCTAACAGAGTTTGCAAGATAGAGAAAACAACAAAATGTTCACGGTCACATGGTGCATCTCTTTCACGATGTTCATTAAATACTCAGCATAGGAATTTGACCAAAGTTTACAATGATTTAATCTGCCAGAAAATTCTAGAAAGTGGCTTCACTTTACATACTACACAAAACCTCATTCGCTGCATGTGTAATGTGTCGAAACGCGCACGAGGAAAGGAAACCACATGTGGCTGATTCTAGTGCTTATGTAACTTTATATTTCCTTTTAATAGCCTTAACTACATCTGCTGTTAGTCTGGTACATTCCAATATTGTACCGTATCAGAACGCTTTCTTACCACCCGTGGTGGAGTGCAGATCAGCATCTTCAAGGTACTGCAGCGTTGCATTGGCAGCTTTAGTAAGACACAGATCCGTGTTGGCCAGGAAGATCCCAGTTAGCGCAGCTCCGACGGCACCCAGACCCACAGCCCACATCCCCATTCCAAAGAGCTCGCCCTCCAGCCCAGAAGCAGAGGACAAAACTGCAACACAAAAAAGCAAAAGCATGTTGAGAAGAAGAAACATAAGCATAAGGGACATTAACTGTTCTTTATTAGAACAATATTTCACAGTGCTAGTGCAGACATCACATCTCAACTGAGATTGCATCTCAACAAGGCTCAGCATGCCCATTTTATTTGAATCTGGTGCAGACTGTAGTCTGTGAGTGTGCGTTTGTTTTTGCCACTGTACTCTTATCTAAAACTCACCCATGCGATTAAATTCCTCACACACAAAGATCTGCAGGCAAATTTCGACTAGAGCAAATGTGCTTCTCGATAAAGCACAGCTAACCGCAGAGTTTGTTTTTTGTTGACAGTATCTTTTAGAAAATATCGCAGCATAACATCAGGCTGCAACTACTTATTTTATTGTTTTAATTATTTAAAACATAATCTATCACCATTTCCCAGAACTGAAAATCTTTAAATATGGTTTGTTTTAGGTTTTTTTTGTAATTTTATTTTCTGAGAACTGGTTTATCGATTAACTGCCGAAGGGTTGGTAAACTGTGCGTATGGGACTCCAATCTGACGTTAATTGAATTATTAAATGACTCGTTTAACTTGTTTGTTTTTGTAACATTTCAACCTGGAGTCATTCCAGTGTACGGTAAGTGGGAAGAAAGAAAAAAAAAAAAAAGAAAAAAAAAAGAGTCGCCATGCACAGGTGAACAAACCTGAAGTCTGGGCTGTGACAGAGATTGGCTAACTGTGTAGGGAGCAATCAAATGTGTCCTTGCCTGAAAGGATCTTGTTTGGGTCTGGACTGGCTTTGGCTTTACTTTGGTGAAACGGGGCAGCCTGGGTCCTTAGAAACTGAGGCCTGGCTGTGGTGGAGGGCTGGCTGCCTGGGTTAGAGCCCCTCACGGAGAGGGCAGAACAGCGGAGGGCAAGCCTCCAGCTCAAAGCTGTGGAACATCTGGACAGAGCCAGCATGGTGGATAAAGTCTGATGATCTGACTACACACACTCTTAAGATTTCGCTGGAAGACAGAAACACAAGTCGTTTCTAAGCAGGTTAAAGCATAGTGCAGTGCAATGCCATAAACAAACAACAGCATAATCCACCTTTATCAAAAGCTAAAGTCAAGGATCGACTTGACAAGTTTAAAGGAAAAGAATTTCAAACTTTTGCTTTCATTGTGATCCAATTATCAGGTTTTACCACCTGTTAAACAAGTTCGCCAGGCTTCAGTTACGCTCACACTGCAGACGGTGCAATCAAATGTAACAAAAGCATAACGTACAAAATGTTTGATCTTCCTTACAAAGTCTACTGTGTAACTATTTTTCAAGTTCCTACTTGCCCCTTAAGTTCTCTTCTGTGTAGCAATAAAGACAGAAATTACACTGAAAACCAAAACACTGTTGCCAGTTTACAGCATGCTACACAGAGGGAGTCAAATCTGGCTTTTCTATATAGTCAACTTTAAAGTAAGATCAGAAAATACTAACTTGTCTCCATTGCCAAAGAATGAGTGAATGCGTCCCCTCCTGTGGTTCAGCCCATCCGGTTTAAAACTCAATCACCCAAAAGCATTTGAGTTCTGACTCCTTATTACTCAGAAAATGAAGAACCAAAAAAATATAACCGCAGCAGCCAATCATCTGTGCAACGCACACAAGAGTCTGACTTTCTACATCTGCAGAGCCAGAAGTGAAAAAAAGAAAAAAAAAGCTGTCAACACTGACTGCTGATCAGAATCTAGTCTTCCACAAAACATGTAAACAATGAGCACGACCAGTAAATTACAAGTTTCCTAAAAAATAAAATGCTTCACTGGTGATAGCGCAACAAACCCTGTGGTATAAAGTAAATTAGTTGATTTATCTACACTTTATTTGAACGTTTTTTTGCTTTGCTTTTCACTTCTTTCATCTGTCATCTTGCTGTAGAGTGAGTCCTTTAACTCATTTACACCTCAAGTGCATGTCGATGAGAATACCGTGCAACTTTATACTTTTTCTAAAGTAGACGTTTGAATAAAATATTTGACAGCTACAGTAAAAAAGTAACCTGCTACGACATTAAAATAACTTTTTTATTTTATTTTTACTTGTGTTAAAGTATTCATAAGCTTTTCGTGGCTCAATCTGTGACTTTTACCTGGAGAACTAGCGTGTCACTCATTATCACAATTGATAACTCAATGTAATTATGAGCTGATTTGTATAAAGCAGCTATGAGTAGATGTATGGCATTAGTATTGTCTACTCTTTGTTATTGCATAAATATTTTCATATTATACCCCACGACTAAGGGTGTAATTATCCAAGAATTAAATCTAATTTCCATGTTTGTTTGTTTTTAATCTGAAATTACAATGCAGTTATATTTGGCTGAAATACGTAGCGGATGAGACACTAGAATAAGGGGGTAATACCTTTGTTTGTACCGGAAAGAAGAAATAATTATGTGTAATTTTAACCCTGTAAGGCCTGAACCATGAAATAAATGCAACAAAACCAATTCTTTGTTTACTGAACTTAATATATTAATAATTATGATAATTATTATTAAATGTGTTGTCAATTTCTGAATAATTATGATGCATGTATGAGTTTTAATTTGTATAGTTTATGCTAGATCTGGCATTTTTAAACAGTTTATTGCTTAAAAATGTATTGTTCACTTTATTCGGGTTTTCAAGGAAAAGTACGGTGGCCCTGAGAGGCCAAACGGACTTCCGTTTGGACTTCCCGGCGTGTTTTGTGTGCTTTTGCAGCATTTTTCTTATTGCTTCCGATCCAGAAACACTAGAGCATCTATTTTTCACTTGTCAGTATGTTAATGCTTTTTGGTTTGAAATACACTGTTGGGTTTCACTCAGAATTTCCAATGTACCTGCCTTCACATCTAAGGATATTCTTTACTTTATGGACAATCTGGATTCTGAAATCTCAGATGTTGTCAATTTTGTAATAGTGCTCTGTAAGTTTTTATTCATTTATGTAAGTGGAAGAATGCCTCTCCTATGTTTACCGTCTTCTTGAATTACTTTTGTCAATATTTTAAGTCACTTAAGCTTATTTCAAATATGAACAAAAAAACTGCTGTACTATACTGTAAAATCACAAAATACTTGCTATTCTAATTTTCCTGCCTGTGTCAAAAGGTCTATGTTCCTTATTACTTTACCCTAGAAACTTTTATTTTCTCCCTGTAAAGTTATGATGACTTGCTTCACCATCTTTATAATGTAAATTGTTACAATTCTGGTCTGTTTCCTTGACTTGTTTTGTATATGAAAATTTGTTTCAATAAAAAAAAAAAAAAAAAAAAATTCTTATTGCTGGTGGGTTTTTTTAAGTTGCAGTACGTTTGGCCTCTCAGGGCCACCGTAGAAAAGAAAAATAAAACCATTACACTGATGATGTAGAGGTCTCAAAAACCCATGTGTCAACGCATTAATAGTTCCTCTACCTTTGACATTTAGCATACATGTGAATCAGATGATGAGATGGCAAAAACTAACTAACAGTCGCCCACAGATCACACGATACAAATAATGACCTTGATACTGGTAATTGTGTAAGATGTTTGTTTACGATGACAACTGCCCAGGCAGACCAAACTTCAAAACTGTAAATGAAAAGGTGTGATTATCTGGACGATTGCAACTGCGTGAAAGATACTGTCAAAGTCCAGAGAAGTTACTGTGGTTTATCACAGCGTCGCCGCCTCATAGATAAACCGTCTCCCGTAAATTAGCATCTAAAATGAATACCGAGTCTGCAACCTGAGCCAGCCGTGCCTGCCAATGCATCCGTGCTTGCTCCGAAAATGTCACCGTGACAAAGATAATGAAGTAGTTTTTCAAAAAAATACACACTTACCAAAATCAATTTAGCCACCAGTAACGCCTCTCACTAAACGGCTTGTCTTCGGACTTTTGCGCAGGCGTACTAACCGATTCTAAGCGCAGGGGAAACTAATCGAGCAAGATTTAATATCGTTTGACGTAATTGAGAAAAGTCAAAGCAAGACTGAGAAACAGGTAAATGTGCGGGCTCTCTATGAGCATCGCTGATGTATCGTTTTATTGTTAACTACTAGGGATGCAGTTTACATTAAATTTTCATCATATTAGGCCCAGATTAAGGTGTTGGTTTTGTGCGCTTTGGGATCAGAGCTGTTCTGTCTTTATTAGTTTAGAAACAACCCATCATTAAAAACACACAAAACATCATTACACAGTCGAGCTCATATAACCAGACATTGAGTCATTACACATTTAAAGTGTCACATTTTAACCACATCGCATGACATCTCAGCTTGTTCATTCTTATTTGCTAGAGGACATGCTTTTAGGAACATGTTATCTATCACTATCACACAAGCTAATAATAATTCTGGCATCTATTCTTTCATGTCTTCTCGCATTTTGCGGGCTGCTCTGAGCACTGCCAGCATATTCACTTTATCCCCAAATTCCTTCTCCCGGTGCTCCAGTAGAATACCCTGGGAGAAGAAATATAATCAATCATAACCAATGAAAATATCCAGATACACTTGCGATAAGGTATTTTTTCAAACTTCACTTGTGCTCTACCTGATCTCCTGGCCCAATGACAAAGACTCCTCCCAGCACTAGTCCTTCACCTCTTAGGTTTCCCCAGAAGCCCCTCCTGTAGGCCCTCCAGATGTTCCTCCACACACCGATGCGCAGAAAAATGGAGAGACACATCCACCTCACTTGTGGGCCATAGAAGTTTTTCTGTGAGAGTGAATATAAAGCTTATTGGCTTTAATTATGAAACCTTCCTTTTTTCTTTGAATATCCCAAAACATTGCATAGAGGAGCAACATAAGACCTTCTGATCCACGTAGACTTTCCCCAAAAAGTATTTCTTGAAGCAGTCCAGCTCCTTGCCGAGGTTTTCTTTCACCACCGCAATGAGGGGAACTTCAAGGTCCTGCAGCTGGGAGTTCAGAGAGGACAGCTCAGCAGCCTCCTAGAGGGACAAGGAAAGAAAGAATCAAAAGCATGAGTGAAAGATAAGCAGTTCTTTTTACACACATGGGTATCTCACTTCATACCTCTCTGCACAGTAATCATCCGGGTCGGCGTACGACCATGACTACAGCTCCAGTCTTCTCCCACAGGGTTTTGGCCTTGTGTCTCTCATGGACTAAAAGAGACAGCAGAGCATTTCTGAATCTAAATGCCACTGAGTTTCCCTTAAAGAAAGAGAACTCACATCCTTAAAATGAACCATATTTATGTGTCTTAAAAATCTTCTCTCCTCTAAATGTTAATGAAAGTTTGAATGGTGTTGGATAATTTTACAAATTTACAATTTTTCACATAATTTAATTACTCTCTCCGTTTATCAGTCTTGCAGACAAGTTCCTGTGTTAATACACACACACACACACACACACACACACACACACACACACACACACACACACACACACACACACACACACACACACACACACACACACACATATATATATACTTTTTCCCACCACAAATAAAAAATACAATTTGCATTTCAAATGTTCAGATCTCTAAGTTGTTATAATTTTAATACTGTTCTTTGACTTACCCCCTCCAGTTGTCTTCAGCTCTGTGTCCTCCAATATTTTTAGGTCGGCCCAGACTGGTTTGGTCTGGAACCAGTCTGTAATGGAGCTTATGACCTCTGCAACAAACAGACTCACTGCCTTCAGGACAGTGGTAACAGTCACCATGGTCCTAAACTGGCTCTATGAAGACCTGCACAGAAAGCAAGCACAAAGATTAACTTTCAGATATGTTTCCGTCTTTATCGCACGCTCATGCAAGCTGGGAATCAAGATGATCTCAAAGTCTTTTCATGGGACAGTCCCTCTGAATGTCACCAAACTAAACAACATAAAATAGTGTCATTAATAATGTATAAGCACTTAACTGAACTAGAATCTGTAAAGTAACTCTTACCAGGCTGTGCTGCACGGAGAAATGTGGAGAAATCTTATGTTTTCAAGCAGCCTGGTAATCTCTCAACCCTCAGATCAGCCCAATCACAGTCAAATCCTTACTCATATGAAGAAAACATGCAAGGAATTCCTCAAAATCTGCTGTTAAACAGGGATTACGATGAGCTGAATTCTCAGTACCAGGTTCAGCATGGTGCAGCACAGACAGCTTATCAAGCAGCAATGCAGACTCGGTGGTGCAACAGCATTTTTGGATATTTATTTAATGAGTTATGTTGTTCTAATTACAATTAAGCTGCTAACATTAATAAATAAAACTAGACATGAACTCAGAGGTTGCTTATGGATGTTGCACTTTTCTGTGATTCTTCATTACTTGCCAGCAAAACAAGCTGAAAGTAACTGGACATCTCTTGTGATCGGCTGAGACCAACACTGACACCTGCAGGAGGTTAACGACATTACAAAGTCTGCAGTAGCTGACTTCCATGATACAAATAGCATTGTTTATTATTGTTTTGCTCATTCATCAATCCCACATTTTAATCAGTTTTCCAGTTATAGCCAAGTCAAGAATTGATTAAACATGCCTCTGTGTACCACACATTAGTCTATTAGACATGTTGAGCCATCTGCAGTTGTGATATTCAGGTTTTGCTCAGTTCCACATATAACGAATTTCATTAATTCATTCTGGGTGTTAGAAAAACATTGTTAAAAAGAAATGTTTTAACTTTACTTAAACGTTTTTATTGAAAAACACTCTCTTTGAGAACTGATTTGATGATTTTTTTTGTTCAGCTTTTTTTTTTTTTTGTACTTTTTAGATTTGTTGTGAAGGACTAATGCAAAGTGTAACTGTCTGCCGTTGAGTGCAATGATCTGCTGACATTTCTGTTTTATTTTTGTTAAATTGGAAATTTTGTGAAAGCCCAGATTTAACCTCAGATAAACTACAGGTTAAGGAGTTGGTGTCTGGTTTCAGTGTCAGATATATTTGAGTATCATGAGCATAATGGTTGTTGTTTTCCCTAAATCAGATTAATGAAATTACAAATTTTAATCTATTTAAAATGCAAAATCAGTCAAATTCTCACATTTGACCTTGATTTTGACTTATTTTTTTGTAAACTAATTTTTCTTGAAAAGCTAAATGCTGCCCATTAGTTTATTTCTAACCTTGTATCCTTTTCTGCTTGTCCCTATCTGTAGCAATAAAACAACTCATATATGCTTAAAATCAGCATTCCCATTACAATGACATTGCAGTTTACTACTTTATTACCTAATAATGCAGTAAAATAGAGTGGGCCAGTAAATAAATAATCGTTTTAATGTAGTGGTTTTGCAGGTGGATATTTCCTGATAATGAGGGCATTGCTATTAATGTTAGAAAAACTGGTGGTAGTACTCTTTTTCAACAAGCCAAAGGACTGAAGATAGAAGATACTGAGGAAAGATTTAATTACACAGAGGCAAGTCAAACGAATATCATGCCTTGCTCCATGATTTCTATGTGGAAAGTGGATTGCTAGAGTGGTATTGAGGGTAATATTTCACTCATTGGTGTCAGCTTCACAGAGGAATGTGCTGAGAGTCCCAAATGGGCTGGAGTACAGATAGGGCAGGGTGACTCTCCACCAACCCAGCTGCTGCACTCCCTCTGGCTCAGCCATGTGCTGGGTTAATCTGCCCAGAGGCGTCTTTTTGTTGCTGTAAATGATTATAGGTCGTTTACTTGGTAACGTAGCAGATGACCTGTTTTTGTTTTCGTTTATATTAGAAAAAACTCATCCATTTGTGATGATTTAATGTGCTTTAACCATTGTGTAAAACTCATCTGTGAGGTTCAAGTGACGTCTTGGCTTTGTTTCCCTGCTGGTGTTCCCGTCACACTAACACACAAATGCAAACATATAAACAAATGTAGAACACTGTTGTGTGGGACCAGTGCTGCTGGGAGTGTGTGGGACAGACAGCCAATCAAAGCTGAAGAACTGCGCCCCACCTCCTGTGTGGTGTTGTTGCTCATTTGCATTGGTTGACATGTTACGTTCTTATTGCACTCGTGAAGCCAATCAGCGAGCTAAATCTGTAGTTAAAGAAGGAGAGTGAGAATGATAGCAATTGTAATCTGTGCCTGGTACCTTGATGGTGGAGATAGATTTGCTTTCTTTATTTGTTAAAATTGTGAGCAAATTGTAATAATCATATTTTTGATATGAAAGGATTTTCAAGCCAATAATTCAGATGACTACAAACAACAAGCCAGTAGGTAGTAAAAGTCTGCAAAACCACAAACTTTTGATAAGAAATCACTATGTATCTGAGCATATAGTAAATTAAATCTGGTGACAAACTGTGTGCATTATCTGCTGTTTACTGACTGCTGCTGCTTATATAACAAGTTGTAGGGCAAAAAGTCCAAGCCAGGAGAGATCCGACTTTTCCTGCCTGCTCTCACTGCCATCCAGATGAAACTGGTTGGTGACTAGATGAGCTCAGGTTGTGGAGAGGTGAGCTGCAGAGGTAAACTGCATGTCTTTGAACCTGAGGAAAGACAAACAGGTGTTAACACCCACTCCCTCTGAGGCCCTCGGGGTTCGCTTAACATATCTTGTTCTGTCAAGTTTGAGTCTGACTGACCCTCAAGCCCCGAGGTGACCCAGAAACCATGACCCGGCTTTAAAAGACACACTTTCAGGTAGCCAATCAAACAGGAGGAGGTTACACTGTCACGTGGCTTGATCTTGTCAAAGTGCTTTCGGATTGGAGGGGCAACATTGGGAAATATTGCAGCTTAAATGACGATTAAAAAGAAATGGAACTTGGTAATTAATGTTCAAAATACGTGAAGGTTTAAATACACTGGAAAGCTCCCTTGTAGAAATACAAAGTTCATAAGTCTACTATCTTTTGTGCTTTTCATTTTCCGACAGGCTCTTAGTAGCTGAAAGTTCAAGAGGATTTGAACTTTAGACCCTATCTAGTGTGTGTGTCTTCGGTAAATTTCAAACACACAATGACTAATTAGAAGATATCAAACAATTCATGGTTACATGGCACATTTTAGTGTATACCCAAATGTTCCTCCACATCAATTAAATAGAAGAAAAATAAATAAGACAGCTCTACATGGAGTTTCTTTATAGAAACAAAATAGTAACGATAATCTTCAATGAATGGAGCTTATACTAATAATTTCTAATTAGCTTGAATTAATATGATAATCAGTTTAAGAACTCAGAGTGGTCCCCACTACAGGGATTGTAGAATTATTAGGCAAGTTGTATTTTTGAGGAATAATTTTATTATTGAACAACAACCATGTTCTCAATGAACCCAAAAAACTCAGTAATATCAAAGCTGAATGTTTTTGGAAGTAGTTTTTAGTTTGTTTTTAGTTTTAGCTATTTTAGGGGGATATCTGTGTGTGCAGGTGACTATTACTGTGCATAATTATTAGGCAACTTAACAAAAACAAATATATACCCATTTCAATTATTTATTTTTACCAGTGAAACCAATATAACATCTCCACATTCACAAATATACATTTCTGACATTCAAAAACAAAACAAAAACAAATCAGCGACCAATATAGCCACCTTTCTTTGCAAGGACACTCAAAAGCCTGCCATCCATGGATTCTGTCAGTGTTTTGATCTGTTCACCATCAACATTGCGTGCAGCAGCAACCACAGCCTCCCAGACACTGTTCAGAGAGGTGTACTGTTTTCCCTCCTTGTAAATCTCACATTTGATGATGGACCACAGGTTCTCAATGGGGTTCAGATCAGGTGAACAAGGTGGCCATGTCATTAGTTTTTCTTCTTTTATACCCTTTCTTGCCAGCCACGCTGTGGAGTACTTGGACGCGTGTGATGGAGCACTGTCCTGCATGAAAATCATGTTTTTCTTGAAGGATGCAGACTTCTTCCTGTACCACTGCTTGAAGGTGTCTTCCAGAAACTGGCAGTAGGACTGGGAGTTGAGCTTGACTCCATCCTCAACCCGAAAAGGCCCCACAAGCTCATCTTTGATGATACCAGCCCAAACCAGTACTCCACCTCCGCCTTGCTGGCGTCTGAGTCGGACTGGAGCTCTCTGCCCTTTACCAATCCAGCCACGGGCCCATCCATCTGGCCCATCAAGACTCACTCTCATTTCATCAGTCCATAAAACCTTAGAAAAATCAGTCTCAAGATATTTCTTGGCCCAGTCTTGACGTTTCAGCTTGTGTGTCTTGTTCAGTGGTGGTCGTCTTTCAGCCTTTCTTACCTTGGCCATGTCTCTGAGTATTGCACACCTTGTGCTTTTGGGCACTCCAGTGATGTTGCAGCTCTGAAATATGGCCAAACTGGTGGCAAGTGGCATCTTGGCAGCTGCACGCTTGACTTTTCTCAGTTCATGGGCAGTTATTTTGCGCCTTGGTTTTTCCACACGCTTCTTGCGACCCTGTTGACTATTTTGAATGAAACGCTTGATTGTTCGATGATCACGCTTCAGAAGCTTTGCAATGTTGAGACTGCTGCATCCCTCTGCAAGATATCTCACTATTTTTGACTTTTCTGAGCCTGTCAAGTCCTTCTTTTGACCCATTTTTCTCAGTCAATCATTAACAAATACTCTCTTTTTGTGAGTTCACATGTACACACAGCAACATGCGCTTGTGTTGAGCATTTTTAGACCAAAACATACAGGGGTGTATGATCCAGAGGTCAATCAGTTATGACACCAGAGTGGTTCTCCACTTTCTTTGGCATCAAACAGGACTTTCACATCTTCTCTGGTTTGATGTAGTTCACGTTTTGTTATGTTAAATCCCCTCTGACCTCTGTCTCCTATTAGATAGCTTATTATTAGATTTTGAAGGTAGCGCAGTGTCCCTGTGGTAGGACACTCAGTACACTCTAAATCTAACCAGGTTCTGACTGGTTTTATTTTTTACAGCAGGAGACATGACTAAATAAGGCGTGTCTACTAACAATCTCCTACTATGTTGTTATTGCCCAACATGTTTGCTAAGTCATGGTTTAAAATCTGAGATAGCAATGTACAAAGGAAATTAGGTATTTTAGATCAATCCATAAAAATAGTTTGATTGCTGTTATTTTGCATTTCATGTATACAGTTCACTCTTTCAACTAGGAATTTAGGTTATCCATTTTTTATTTGTAATGTCAAATTAGGTTTCATTGTTTTTCATGTAATTATTACTAAAACAACACAGGTAGATAAATTATTTCTGGCTAATTTCTACAATTGAAAAATGTTTCAGTTAGCACTAAGCTAATTTATGTTTGAATATTAGGCGATTTTTTAGCTAAATATTAGCTAACTGTGCATTGCTAGTGACATTTTAACTGTTGCTTTCAGCTAAGTATATATAATTAACACGTGCCTACTATTTCAAATTAACTATTTAAGATCAGCTATTGATGCATTTGTCAACTGTTTAAGGTTTTCAGCTTATATGATGAATTAGAGTTGAAAAACAAATGATTTAGCCATAAACAAAGGGTTTTGTTTTTGTTTTGTTTTTTTACTATCTATGATTTTAGCTAAATGTCTAAATTTTTAGCTGTTTCTTAACAGTTACGATATCGTTGTTAACTGTTAGCTGTTTTCTTTGGCTATCAAGTATTTTAATAATTTCAGATTGCCTGATAATGGTTTCATCTAATTATTGTTATCACTACTAATTTTTTTTTCCTTTACATTTATATTACAACATTACTTTTAGCTAAATATCTCTAATTAGCCAGGGGTGGGAGTGGGAGGTTGTTTGACTGTTTGTTTTTTATATTTCTTGTTTTTGCTTTTACCTTTGGCTTAATATTTAACAGTACATCAGTTAAAAACAGTACTTTTATCGCTTTTAATATCTTAGCTAACAATCTTAAGCTATTAACTCTTTGTCCATTATGTTAATCTACTATTTATATTTTTCTCTATGATAACGATACAATAAATGTTTCGTAGATATTTTGTTGACTCTATTTACATATAGGGGATTTTCACATACTTCGCTGAAGACATATGTGCCACCCTGCCAAGACCTCTTGTCCCTCCTTTGCCCCCTTTGTAAAATTTTCTAGCTGCACTATGCTAATTTATATTACCTTTAAATATTTTAACTATAAACTATATAATAGATAGTTCAGATATCTTAGCTAGATAGCTGTGCAGATTTCAGGTTCGGTGAGCATGCTACTTATGTGAGTGGTATTTATTTGTAAGTCAACACAGCTGTTTCTCATTTTCGCCTACCCTCCTGTATTTCCTAAAAATTCCAAATTCCTCTCTTGTGTGCATTCCTGATTATCAGTTGTTTTCACTAATTTCATCAAGCCGATTATTATTGCAAAGCTCTTGTTTTCAGCAATAAGTTCCACAATGCATAATACATACATCAAATCTGCTTTAAAAGTCCCAAAGCTGTCAGGAAGAGTGGTATTTTATTCACTACAGGAAGCTAGTTAAAATTCTCATCTCATTTCTCAAGGCCAACTCAACACTGAGTGAAATTAGAGCCAGATGATGGAAAGACGTAGAGAAAAAGGATTGGCCCACTGCACTCTTGTTGCATTTAATGGGACAAGAAACTGAGTCAGAGCCATTTTTCTGTATGTTAATGTTTCTTCAAGCATGTATTGTGTTTGTATTTATATGATAGTGAGGATCTTTTCCTAAGCATCCCTTTATAGCTCCTAATATTTTGCAAAAACACAGACACGGTGAATCACGAGAAGGTCATTAGGTATCTAAGAGACATATCTTCATTTATTTGATCTTCTCTCCGGACAGGGTTTGATATTTTCTGCAGTTGTATACAAAGACAAGAGCCCCAGGCTGGGACTTGGATGGAAAAGTGCATTCAGGCAACAGGTGACTGTCTTCTCTAAACCTAATTATTGGCAATGAAATAAACTAATTATATAGATCTGAACCAAAGTACAAATTTCACGTATTTATTCTTTTTAAAATGTCTTTTGCTTTTAGAGTGTTTTTTCTTTAAAGTTGTGACTTTATTGGGACTTGGAGATTTCAATTAGAGAATACAGTCATAAAAAAACAGGTATGTTTGCTCATGTAGTGGAGTGGAGTTTTGAGGCAGTATTTTTTAACCTTAATTTTCCCTTTAATTTGATTTCTATTTGAATTGCACTAATAATTAAAATCAGATGTTATAAATAGGACACTTATGATGAAGGTGACTGTTTTGTGCCCTTTAAATCAAATGTGCCTTTATATGGTACATTTTTGTGGTTGGTATTTGTAGTTATTAAACTACTGGCAAATGTCTACATGATGAAATGAATCGTAAGCTTGAAAATATTTGAGCAGTAACAATGTTTAATAGCACCGAGTAGAGTATAAAGAAGTATAAAAAAGAAGTATAAAATTCATAAGCAGCTCAAGTGTATTCGAAGAAATGTTGGTCAATTTCCAGCTGCAGTTTAATAAAATGTAAAATCAGGAAAACGTATCAAATTCAAATGAATGAATAGAAAATCATTTTGGTCAGTACACCAAATAATGAACTACACTGTAAAAGGAAACATTAAAATGTAGTACAGTGTTCTGTTTTTAATTTATTTCCATATTTTTGAAACCACAGATTGATTTTTTTCTATTTTATTTGTTGATTTAGTTTTACTGTGTAACTTTTAAAGTTTCTCTTATTCATAAGTCCTTTCTAGTAATTTTTTGTGTCTTTTCACCACAGCAGTGTAAACTGATTTACTTGAATGATGTAAACACAAGTAATTGCATCATTTTCCTGCTAACAGCAGCTACCTTTCTCTCTCTGTCCATAGGCTACCCTAACTTGGCTGTCCCACCTGTGTGTTGTGGGGGGTAGGGGAACTCCTTCTCAAAGATGTTTCTGCTTGGACACGGAAACGTCCCGCCCTGAAGCAGAGCAGTCAGAGCAGGTGGAGACTGAAAACACACTATTGAACATTACAATGTTTACAAAGGGTTAACAAGCAGTTTGAGCTGAAATTCCCTCCCATCATCCACTCCCCCTGGAATGGACTGTCCCATGGATTCGTGTGTGTGTGTGTGTGTGTGTGTGTGTGTGTGTGTGTGTGTGTGTGTGTGTGTGTGTGTGTGTGTGTGTAAATGAGTTACAGAATGCGTGTGTGTCCCCTTAGCCATATATATTGGGCCATGTGGACACAGATGTGAAGTTTGCAGGACAGATTACGCTTTGGCTGCAGGGCTGTTGGCCTCCCTTTCTTTTATCTTTCTGGTAAAGAACGCCAGTAGGAATATAAAGCCACCTTAGGATCTCTCTGCACTGGAAATTGAATAACCTTACCCCACAGAAAAAATGAGTGATCATCTGGAAGAAGGTTCTTTCATGTTCACTTCAGAGTCCGTTGGAGAGGGACATCCAGGTGAGTCTTTTTACAAAGTCTAGCCACCTCTGCTACAGTGACATTAAATTTTAATGCATTCAATTATAAGCTCAACACTTCCATTGAAAATGCAGTGTTATCTTGCAGAAATAGCATGCATATAAATAAACTTGATGCAAGCTGGACACTATGTCCAAAGTAACTCCACAGTGCTGCGTGTTTACCCGCCAGGCATGGATGGTATTCCATTCACAGCAACATGTGTTTAGTGGCCTTCACTCTCACTTGTAGGCAGCTGGAAGCAAATGTGTGTCTGACTGGTGCACAGTTACATGCTTAAAAAATGTCCAAGAAGAGGGCAGACACACACGTTTAATGTAGTGTGCAAAAGAAGAGATCTAAAGACACGCAAAATGCTCTTCAAGAACAATGTCTCAAGTACACAATAAGATAAGAAGTGACAATGTGGTAAAATTAGTTTGACTATGTTATACTTTAATCTAGTTAAATTATATCAAATACTCAGTAAAATGACTCCCAGATGTTCCACACAAACCTTGCTTAACTTGTAGTTGTACTCTGTCCTCCATGTTGCATTTAAACCCCACGGTGCCCCGTCAATGTGTTTTGTAATCCTTTCACAAATATGTAACCTTTCAAAGTCCCATGTGCTAAATCGATAATGAGTAAGAGTTGTGCAGCTTCACAGACAGGGGCAGTATCACATAAATGCCAACTGTTAAAAAATTAAATAAATAAAATAATTAAAAAGTAAAACTGCTCTTTTAATCTGGATCTATATTAATGTAGTTCTGAAGTAAAAGTATGCTAATCTGACAAAGTGCTTATGAGAGGATGAAGCATACAAAAGGTAATACCAATGCGCCTGAATTCAAAATCCCTTTCAAACTGTCCTCTGAAACAGCAAGTGATGTAGATCCATGTGTCACACATCATGGTGTCCCTGTATTTATCATTTAAGGAGGTTCTTTAAAAAAAAAATAATTTCATTTTGGAAGCACGTAGCACTCCTGAAGCCAATTTTAATGATAAACTTCACAGGTTTGAAGTTTTATTTCTACTGTTTGTTCAGTAACAGAGTTGGGTGGCCTTGGCAGAACATTGCAGTACACACTTTTGAATTTGATAACACAACTCAAAGTCTGGGCTGTTCCCACAGATAGTGGCTATTTTAGTGGCTTTTCCTAAGATGCACCTGTTTCACCAGCAGAGTAGTCAGATGCTGATGGGCTTTCTGATGTAACCGGTCTCCTGCATTGCTTCAGCAGGACGACACAGACAGATGAATGGGATGTATAGTGAGGCATTGCCCTGCTGCCATGCTAAAGTAAAACATTCAACTACTGCTATGTGAAATATTAGGATGTAACCTTTCATACTTTCATATAAATTACAAAATTGACATCTTCTATTATTAGTGTTAGGCTAAGCGTGCAATTTAAAATGCAATATGTCGTTTTTTTCAATGCATTTGTAAAAAATCTTCGGAATCTGATGTTTTTACCTGTTATGTGTCCACAGACAAGATTTGTGACCAGATCAGTGATGCTGTCCTGGATGCACATCTGAAGCAGGATCCCGATGCCAAAGTGGCCTGTGGTGAGCCAGAATTTGTCTCTTTTTCCGTTAAAAAAAATGGCAAAACCAAGAAGAGGCACAATCTAATGAATCAGTTTGTCTTAGCAAAAAAAGGGACCACATGATGAAGGCAGAGTATAAGCCAACTAACCCACTGGTCTGAATTTCACCTGGATTTTATGTCGTATGCAGTGTTGATACTGTTTATTGTATTTCAGTGTGGACAACTTGCTGGTGATGGCAAAACAGCTTTGTAATTAAAGTTTGCATTGGCAGAGACGGTGTGTAAGACTGGCATGGTGTTGCTCTGCGGAGAGATCACATCTCGGGCCGTCGTGGACTATCAGAGGGTGGTGAGGGACACCATCAAGCACATCGGCTACGACAACTCGGAGAAAGGTGAGAAAGCAAAAAAATAGACATTATTTCTGTTCTCTGTATTTAGCGTTTCCCTCTTAACCATCTCAATCCAATTCACTTCCCTTCTGAAGGTTTCGACTACAAGACATGTAATGTGCTGGTGGCCCTGGAGCAGCAGAGTCCAGACATTGCTCAGGGGGTCCATGTTGACCGGAAAGAAGAAGACATTGGAGCTGGAGACCAGGTAGGGCCACAGCAGTGTCACTGGGTCACTTTGGCTTGACAAGTGAGTGACCCTGACCGAGCACAGTTTGTTTGACTCTTTACTTCAACAGTAGAGAATACAGACGAGATCTGGTGCAATAGTGTTGGTGTGTTCAGGTTTATCAGTTCAGTAGAGGTGGAAAAAGTAGTTTTATCTAGTCCAATATTTAAAATCCTAAATGTTACAAGCTGATTGTAAGGCAGAAAAATGTGCTTCGTGACTGATATATCATTATTAGATTCGATAAGTGTTTATGTTACTTTTGCAAATAAATGTATTGTAGTATAGTAAATAGGGTCCCCAGCCAAGTGTTTGTGGCTCTTTAAAGGGTCACAAATTTGAGGATAAAACTTTGATGTGTAGAGGCGAAACTTCCTTTTCATGAAATTGCTCACAGTCTTTAAGTAATCTGAAGCATGATAAAAAATATGTCCAGTATGTCGTGGAGTAGAAGTATAATGCAGCAGAGAAAGGAAATTATTAAATTATACAATTGTATATGAGTGCAGTACTTGAGTGAATCAGTGTAGTTTAATCAGTAACACCATCATCATCCTTAATAGTTTGGGCAAAAGATAAAGAAATAACATGTTTAGATTAAATTGATGCTTTCTCTGCATTATACCTCAGTAAGAGACAAACTCACGGCTCAGGATCATTATTTCTATAAGAGACTTCTGGCTGAAAAAAATTATCCCATGCTTAAGACTAACCAATGAAATATGGAGTAATTTGACTATATTATATATAAAGTCCCATAACCGTACACGGTATAATCTACCTGATATTTGTTTTTATCATTTCAACATCTACTTCTATTTTGTCTTCTATAAATGCCTGTATGACCATTAGCCATTATTGTTCTTTTCATAGCTTATATTTTATGTATTTTGTGTCATATGATAATAGAAAGTGCTGAAGATATTACTGATAAAAGAGCATGCTGAATATCAGTATTTTGATATTCCTTGTTTACTTCTTTGTTTTGCCTTCACTGATTTTCTGACTCGTTCTGTAGGGTCTGATGTTCGGCTATGCCACAGACGAGACGGAGGAGTGCATGCCGCTCACCATCGTCTTAGCTCACAAACTCAATGAAAAGATGTCTGAACTTAGACGCAATGGCATCGTTCCCTGGCTGCGTGCCGACTCTAAAACACAGGTGAGGTCGTGCAACATGTGCACATTTTTTACTTACCCAAAACACAACACCACAGCAGTTTGGGAACTTTTTCTTTCAAGCTTGGATATATTTCATTAGAAAATCTGATAACCTGTCTGAAGCTGTGTTGTCACAGGCACCATAAAACAGCTAACTACAGCTTCAGTGAGTGTACCAATTCTTGTTAATCCCACAGGTGACCGTGCATTATGACCAGAAGAATGGAGCTGTGATCCCCAAGAGAGTTCACACCATTGTGATCTCTGTCCAGCACGATGACGGCGTCACTCTGGAGGAACAACAGAGAGTCCTAATGGAAATGGTAGATCCTCATGAACACACCTGACTGGGCTCTGTGTAATGTGTCGTGTGGGAAATAAAGTCACATGTTTGGTTTTAATGCTGGCTTGTTTCTGTCAGGTGATCAAATCCGTGGTCCCTGCAAAATATTTGGACAGCAAAACCGTCTACCATCTCCAGCCAAGTGGTCGCTTCGTCATTGGAGGACCACAGGTAATCATCACACACTGGGGGAAAAATAATAAAGCAAACTAGAAAGTCATCACTGGTTTTTGCTCATCTTCTTCCTTTTTTGCAAACAGGGTGATGCTGGTGTAACAGGAAGGAAGATTATTGTAGACACATACGGTGGCTGGGGGGCTCACGGTGGCGGAGCTTTCTCTGGCAAAGATTTCTCAAAGGTTGATCGCTCTGCTGCCTATGCTGCTCGCTGGGTGGCCAAGTCTCTGGTTAAAGCCAAACTGTGCAGGAGAGTTCTGGTTCAGGTGAAGTTACAGCTTAACCCTCCAAAGCTGTGCATAGATGACAGATGACTGGAGTACAGTACAAATATGCAAACCACATCTCTGTGTGTGTTCCAGGTGTCTTATGCGATCGGAGTGGCCCAACCTCTTTCCATCTCCTTGTTCACATACGGGTCCTCTCAGAAGTCAGAGTCAGAATTGCTCAAGATTGTCAACAAGAACTTTGATCTCAGGCCAGGAGTCATTGTCAGGTAAAAACACATAAACATGACGTTTGCATAAGATTAAATATGAATATTTACTCAAACATGAAGATGTTCTGCTTGCTTTCTAAATATGAGTTAAAAAAAATTAGGAACTATTTTTGGCATTTTGAGGATTAAATAACTGATCAAAAATCAGATTCATCATATATCTTGATGAATTTAGAATAGAATAGAATAGAATAGAATAATCCTTTAATTGTCCCACAAGGGGAAATTTGGTTGTAACAGCAGCCAGAAAGACACATATACAAACAAACAGTACACAGGACACAGAACAGAAAAATACACAATTTTTTTTCTTTACATATTTACATCAAGGACAATGGTTACTATAAACACGAGTACTGTACAGTTATTAAATAAAATAAAATAAACTACAGATAAGAGGAAAACCCAGGTTGTAGTGCGAATCGGTTGATTAAATTATTGCAGTTACAGCGCAGATGTAAACATCTATGATTGTTGGGAGCAGTTTTGATTGTACAGTTCAGCAACATTTACATGAATTTAATATATAAGTAAATATTTAAGTTCAAACTTCAGTTCAACTTTATTTATATAGCTCCAATTCACAACAACAGTTGCCTCAAGGTCCTTTATTCTGTAAGTTAAAGACCATACAATATTAGAAAGACCCCTAACAATGACCAAGCATTTGGCGACAGGGTGAAGGAAGAACTCCCTTTCAACAGGAAGAAACCTCCAGCAGAACCAGGCTCAGGGAGGGGCAGGGGAAGAGGGGAAAGAGAAGCAAACTAAGAGAGAATCACACCAAAAATCAAAGTTGAAATTGTTGAAGTATAGTTAGATACAGAAAATTCTTCCTCTTTTCTTTTCTTTTTTTTCAATACTATCCATTGGAGAGGGAATCGTGGTGGACACATAACCCGCCGGGTGGCTTCAAAGATATGATATCCTTTTTGCTGTCCTTTTACATTTAGATTCTTCCACTTTTAGCTGATCCTTTTAGGATAATTTCCCTCTATTTAAACCTAGCCCTAGATTTCCCTTTTCTATTATAATGTTCTTGTTGAGATGCAGCGTTATAGGTGAGCATTTCATTTTAAAGTGGATCTATTATGCTGTTTGTTTATTTTATCCATCTTCACTCTACTAATGTAGCGTTGCATGATTCACATATAAAAATAATGATTTATTTGATAATAAGCTTTGGTGCAGCCCTTTAGTTCATCCTCTTTCTTTTGATTGGCTGCCCCTCCAACAGGAACACAGCATCCACTCTAACTGATATAGTACAGAGCAAAACAAGAAGAAAGTTGTGTTTTGAGATGTTTTACTAATATGAACATTCATCATTGTAACAGTATATATATATAACAGAAAGTAACTTAAAGCACAGTAACTTTAAGTAACTTAAAGCACTTAAAGTACCCAATTTAACGTACTCAACAATACCAACTACTTTTAATTGATTTACCAAAATCTTTAATTGTTAAGAGCCGCATAACCAATGACTTCATTTTGGTTCAAGTGTTTAAGAGTTCTGTAATCGATAAATGTTGGAGGTTGGTCCAAAGTGCAGTACAAGCCATTCTGACACACAGACAAACTTTGCCACCCATGTACGCCAAATACAAACAAAAAACTCCAAGCTCACAAGAGGACATGCAAACAATCAGTGCTTACAGCTCATTGCACAACATGTTTCACCTTTATGGTTTTTTTCTGCTCTGTATAAGAATTTATGGCTTCAAATGGTTTTGATCAAAATCTTCACAGTCCTTTCTCACCAGCGATGTCTCATCCCTTGTGTGTTCTTCTTAGGGATCTGAACCTGAAGAGGCCGATTTACCAGCAGACAGCCTCTTACGGCCACTTTGGCCGACCGGAGTTTTCTTGGGAAGTGCCCAAAAAGCTTGTCTTGTAAATACTCCACCAGCCTGTCCTGATCTCCACCTGGATGCTGAACAAGACTCCTCTTCATGGACTACAACTTCCAGCTCCAATGCAACTGATTGAACACTTTTTTAACAGAAAAACAAAACAAAACAACTGAAACCACAGTTAGGGAGGGATAAGTCAGCTTTCAAGATGTGAGAAGGTAGTTATACGTGTGAGCAGTTGTAGCCAGCAGACATATGAAGGGACATCCTCCCAGTGAGGAGAGGGACATTGCAGATGGCATCTCAGTAACTAATCTTTTTTCACTGTCCTTTCCGAGGCCAAATAACCTCCAGGTATCGGTGCTTTAAAAATACACATACAATCACTAGTCAAAGTCAGTAAAGTAAAGGGACAGTACAATAGTAAAATATAAATACCTCCACATCACTAGCAGCAGTGTTTTACCTCAAAGCTGTTGGGGGGGGGGGGGGGGGGGGGGGCAGTATACTTACACAAGTTCAGCGCTTTATTCTTAAAAGGTGAATCTTAGTCTGAATCCGTTAGCATTTAGCGGACCACCGATGTCTTAAATTTGCTGTGTTTTACAACTTTAGAAGCACACGCTAGCATATATCACACTTCTTTAAAAAGTACCTTTAAGAATATTTCATTTTGGCCCAGCTTTTTGGCATTTATTAATGACAGAGTATGTAATTAGATCCTTGAGAAGCACTTCTGATGGGATTAAGAAAGTCTTAAGAGAGAAACAAAAAACAGTCTGTAGAGCTTCAGGACGTTTTGGTGGCGAGTGTACCAAACCTGTAAGTTCACCTACAGCTGACACTGTTTTGTTATAGGAGTTTTCCTCTGTTTAATGTCTTATCTATGAGTGTCACCTTCTGTCAATGAAACTGGATAATGTAAATAATTAAACAATAAAAAAAAAAGATTAGAGAACCGCTGTCTGGTTCTTTGTGCTCATGTTGTGTAATGAAGCCACTGGGATTCAACGTTTGCTGTTTTTTGTTTTTTTGTTTTTTTTAATTTGTTGAATATTAAGGCATAAATGGATACAATCATATGACTCTTCATCAAAATAGAATTTACAACTGTGACCTCTTTGGTTTCCATGATCAAAACAGCACATAAGGCACAGGGAGCTGTGTAACTGAGAGTGGGGTGCTGTGAGGAGTGTTGGGTTCTTGTTAGTCAGAAGGCTCTCACCAATGATCTCGATTGCACGAGTGAGCTCGGTTTTCTCGCACATTTAACAGAGTCTTGATTAGCAAAAATAATCTATTACATCATGGCTAATCACCAGTCTTACAGCTGCACCTATACTACACAAAGAAACAAATGTACACAAGGAATCCCATTGACAAAAATGCAATTTAAACAAAGACGGCAGAAAGCCAAAGGCCTTGAATCAAAGAACACAGCTGGTGTGGTAATGTTTTCCTGAGTGTAGAGATCAGATAGATCCATAAATGAGGAAGAATGAGGTATGAAATGAAGAGAATGATGGCGAATGTGAAGATTTAAAAGAAATGTAATGTTTCTTTTTTTTGTAGTGGTCAGCTAGAAATAGGGAATATTCAAACCATGACGTCGGATTAAGTACTTTAAGTAAATGTGAAATGATTAGCGCCATTATTTTAGTGAACGTTTCAAATGTATTGAATGTTTAATGTGGTTTCTCAGAGGAACCTCATACTGTCGCAGGCAGAAGCTCAGGCTGGAGTTGAGCCTCCACCTTTATGAAATAAAAGGATAAAAACATTAGTTGGTCTTAGTATTCTGACTGTGGGCAGAAAAAACTGACAATTTTTCAAGTAGAAAAAAACCCCCTCATGTGAGCTTAACACATGCAATAAGCAGTGTGACCAGCAGAGAGAAGCAAGTGCTCAGTGTTGCAGCTGGTGTCGCTTTCAGCTCCGTCCTCAGAGCAGCGTGCGCAGGCTTCCCCATCACTCTAGTTCAGTTAGTCTGATACATTCAGCCTGATAGTGAATAACTACTTTCAGTAACATACTGTGAATTTGCAAACAAATTACACAAACAACATCTCAGCTCGACATGTGGCCAGATGTGCTGATGGCCAATTAATTAAATTACTACTGTTGTAAAGCCTCTGCCTCCTCAAAGCTTGAGAAAATTATGCACAGATGTTAGCAAGCATGGAGCATTTCTCCACGTGCTGGTGTTGCTAACCTTCTGTCCCTGCTCTCACTCTCAGAGTCACCGATTTACCTCATGTCTCTTCTTATTGCTTTGCCGTAATCACAACTGAAGTAAGGGAAAACAACAAGGTAAGGCCTATTTGTGTATTAGCACCAATGCCATAGGCAGACTTGTATTTGGCACATACTGAAAAATAACACGTTAACACTGAAGCAGGACAGTCCATCTCCACCATGTCTTACATTATACAAATCCTTTTCCCTTTATCCCACCACACCAGCTTGACGTGCTGAAACATCTCCACTTGTGCGAAGTTTCCAGCTTCACAAAAAAAGGAAACAGCTAAAGCAATAAGAACATGTTCTCCTCCTCCTGCATGTGGGAATAATAAGATGCAGACCTCTGCCTACAGGACCTGAAGACACGTGTAATGCCCCGTCACTAAACTCAATAAAGCCAGTGCTCTGGATTGAATTAGCTGGTACATATTTGGCCTCTCGACACTGTGTCACCTCTCCCTCATATTCTTTTACAGAGAAGGAGTTCAATCCAGCATTATTTAAGAGCTGAGCATTGATCTAGTCTATGGATCCCAAGAAGAATGGGGAAGGGTGTATTTTTTCAGTCTTAATTAGAAGATTTATGTGACTCAGAGCTCACTGAATTTTTTAACACAGTTTAAATAAAGACATATGAAACGTCACCCGAATAGTCCGGAAACAATAAGTCCATGCGGTCTGATACTTTAACAGCAATATTAGGCTTGCATATATGGCACAAACTTTAATGCTGCAATAAGCATTTTAAACAAAATGACACTCGTATCTAAATGCAAGCTCATGAGATGCACAGCAGAGCTCAGAACTACTCTGATGTCCACCAGATAATATTATTTCTGATTAGCTTTGGTCAACCAGCTCCACAGAAATATTTTAGCTTTACACGTGGCTTTGGAAGGGAGGTAATGTGCAGATGAGTATGCAGAATGAATAACCAAAAAAGTAAAAAACAAAAGAAGATCTATACAGTGTAGGGTGTTAATTACAAAGACGTGACTTAACATCAAAAATATTGCTTAACAGAGGTTTACGTGATGAAAAATGCAAACTGCCGCCCTGTTCTGTTTCCAGGATTGAAACACTGTGACACCTTCCCACTGTAATACTGTCAGCTGGGCTGTCCAGCAGCCTTCACTTCTTACACACTCTGAACGCATCGCGGCAGTCATCTGAATCCGAGGCCATCGGATTCACAAGAACTCCATGATCTGATTCCCAAAACGCTCCTCTGATGGTCACGGAGCACAGCCATGAGCAGGGAGAAAATTTGGTTTTGCACGCCTGTGCAATGTGCAAAATGCAAACAAGTTCTTCGGAGACACAAAGTTTGACGTAAGTATAAACTGCAGCAGAGCTACGCCCGCTCTGAACGGCTGCTGCGCTGGCCTGGTTCATTTCAAACCTTCAGACGAACACGGCTGGAAATGAATAATTCAGACTAGAGTTGGAAAGGAATAAAATGAGGCAACTGTGTGGCATCAACGTGTGCCAGGAGGCTACAGCATGGACATGCTTTCAGGTTGGTGTGGATGTGGTTGTGAGTGCAAACCGGGCCCTCCCAGCGCATCCATCTTGTGTTCTCTCCCAGCAGGTCCCAGGGAGCCTCCTCTCGCCAGCACCACCATTGTATCTCCTGACATGCCGGAAAACTCGAAGGCAAAAGTCCCATAAAAAAGCATGATGATGATGCAGAACACCCATTCGAAGATGGCCGAGGCGTGTTGCAGGACGAAGCTCTCCTGACAGAAAAAAACACCACCTGAAACACACGGTTAAGGAAAACAGCAGCAAAGCAATGCTAGGACCTAAAGCTGAAACGCCCCAACAGGAAGCAGTCGTGGACACGGCCCCACTCACCTGCACGATGCAGATTAAACACTCAGTTTTTGTCCAGGTTAAGTAAACAAGACACAATGAGTTAATTAGCGAGCTTTACAAGTGCTCACATGTTGATTATGTTACCCATGAAGAGACAGGCCCAGGCTACAGCTACTGTATATCTGTACTGTAGGTCAGGCTAATATGTTTTTCCCACATGCACTGTAACTTCTCTAGATGGATATCAGCTGACAGAGATATTGGATCGGACTTAAGTCGGTCTTTAATCTTCCACCTCCTACTATGAAATATGCTGGAGTGCGCCAAGATTTCCTGCTGCGTGCTTCCAAAACTGTCTGAAGCAGACACGACACTGGCGTTAATGCACTACATTAATATCTGGTAAAAAGGTCACTGTATCGCGCAATTATAGAGTTAAAAACTCTTGCTGCTTTATGTCATTGATGAAGAGGTGCCAGGGACTAACTGCATGAAATAATAAATAAAAATATCTGATGAAAAGAGGTCAAAGGGGATGCTTAGTCCCTTAAGCTTCAGGGCAGCCATCTGTAGAGACTGGAAAGGATACTGAGCACCAAGGCTACGAAGGCCAGCAGGGTCATGCAGAGCCGGAGGTGGGCCAAGTTGTACTCCCCTTGGGTTTTGGCCAGTCGGTACGTCAGCGCTGACTGCAGGCACACAAACAGCATACTGGTGGGAAAGGCAATGCCTGCTCCAACATAGTGGAGAATTTTAGCATTATCCACCTGTGATATAAGGACAGAAAACAGGAAGAGAAGGTAAGGGAGCCATTTAAAGGGTTGACGCAAAGATGTAACACAAAATAAAAACATCTAGTGAATGTGACGTGGGCAAATTCAGGAAGTGGTCCCATCGCCCAGTTTCAGAGGTATTTAAAACTCTGGTCGAAGCTTCTTACGATTCTTTAAGTAAAAAGGGAAAAGAAAAAAAAGAAACACAAAAGGCAAGCGTACAGGAGGCAACAGCAGCAAGAAACACGACAGAATGCCTCCTTTTCCCTGCTGGTCACAAGAACAACAAGAAACAATACACAAAAGAGCCGCTCAGGAGCATGTGACTACAGCTCCCACTGAAGGGTCCACACACACACACACACACACACACACACACACACACACACACACACACACACACACACACACACACACACACACACACACACACACACACACACACACACTGAACTGAGTAGATAAGAGATCTTGTGGTACATTAACTTGAGCTAGGGACACATTAAACGACTTGACTGATTTGCTCAGATAAAAAACAATAGTTTCATGGTTAATGCCAGATGTATAAATTCTGCTATTTGTTATCATTTTCCAAGATCATTACAGCAACAGCCTCAAAGTTTGGTATCTAAGCCATTTGTCCATTGGCCTGGTCAGTACATGCTGAACATTCTTGTGTAGTAGGCTGATCCTTGAAGTGGCAATGTAAGACTTGCATAAGAAAAGTTTTGAACAGTTGAGATCTGCTGTAAAGCTCTCACACAGTAAAATAAATCCAATTTCTTCTACTCTAGTGTGGCACCTCCACCTCTGGACACACATCAACAACTTCATTTTCTTCTGACTAATCTATTTTCCACGCTAGAGCTGCAAAAGTTTAATCAGTAAATCAGTATTGATAAAGATTCTGATCCAATGTATTGTGAAGTGAAATAATGGTTTATGTTATTTAATGAGAAAATCACTTTGACTTTGTGACGGCACGTTTTTTTATCATTTGGCAGGTCGATCGCCTGGTGTTGGCTGCAGACTCAATTCATACACTGCACAGTGAGCTCTATTGATTGTGTGCATGTGTGTGAGTGAGTGTGTGCAGCCAGGAGTGCCAGATTCAATCACTAATACCTGTTTGTTTACGCTATCAACTGATCACTGCTAATCACAGCCAGGTAATGTATGCCGCTAATATATATAGGTGCAATATTAGCAGATTGTGAGCACACTGAAGTGAGCAAAGTGTGGCAGTGAAAAGCAGTGTAACATCAAACAGGGAAAGCATAAGGAAGGAAATGAGAATAAAGAGAAGACTGGGCGGCACTTAAGAGCAACAGCTCTTATTATAGCTACACATATTTATCTGAAACCACTCTGAGCTCCTGCCTTCATTAGTGAGTTTTCCGCAGCTAAATTCAGCACACTATTGAGCTGCACCTGTGATATTTCACAAAGTAGCAGTCAGGTACTGCTACTTTGTGAGGTAGATAAACGCTGTGACGATGTTTCTGTGGGAACAAGCCTAAATCTGTAACTGAAAGTGGCACCACCACCGATTACAACGGCCCTTTCGACATCACCTGAAAACCAGAGCTTTTAGAAAAAAACAGAGAAGAATGAAACACCATCGTGTTTTAAGTGAGGAACTGGTGTGCGACTTCAGACAATGTTCCTGATTTGCGTGACATCTTCCAGCCAAATAAGATTGGAAATACCTTCAGACTGTAGGTGGTATCAGTCTTTTTCATCCAGATTAGCAGTCCAACGAACTTTTCTACTCCTTTTTCTTTTCTCTTTGTTTTCCTGACAGCTGCTTTCCATGCAGCTGTGTCACACTCAGGCACCTCTGTGTGGCAGTAATGTGCTTCTCCGTCAACAATTCATGTACTTCTCTTCCCAGATCATCAGATCGCTTGACGGGAAAAGTCCCCGTGGCTCCACCACACCACAGCTGTACTGCCAAAGGCTTATGTAACGCACAACTATGCGCTCAAGGAGTTGATGCGGCTGATTACGCTGCCATGTGTTGTGTTTCTTGCGCTTTCTTTGATCTGTTTCGATTTTGACTGTCAGAGTCCTGCTCTGCTCCCTCTTCTCTGAGTCAAACTTGTTTGTGGCATTTGCCAGTGGATCCTGAGTACACGTGTTTTCGATGCTAAAAATGCGGGTTTGTGTAATGTCCTGAACTTCATGAGAGGGCACTGTGTGAGGCGGGCTGCAGGGATCAGGCTCGTGATTGGTTATAGATGGGGCATCTGTTACACACACCCTGTCTGCCTAGCTCCTCTCCATGCATGGCCAGACTTGATGACTCACTTCCCCCTGGCTCTTCTCGTAAAATTCCTCCCTGTTCGGCAGAGCTCGAGCCTCATAGGAAAAGCGGGAAGAAGGTGAGGTTGCCGTTACTACACCCTCGCATGAACTGCCACATCTGCAAATCTGCTCCAATACGCACATACACAACTCTTGTAAGAGGAGTATGTAAAAAGAGCCGAGACTCTAACATGTCAAACAATCTAATTTAACCAAATAGTCACATCTGTAGAAATATTACACTCTAAGAAACTTCACTTTACTTCAACACAACCCAAATTTTCTTTCAAAACTTTTGCTCCTCTCTTTACTCTGAATATAGCATCAAATGCCTTCTCCGTGGCTGTCTCTCCCTCTTTATTTTCCCATGAACTATCTCGGCCTTTTTAAAGCATGGTAACAAGATTTTGCAGTGATATCCAGCCCAGCGTCAAACACCAAAATAACCTCCCCTCAGAGGACGTTAAATGATCTTACTTTTCTTACCCTAACCGTGACCACTTCCTGAATCTGACACGTACGTTGACTTTTAACCAAAAACTCAACAGTTGACATTATGCACGCTTTCTTTGAAGCGGTCGTAACAATGTTACTGTCTAAACAGAGTTCTGTCCACGCAGCAAAGGTAGTACTAATACACATACACATACACACACACACACACACTGTCTAGGCATCCAGCCAGAGCTCTAAATATTTAAACTTCAAGAAATTCTTTCCCAGAGAACAGAAGAAGAAATTCACGTTGAGTTTCTTCACTTGAAGTTTTAGGACCAAAGAAAGAGGATTATTGTGAACAGTATTGTGCTGATGAAGGAAGAAGTTAACATTACAAACATTGAGGTGTGTTTAATCTCAAATAAAAGGATTGATGGAAAGAAGCAAAGAGAAAGACTCCTAAAAAGAGCCAGGTTAAACAAAGACATGTTAAAGATTATACAGCAGATTATTTTCTTGGCTGTGTATAAGAATTTACTAGAGATGAAGCCATGCCACACCATTTAGCAAAAAGAAATTACTCATTATATTAATGAAACAGGAACCAGAGATATTTTGGACATTTTATCATTTTATCTGAACATCAAAGCTTTTTTACAACCAGCTGGCATGTAGTTGCTGGAGGTTGTGACCAATTTCACCCAGCAAAGAGTCTGCTGCACCAAAAAAAACCTCCTTGAGATTGCGTCTGCTATTGCCCGCAACCTGCTTGGAAGATGCCGACTTGTCCTCATATATCTGCCAACTACTCTAAGACCGGTAATGAAGCTATGAAAAGTGTGACACTAACCCCACTTTTCACATGAAAAGGTGCAACACATTTTTGACTATAGCTTGACTAATAGCTGGTGAGTGTTTGAGAACAAGTTGGCAACTTTTCTTCGAACTATAAATAATTGCAGCTACATTAGCGACCCAAGTAATTACAAGGACGCTTTTGGTGCAGCAGACTCTTTGTGAGAAACTGTACCCAGCATCCAATCACCAACCAGTCAAGAAATACACATTTTTCCTGAGTGACCAGAGGTTGCAAAAGGGTTGCCAGCCAGTCTCTAGGACTACACAACAGAAGCCTCAGTCTCTGTGTGTTTAATTTCACTATTTCCCATGCTGAATACAATTTCTTTGGGTATCCATAAATCTTTGTCTTCATCAGCATTTACAGCGACCTCTCTGTGTTTTATTGTTAAAAAAACTAGAAGACCGTACCTGGAAGTTGCCCACCATGATGAGTCCAGCACCACAGATCCAGCCCGTGCAAAGACTCGCCGTGTTCAGGACACAGTTTTGATGCTTCTCAATGACGTGGGCGTAGCGAAGCAGCACAATCACCATCACTAAAAGAAGGGAGATGAAAGTCACTGCATGCAAGAAATGGAGAAAAGGCATCATCTGGCTTTTTTTGGACGACTATCATAAAAAAAGTGCCTGGCTTCAATTTAACGCAAACACTCTCACACGTCACTTAGCCAAGAAATACATGAACTCCCTGAAAGCTATATTACAGGAAATCAGAGATGTTAAGCAGCTTCTCTGACTCAAAACTATGAGAAGCAGAAAATGGCGGGAAAGTGAGAAGGATATCTTGGTGGGGGGTCGATCCAAACCTACATACGATTAAAAGGTGAAGGGGAAAGAAGTACAGTATATGGGACAGATGAGTGCCGATGTGCTAACAAGCTCTGACTGGGTGCATTGTTGGAGCACTGAGGAGCTGACCCCCATTTGGGTTCTCTTTGTTGGCTCCTCACGGCTGGTGCCTGATGAAGGCTGACTGGGCTTGGAGAAAGCGGGGCATATGGGGAGAGTGAAAAGTGGAGGGTGGGAGAATTAGTGAGGACAAGGAGCCCCTCATGTCTTGACCTGACGCTTATATATTGTTCCAGGGACTAAAGTGTTATGTTAACTCTGTCACTGTGTCTGTGTAAGAGGCAGCTTTTCAGAAGGTCTGTGTCTGCCAAAAGGGAATACAAATGGAGACTGTGGTCATGGCTAGAAAAGAAAAACATTTCCACGTAGAGTCTTTACATTGATAGATTTTTCCTTCCTCTCTGAAGCTTTGTCTCCAGGGTTTGTCTATGCCGTGACGTGTCTGGCTTTAAGTAGCGTCTCAGTGAGCGGACACATTTTATAGCCCGGCCACAACCTCAGGATGAAGCAGTAGAAATGATTGATTCCAGGCCTGATCTTTTGTTTTAAAGCGACTTTTTCTTCGCAGCTGTTAAAAAATCAGCCATGCATATTTCACATCATTTTCTGATTTTGACAACAACAGCAAAGCTTCCAGATGATAGTTGTTTGGCTCATGCTGAGGATAAATTACTGAGGGGAAGTCACCACACCACAATTGCCGCAACACTAGGGTGAAAAATGAGTCACCAGCAAGCTGCAAAGATAAAAAGATGATATTAAAAGAATGTTTTTCATTAAAAAAAACACACAAAATAATACACTAATGCAACAGCCAAGTCACTCATGATTATAGTTATACTACATTTTATTAATGTTCTGCCCAAACGGGAAAAAAAAGATTTTAAAAAAGGCCTTCAGCTTTTTTTTTTTTGCCGATCTTTTCATAGTTACACATCCACACAGCTTAGGTATGTATATGATTTATAGAGAGAGTTCAGCATCACATGTTGAGAAATTATGTCTTGCATAATTTCCTGTTAGAACAATAGTGCAAAGTTCCCACCGTTATGTTAACCATTCTGTTTTAATGTGATGTTTGGAGGGAGAATTAATTTTAAGTCCATCTGATCTGCAAAGTTTACTATGAGCTCACTGAAATGTTGCTATTAAATCTGATAATAAAAACATTTGTTTAAACCTTAAAGGCAAACATTGGTACAAGCAAGACCAAGACATGGTTATGTAATGCTATTAAAAAAACTAATTAATGATTTATTTATGTTTTTATATTCACTAGCTCTAACTTGTGTGTATCTGTGTTTGTGCGAGCTTTCTTCTGTTTCATCCTTCTGTACCCAAATCAACTCGGCAAAAGTTATTTCAGTTACAATCACGGAAAAACAAACAACTGTGTCTCCGGGCACGGAAACAGTCTGCTCATTGGCTCCTTTTTATAATGGAGAACATGCTGTATTGCTGAAGGGAAAGGAAAGTCGACTGCAGCTTTTTCATTAGATTAAAGCGCCTCGTTCACCCTGCTGCAGACTGGCTGCTGGTGGATTCTTTTCTGTTTCAACTAAATGTGTGTTTCATCATAACAAATGAGCGTGTTTAAACTTGTTGGCATTGTGCAGTCATCCTGGAATGATGAAAGCTACGCCTGAAGGTTAAAGACAAGGACAAGCAGCTTCTCTCTATAGGAAATCAGTGTTTCTTCTTCTATTCTGGGCACATTTGTGTGGGCATTTTTTTTTTGGTATCCTTGTCAGATGATGCATGTTTAGTAAAGTCATGGCCTCCTCCAGTGTAAGGGCTTCATATCCCATGCATCAGCGCCACCTGGACTCGAAGGTCACAACAAGCTGCAGTGTGACAGCTTATTTTACCCAAGGATGCCATGCAACAGCACCTAACACTGTTCCAATACTTTGTTACCTTCCACAGAGCAGCCCTTTACAAGTTCATGCTGTTTGCTCTGAAGTCAGGAAACCCAGTGCAGGAAGTAAAGTGCTCCCACAGACACTGACTCACACACTACTTCTATCTTGCATGTATACTTGCAACAAGGTGGACAATCTCTCATGCATACATAGCCCTGCACGTGCCTTTGCATTCACATACGCAGGGCTGAGTTAACACTAAAACTGATGGGCATTAATAAAGTGCTTATTACCCGGCGGCACTCGCACCTCACAGTAGAAAAAACCTTGCCACCCATACAAGGGGCTATATTTCAACCCAAACACAACATTTCACCGTCTCCCACAGAAGGTATGCAGACAGAGAATGCATGTATTGTCTTTCAAATGTTTTGTGTGTACACTGGCAGAAAAGTGGGAACTGAACTGAAAAGGAGAAAAAACAATTACAGGGCGATATAAAATTCTCCAAGTTCATGTTACTCCTTTTGGAAGTGACACCTGCAGCCAACTATAGCAGACACAGCCTTCCAAGTAAAACATAAATCAATGAGCTACTAGCTAAGCACGCAATATTTAAAATAGTGTTGTATAGCTACATACCACATCAGCTTTACATACTTATGTATAGACAAAAGAGGTAGCTTTATAAACAGTATTAACATACAGACTGATGGGATTGCAAAGGGGGAAAAAATGCAGCCAAAAATTAGAAAATTAAACCTTCCAAACCTCACAGATTCACCCGAGTGGGTGAAAGTGCAACTGAACTCAGTTAAAAGGATGTGATCGATAATTTTTAATCAAATGCAGCAGCGATACATCACTTACAATAACATCAAGGTTGAGGGTCCTTAAATCTCAATTTTTTATGTTGTTTTTAAAAAAAGAATAGAAATGCAGAGGAAATTATGAAGGAATTATGCAGAATTTCAATTCCCAACTGTCATTAGCTCTCCAAAAAACACTTTAATGGATGAAGGTGGAGTGTTTCACTGAAATTACTTATTGAGCGGTCATATTAAATTCTCTTAATTAGAAATATAATCATCTTACGGTCATGGAAAACAAAGAAAACAGCAAATATCAAAATCTGAAACATGTTGACATGCTCATTTTCCCACTTCCTTAAGTGATTCAGCTCAAGTTATGTGTTCTAATGAAAACAAAATATTAGCTGACATTTTATGTAACTGGGAGGAAAATGTGCGTCTCTAATATCTCAAAACACATTTATGACAAAGACAGAGATACAAGCTTTTATCCTTTCACAATGAAAAGGGATTTGTTTCTTTTACTCACTATGTACTTTCTAAGACATCTTTTCTTTTGGTTGCTGTCACTGATGGTTTGGTGGGTGACTAACAATGAGCGCAAGAGAAACTTCATTCACAAGGAAGAGGAACTAAGAAATTTAGATGAAAGCTGTTTAACAGTCACTGTGCGCGGAAGTAGTACAGGATTACCTCCACCACACACCATTATTTCACACTTATACTGCATACATATTATGAAAGAGTCATTCTAGGTAAGCATGTTTCAAACAAAAGTTACAGAGCTACATCTTAACTAAGCCAGATAAAATCCATCATCGTGATGAAGCAACAGTGGTTGCAACATTTTCTCACTGCCACATAATTTACCCGTGAAATAAAACACAAAAATCAAAGGCCAGTGTTTAGCCAAGGTGTGTTTCTCTGACACCAATAATATTATGTACCGATTTTAAAGATTCTCACTGGTTTTTTATGCATATAACCTCCCTCTAAAGGAAAATCAGGTTGCAAAAGATTTTCAAAAGTGGGGTCTAATTTACTCAAGCAAACAATATACTTTTCTTTATCAGATAATAGAAATACTTCTTTGACTATGTGTGCAGCAGTTGTACTCAGGTGTGTATTCACCACCTAATGGGTCTGTTAAGAGCCTGGAAAAAGCCTGTAAGTACACAAGGGCAGCTCCTGCAACCATCTGCCTCCTTTTTCAGCATTGTGTACACATACAGTATACAATGCTGCAAAGTTCCTCCATTCTTGTCACAAGCAAAGACCAGAGCTACAATTTGCATCTCAAAAAGACAGCTTACAATGTCCAGAGTCTCACAGTCAGACAGAAAAATAGCTGCTAGAGGCTTGGATAAAAACAAAGCACAGTAACTTTTTACACACAGCTAGAAAATTAACCACAGCTGGAAAACATTATCAAGATCGGGCCAGTCGAAGCCACCAGTGAACGGAGGGCAGCAGCACATGTAGAGACTCCCAGAAAACATGCAGACCAGCAATTGAGAGCTCATTCTTTCTTTCAGACACAAGAGTTTTCTTTGCATCTGTGTTCGGACTTGTTCTGTATTACAGCTAATTTTTGCTTTCAGCTTCTCTCTTATTCACAGGGGGGGGGTCGCCACATTGGGCAGCTTCACATGTTTAATCTGACTGACTTTTACACCCTTCCTGAAACAAACCCAAAGGGATTTGTGTCATCTCCAGGAATCAAACCGGGGATCTTACCATTGTTAGGCAAACAAGCCCCTTCCTTTTTCTATTTCTACAATGGGAAATACAATGTGTCTACTTCAATAAATATGCTTATGTACATTCATTTGTTGAGCTGGCTGCCCTGCAGGTGTGTCTTGAAATTTTAGCTTGCTGGTTTACACAGTTAATATAAGCCAGTCTAATGTGTCCTGAGCCATGCCTTATGATGCCTTACCCATGAATGAGCCCGTGCTGCAGATAAGGCTGAAGAAGCAGCTCTCAGGAGGAAGAGTCCCACATTTACTGCAAGAAACAATTACAAGAAAACCATCAGAGCAATACCGCAAAACAATGCACCACTGCCTACACCTCCAACCATCAACACATCCAGAGGTACTCTATGGCTGTTCCTCACATCCTGAAGTCAAGTGTTTGACTTTTCACCTACTGCTTGCTGCTTTTATTCTACGAATGGGAAATGTTTGTAGGAGGGAAAACTCAGAGACAGTCAACACTGGCTGTCTGTGCCCAGACTCCCATTGAAGCCAAAGTCCTCTCAGCTGACTCAAGTCATACACACATTCTTCACTACATGGATCAAAACGCACCATTCATTAGACTAAAGCTGACATGAATACATTTTAAACAATTTTTTCATCTATGGCTTGTTCGAAGGTCCGTTTTATTTTTACCCAACAGCGCGGTATTTAACACAGATTAAGAAAAATGCTTCTTCCACCTTCCCTGCTTCGACTGCTTAGCAACAACAGCGCTGCTATATTAAAGATTAATTTTCTGTGTTAAACTGTAGCTGCACACTTGATTTGTAGAGGTGGTGGTGGTGGTGGTGGTGGGGTCATTATCGTTGCATATTATCTTTTCTGGTTTTCCTTTTTTTAATGCTTTGTTTTTTTGTTAAATGAAAGCCACTGTGGCTATGTGGTACAACATGTCTTTGATGTTGAAAGCTGAGAGGGCCAAAAACCCAAACAAAGAAGCAAGAGTGTCTTGATTTCCTCTGGACTGTAAGCCGACTCCTCCGTGTGCGTATGTGTGTTTACATGGCTGAACGTAGGCCCGTGTTTTGCCTCCAAACTGCCACGGTGGCAGGCAGGATATTTCTGCCACAAGTTATTTTCAGAATGCACACACACACACACACACACACACACACACACACACACACACACACACACACACACACACACACACACACACACACACACACACAGAAGAAACGTCTCATTCTCCTCACTCGCTTTTTTTCTTTTTAAATCAACAATGTGCCGACAGGGGTCACGCAAAACAATGGGACAGTGTTCCTGTTCTGACTCAGCAGAAGCAAAGGGGCAGAGAAGAGACGGACATGAGGTACGACTCCATCTCACTGACCTGATGAGAGGTACATTGTCTAGTGTGCAGCACAAGGATGGCCCGCTCTGCAAATACAGCTCCTCCTCACATGACTGGTTATACAACCTGAAAGAAAAAACAACCAAACAAACACCAAACATGTGTGGCAGTGCAAAAGCAAATGTTAAAAAAAATTGAGAAAAATTGCGTTTATATTAGGCTGTGGACACACAGTGGAAAATAGCTAACAAAGCAAAGACATATTCCTGATTTTTTTTCACTGGGTCTAGTAAAAATATATGAGAAGCTGTATAATACAGTATGTTGTTAAACCACAGTACAGTAACTGTATATTAAGCACCATTTTGTGCGATCACACCCAGGATTTCTTTTGTTTTTAGGGTTGGTGTGTCAAAGAGGCAGAAAACCACTGTGTCATCAAATGCTAGCTCTGCTCGTGGAGATTAACCTCAGCTTGTCCGAAACGAGCCCAGCATCCAGAGCAGCAAAGCACACGATCTGACAGCAACGACAAATTTTTCAGCATCACAGCTTTAGATTTGTGCTGATTTTCTAGATTAATATTCATCTCTGGCTCTGCTTTACAGTGTGTCTTTCTCCTACCTCCCTCCCCTCAACCACATCCGGTTGCAGCAGGTGCCTGCCCCTCCCTGAGCCTGGTTATGCTGGAGGCTTCTTCTTATTAAAAGGGAGTTTTTTCTTCCCACGGTCATCAAGTGCTTGCTCATGGGGGTTTGTCTGATTGTTGGGGTTTTCTCTGTATTATTGTAGTGGTCTTTACTTTACAATATAAAGTGCCTTGCAGTAACTGTTGTTGTGATTTGTCGCTAAGTAAATAACATTGAACTGAACTGAACTGTGAGTGGATTTTAATGAGTCTCTCAAACGTTTTTCAGCCGACTGAGCAGGAAATTATTCTCACTGGCTCTTGTTGCAAAAGAGGTGCAAGGAAGGTTACAAAGGTCAAGACTGACTGTAGGGATCAGCAAAATACAGAATAGATGTCAACATACCAGTTTTCCACAGGGCAGACATGCTGGTTGTAAAGGGCCATGGCATAGCTAAAAAGGAAAAGGAAATGATTATCCAAAATCAAAGGGAACAGTTATTTTATATTTTTAGCATACACTGTAAATTTAAACTGACTCAATGAGCATTCATACGGCAAAAGCCATTAGAGTGGTAGTGGTAGGAAAAAAAGATACTTCTCACATGCAGCCTCAGAATAGGAAGTTTTTTTAGGTCATTGAATTCAAGTGAAAAGCAGAGGGGAGTTCAATGCAAAAGCCACAGCTAACATAATAACCTGACACTACTGTGACGCTAGACTGTCAGGAGGTGAGCAGGCCATAAAGGCAAGGAAACGTAATATCACAGTGAACATGAATCCTGAACAGATTTATGTAAAACCCACGTAGCCATCAACTGTTAAGCTCACTAAAACCCTTTTGCATATCTGTCATGTCTTTGCAGTAGCATTTCTCATGTGGTCGCTTATTTACAGTGATGATTTTATATGACTGAAAATGACCTACATATGATTTCAGGTCTTTTCATTTATTGAACTTTTAGGGTGACCCAAAATCCTGCACCTGTTTAACTTTCAGGAACAGTTGAGCTGACTTTTCACCATTTCTTACCCTTTATCTGAAACTGCTGTATAAAGCACTTTGGGTGCTTATGTAGAGTAGAAAAGCACTATTAAAGAGCCTCCATTTACCTCAGATGGCTCATTTTTGTCAAAGTGGTATGACTATGGTGAGGATACTGACCAGCCGCGGCCATACAGAGGTCAACAATCTAACATAAGTAACATAATATCTGTATATGTCAGCACTAAACACAAACACCAATGTTAAATATATTGATCCATCCATTTTCTTCCGCTTGTCATCAATTCAGGGATGCAGGAGGAGATGTGAAAGGAGAAGCAGGGTAGACCCTGGCCAGACCGCCTGTCTGTTGTGGGGCAACACAGACAGACAATCGTTTGAACTGACATTCACACATGTGGGCAATTTAGAATCACCAATTAACCCAACTCCACTAACTTCATGCCTCTGGACTGTATGAGGAAGTTGGAGGAGGTGTCAGAAGTACCCAAAGAGAATCTGCAAACTCCAAACAGAAAGCTTGCTTTGAACCCAGGACCTTCTTCATGTGAGGCAACAGTGCTAACCGTTTACTTTATATTATCTTCTAATTAAGATTTTAAAATATTGAGACCAGTGCTGGCCACAAAAATCCCCTTTTGCACAGGCTACAGATAAACTCTATAACTGGAACATCTTCAATCAGGCTGCAATGACCACTTGCATTATTATACCTGACATTGTGACCCTGCCTGGGAAATTTTTCTACATAACAAACCATTTTCAGCTAATGATACAGAGGCCACATTAAAGGGCCAGATGTCCAGCGTGTGGTTTTGAATGGCTGAAGAAAATGCTATTTAACTGTGAGTCCTGTGATTAAGTCCTCAACACGAACATGTGCAGCTCAACTGTGTCTGCTCTGTTGCTCAAGTCCTACACAACTGCATATGCAGATAGGACGAATATGCACATGCAGAAAGAAATCATGGGAAACTCAGGTTTCTGAGGTGTTTACATATCCCACATCATCTTTATTTTTACTTGTTTTAGCCACATTTCTATGTGGGCATTTCAGGAAGGACATGCAACAATCACATATAACCTTGTTATTCACATGCAACAGTAAAAACACTATTTGTAACAGCCAGAAAACCACAGGAAGACCGAGTCATACAGACAGAGTATCTTTCCTCATTTTTGCATGCAGTCCTAGTTCAGCAAGAGGTTAAGCACCAATCAGGAATGTTTCCATGGCTGATAATATCCTACTCACAGGCCAGTCTTTACAGGACAGAGATATTTCCCAAAGACACAAGCAAGAAATCAAAAGCAAGACATATTTCATGACGTTAAAAGTAGCGGTATTAAATTATTTCCACTACACAGTATCTGCTACAATTTCATGTGTCGACACAATATCAGATTCAGAAAACACGGGCTGTCCAACCTGAGCAGGTGGACAGTTTTTTCTTATGCAGGGTGTGCACAGCTATATAGAACTTGGACACGGAGTGAAACCCAGTATCATACATGGCAGTTCTGTCACCAATGTCTGTTTACATCTTTGTCTTGGAAATCGCCAGCTAGCACCTCCTATCCAATGATCACACGCAAGATAGGTGTGACTGTCCAAAAGGTCAAGATAACAGGCAAAAATATTAGTCTGAGCATAGCTATCATTACTATTAAAACAATGTGTCTATTAATTTCTACAACATTAAAAAATAATCTGAGGGCACCAGCTGGTGTTAGAAAAGAAACGCCTGGAGAATCTATTTTTAGTTAACTTTCAAGTGTGAAATTAATCCTGCTACCAGCTTTTTAACACTGCATTTGCTTAGTGAAATGCACAGCTGGTTTTGACTGCTGTAAAGGCTGTCAACACTTGGCTGGCTGGTTAGATGGGGGCAATAACCCTCTGGGATTTTTTCCATTGGTTGCATCTTACTGTTCCCATGGATCTCTCACTGTAGATGAAAGTCAGCAAGCTACAACACACAAAAACTATGTAGGTCCGACCGTTTTTTTCAAAATTGCAGGCCGAGATTTCAGCTAACAAACAAATGACTCATTTAGGTGTACTCCAGGTACACAGAACAGGAGAGACCACAAAGGGTTAAAGACACATCAATCACCGTGTAAAGAGCGCTGCTCTAGCACTGAGGAAATCCATCACTGTGAGTGAAAGAAGACTTCCAGCTTTTGATTATGATAAAGGAACAGAAACAAAAGTGCACCATGTCCTCCCTTTTATCTATTGAGTGTGTGATAAGCCTTAAAGGAAAATGTGCCAATGTGTACCTTCAGGCGTAAATGACGGTGATAGACATTTAAGCCTTTCGAGAAACACAGTAACAAACACACACCTTTCATTTTTGTCTGCTTCCTTTCCATATGTGCTGAACACTACAAATGGTACCAACAAGACAAAAACAAAAATCAAAAATCTAGAAAAAAAAAATGCAGGAAAAAGAAAGCTTAGGTTGTTACATTTTTCCCTGATTTTGGGGGTGTATTTTATACATCTGGCCAGCTTCTAAAGCTAGAACAGCATCTGCAGCTCTGGGGAGCTTCTAAATAAAGTGAACTTATTTAGATGTAGCTGGAACTAAACCAGCGCTTTATGTGCTCAGCAGAGGCTAAGTAATAATAGGTTTGTTTATATAATTAGACCCCTATCAAAGCTCAGCAATGGCTGTAATTGCATGTGCCTTTAAGCAATGTTTAAGTGGAACAGACCCTGTTTTTTATTTAGGACCAAGTCCTACATAAAGAAAGACTTCGATGGAAAAATCTTTTTTTGTTGGGGATTTGTGTGTTTTTTTAACAATGAAAAGTCCCAAAAGCTCTACAAAAATAACCTCAGAAAAATGTGTGAGCCAATAAACTATAGATAAATTTGGCAAGTACTAGTTAAACTCCCATTGCTTCTACAGCATGGTTGCTGGATAACATAAAAGACACATATGCAAATACACTGACTGACTGATAAAAGTTGAGAAACAGAAGCCAAGACTTCTTGGTGGTCCAACTTGATACAGAAAACACTTGGCATGGGCGCCAGATACTGAGTGAAAATTTTGCTTACGTTCTTTCCCACCCCTTTCCAGTATTTACCTTACTCCTACCCAGTCATCCACACTGGGAAGCAGGAGTTATGCAACATGCCACATTCTGTGACATTCCCCAAGTCTGAAAAAGACCCTTGACTGCTCTTAGAAACAAGGCGCCCTTGTCAAGGTAACAGGAAGGAAATGGGTGTAAAGGGGCTGGCAATCTGCAGCTCTCAGCATCTGAACTCAGATCAGCTTTCTGCTCAGAAAAAAATGCCCAAACTAGACAGATTGGTTTTCACCTTCATGTTCTCAAATCAGCATGGAAACATTAAGCCGCTACACCTGGATACACACTACTGATTGGACTGTTGAGTAGCCACGCACATCACAACATTAATTGCCATATGGTCTCAAGTTTGGTGCTTGATTAGGCTGTTTAGTCTCCATGCAACTTATCAGTGATGCAGCACATAGCCTTGATTCAGAACTACAACAATTTAGAATTGGGCCATCTGTCTCTCTCCCCACTGGGGTTTGCATTCCTTGTCCCAACAAAATAATAGAACAGAGAGAAGAGCTGTCAGCCCAAGTATAACCAGGAGGGTTTCTCTCCAGCACATCTGCTCAGACACTGTACTACAGATAATTAAGATTTACTGCAAACCTGCATGTCTGATTTTTAGGATAATGGTGATAATCCCGGATCATTACTGGAAAGAGTTAATCCACATGCAATTGCCATGACTCCCAGGAATTCAGGGTAAATATGTAGTGCTGCACTCCTGTAGGCAGGAGAGGAGGCTGGAGTATCGAAGAGTATTTTTATTACAACATGATTCCAATTCTTAATTTGTATTTTGTCATTTTTAAAGTTATGGACAGGGTATAGATCCAGATGTCAAACCTTAGAACATTTACATAGATTTTAAACTTTTCTGATGTCAAAAAAAAAAAAAGAAAGAAAGGGGAAAAAACAGACAATACTTACACAACCCATATCCCAGTGATGGTCAGGACAGGGAGGCTAACAGGTAGTATCATCCACAGAGACATCTTCCAGCACCTTTCTTCTTTTTCCTCTCCAGCCAGCTGAGCAATGTCTTCTCAAGTAGGATTAACATTTATCTGAGTGTGACTGACATGTGCACCGATTCATTTTCCTGAAGATGGAGGACGGTTGATGGGACAGCGGCAGGACAGATGTCTCTTTTCAGCTAGTGAATGAGAGGATCGATAGGGTTGTTCCGTGAGGTTGATTAGGAGCATTCACCTACTCATCATCATTAAATGATTAAGTAAACTATCAAGAACAAGCTATTAGTGACCACAGCAATTTAATTTACATCGATCAGCAGGGTGCATTACCTTACATAATCCTGCTTTCGTGAAGCTTTAGTTTTCTGCTTTTCTTAAATGTTCAACAACATTTTATAAGTTTGGGGGTGTTCGGGGTGGACACATTAACCGCTTACATTTCAAATGCGACGGTTTTTTGTCCACCTTCCTGTTTCTAGCTAGCAACAACAAGCATCAAAGGTAAATCTGTGACAACTCACCTTCTGCCTCCTTGTAAGCTAGCAAATGCAGATTGTTTTTTTCTTTTTAGGAAAATGAAAACTTTGAGTACGCCGGCGTGTCCTCCACAACTCTGGCACCCCCAACCCCCCCAAAAACTATCACGACTTAGCTTTAATTTTACTTGGGTATGTAGATTTTTCCAGAGCAGATGGGACCTCGGTTAGCCGTGTTCGCGTTGAAATGAGTGGGGGGAAGGCTGGCTTCACAGCAGCCAGTCCTTCTGTATCTCAGCCGCCACGAGTATCCAGCTGTTTGACTCCGCCCACATTTGGTTACGCACGTGTGGGCGGGATAGCGCGGAGGAAGCTCAAGAAGACAAGTTTGTCCTACCGTATTTGGACAAAGTTTTAAATTATAAAATAGCAATTACATCCACACAATGTTGTAATTTGAATATTACTGTTTTAAATCAGTTCCTTTCACCGTGAGACCCTGAGAGTAGGCCTACTACACTTGGAACCTGTACGTTTCCTTCGCTGTTAACGGTAGGAAGAGGGTACGGCCAGAATAGAGGGCTCTGAGTACAACCTGGAAGCTTTCGCATTTTCTTCTTTTTTGTGTGCATGTGTGTGTTTTTCTCCCGTGCTTTCTTATCTCATTGTAAAGACACGCGTCTTCGTCTTTACGTCAGCACCGTGTAACTCTCTGTTTATATACAACATGTGTGAATGAGCGTGAGACACCGAGCCCCTTAAACAAAACTTGTTTCTGCTGCCCTCTGCAGCTTTAACGAATTAATATTTTCATTTGTCAGCTATACATAATCTGCGCTGGGTCCTTCTGTGAAAAAATCAATTACGAATCAGCATATTTAATAAACTATGCAAAACTTTTCCCCCCATTCTTTTCTCATCAGTTCCTATAACTTCATTAGTACAAAAGACAGACGCGTGGAATTTATCAGGGCCAAAAAACATATCAAAGCGCCGTTAAAAACAGCAGACAAATCCTTTTTACACCGTCTCCACGTATCTTTCCATCTAAAACAGCAATCATGTAATATATTCATATAATGTGATATCATAGTTTAGATTGCAAAAAAACTGCACCATTATAATGTCTATGACAAAGAGTAAGAGAACCAGTGCCCTAAATGTTTTATCTGTTTTCTTATAATTCACTGGAGCTTTCCAGACTTATATGACCACGTGGAATAGATGGCTGGTCAAACTTTATCACAGCCAGTGGTTCAATCAGAGGTGTACAACACATGAGCAACATGTGAGAGCATGGATAGGACCACCAGGAATGTAACATTTACTCATATACTTTACTTAGGTTTAATGTATTTGTAATATTTATTTTTGTCTGTATATATTTTTTAGTATTCTCATACTATGTTACTTTTTTATTCAACTATATTTTGAATGCGCTATAGTATTTATTTGACAGCTTTAGCTACTTATTATTGTAGATCAAGCCACAGAACACTATCGATGAAATATGTTCAAAAACATATAGACATAAAAATGTCTGAATATGTTTACTTAAGGTACTTTAATTATATTTTGATTGTTCAACCTTTTCACTGTTAAGTTATTTAAGGTAGGATTATATGTTTTAAGTGAGTTAAAAATCAAAATACTTTCTTCCATTTTGCCAATGTCCAATAGATGACTATATTTAAATTCTTGGGCAGTTCCTAATAATTTCACAAAAAATGTGTAATAGGCCTCAATTTTCATAAACCTGAAATTATGTTTTTGACATCACTTTTCTATTTCTGATTGATTTGTTTTTTTATTAATTGTTTTGGTTTTCCTGCTATATTCTTGATTCCCCTTTGGGCTCCATGTAAAAAATCCTGGAAACGGCTTCAACTGGGGATGAACAACTCAGAACAACGCCTGGTACCTTCAACGAGCAATGAAATCTGATTGGCACATTAATGCATATTGCTGTCAAATGAGTTTCTTTTGATTTTGCTACCTCCAGTGATGCTTTCTCAGTAATAAGAAAATAATGTCGCCCCACAGTCCATTTACTACACCTTTCAGCACATTGTTTTTTTCTCATCCCTTTGATGGCTTCAAGGTGCAAATGTGAGCATATTCAATATCTAGCTCACGTTACAGAAGAGGACCAACCATAAATGGAGTAATTTTTTTTTGCAGGTAATTTCAAAGTTCAACAAACATCATCACACACACAAGTCAAGCAGTGCATCACAAAATGTATCTAATAGCTAATGTACAGTTGCTTTATTTCCCAGGGCGAGAAAAAACATCGGTGTGCAACACAGAGGTAGTGAAAAATGTAAGAAAGAGGACAGGAGAGGAAGATGAGAGCGTTTTTTCAAAACTAGGTAAGTAATGCTTATTTATAAAGCACCTTTCATGTGCTCAAAAAGCATTTTACACAAATTAGAGTAAAATAAATGACAAAATGAAATGCTGTAAAAAATAAATCAAAAAAAGTTAAGATACAGAATAAATTGAAAATAAGAAAAATTTTCCAGTTTTATAAACTGGAAATTTAAATCTTGCATTAATGTCCAAATTTATTTTTAATCAGAGTTCTTCAGTCAGATGTTGGATCAGTACATGATGTGTTAAGTTACATCAAGTAAAACAGAAAACACAGTAGCAACACGGATCAGCTGATCACAGCCTGTACATTAAGAAAAAATCTACTGCAGCTCACAAAAGAAATTCATATGTGACTTGTTTTTAAGTAATTCACATCCCCACATTGCACTGCAACACCTGATTTAACTACAAAACTCCACTTAGCCCCTGGTTTTAGCATATAGAAGGTCACATGTTTACCTACATTTTTATACCAAGCATACCATGAAGGACTTAATTTATACTAAAGTTATTATACATTTAAAAAAAATCAACTGGGTAGAAACTTTATTCCATTTTGGCTGCTTTGAAATGTCTTTGTTATCAGCTGATTAGATGACCCATCAATTCCTGGTTATTGCTGATGAAATTCAAAAGTGTTTAATAAGTGGCCAGTATTAGTTAAAATAGTCAGTATCAGTCAATATGACATGGTATTATGATATTACATTTTTTTAGTCACTTACTTGAACAAGAAAAGAAACTGTTGAATCTAAGTTGTTGAAGGAATAACGTATTAATAGACTGATTAACATCAGCCCTTACAGCAACGTCATTCCCAGTAATGTGAGTCACTTTCTATTTATTGTGTTTTTAATAAGATTACAGAAAATGACAAATTAATCAGTAGCAATATTTTAAAAAAATGTATTTTACAGACATGTGCAACATGTCAGTGATGTAAATATATAATACATTAACATAATAAAGAGAAAGAAAGAAAACGTGAGAAAGCATCCTGATCAATGATTTAATGTTTTTCTACTTACTAATGGCACCCGTTATATCTTAATTTCCCTTAAAAGAGCAACCTGTAACCAAAACACTCATAAAAAGACTTATCAGGAAAAAGTTAAATAAAAGAAGATAAAACCAGCAAAAATGACTCAAACGCCACGTGCTAGATGTCACAGATTTAAGGAGAATGTAAGTCTGAAGAATATCTTACAGTCTTATACTCGTACCAAAGCCCCACACACTGAATGCAGGGTAGAGTGGCTCTTTAAATGTGGTCTGGATCTTGTGCAAAAGACGCATGCCATCAGAGACACTGTAAAATGCCAGTGTTCCTGCTGCATGGTCCAGGTACACGCCAATACGAGAAGACACCGGAGCTGTGATGTCTGTGCTTTTGTTGTTGTGCACAAAAGAGAATTTGGAGTCAGAGCAGTACAGACTCCAGGACTTGTCATTCCAGCCAAAGCTGCATTCATTGGCATTCCCTTTACGACGGATTCCTCTGTAGGTAACAGCCACATCTATCTCTGTTCCCTTCCAGTCCACCTCCCAGTAGCAACGAGTCCCAATCACACTATCCCTGCACAACACCTGGAAGAGAAAGGATGAAATGAAAGCTTAAAAGGCATGATTTCACAAACTATAGAAATTACTTTTTTCCCCTAATAATTTGATCAACTCTCTCTTTCATCCTGTTTAATGTGAAACCTCACCTGCTGCCAGTGGTCAAATCGGTCAGGGTGGTCAGGGTAGTTCTTGGGTTCATTCTTCATCGTGGCAGCTCTGTTACCCTCAGACAAGTGAAGGTTGGGGTGAACAGTGTTGACATCCAGAATCAGCTGACCAGCATCTGAACACAGCAGAAAAACAAGTCCAAAACTCTATTCTGCAAAGAAAAAATACTTGATGAACTGGAACACTCTTCTCTTCTCTGAGCCTGGATAACATCTATGCTAGCTATCTGACAAAGAGGGCCAGCAGTATATTCAAAGTCCTACCACACCCTTGACACTCCCTGTGAATAGTTCAGGACAATACATCATCACAGTAACTGACTGAGGAACAGCTTTTTTCCCTGGACTCCATCTTACTCCTCCTTGCCACGTCAAAGCACAGTTTCAAAGACCTATGAGCGGTGACACACACACACATAGCACTATTCACACCAGTTCATCAGGTATGTAACATATGTTGATATACTGTCCTTTGTCCCTGTTTTTTGTTATATATCAATGAGAGATATGTGCCTGAGTATGGTAACAATTGTGATTATACCTTTAAAAAAGGTTTCTAGCTCCCATGAATCAGCTCATTCAAAGGTTTTTATAGGTGCCATCAAAGCAGGAACACCTGTATTTACTTAAGTAACTTTGCTTCCTTATGTTTCACCAAACCAGTTCTGCCACCAGCATACCTCCCACTGCAAGTTTCGGTCATTTCACACACAGAGCTGCATATCCATGCATGAAACAGTAACTGGAGCTATTTAACATTAGATAAAATACAAAATGTGCTTCCCATGACAGTATGTAAGTAGGATTTTCTGTAAATGCAATGCTGGTGCTGAAGATTTACAGATAGGCTGAAGGAAGGTTACAAAAATGAATCCGGTAACTCACATCTCAAGAAATCTTCTCTTGCTCTTGGTTCTTCTCTTATCTTTGGTTCCTCCCTCAGCACGGATTCTCTTCTTGACTTTCTTTCTTCATTTTCTTCTGTGATGTGGACTTCCTTCACTGTGAAGGCAAATTAAAAATGCACATACACAACAGCAGATTAAGAAACAACAGAAAAAAGCACATATCATCTGCGCTATCTGAGATGAAAAAAGGCAAGTCTGTTCACCTGCTCCTGAGATTTTGCTCATTTCAACTTTGCTGACTTCTTCCACTTGTAATTTCAGTGCAGAGATGGCTCTCTTGGTAGCATCAAAGGAGTAATAGGGTGCGACTCTGATTTTGTTGAGATCTTCATATCCCGAGGGCCCTGACAGGGACTGCCAACTCTGGCGGGAAAAAGAAGAAGAAGAAGAAGAAGAAGACACATGAGACATACTAGACAGTGAATATTTTTACTCTTTTCTCCAAAGACCCCTGACTTTCGCACCATATGTTATCTTGGTTGGGGTCGCCAGCCTCACCTGTAGGAAGTGTATGTGATCATCAGTGTGTGAAAGCAACTCCAGGTCATTGTGCTTCTTCTTCAGCAGAGTAATCTCCTCTTCTAAACGATCCAGCAGTGTTTCGGCCTGGGTCACGGTGGTCCTTTCGTGGGTGCGGATCATTTCCTTGACTTCAATATACTTTCTCTCGATGGAAAGCAGAAGCTCAGTGAATATGCGCTCGTTTTCCTCTAAGACTGTTTGAGCAGAATGCTGGTGAGATACAAAGGAGAGGAAGATTTTTTCACATCATGAGTTAAAAACGGTTACTTTTAAAAAGAATATTTTAATTGTTATAGTTAGATTAGTGTGACTTGCACGAGGCAACTTTCTGACTTACTTTAAGTGATTCGACAGCCTGTCGGAGGTCTTGCCACTTTTTAACCCTCTGATCAATCCTTTGTTGGGATTTGTGCAGCGTAACACTAAGTTGTTTCTATAGCAGCAAAGACAAGAAAGAAGCCATCACTAGTCATTAGTGGATTGTCGATAACTTATTTGCTGTGTTCACAGTGTTGCTTTCGCCACTTACTTGTTTCTCAGTCCTCTCAGTGCCAGCCGGGACGATGTCATGGTGTTTGTGTTCATCCATCATGCACAAAACGCACACAGATGTCTCATCAGTGCGACAGAAAGCCTCCAGCAGCTTGTCATGCTGTGCGCAGAGCTTCTCTCTCATCTGACCCATAGCTTTGACCAGCTTGTGCTTCATCAGGGTAGGGTAGTTGTAGTGAGACTGGACGTGAGTCTCACAGTAGGATGCCAGGCACACCAAGCAGGACTTCTCAGCTTTCTGCTTCTTTGTTGTGCAGAAGTCGCACAGGACGTCCCCGCTCCTGGCCAGGGTCCTGGCTTGGCTGCGACTGTTGGGTCGACGAGATTTATCCAAGCTGGTGTATCTGTCCAAATCCAGGCTCCCGCTGTGTGACATTTTCTTACCAGGAGATAAAAAATATATTTAGAAAAGAAAACAATCCACAGGTGATTAAAGTTCAGCGGCTGTGTGAAGTTTTTAGGAAATCTGATGAGATGAGCAGCTAAAGAAAAGACTTGACTGAAAGTAAGCAGTGCAAGGAATCTACAAGGAGCTCCTGAAGTTGATCGCTACACTGAAACTGCGTGACAAAAGCTGTGAGTAACAGAATGTCTGCTATGTAATACGCTCTCTTTGTAAAACCAGTATTCCTAGTTGGACTTTAAATAATCAAAGAATGGGTGGTGCCTGAAATAAAGACAAGTGAGACAGAGAAAAGGAAATAAAAAAAGGACTACTTACTGATGAACTTAATAACTAAATATAAAAGTGTCAGAATTACTAGCTAGACTGTTGAAGAATTCATTTGTTATGGTTGTGTTTTATAGACCTCTATATGTAACCATACTTAATGCCACTCTCACTAACAGAACATTCATCAACAATGTGAAGGGGAAAACAGCATCATCTTGTGGGATTCCTTCTTTACTACACCAAATCTACATGTGTGCATTGTGAAAATATAATAGAAGCATCTAGACTGCTGTGCCAGTAGTTGATAATTCCCCCCAAAGCCGATGGATTTCCATTAAAAAAAAAAAAGACTAGTGTCATACAAAAAAACAAAAAGCCATTTTGATTTTTTTTAACCCTTTGTCATCTTTCTGCATTTTTTGAGTGACAGGTATACAGTGTAGTCTCACATCTCCTACAGTTTGCAAGAAGGTGTTCGCTTTGATATTTTCCCTACAGAATTTTGCGCTAATATTCAGGCTAAATTTGCCTAACAACTCCCCCACCCATCATCTTTTCACTGTGACAAACTAATTCAGTATGTTTTAAGCAAATATTTGTAAATGTAGAAGTCAGCAAATTGAACATTCAAATAAGAATTATAATCGTTTAGGAATATGTTGGCAATAACAGTTGTAATCAGTGACAGAATACATACAATCATTTCTATGTAAAAGTCCAAAGGGGGTCATTGGTGACTATTATATACAGATGACTTAAAGAACCTTGCTGACCTGATGATGATGTTTATATTATATTAACCTTTTAAACTTCTCCATTTCATTTTTGTTTGTTTGATTGATTTTATCTTTGATTTTCTAATTAATTATTATTTTCAGACATTTTTATGGGGAAAAGGATTTTGTTCTGACTCATCTCTGTAGATTCGTTTTTTTTCTTTGTCACTTTATGCATCAAATATCTGCCTGAAGTCTTGCTACTTTGTGTCTGTTGCAATGATTGGCTGCAAAAAATTACAATGAAATGTTAATAAAACCCATAAGAAAGTAATAATAATTTACTCATTTAGTTATTAGTAATTTAGTATACAGCTCTACACATCACCTGTATTGAAAATTAGTGCCACCACAGTTCTTCTCCATTCCTCAGACATCCTCTTACTCTCCAATACTGTGCAAAACAGTCTGTTTACAAAGTCCACCACCCTCTCTCATGTACACCTCTGTACCTCCACAGGTAAGTCATCTGGACCAACTGCCTTTAAACTCTTCTTTCTCTTCATAGCTGCCCACTCTTCCCCCTGTATTATGTCCTGATTATGTTTTTGAGTGAATATGATCACCTACAAAGAAGCTATTACAGCCCTAACTGGTAGACCGAGTATTATGAGCAGATATCGTCCAGACACAGATGTATCTGCATTTTCTTGCTTTCAGTCCAACACCTGCCCTCATTTTGGTCGGCTGACTGGCATAGTAGCATTCAATCAGTGCTATATTATCAGTGTAACAGTAGCCTTTTTCTAAGTAGTTTGCAGTGGTTCTTCTGACCTTGTTAGTTATGTGTCCCTTGCTTGTGCCCTGAGGGAATTTAGGATAATTGAGGATCTACTCTGGGGACCTTTACTGGATACATGCCCTGACCAGTATTTGGTCTCCAACCTGTTGTTCCAGAGATTGTAAAGCTGCCACTACACTATCCACATAATATGGTTACAAAGCAGGGACCAGGAACTGAAGGAACAACTGGAGCAGATGTGGATTTTATGGAAGGAGCTGGAAACTGGAAAAGTGGCTGCAGCAGATTCCGGCATCTGTCCAAAGGAGTGCAGTGCTAGGAACAGCTAATATACTTGGCCAATGGTAAAGGCCCTGAGCTTGAGGACCACACAAATACAGCTTTATATATTCAATTATTTATTTAGGCTTAAAAAAACTTTTTTGAATTTAGATTTATTGCACTTTTTTTTTTTGCCATGTTAGAGTATTTTTTTTCACATCATATTTTATTTTATCAAATCAAATCAAATCAAATCACTTTTTATTGTCACATCACATGTGCAGGCACACTGGCACAGCACATGCGAGTGAAATTCTTGTGTGCGAGCCCCACAAGCAACAGAGATGTGCAAACACAACAACACAAACGAGCAAAATACAAGAATGGCCAACCTGAAACTAATAAATATATGTACAATATATAATAGTGTATGCATTTCTGGATGTGTATACTAAATATTTTCCTACGTGTGTGTGTGTGTGTGTGTGTGTGTGTGTGTGTGTGTGTGTGTGTGTGTGTGTGTGTGTGTATACACATTTTTACAAATTAAATAGTAAAAAAATAAAATAATAATAATAATAAAATATATAAAATATACAGAGTTGAATATGTGCAAAACAAGTGGCATTTATATACAGTGTGGAGTGCATAATGTTGAAGTTCCAGTAGTGAAGCTGAGGTGTCTATGACGTGTTCAGCAGTCTGATGGCCTGATGGAAAAAGCTGTCTCTCAGTCTGCTGGTACGGGACCGGATGCTGCAGAACCTCCTTCCTGATGGAAGCAGTCTGAACAGTTTATGGCTGGGGTGACTGGAGTCCTTGATGATCCTCCCCGCTTTCCTCAGGCACCGCTTCCTGTAGATGTCTTGGAGGGAGGGAAGCTCACCTCCAATTATCCGTTCAGAGCACCGCACTACTCGCTGGAGAGCTTTGCAGTTGTAGGCGGTGCTGTTGATCTGTATTGTCATAGCTTGCCTTTTTTGGGGGGTGGAAGAAACAGGAACATTAGCAGGTGAACTGATATAAACCTCATATTCAACTTTGTTACAATACAGTAAAATAACGTCAGAGCCACTGTTATGGATAAACACTGCAAACTAAAAACCGTAAAGGAAATCTCCAGGCTTGTGTCTGTGGTGCATTGTCGACTCCCAGCCTGTAGGGGGTGATGGTGGTTTCCGTGCTGCGTTGAAAGGACAATGGTTGCTTTCGCTAAAGTGCGTCGGTTGTCCAACGTTGGCGCCAGATGAGCTGTGGCGCCAGCTACACACACAGGCATAGAGAAAGAGAGAGAGAGGGTGCTAGAGAGGGAGGAAGATACTGAGCAGTCTACCCAGGCTTACTACATACAGTTTGCAACGCTTCTCTCTTTTTAAAATTCTCTTTTCAGCAGTCACAAAGTAAGCGGACAGAAAGGTGGGTGCGGGCCTGCAAGAATTTACACGTTTAAACAGCCGTGATCCTTTATTCCTAATGATGTGTTATATCGTTTAAATTCAGCATACTCTGGCATCAATAGCAGCAACCGCAGAGAGGCATAGAGGGTCGTTTGTGTTCAGCTTAATATATCGTAGTTTTTATCGTTATTTTAGTCAGCGGTGTGTCTTGTGCGCCTCGGGTTCTGAACTTTGAGATGGAAAAATACAGGCCCGGGCTGGCACTGCTTGTGACATTATGTGCTGCTAGAACAGCAGGCAAGCACAGCAACACACTGGTATAAAAGACTATTTCAGGTTCGATTCCTATCCAGGCTATTTTTTGATTGCTGTTTGCGATTGCTGCAGACTCAACTCGTCTGTATTTCTTTCTATTTGCTTGCAGTTTGTCTTTGCATGCGAAACCACACTTAAACATGGTCGGATGGGCGGTTTAGTAAAGCTTCCGCTCCAGTGTTTTACTATCTACAGGCTATATAACTAAACTGGAGTGTAGGCTCTAACTGTGTTAGCAGACTGGATTAGCTGGGGGTTAGCTTGGCATCGTGGCTATCTAGCCAGCACGCTAATAATGTCTCGGCTGGATAGCTGCTAACATCAGCAAGGCCGCCATTGGAGTCGTGCGTGCGGTTTGTCGACTGCTGCCGCAGTGAAGGAGTGCTTCGGGTTTGTAGCCAAGACTCATCGTGTCCTTTCAAGTAGCGGTTAAACGGCTTTTCTTGGTTGTTTTTGTCCGTATAATTCATTTCAAGCTGCATATGGCGGCGGATTTGTGTTTCGAGACGTTCTTGTCTGCGTAAAAGACGTCCTTTCCCGGGCTTTTCGCACACCGTTTCGGGCTTTCATGGTTAGCCATCTTTGTTTCAGCTAGCCCACTCCTGACTGGAAATCACGGTGTGGCGCTTAGCGTGCTAACCAACTCGTCGTCGGCGTTGGTGTTGTGCGATAACGTTACTAGCGCTCAAACTATGATTTATGGTTGTCTCTGTGGTTTCCTGAGCACTCTTGGTTAATCTTTGTGAGCATAGCGCTGTCGAGATCGCTCTAATTTTAATGTTTAGAATGGCGGAAGCTAGTGCAGCTACCATTAGCAAGCGGCAGCCATCTTAGGCGAGTGTGTAATCTTGGCTAGCCTGGAAGTGCTGGTGTGGCACAACAAGATGGCCTGTTAATACTCGCACAAGGAGAATTTCCGCGTCGGTCGTTGTCATAAATTGCACTTGAGCGCAAAATTCAGTGCTGGTTTGGTGTAAGTATTTCGCTGTTTATGGACTTCTCACTACAATTACTCTGGTGAGGTTTTCCTTGAAGCTAGTTAGCTGGCTAAATCGTGAACACATTAGCAGCTAACACAATGCTGTTTTATCGTTAACCAGTCTCCCATCGACCGTAGCCAGCTAACTAGCGGCTATATTGGCTATTTGTAGCTTATTTGGAAGGCTAGCAACCAGCAGTTAAATGTTTAATAACAAAACCCTGCTGTTTAGATGTCCCGTTCTTATTTCGAGATGTATTCAGTTATGACTCACAATGAACTGCGCAGATAAGCGACAAGTGTAGGCCAGCCAAGTTTTTTGCTTGCGGATTAAGATAGAATTGCGAGTCTGATTATGATGTTCAGTTGGGTTTTAACATTTGTTAGCTGAGGAAGTCTACGCTAACTTGGCTAGCAAATTGTCGGTAAACCTTTCTTAGTAGTATTTGAAATTATCAGGTTATGTGAGATGAGGAGTGCAGGCATGAAAACATTATAATACTCCTGCCCCACCACTTTATTCATGCACAGTTTCTGAGCATAATGCTAAAGATTGAGCCGTTTTAAAACCCATTACCTTAGGCCAGTGGTTGTATAGTACAATATACAAATACACTTAAATCCAATTGTGGCCCCTCTTGTCTTGCCGATCATCTGTTAAACAAACGAGTCACCATCGTTTGTTTGTGCTGCTTTTTGTGTTTGTGGAGGTCATGACTGTATATCCTGGACATACAGTGATCTTTACCTGGAGACTAGGTGGCAAAATTATGTTCACCAAGATTTGCTTTTGCTTACCTTGTCTAACTAGATTAAACCTGACTGTTGGTGTGAAAACTGTCTTATTTAACTTATAATTTGGAGAGGCTGTGTATGTTTGATTCAGTATTAAATCTTTTTTTTTTTTTTTTTGGTATGGCTTTAAATCCTCCCAATGATGGATCCATCAATTTTCTTCCACTTATCCAATGTAAACTGTGCAACTGTAACAGAAAACACGTTTTTGTAAAAGGGACAGAACTGAGCAGTGGTCATACTTTCACACTTCCCATGTGATTGCCATGTGCTTGTAATAAATGGATGAACTATTCACTTTACTCTTGTTTTATTTGTTAAATAATAGATCTGATGTCTGCTCATAGTGTACACGTCTTGCTCAACAATTAATACTTAGAGTATACTTATTAGTGAGTGCTGATATTCTGTTTATTCAATTATCCTGTTTTTTCAGAAATGACTCGACTATGTTGGCTGAAACTGGGCTGGTGCTGTGTGATTAACTGAATTTTAGTGTCAGTTACTGTTTTGGATTTCAGTTATTATGAAAACGAGGTAATCGAGGTCAAACTTCATGTTTTGATTAATAATATTGCTCTAATTTTGTCTTTCAGTCCAACTTTTGGTGCTCCCTGAAAGCCCAAAAGTTTCCAGAAAACCCACCATTTTAAGGACTCCGTTTTCAAGTTCAGCAAATCTACAATTTTACCAAAGTTAGTAAACTTTGCCATGATCTGTCACCCAGACTTAGACTCCTACTTAAAATTTCATTACATTTATAAGTGACAGTCAAGCAAAAGTTTTTCTTTACCAAATGCCTTTGGCTGTGAACAGTTATCTAAAATAAATTGTTTATTTTCTACTCTCACAGGTCTGCTTGACAACAAGAGCAACAGCGCGGCACAACACAAGACAAAGGTCTATCCCCCCGATTCTTTAGTAGGTCATCATCCGGCAAGAAAACGGAGGTCGTGGGGTTGGAGTGTGTTCTCATGGCCGAGTCAGAGACTGAATGTGACACACCCGGCCTTGACACACTTGGGTCGGAGTGTGTCATAGCCCACAGCCATGTCGACCTTCACTATGGAGCAGAAACTGAGATTATGACAGAAGAAAAGCGTGGATTAGAGCTGGAAATCCACGGTTCAGACTTAAAGATCCAGGGACTGGGGACAGAGCTCGGAGCTGTAGCGTGTGTGGATGCAATTGTAGCCGAGACAGACCATGATTACATTAAAGTGGAACATGGTGACATGCACTGTTTCACTGGAGCTGAAATCAAGACGACGGGAAACGAGGCTCTGCTGGGAGAGGTGCTGCTTAAGACGGAAAGTGAACATGTGGTAAAAGTGGAGTCTGACCATGGCGGGGAGCTGACAGTTGAGTCTGAAAACGGTGTAATCATACATGAAGCCCATGGCCTGCAGTGCAACGAGTGCGGGGAAATTTTTGGCAGCATAGCTGATCTTCACCAGCACTTTGAGATCCACAAGGACCTCAACCCTTACATCTGTGTCCACTGTGGTGAGAGCTTTGCTGTAGAGGCCAGTCTCAAGCAGCATATGAAAATTCACATGAAAGAGAAGCCCTATGTCTCTCCAGGAGTTGAGATGATGGGCAAAGATGTTATTGATGCCTTCAGCCTTAAGTCTCATCAGATGATTCATTTGCCAGACAAGCCCCACAGATGCTCAGAGTGTGGTAAGAGCTTTGCAGCTGCAATCACCCTAAGGGAACACATGAAGATGCATTCAGAGGACAAACCCTACAAGTGCACTCAGTGTCGGAAGAGCTTTGTCCGCAGAAGGCATCTGAAAAAACACCAGGAGGTGCACGCACGTGAGAAGCCATATACCTGTGGGCAGTGTGGCAAAGGCTTTGCTACATCTTCAAACCTGAAGCAGCACCAGAAGACCCATGCTGCGGTCGTTCTTGGAGACAAACCCCACCGATGCGCACAGTGCGGGAAGTGTTTTGCTGCAGCCGCCACTCTGAGAGAGCACCAGAGGATCCACTCGGGCGAGAAACCGTACAAATGCAACATGTGCAGGAAGAGTTTTGTCCGCAAACGTCATCTGAAGAAGCACCAGCAAGTCCATGCCGGAGGCAAGCCCTACACCTGCAGACACTGCAACAAGGGCTTTAATCACTCCTCTTCACTCTCCCGCCATCACAAGACACACCTGCAGAATCCAGTGTTTTCTCCACCTCAGCCTGGGAAACCCATGACCTACGGCACTCCCCCAAAGCAGAGAGTGCACCAGCAGGGAGAGAAGCCCTACATGTGTCACCACTGTGATAAGGGCTTCAATCATTCCTCTTCCTTGTCGCGGCACCAAAGAGTCCACTCTGAGGGAAAGAGCTACACCTGTGCTCACTGTGGCAAAAGATTCAATCACTCTTCCTCGCTTGCAAGGCATCAGAGAGTTCACTTGGAGAACAAGCAACAACAGCAGCAGCCGCAACCACCGCAGGCACAACAGCAGCAGTACACCACCATCCCCACAGGGAAGGGATTCCCCAACAATACCTTCCCAAAGCAGCGCATCCTGACGGTTGAAAAGCCATACAGATGCTCCCAATGTGGAAAAGGCTTTAACCATTCTTCTTCCCTCTCCAGACATCATAGGATCCACGTAGACCAGTGAGCACCCTTTTCCCACCCTCACATGTGGTCCCATGCAACGCGGCTCCCCCCGCTCCCAAGAAACCCTCCCTTATCCTATCCTCATTTATGTTCTACCAATGTTCTCTTCATTGATATTACCACATGACAGGAAATGCCAGACCCAGCTTCTATAGACAGGAGAGGTCAGGTAAGCACATGACGCTGAAGTGGAGCAGCTGAGAATGGATGGACAGTAACACACAAGTCTTCAAAAGGACGCGGCTTGGCCTGAAAGACTGCAACCTATAATTCAGAGCTGAACCCGGGGCTTTGTGCTCAGTTTAAAGAGGGTATAATAATAGATTCTTGAAGAAGTCTCTATTCTTGTTTGTGATTATGCTTCACATGCTCCAGGACCTCTTTTCGAACACTTTTAAAGAAAACAAAATGTGATTTGAAGATCTACATGATAAATTTGTTACCTGGGGGAGCGTTGGGGGGGAAATGTGTTTCGCCCACTGGATGGTTTTTCAGTCATGCACCTTCAGGTGGGCAAATAAGCTTTTCAGCTGCAACTTTATCCAAGGTTACCGACACAATTGGTGAACGAGAACTGTTTCGATTTAAATAGCTCTTTCGTTTTCTCTCACACAACCCATGTGAAGCAAATATCAGAAATCCAATGTAAATAATATTGATTTTCTTTTATATATATGTATAGGTGACTAGTGTGATGTTTCAAAAGATTACATTTTTGATAGTAAGCTCCACTTTGTCTCCATTTTTTTTTTTTTTTTTTTTTTAAAGTGCTGGAGATCAAATTGTTGCAGGTGTTCAGTTGCAGCTTGTTCTTGACATTGGGCTCCACCAGACTTGAGCCATCCTGTATATTTATAAGGTTGTTATTTTGTATGTCTATGATGAGTTGGCGTTGCTGCATAGACTGTACAGAGAGCAATACTGGCTGGCTGACACACTGTCTATTATGACCTGCGGTTTAGCCATAAAGAAATGCATAATAGAAAATAAAAACCTAATGGGTAGCATATTCCAACATGAGCCGTGTCCTAATTATTTACCGTGCGGTTTCCTCTGTACCCAAGCACCAAATGTACATTAAATGCAACATCACACTTTAATCCTTTGGAGACTAATTCAATTACCTGTGTATAGCATATAGGTAACTCTTACTCATGTTGATCTGCGAACTATCACAATTTGATCTAAATGGAGAGAGAAAAAAGATTGTGTATACTAAAAGACTACATGAGAAAATCTCACTTTTACAAGATTTTCCAATGTCCAACGGATAGCGTTCTATTTACTGTTCTGTGTAAAATATCTTTTACAAACTGATGTATTTTTTTAGATACGGCTTGGGCTATATGAAAGGGAATGAGAGAGATACAGTTTTTATCAGAGTGAACATTTTGGTGAGCAATATTCTTTTTATTTCAATAACAGTTGTGCTTCACTGTAGCATAGGTTTCTTCCTTGTGTTAGATAGGTGCCTTATTGCATGCTATGTAGAAATGTATGCCGAGCTGTTGAGAAAAAAAAGTTAGGGGTTCCAGGAGTCTTTTGTTCTTATTCATACTAACTTTACCCTACATTTTAATTTGATGTCACTGATACCTATTTTTTTGCTTTTTTTGCTTTTGTGTATATTACCATGTGTTTACACTGTTACTACCATATTGTCTATTTTTTTTGCCCCTTCATTTTTGTCAATGGCCTCACTGTAGAGAGAAAACATGTAAAAGATCCATATAGACTTCTCTTAAGGGCAAATCCTGTAACACCTCTTCCCAGTTTCTGAGTGGCACATATATGGATAAATAAAGGTTGTTGACTACCTTGTGGTGTTCAGTCAATGGAGTACAGAGATTTATGACAAAGTCCATTATTTTCTAGATGGATGCCGTATTGCTGACACACAACTGGTGGGTTATGTGGGTTAATGTGTTGGCATGTTTACCTCAAGACAAGGTTGCGGTTGCATTTCCACAGTGTCTCCACATGGTGTCACTCTTTCTCCTTGAAACATCTTCAAGAACAGGGAGATTCCGGCTGTGAAGCAGGTCCTGGTCTTCAGTTTAACATCTGTTTAAATAGTAGTTTTATCCTTCCTGCAGCTGAACATTTTTAACTGAAACCTCACCTAAACTTGTTTGGCCTTCAAGGCTAGGAACAGCCCTTTTGAAGCTATACAAAGAAAGCTTTTGGGAATTTCCTGTGACCTCTGTAAAAACATCCACGTAATGTCTCCCATGCTCACCACTACACTGGTTTATATTCATTCTCAACTGCAGGGTGACCTAAGTCTGCTGAGGCAGACGTTCAAGGCTGAGGACTCATTGTCACGTAACCCTCAGAAATACTGAGGTTATGCAGACACATGGATATTTGCACTGGGGTGGCTGTGGTTCAAGAGCAAGAGTAGGTTATCCGCTGTTATGAAGATTGGTGGTTTGATCATCGGCTCCTCCAACCTGCAGGTTGAACCATCCTTAGACAAGATAGTGAACCCCCGAAATTTACTTGCTTCTTAAAACCCAACAACATATTTTTTAATTCATTTATTCACAAAAATAAAATACATTAGAATCTGTCTGTTTTAAGAAATATCTACCAGTTTAATAAAAGCAGAGCTGTTCAGTGCCGTTGCCTGACAGCAAGAAGATCCCAGGGTTTGAATCCCAGGGTATTTCTGTATGAAGTTTACATGCATGCCGTCGGTCTCTCCAGCTTCCTCCCACATTTGAGGGACAAGCATGTTAGGCTAATTAGTTGTTAATTGGCCGTATGTGTGAACGTGTGTGTGAATGCTTGTCTCTCCTTTTGTGTTAGTCCTGCCACAGACTGGCAACCAGCCCAGTTTCACCCAACTCCAGCTGCCCCACGATCCTGAGTTGGAAAGGCAGAAGAAACGAATGGATGAACTGGGGCCAGTTACACTGATAGCATAGCGTAAAATAATTCTTGCAGGCACTCATATTGTGTTGGTAAAATGTTTCATATGGAGACGTCCATTTCAAGACAATGTGGGTTTATATATACAGTTTTATTTGTAGTAATTTCTACATGATGAGAAAGAAAAAGGGCAACACTAGAGCTGTAGAGAAGGAAAACTGTACATTTAAATGACACAGTGCTGCTAATACACCATGCACCATGGCATATCACAAAGTTATTTACAAAAACACAAAATATATACTGTACACCTGTACACATGCCTCTTTAGCAATGGCTATCATTATGTGAAGATATGCATAAAACTGTGATATCGGATATATTACTAACAGTCGTATATAACTACGAGGTTTGAGGCCTCTTCCAGATGAGGCCTGTGAAGGTCCAACGTGAAGTTCAAGCCTGCTACACGTTCATGACAGGAGTCAGCTGCAGCAGTGAGCTCTGTGCTCGAATGGCACTGCTCTTCGAATGCAGTTTCTCCAGGTTCTGCAAAAAGCCTCTTCTCTTGAGGCCTTCAAGAATGACAGTGTTGCTAGACGCCAAGCTGACCCGGGTCCTGTGGAGGAAAAATACACCACTTCAGTAACGTATGTGACGTGGTCGTGCACTCCCTGCCTCTACCTACACACCAGGGTGCACGGCGAGTTCAATGGCAAAAAAAAAGAAAAAAAGAACTCCTTTCTTCCTCTTTGATTATAACATGAGTGTTTAAGTACCGCACAGCTATTATACATAATTATCATAAATGACTCCCTTCTGTTCAAATACTGGATGCTATAAGTGGCCACAAGGTGTTTGTTCAGCTTTATTGCAATTTACTTTATAAGAAAAAACATCAACTTGAGAGCATGGCCAACCGCAGACACATAACCCAGAGGTTAACTAACCTCAGTATGGTGTTTATTCTGCCCAAAACCCCTCCAGAAATATGTGGAGGATGCAGTCTGATGTGGGCTCACAATAGGAAAGACATGAGTCAGAGGTGTGAAAAGTAGTCAAAACTCTGACCACAAGAGATCGTGCATCTGGGTTGGGATCAGTGGATTTGTTAAGATTCAGTATCACCTCATTATCTTATTTATAAAAAACGATTTAAAGAGAGAGACTCACCTTGGAGAATCTATACCGCTGTCTCCTGTGATGCTCTGATTCTCTCCCGTTTCCACAGCTTCCCTAACGTCTGGCCCTCTAGCTCCATCGGGCATGCTCAGAGCAGCCCTGTGGGCCTGAGGTACATGCTTCTCTTCCTCCTCCTTCTTCTCCACCTCAGCTGCCCAGTGAGCAGACTCACCGTCACCTTCATCAGCCGACTTCCTCACAGTCTCTGTGTCCGATTCGATCTCGCTAGTCTGGCAGTAGTCAAAGATGCTACTGTCTCCAACTTCACATGCTTCTGAACAGTCCAAATCAAGGTCATCTTTGTGCTGTCTTTCTCCCTGGATCGCTGCATCCCATTTTGGGCTGGATTTGCTTTCGGTTCTTGGTGATCTGATCTTCTGGTGTTGACGATGGAGTCTCCAGCTGGTGTCTTCAGGTCTGGACGGGCTGAGGGTATCTTCCCTCTGGACTGCCAGAGAAATTTGATCTGCTGACCCCTGCATTAAGGTGATTTCTGGCTGGTGAAAGTTGGATTTAAAATGGCGACTGTGTGGTCCCTGATACTTCAGATTAGAGTCGCGGTTTTGGTAAACCAGCTGGTGACCCTGATAGTCCACACCACCTGCTGTGTACTTACTTGCATCCTCTGTAACCTCATCGTCATTCAGGCACAATGAGCTGCAGGCATCATCATCCTCCTGATCGGCTGCTCTCTGATAGAGTCTGCAGTCGTCCTCTGTAAAGCCATCAGTGTCTGTTACCAAGGCAGTGCTGTTAGATGTCAGTTCCAGCCTTTCTCCCAGGCTCATGGCTCTTTGCTCTCTGTTATTGACAGTGACAGGTCTGATCTCTTGCAGGTTCTGGGTCTCTGTAGTTTCAGAGAGCTCATTAGGCCTCTGTGTGCTGTCTTTTTGTGGGTTGGAGAGTCTGAGGGAATGTTTCCGCTGTAAAGAGGGCTTGGGCCATGGCAGATTTGGATCATATGCATTGTTTATTATGGCAAGCTCATAGGGATGGGTGGAGAGAGAGGCATTAGCACTGGAATACTGCTGGATGTTAGGAACACTTCCAACTATATTTTGGCTGCGATCTGGCATACTGTCATATTCTGGGGCATCCTGAAAATGTTTGCTCTCTCTGTCCTCTCTCTGTCTGACCTTGTCATCTATGCGAAGCGTACTGCTCTGTGGGTAGACTGAGCTGTAGTTTAGTGGCAGCTCTCTGCTGGGCTTCGTGTCCGACTGGAAAAGAAGATCAGCACTAAAGTCCCTCTCAGGGTTGCAGTTGTATTGTTCTTCAGATGTAGTGAATTTCCCTTCATTCTCTCCATCTGCTGCCATCAGTCTGGCTCGGTGTGGGTCCCAAGATTTGGAGCGATGACTCGTTCGGTCCTTCCTCCCTGATCCCGAAGTCTTGTGCTCTTTCACCTCTCGTCTTCTGTGCTCTCTGGCAGCGGGAATTCTGTTCTCGGCTTCTTTCAGCGGATGTGCCTGGAAAGGGTTTTCAATGCGTTTCTTATAAAGAGACTTTCCCTCAGCAGTTCCACATTCTTCCACTTGAACTGGTTCATCAACAGCGATTTCCACTCTGAGCCGCGTAGGGATCAAATCCTCCCCCTCTGGATAATTGTCCGCACATATGGAAGCTTTGTTCTTAACCTTGTCCTTCTCCTTTTCCCTGTGCTTCTCTTTGGACGAGTGGCTCCTCCTCTTGCTGCGAGAGGCTTTCTGAGCAGATCTTTTGCCTGCTCCTGCCTTGGATGAGTGATGATGCCTCAGTTTTGAAGATGCCAATACCTCAGTAGACATTCCCTTGTCAACTCCCTTATCATCTTTATCAACACCCTTGTCCAGCACTTTTTCTATCCCTCTCTCCCTTCTCTCCTCCAGCTTCTTCATGAGGACGGTATGGCGTGTCAGATTGTCCACAGTTAGCTCAGGGTTGATGCGTTTGATGATTGCATGCTCCAGATCACGGGGTAAGTTGTTCAGGTCATCCTCGTCTCTTACAGGCCACTCTTCTGGAGGGAACTGGCCTGAAAAAGATGCATACTCCTTCTTCGGTTTCTCCTTTTTTCCTCCATTCCTCCGGAACAAACTGAGCCCAAACCTCCTCCCTGGTTTATCTTTTTCTTTGCGGCTGGTGGCGTTAGTAGTGGCTGTAGTCTTGCTGATCTCACTTGCCTGACAATCTGCTGCAGTGGAGGTGGACTGATGTTGCACGGTGGGTTTGTGATCTAAAGGTCGCGGCCACTTTAAGCTTTTCCCCGTGCATTCGCTTATGGACACGGACACGGAATGCTGATCTGGGACGGTGGAGGGAGGGACAGTTGCTGGAGCAGTCGTGGCATTAGTGGAGATTTGGAGGGAGCTAAAACAGCTGCAGGACTTGCAGTGGGCGACTGGGGGCGTTTGTGTGCTCTCGACGCAGATGTCGTTACTTAGCAGGTAAGTAACAGGAGGAGGTAAAGGAGCGTCATCTGCCGAAGAAGAAGTCCACCAGTTCTTCTCTCTGACCATGTTGTTGGTGATGAAATAAGTCTGTGGAGTGACGATGAAGTAGCCCTCGCCTGTGTGGTAAATCTTGCGTTCCTTGATCAGATTGCCTAAAGCGTTATAGAGGATGTCCTGAGTGGGGATGGTTATCCCTGAGACACAAAAAGGGAATGCGATTAAGGCCAAAAGAGATGAAATGCTTATAATTCCAAATCTCTAATGCATAACTGAAAACTATGAAGCTACAGCCAGCAGCCATTTAGCTTAGCCCAGAACAAATGCTGAAAACAGTTCTATGGCTTTCTTTGCTCTGGCCAAAGTACCTTGATGATCAATAGTGCATACCCGCAGATCTGTGCACTAATTGTGCATGTGAACGTTTCACGCATAAATCAGTGGTTTATTATTATTTTTTAATTCACAAATACAAATACATTTAGTAGTGCCACTGACCATGCGTACAAACAAATGAAGGCCTCGCTGTCCAAAAGCAGCATATGTCATAAAATGCTCGATAAAATGAAAAAATTAACTGCTTGTAAAGAAAAGAAAATACTGCTCCCATATTAGTATATGAGATTTATGAAACATGCGCACTGACCTATTTCGTTCTTGAGAAAAACTAAATAAAGTAATGCTGCAGCTGAAGTAACAGAGGTTCTTAATATAATTTCCCCTTAGACACTCACTGTGGCTCAAGGACTGGCACTTATATAGTGCCTTTCTACTCAGCTGGTAAAAAAATTAAGACGATAAGTGTTGACATCTAGCAATGATATAATCCCTTTAATGAAATACAAGATCATTTAATTATGAGATAAGAAAATACTGAAATATGATTAAAAGTTAAACCCTTGATTTTTCCATTTACTTAATAATTTTTTAATTTTTGTTTTCTTGAAATAGTATTTTTTTAAATTCTATTTTTTTATTTAATTGGGATTCTGTGCATTTTGTAACACAGTGTTTTTGGAAAACTGCAACTAATGACCAAAAGGCAACATTATCATTATTATTATTATTGTTGTTATTATTATTGGTAGTAGTAGTATTGCTATTGAGTTTAAAGGTGTGTTTTAACATTTTCTAAGCATTTTCTAAAGTCTTCGTTATTTCTACACACGGTCAGAGGCACTTCTAATTTTTTCATAGAGTACAAACAAACTCCGCTACAAAAATACTGATAAATCGCTCATTTGTGCATGAAATTTTTATACGCACAGATTTGTGTGTGCACTGTTAGACAACGAGGTCCAATGTTCTTGCCTAACTATTCATTTCTCAAGTAAGCTGTGGCAGTATTTCATGGATTACCTGGATGAGCTTTGCTCATGTAGTTGACAAGTGAGTCTTGACTGACGGTGATCTGGGAAGAGTTCATGTCTGAGATGACTGAGCACAACACCTCAGCCAGGGGAATGAACTGGGACTGAGGAACAGGCGACATCTGCACTGGGGACAGGTCACCTGAAAAACACACACACACACCAGCAGATTACTGGGTGGAACAGGTGGGCCTGCTGCAGGAGATATAAACACACCTGGGACAGAGGGTCTCTCTCTGACTTGCGCTGCCAGTGAAAACAACTCAAAGTACTGAAGTTGACATTCCTGTCCCAACCACCTCCTAAATCATGACCAAGGTGGTCTATTTATGTGAGTTATATGAACCATGCCTGACTGCTTTTGGAATTCCATGGGTACTGGGACTGACCACAGAATTCCATTACTCCCACAGAAATGACCACAGCTCTGCCTGCTGGGCAGATCAGATATCCTGCCCCCATACCATAGAGACCTACACATCTAGGAGCTGCCCCTAGACAAACATGTTACTAAACCTGAGAGACACTATGAAAAGGGGTCTTGGAAACATTTGTCTCTGCAAAAATAGTATGAAATTGATTCTTTAAATGTGCACTTCATATCACAATATCCCAGCAATCTGCACAACTTTACAGACCTTCGTTTATCGTGCAAACAAACTGTGGGAGCCTATTAAAAAGCCACAAAGCTTTCAATCATAAAACCTGAAGCTAACCAGGCATTTTAGGAAACTTTAGACCAACATGAACTTTCACACATGGAGAAGCAGGGATTAGAGGGTTGGGATCATATTGAGGGGACTCTTTAACAGCATATTTATAAGAGTGGACTGAATGAAGGGGAAATGAATGGAGACTGGTTACATGAAAGTTTCTCATTTGGTTAATGTATTACTGTGTTCAGAGACAAGAGGCAGTTACTAGTACCAGTGTCATGACACGCAATCTTCTTTTTCCTACAAAGTGAGGTAACATCATAGGGACAGACATTTGCAGCTCGATCTGGGTTCCAGGAAGGAAAGCAGCAAAATTTCTAGAAGATTTCTCCAAAGAGGGTGCAAAGGCCAGCCAAAACCAGAAGACATAGCATAATATCAGCAATGTTTACTTTTAGAGGGTGCTGAGTATTAATTACAGAGTAGAGTTCACATATATTAGGTTAACAGTAGTGGTGGGTGGATTTGATGTGGTAATGAGTACGAGGAGAATGTGGGTTTTGCTGCAGTGGATAACTTATGTCTTGCAAACTAACATAAAAGGGGGGAAAGAAATGATCTACAATGTTGACATGCTAACAACAATGTTATCCCAGCATACAGCTTACAACCAGCCAGCTGACCAAGGGTCTCAAACCCACTGCTGATGAATGATTAGACTTACAAAGTCATGGACAGAACCTTACCCATCGGAGTGGAAAACTGGTTTTAGTTAATCATCTACACCACACCAGAGAAAGGAGTGCAAAAGATGATAAACAGGAAAAAAGAAAATGCAATCCATCAAAAATGCTACTTGAGTCCTAACATGAAAACTTGAGTGTAAAGTTAACACACACAAACACACACACACAACTAATTAAATTCAGCTACGTGACCACTTGGAACTTTTGGAGACTGCTTGTGTTGACAACAGTGTTTTGTGTATAAATGTCACACTTGTATGACTGTGAGTGATTTCCTCATCAGCCCTGGGGCATTCATTCAATAGCACTGCCAAGCTCACCACGTGATGTAAGCTAAACATTTACAACCCTCACACTTGAACCACTTTTGTCTGAGGCAGGGAAAATATACAGCTAATCAAATATCTGCTATAGTAAAGAATGAGTACACGCATACGTATCACACACATGATGACAGATGCAGGCAAGTTTACAAAAAAAACTATTCTTTCAAGAGCAACGTGTCATTAGTCAAAATCACTTATTTTTCATCATCTCAGCGCTTGCATTACGACCACAGAATGTTTTGACAGATTTTATATGGGAAAAAATGACTTAATCAGTGTGTACAATCTACCACACGACCATAAATGTAATCCAGTGTTAAAATATGTGATATGAAATTACATATTGGTACAATTAAAACATTCTGGCTTCTTTGCATATATAAACATGAAAACTAAGGTTAAGATCGGGTTAAGACTTAAACTTTTTACAAAAAGGGAAAGAAGTTGGAAAAAGACCCTGCATAACAGCTTTTAGCCACACAAATGAATAATAAGTAGCCTAAAAGCACTGTTAACATAATATTTTAATCACTACAAATGGTCCTGCATTTCAGTTAATTAAAAAAAAATGGAAGGAATATGTGAACCTAAAAAAGTAACAAAACAATTATCAGCACATGGGGTTCACTTAATGCTCATAAGGTTCACAGGCAGAGGTCTTTCTTTGCAAAACTGATCCTATGAGGGATTGTAAAAGAAAATAAAAGCTGCCTTCCCCCAGCTGAGACAAGACATTAAGCTGTCTAAACCTCAGAGCGGATATCTCAACAGTGGTCTCCCTGGCAGTAAATTAGTGCTGCTGACTTAGCTCCTCATTGTCGTTAACTTCCTATAGGAATGTCTGGCAGGCTGTCTGCATAGAAACCACATACAAACACAGTCAACAGTGAAAATGTCAGCAAGGTTAGAGTGGGAGGCAAATAATTAACATCCTAATCAGAGGGAATCAACAAACTAATCTTCTCTTTGCACAGAGGTAATTTCAGTGGATTGATTGTTATCCTCTTCGATCGTGTCCTGGTTTAATGCATGATATCCTGTAGGACCCATGCTATTACGATTTGTTCTTCTAAAGAGGCTAAATGCAAATATATTCATGCAATAGGTTTGTTACATGCAATGAATTCCAACTACATTGAAATGCTGGTGCAAGACATGACAAAAAACACCTGTAGGAGTTCAGATGTGGGAAATATTGCTGTAATGGAAGGATGGGGCCGGCTGAGGATCCGTGTTTATTGAGTCTAACATTAGCAGGCGTGACTGTCGAAAAGGTTCAGCGTTGTAACCGCCTCCTCTCCAGGGGGAGCAGATCTCTGTGTTGCTGTAATCCAAGACCGGGCCACCGACATTAAACCCTTTGTCATACACAGCATGAATACCCGGCTGGGCACCATGGCAACCGAACCCTGTGTCATAAGGGCGAGACAGGGAAAATAGCAGCTTGAGAATCAAAACGGGGACGAGCATTGTGTTAATGCCAGTTAACAGAAGGAGTAGCAGGTCGATATAACCTTGTAAAAGGGTTATCTGCTCTCAGCTTGTATAAAATGTGGAATATTGGTTTGTGCAGCTCTCTGCAACCTTCAAGTTTAAAAACATTTTTTTGGGGGAATGAATTAAATTGAGCTAATCTGAGCTAATTCTTTTTCTGTGAAAATGAAAGTTTTCAAATACCTGCAGAGATGCCTGTGAAAAACACCCTCACTGTTTTCATATACATTAAAAGGGTAAGTAGCAGCCAGGTGCTACTAATCAAATGCACGTGATTTATGGATGGAGCACCTATACGAATGCCCTCAAAGTTTGCTAATCTGCAGCATTCAGGTGTGTGTTTGTGAAGTTTGCCAGCCTCTTCTTTCTAAAAATTAACATGGCAGCATGACTTAGGCTTGTAAAGTTGCATCTGAACAAACCACAAGACTTTAGACAGACATTTAAACAGATTAGACCAAAGTGGAGATGTTTGGCCATAATGAACTAGATCACATCTGGTGAAAATCCAAACACAGCATATCAACACAAACACGTAATACCAGTTGTCATGTGCGGAGGTGGCGGTGTGATTATTTGGGTTTGTTTTGCAGCCACAGGACCTGAGAATCTGATGTAACATAAACTCCTGTGGATATCAAAGTAATGTCTGACAGCTCAAGCTGACCTGGCAGAAACTGGGGAGCAGTTGAGCTGTTGATTGTTTAGTAGGACAATGATCCCAAGCACAGCAGGAAATCAACAACAACAACAAAACAAAGAATCACAATGGTCCCGTCAAAGTCCAGTTAAACTCTGGAGCTCAACTTGATTGACACCTTAAGAGAGCTTTGCATAAACAAATGCCTGCAAACATTAATGAATTGAAAGAAGAGTATGCTAAAATTCGTCCATAAAAATGTAAGCCTGATAAAGTCGTACAGAAAAAAATATGTATTTATTCGAATGTTTACAGTCCTGAGAAAGCTCTTTTTTCACACGATTGTTCATGCAGATACACAATAAATATGCAGAAAGAAAAACAGTTTAAGCAATGTTATAGTTATCCTTTCCATCTTGTTCCTACAGGAATAGGAGCATGAGTTTCTTTCTCAGGGGTGCAATGCTTAAATCACATGCTGGTTTGTATTAAAATAACTTGAAATTAAAAGATCATTGTGATTTTATATAACGAGCCTGATTTTTGTTTCATGAACAGCATTACCCCAAATATTAAAATAAAGCGACAAAGTCCACACTATGATTTCTGCCCCTTGCAGACCTAAAAAACATTCTTCCAGTGTCATAAGTTTTCCATGTGAGAATAAACTGCTGCCTGGGGAACAAAATGAAAAATATCTAAAGCCGACTGTTCATATTGCAGCAATGACTGACAGAGACCTTCTCTCCTCGATCCCCACTGAGATACTTTTGGCTGCTGACACTAATCAATACCACATGTATTCACATGGCTCACATGGTGTTAGCAGACCTTAGAGCCTCTTGAGTCTCATTTCATACGTGATTGCATTACCTTAAGTCTCTTGGAGTAAAATACTGCACCACACCGTAAAGCACATGCTGCAGACCTGCCATAAATTGCACCACTGTCAAACTATCTCTAAATGATCTTTACTCAATGCAGAGAAGGCAAAAATCTTCTGTTTATGGACTTCTCAATCAGTGGACGTGCCATAAATTAATAGCAATATTCAAAGACTAGAAGCACCTAACTTTATGAAACTCACTAATATGATCAAACATGTTGGTTTCTGCACAATGCAGAAAGAAAACATCACAAGTATGCACAGACAATAGAGCCCATACATTTTCAGAAACACAGAGCAAAAATTAAAACGATTAATTAAAAAAAAAAGTCTCACAACAGCTTGTATATCATTTAACATTTCAACCGTTTAGCTGACATTTTAATATTTAATGATATTTTGCCAAGAAGTGAAACTCTAGCAAAGTCTTCCGTTCCTGATCATCACCAGCCCTCGATAACAAAAAACATGTGATGTACTGGCTTTAAGTTATGCCTTGGAACAGTACAAGATTCCTGTAAATATAAACAGACTGCGCATTAATGTGAAATATTGGTTATTATCCTGTATGCCCATTAGTCACACTGTTGTAGTGATGGAAATGTTTATTGGACTACCAATAAATATATGAAATATCTTAAAAATATTTGTATGGATTGCCATGACATTTGAGGCTAAAAGTGCATGAGAATTTTTCTCTAGTGTCATCATTTAGCAAATGTCTGAATAACAACCGGATGGTTTGTTACACAATGTCACAGCAACAATTTTTTAACTAAAACTTTAGCTTGTCCATGTCTTTATTTGCCCAAATACCCGAAAACTAACCGCAGTCCAATCACCCTCAGGTATTTTTATGTTTTCTGCTAATGTGTAGTTGTTAGCATGTAAGTTAAACTAGCTAACAGCTAGCTAACATTAACACGTTAGCTTTGTTTTCTACTGTACTACTTCTACTGATAATATTTAGCTCTGCCTCACAGAGCTGGCTCATAGGGTCTTTGTTTAACCTCAAACACAAAAATAAAATAAGACAACCTGAAATTCACTAAAACTGTAAACCCTTGAATGGCCACTTAAAGCTGTATTCAGAGCCTAGCATGTCAATTATTTTCACTGAAATTAAATGTGTTTACAACCTTGTAAAAGAAATATATTTGACCTTTAATTGAAACAATAAAATTAGTCTGAATTTCATTGCCACTTAAATAGTAAATAAACTGTTATCTGTTTCTGCGCAATGCTATCATATGCCATACAGTTATAGCTTGCTAATTGAATTTTCTGTTTCAATTAGTTGCCACATCTATTTAACAATCACAAACAGCTGGCCAGTACATTGCAATCAATTTGAGTTAGTGCAGATGAGTGCTACTCATCTGCAAAGCATCTCTTCCCATTAGAGGACTGGACTTAACTGTCTGTACTCTGGTTATATTCCTACGTGAAAGCAAGGTTACTGAGCACGTTTGTGGAGGAATTTGTGAATTTCTCCATCAGAGATTCTGGTTGGACTTTGATTGTATGTAATGAATGTGAATTTCTTTGAATGTAGATGGAACAGAAGACAACAGATTTGTGATTTTAGCGATTTATCAAAGTCAATCACTCTGTCATGACACAACAGAGCATGTGTAATTACCAGGTTGACTCAACTGCAAACTGATAACAGACCAACTCAGTCCTATCGCTATCACAAAGTCACTTTGAAGATGGCAACTGAGTACGAGAGGTCACACACCTGATTCCTATCCCCTGTGGATGCAACCATTTCGAAGGCAACAAGACTGTAAATGTGTGCAGTGAACTTGCAATCATTTTGGTTGCACCGCAACTACCGTTTTCCTATAACCAGGCTCGAAAGCATTAGCTCTTAACTTAGCACTCCAACCTCTTAATTAAATATGGTAACTTTTGGCTCAAAAATCAAGATTTCAAAAGCCAAAAATGTCAAATTGACCAATTCACACCAATGAGTTACATAACAGTTACTACATGAATCTTTTATATACAGCCTTTAATGAATGACCCCATAGTTTGGATCATTGAAGGCTGCTCAGTGTGCATGAGTCCCTTGCTTCCTGAATGTTTTCTGTCCTTGAGCCGAGAAGCACCTGATTCAGAGCTGTGTTGTATGAAATCTACTATTGACCTTTCATCTTTGCACTGCTGCAGGTAAAATTTAACTCAAATTTTAGGTATGATTTAGACAGTCCCTCATTCAGTAGCCCTCTAGGAACACAAACTACTCAAAGACGCCCACTGTCTTATCTCATCCTGCTATCGTCTAATCTTGTAGGCTCCAGGAGGCAAACAGGATAATCTTCTCTCTCCCTCATTAAAGACACACAGCATGGCATTCAGCGAGATCTCAAAGCCTGCCCCAACAGACTAAAGTCATTCCTTATCTCTTCCTCACTAAGTCAGTTTAACTATGTGCTACAGTAAATCTGCTAACTGTACATGCAAGATTCAGTCAACCTTGGTGACACAATGTCAAACATTTTGTCAGATTTCTAATTTATGTGCTAAATTCCCACCCGTCCCTTTGTCCTTGGTATTTTGGACAAGCAGGGCTCCGTGACCCCGCCCTTGCCTTCCTTCCTATACATGTGTGTGTGCTGCACTTTTTAAAAGTGCTTTATGAGTTTGTGTCTTTAACTCACATAAGAACACAGACGTGGGCGTTGCAGTTAAATGGCCCAATAAACTGAGTGAAAAGATCCCTTCAGAAAGCAATCACAGAGCAAATATCCCAGCAATGAAACCTCTCCCAGTGTGGCGACACTGCGCTTTCACCCCAAAAGCCTAGCATTAAGCAAAAACGTCAATGAAATAAATATCTATTATAGAATTTGCCGTAAAATTACCATCCATGAGCTTCCTGTGTCTAACACATCAAGCTATAAATGCTGAGCCACTGGGCATTTTACAGCTTTATTGATTGATTCCTCCCAATAAAACCTGCATTTTAGCCCAAACATTTAGCTGCATTAGGTAAATATTTAATCTGACCTATTCATGGTTCAGAATCAGAGAGTGCAGTGCAAGAGAGGAATCAAGGTGGGAGAAAAAAGGTCAAATATGGACTGTGTTTGCTTGTTTTCTTTGGGAGGGGGGGTTGGTACATTAAAATGGCAATTTAGCCCCTTCATTGGCATACAAGCACTGCAACATCTTAAAATAAACAGCTGAATAAAAGCTGATAAAAGTCAAAACATCTCGACTAAAGAAAATTCATGAGCTAAAACCATGAGCAACGAAGAAAAACCCAGGCTGGGTTTGTGTTGTCCCACATCACCATAGAAACCTTTACTGTGGCAGCGACCTGCCACGTCCAATACGAAAACAAAGAAAAAGAAGAAACAGCAGCAAAAGTGTCGTTTCTGTAACAGCCACAGTCTCGAGACAAAGTTTGCCAAAGCGGGCCTTTGATATTTAATGTATGTTGGCAAGTAAGCACAAAGAGCCTGTGACTAAGCTTCTCAAACTGTCATTCACCGAGCTCAAAAGATCTAGTGGTTTATAGTGGGTCACCGCAAATCTTGCTTGCAAATCCCTGCAGCTGTAATGGCATAAAATAATGCTTTTACCGTCTGATTCACAAGAAGAACAATTGGAAAAGCAATCCTGCTCATAAAAGTGACCTGGCACTAAGCTAGTGAGCAGGAACCCCGTCATCACGTCCTGGTGAAATAGGAAACACACCTGACCAGGTGTTTAACAGCAGACCTCAGGTAAACAGGGCTGTATTTTATACCAAAAACATCTTAAGTGTAGCATGATTTCAATTTATGCCAATGCCATCAGACAGAGTTAAAGCACAGCTTTACCGACAATTTATTTTCTCAATCTTTCACTTCATACCTCTTCAGACTAAGTGGACCACACCGCCACGTTTCTGGTTCTCATCTGCTTTGATGAACTTGAACATTACCTCCAAGTCTGCCGGATCCATTTCTGTGCCACAGTACCTTTCCTTTGTTCTTTAATGTATAAAAACTAGTCCTCTGCAGTGTCTCTGGCCAAATTGGTCCCATTACCCTGAGAAACTATTCATCTCGGCTTTGTTCCAGCCCACATCTGAAGTGTTCAAGGCAAAACTATTATATTTCCTCTTTACAGAAAATGCACAGTTAAAGATGCATACCAGAGATTATTGTTGCACTTTCAGGGGGACTTTTTTCCATTTCAAAAGAAGGGTTACAATTATTTATACATAAGCTAACATACTCGCTGGTGCAAATGACACCACCAGAGTTGAAGAACTAGAGCAGAGCCATTTTACTTAAAAAGAAAAATACCTATACTGCATCTTGTTGCAAATTTTATTGGGTGAATGCTGAAGGCATTCAACCTATTGAGTTTGTTTCTTTATTCTTTGCTGCTTAACTATGGCCACAGTTTTGGTGCTATTTTCACCACTCAAGTCTTAAACTGCTCTGCTATTTCTGCTTATGCCAGCTATATCCTTTGGTGCTCATAACATTTATACTTTTTAAAATATTATGCTTTTTAACATTTCAACTGGTCATATCTCCTAAACCGTGGACTCCAGACACATGAGTCTTGTGCCAATATATCTTCAGACACTCCTGATGCTCATGGTGAAAGAAATTTTTTTTTAAGTTTACCATTTTCCCATTAATTATGTTTGTTTCAGAAATCTGTCCTTCTCTCAGATTTCAAACCCTGGAATTGAAGCCGTTTTTTCTCTCGTCATGTCTCTCTCTGGGAAGACTGCCCGTTTGCCTCACTGAGATGAGCAAGGTTCGAATCCTACCTATGGCTGTTACTGCATGTCTTCCCCGCTCGTGCTGCCTTTGCTTTCTTGACACTCTTTAGTGTACCCTTCCAAATAAAGCCATCTTCAGCAGACAGTTTTCTTTTTTCAGCAGATAATTACGCTTTTTCAGCTGTTTTCAGCACATATTTCCGCTACATGGCATTCACCCGGCATTTTTGCAGTTAATGCAACTTTTTCTAGTTTTTTATTTATGATCTATTTTTTGGCACGAAAGCCTTAAAGGCTTTAACTTCTTTATATTAAAAGATTAGCATCAAGTACCCAACTGATTCTCTTGGTGCTCCTGGTATTCAGTATGAACCTGTTAAGCCTGATGGTTATTAGGTTACCCATAAGGACTAGCACAAAACAATACTACTGAAAAAAATCATTGGGTCTGAAAAGCTTCTGCTGTTAAAGAAAATGTAAAACACTTGACTGAATACGCCTTTGTGCAAAAAGGAAGAAAAAAATATTGCATCGCTTTGTAATTTAATTCTGAGACTGATAAAAAAGATAAATATATGCATATATTTCAATGAAAGAGCTTATTTCTTCAAGATAAGACAAAAAGTCACGGTTTAGCCAGATGTTTGGCCTCAAAGTAAATGCACTCAGTGAGGAATGCATAAGGATACGTTTAAATAATACCTCGTGTTTAACCCTAAAGTAGTAATGTAACTAAGAGGCAGTTCAATTTCCAAAATTTTATAACATCATTTAACATTTTTTGTTCAGCATTCGAGGGCATGCATCCAGAAAGGAAATCCTATCCTCTTTGTGTATCAGTCTGGCTTCGGATCAAGACAAACATAGCACCAGCTCAGCCATTACCTTATGTTGGACCTCTGCTGGAAAAAATCAAAGACACTGCTGTGATGTTTCCGGATACTTAACTAGCAACTGATTCAGTCACTGATTCACAGATGTTTTCAAGACTTTCAGACTGTGATCCAGCTGTGTGGGGATGGTTTCGCAACTATTTTGAATACAACTATCACTGTGAAAAGAAGTGTCCCACATGAGGTCTTTTGTGTGTTTAACAAACGGTGTACCCCAAGGTTCTTTCTTAGGATTCCTCTATATTCAGCATTTACTCTTAATGGCCCATTTTAAAGACCTGTACAGTATATTGCTTTGCATTTTTCTGACACTTTGCCAAGCTTGGAGCTCAGACAAAGACAGGAGGCCCTAAATCTCCAGCTTGTCTTCCTGAAAGATCTGGGTATTTTCACTCCTACTCCATACATGTGACATTTCCCCACTGACACCCCACCACAAAAACATATACACCCAGCATCGAGGAATATTTTCAGCAGATCCACACATTAATCATGAGTGATAGTAGTCATTGGTTGCAGATGAAACCCATTTCCTCTCCTTTAAACTGAGCTGAAGGTGCAGCAGATTCCAGTGTTTATTATCCCAGCGTTTGGAGCACAGCTCCCATCCGCTATCCACCATGTGATCCATCACTCCACAATGCCCTTAAAATCATCAGCTCTGTCGTAGTTTCTTGGAAGTATCTTCCACTCTTGAAATTCAATAACACAGCACCTTGCTATTACTGAACCAATGTTAGCATACCTTTGCATGTATTACTGCTACATGAAGCAAAGAAAACATCCTGTCAGGAAACTGAACATTAATAGTGATGCAGAGTTTAATGCAATGTAGTCTGACCGGAGACTGAATAAAGATAACTCCACCAAGGGAAACCTAAGCTGTTACTGACAGGGTGCATAAGCTCAGGGATGAAGAGGAAACTCCTTAACTGTTATTGTTGGCATTGGTCCACTCAGCCGCTGCGGGTGAGCCCAGTGTTTGGGTCGATGCAGAGGCCGACATGCCTGATTCGCACCGGGGTTAGCTTCCTGCTTAATGGGAAAGGATGTGGCAAACAAATGATGTGGCAGGACTGCATGCACATGCAGAGTCCTTCATACACACACACGGAGGGTCACATCTGAGAATACAGGTCAAGGTTTTTGAATTATTTGCTAAGCTATTTTTGCAGCCACAGGAACTAAAAAAAATGTTGTAGATAAATGTAGAAAAATATCTCGCCAAAAGCAAAATCAGTAAAAGTGATTGTAAAAGGCTGCATCCTAATCATCTTACACTAATAATGCAATTTGAAAAGCAATTTGAAACTTAAATAATATGCACAAAAATCACAGAGACTCCTTTCAAGTTACAATTTAATTAATTTCCCTTTAAACTGGTTATTTATAGATATGAACGAGGCAAGAAGGCACTTCAAACATGCAAATACTACCTAAACCGTTGCCCTATTTTGCAATTTTAGGGAAAAAGATTCAGTTTAACACTAGAATTTAATGGAATTTTCCTTTCTTAACACTCCAATTCAGCACTTGTTACAGATCCTGCAAACTGCATCTACAACATGCCTCATCTCTCATCTTGGCAGTGCAATGAGATGTTTTCTGACCAACAAAGCAACATTTATGGCAGATGTTAAAACATTCACACAGCTGATTGGTATACAAATAGTTTTAAATTCATACCTTAGGACCTCTTTGAAACCACGGCCACTGTCATAAAACTGAGTGTGAAAAACAAAGATAAATGTGATTATTCGTTATAAGCTGATCAAATTTCAATAGGTGGTCAAAAGGAAGTTTGCTTTAGCCAACACTAATGGTTAACTTATGGCAATGATTGACACTGTTGCAGGAAAGGATAAAAAACTAAATAGCTGGATAGAAGTAATAATGATCACCTGACACTGAAATAGCAAGCTTAAAGTAATAGTTTTAATTTAAAAAAAAAAAAGAATAAACTTAAATAAGAGGTTGAAATTGTTATCTAAAAGTAGACCGTTATAGTATATATATATAGTGAATGAATAGCAATAATGTTACCAGTAATATTGATCAATGCAGGCCTGACATGTCCATTCACAAGTGCACATTTGTAACCCGGTGGGTAAAATACTGAGACGTAAGCAGAAACGCAGTGAGCAAAGAACACCTGGATACTGTTTAAATGTATGTTTCTTTCTATAAAACCCTCTGAAACTAAATAACCCCGAGGTACCTTGTTAGCAAGAAGGCTGTAACCTTTGACCTGTGCTGCTTAGTTAGGACAGGGTGGGCCATTTAGGGGCGGGCAAGGGGGTGTCATGGTTAATAAGCTAACATCTGGAAGAGTTATGACTATTAGCGGAGCGCTTTGAGACTCTGACAAAATACCCCCATGAAAGGAGAAACCCCTGGTGTGAAAATACAACACTTTCAAGTGAAAAGTAAAGGGCAGAAATGAGACTTGCATAGCTGCAAGCTCAGGAAATGATCTCAAGAGTAAATGAAGCATTTCAGGAATGCATCACCACCTCATGGTATGGCAAGTTAAATGAAACATACCATTTAAAAAAAGAAACTTGGCTTAAAAAGAGCAGCTTAGTCATGCCTTACAGTGCTCAAAGAATGACACAGATGTGCTGAAAAGTAGCGATTTCACCGACAAAGGTGAGAAGACTTGTTTACGCCTGCGTTCAAAGGAAAGAAGGTTTGCAGAGACTGACAGTAGAAAGGATACAGAACACCTCATTACACCGGTGGCTTACTCCATATAAATGTTTAAGCCTGTGTCTCCATGCTCATCCTGCTGCGGGGGACAATAGTGGCACACTAAATAATGCAGAACCAGCTAAAAGTCATTACCGAGCCTCTGGTTTCAAAGGGACAGCTGGAGTGGTTTACCGCTGAGAATTAAAGAATTAAATTTAAACAAAGCCAACAACGTGCTTTGAGCATTTTAATGAGCAATAAGAAGCTACAATTGGATTAAATTAAGAGTTGTACTTTTTGGGGGAGTAAAAAAAACTTTTTTACCCTCTTACTGAGAATTTCATGACACTGACTTCCTTTTAATTACGGAGAAAGAGTAAGGAGAAGCAAGCCTGCTCATCCTGAAGTTTGAAAAGATTCTTAAAAGTACCCACAAACTGATGTGCTTGTTTGTTTCATCTGGACTGTTTTAGGCTTTGTCTTTATGCAAGTCTAGATAAACCACTCTAGCTCCACAGTCAAGGTATAGAGCTAATTATCGAATGCTTTGCTCAAGCACGTTTAACCCACAACAGGCATTTTCTGTTAAGGCAACTCACTGATTGAAAATAAACCGTCCCTTTAACAAAAAACAAGCTGTTAAGGTGGTGTAAAAAATCTCCAGATCCCACAGTCTTGTTTTTTTCCCTCTTGATTACAACTCCATTTTGATGTAGTTCCAGATCACCCTTTACTGGAATAGTCTTTAAAAACTACAGCTGTGGTGCTTTATCCAGCTCCACATATTAAGCATCATAATACCTGCAGCCATTTCAATAGATGTTATCCACACAAATTGTAGTAAATATAGCACATGTCATAAATGGGTGATAATTGAGGTACTGTAACTGCGCTGCATTTCCAGTAAACTAAATGCTCACACTAGTCATAAGTGAGCTGGTTTTACAGTATAAATAAGTGTGTGTGTTAGTCCCCATAGGGAAATAGTTCCTCTGCATTTAACCCATTCACCCAGTGAAGCAGTGGGCAGCCACCAGTGCAGCGCCCGGGGAGCAGTGTGTAGGGACGGTACCTTGCTCAGGGGTACCTCAGGGTAACCGTTCAGTGGAGTCGAACCCCCGACCTTCCGATCATGGGGCCACCACTCTACCTACTGAGCTATCCCCACCTCTAACCCCACAGTGCTATTATCCTGCAGAAGGACACTGGATGAAGAATGAGAGAATGCCCTGCAGACAAGAGTTAGTTTAATCAGAGATCCTCAGTTCCACTGGGTCCATTGCCCACGTTAATAACACTCCATACCAACTTCTCACACTGATTGTTTACCTCAGTGGGAGTGGGTGAGTGTGTGATGGGACCACAAGCCAATCTCTCTACACTGAGACTATCAGCACAGATAACCAGGCAGGACCATCTATGTCACCTGCGTCTCTCTTTCTTTGTCTCTTTTTAGACAATCTTAACTAACTTTGCCTACATCTGGTTAGCTTCAGCTGAGCATCTCTTAAATTAGGCGTTCCTTACACACAAAAAACTTCCACACTGCAGTAAAGTCTGAACCTTCCTCTGACCTGAGAAAGGAAATAGGGCTATTTGAAATTCACTGTAGCCCATAACTTATAACATTTTGTGTTTTCGAGCTGACATATTTATATCAGGACAATGTCAAGGCCTTAAGTCCATGCCTGATATCAATCTAGGAGTCTGACTTCCACAGTCCCACACTGGCCATGAAACGGAGGGACATTAATCCTGGGTAACAGAAAAGCGGCTGCGGTCGGCAGGCAGTTGCTCAGTGATTCACTGCTGACCAGCTCTCAGCGAGAAGACTATAAACCAGGCTCTGACAACCTGCCAGAGCTTATTTCCATACAAATTTCTGCGGTGTGAGGAGAAGGATTTGTTAAGGATGAGAAGGAGGTGGTATTTCCACACGCAGACGTGTTTGCATCTGCTGTGGAGAACACATTCGAACACGAGCTCACGCATGAACGTGCACACCTTTTGGACCGTGCATAACAATAGGTGCAACATCACCTTTGGCCCATGTGGTGTTTGTTTGTCAGGGCCAGGAGGGGTTGCTCAGTGGGATGGCATGTCAGCCTCCACCCTCTCCCTCTCTCAGTCAGTCCACGCCCTCCCAGGGTCTCCCTCTGTGTGGTCTCTTCCTCCCCTTCACATTCCTTCATTTGCTTGTCTGTGAACTGCTCAGTCTCGCAGAGCTGACGCAAAGTCAGCAGGTAAGACAGCAGAAGGCACACATCCAGACAAAAGGCACTACTCTGGAGACAGACCGGGAAACGTCAGTACCGCAAGCAGCCGGGAAGCTGTTGGAAGGCAGCTGCAACACTGGGACACTGCCCGAACAGCCAAGATTTGGAAAAACACCTTCTACACCCTTTGGAGATTTTAACTTTCATGTCATAATTGTGTAATTTTAAAAGTGGTCAAGTATTAGTCCCCACACATTTATTTGTAAAAACCTACAGATTAAAGTAAGGGGGGGGAAAAGGACGTATCAGTTAAGAATAAGGTCATTAGCTCTAAAATCCACACAAGGTTGTCGTTTTCTCCAGGGGTCAGTGCTGTCAGACATTTACAGCCTGTGAGATCATGCTATAGGAGGCTGCATAAAGGTTTCTGCCCCATTTCCATTGTTTCTGTGTCGCTATATGCTGCTTTAAAGCACAGCCAGAGAAGAGGGGGGCAATTAGGAGCAATTACAGGGAGGTTTGTTAACAAGCTGGGGTAAACATATGACTGTGTCAGTAACAGACGGATTTGGGATGCAGTTCTCCCAAACACACCAGACATTTGAGGGGTTTGATGGGTGGGGTGGGGGTCTAGTTAGAAACATAGTCTTCCAAGCAAACTGAACAGATCAAAGTGATGAAGCAGGCAACACGTTGTCTCTTTAGAGATCCTACCTACAATAATAAACCTAAAATAATGTAAACTCCACTTTTACTGCTACAACTTCTACAACTTGTGGAGTTCCACTGCGCCAGCTCTGTGTCAGTCACACTTTACAGCTTTCACACATCTGTCTCAGGGTGGTAAACGTGTTGTTGGTGGTGTGATTACAATAAAGAGCCCCTTTAAAGAAAAAACACCTTGTGCCATTACATGAATAGAAGCTGTTCACTGCGCTGAATGAGTCCTATCACCTTATTTGCATTGCAAACGGGACAGTGGCGTATACACACGTTCTGCTGCTTCTTCTTTCAAGTGTGTTTTGTGGACATTTCGCTCACATACCGACAGCTTTAATGATAAATCCCTTCGGTGACCTCAAAGCCCTGCGCATCCACGCTTCCCTCAGCACCTCCAAGTTGCTGGCGTTGCCTTGAATGAAAAGCACGAAGTTTTCCATCCATCCCTGAAAGTACACCTCAGCTATAGCCTTGACCAGTCTCTTATTCCAGAAACTTCGCGAGTTTTGCGCTTTAAAGTCATCGAAAATCTCCTGACCGTTCGCACCGGTGCCGCCGAGTTTCCCTCCGCCGGCGCGCACACTCTCCTCGTCCGTGCCGAAAACTACAGCCAGCGAAGCTGCTGAGAGCTGAACAAGTCGCTGCTGGTGAGACATTTTAAAGCCTTTTTATGGGCTCCGGAGACTCTCGAAATCAAAACGCACGCGTTAAAAGGAAGTTCTCTCATCCAAAAGTCCAAATAAACACCGATTTTTGCCTCGCATTCCTCCCGTTGCGCGTCTGAATCCTGCAATGTGTGAACCGGAGGCGCAGAGGACGTCCGACTGGTTTCTCTCGGCTATGGTGACGGTGGCAGAAGGAGGACTCACCAGCCTGCCTCCGCCGCTGCTGGGACCTACAGGTGGACCTCCCACCGATTGTTCGCAGGTGTGTGCGTGTGTTTTGCTTGCCAAACAGAGTTTACCAAAATAATACGTCAGAGTGCTCCCATGATTTATGCAGGAGGAAGATTTACCTGCAGTCCTACAACGAGAAAGAAGCTCAGGGTCTCAGAGGCACCCCTGCAAAAACCCTGCGTGGGCTATTTTACATTGTACCTTTGCGTTTTTTTCTATCCTCACCTTTCCATTTGACTTTCTGGTTTTTCATTGTTAAAGTTGGTGATTCCTAAACAACCAAGATTTTTTTTTTTAAATGTATCTTTAAAACAAGCACAAAGCCTCCCCGGAAAGCCCGAGTCGTCTCCTGCTCACAAACTTGCAAACAATTTGAACGCGTTTTGATAAATCCCGTGTGATTTCTTACTTATTGGTATTACATTACTTTAATTTCATCTTCACTGCAAGTTGGTGACACAGACAGCTCTGACGCTGATCCCAGAGCACACTGGCAGACAATCTGTGGCTCTCACTGAAAGCGGAGTTTCACAACAATGACTCCGATTAAAATGCGTGAGCCTCCGCTGCAGGGTACATTTGCCACTGAAATGAGAACCATCCCCTCCCGTGCTCTAAAAAAAAGGGACCCCATTAGGCTCAACTTTTACTGAAGCTCTAAGACAGAGAGCCACCTCATATATCACAGTCTCAAAAGGCTTGTAGTTTAGTTTTCAGGAGCATTCAGGCCCCTGAAAGGCCGGGGGCCACTCTGCCTCAGTGTGGTATTAGAGCTCATGCAGGAACAGGATATTACACTTCCTCTGTACATGAAAAGAATACATCGCCTCAGCCAGCACAGGATGAATTATATGCAGTCTGTCAGTGAAACCGAGTTGAGTGAAGTCGGAGGCTAGAAGAGCAAATGAGCAAAGATTATGTGTGGGATTAAAGATTTATGTCGTTCAGTAAGAAACTAATAGAGCAGATGGAAATCAAGCTTAATAATCGTTTGAACATTTGTAGTTTGGATCTGGTTCTGCTGTCATTACATGCAGCAAAGGTGTGCTCAAACACACTGTCGCCTCACAGTTGGAAGGTTCATGGTTTAAATCCCCTGGTCCTGTGTGGAGTTTGCATGTGTTCCCTGTGCTTGCACTGGTTTCCTCCAGCTTCCTCCCACAGTCCAAACGCATGGGTGTATGTGGCTTGTTGTCTAAAGCACTTTGACGAGTTAATAAGACTAGAATGGCACCATGTAAACCAGTCCATTTCCAACTTCTAAATTCTAGTAGAAACCCTTACTATGCAAAATGTGTGAGGCTGATTGTTGTGGAAAAATATGAAAAACATGTACATTTAATGCCATAAAAACGTTAAATCTTTGGTTTAGATATTCCACTCATTAGACTGTATATAAAAGATAGTCACCTCACCCATTTTGAAAGCTTGAATTTCTGATTTTAGCCCTCACCATCTGAGGTTTTCTGAGCCACGTGTAACTGCGTTTAGACAAAAAGATGCAGCGCTAAAGAATTTACTGGCATTAGTTTGGTTTGTAAGATGCATCCCACAGGTACAGATGTCTGCTAAACACAACCACACAAAGACAGCTGAGTATTCAATGACTCAAATTAGCTGAGATGATGCCTAGATGTCAGTTACAGGCCTGAGTTTTAAAGCAGCAGTATAACTTTAAGCCTTAATGCAATTTGGAAGGTTGTCAACATCTTTATTTCAGACAAACATGAAAGTCTGTGAGGATTGAGTGATGTTGAAAACCACAGAGAGAAACGTTAACATTATTTTAAGGCTATGTAAAGAAACTAGACTCCCACCACACATTCAGTCTGGTTAGATTAGAGCATATACTGTGCTTCTGGAAGAGGGAAAAAGTAATTTTGCTGATTGAAGGTGTGATCAGGGATTTTGAAACCTAGTATTCTTTGGTAATGTATTAAAAAAAACTATGATGCTTTATAAAGCAAATTGAACTGAATAAAAAGGTTTAACATGGCAGGAAGCGAGCTTGGCTATTCAGCTTTTTATGTGTTTTTTCAGTCTTTGTGTTGAGCATTCAGCTGGTGGCTAAAGATAGGGCTTATCAAACTTCTCATCTAACTTTTAAGAAGTCTAAACTGAATTTGTAACTCAAGAAATGCTGTTTCCTCCTTTAACTGATCAGTTTTTTCTACAGCTTTTGCACACTTCTTATAAATTGTGCATTTCTTTTACTAAAAATACTGTGACAATCCCTGCCTTACAACACAATGCTTTTGTCATGTCCTGGAAGTCTGCAGAAATGCTATCATTGTTTGATAACATTGACTTCCTGCAGATAAAAACTTTGGCCCATACTTTGTTTAAAATCTGTGCACTGACAATAAGAAGCGACCCGCTGTCCGGACCTACATTCAAAATCTCTTTCTTCTAAATGTTTAGTCTGCTGGCCGGACTGATTATTGTGAAGCAAAGTTGCCATAATGACGTGAAATTCTGCACTCCAGCCTCTTGATTTTTAATTAGCATACATATGTCTCCCTCCTGCTGTGCACTGAAGCAATTTTAAAGTAGTATCAGGTGTCTCTGAGGGGCCAGCGACCTTGACGTGATCACAGTGTATATTTTTGAATATGATAATTTCAGATCCTGAACCCAAAGTTTGTGTGTGTACATACAAACTAAAACATCTGGTCCCGCTAAAGGAGTTTGGCTCTCAAACCATTTTCTGAGTAAAACAGCCCCAGAACGCTTTCTCTGAACCCCTGTGCCAGGAATAAATATGACCCAAAACATCAGCGGAGCTCCTGCACATGTGCCAATACGCGTATACCATCTGCATCGGGAGAGGCTCCGGTTTCATAAGGCGTCCGTGTGTTTTAGAGGGTGTGTCCTCTCTTTGTTAGGTTAGGATGACAGTGAGGCATTTGGTCATTACAGCCAAAACAGAATGGGTCAGTTCTGCATCACGTGCTGGAGGTCAAAGTTCATTCAAGGGTCAGGCGGAGACCATTTGCTTAGTGACCTGTGTGGCACTTTCGAGATCAGATAGACTGTGTTAAATTAAAAGTTGCTGGTAAATCCCAGCCAACCTCCTCAGTGCTCATGCTCAGACATGAGAGCGGCATCAGTCTGCTTATAAAATTCCAGCATGAAAGCAAAACGCATTTTCCAAATTGTCAAACTGCTCTTCAAAGAGCATCGAGGTGAAACTCGGCCGAGGACGTTTGTTAATATTTTCTTGGATCACAAATGTACTTTCTTCATCAGTCCTGCTTGTTGAGATCTTTTATTTTAAAAAGCACCTCTTTTAATCTTTATGCCTGAACGAACATGTCCCGGCATCAGTTGTGGTACTCTGTTATTACAATTTCATTATTTCAGCACTCTGCCATCACAGCGGAGATCAAAGGGGGGCCAGGCTGGTTTGTGTTCAGTCTCTACAGTGTGTATAGACATTTAAGACAGTAATGTAGGCCTGTGCACGCTCGAGAGCTTGGGAGCACAAATCAATGCACATCTTAAGTGAAACCTGCAAGACAGACTTCCTTCGTGGAGTTAGTAGTCAGCCAGACATACATAATAATAGTGGTTTTGCCATAAAACATGATTACTTAAGTCGGGACTATAATTGAGTCATGTTGTTTTAATAAGTCTAGGACAGAGAGCGAATCCAGCAAAGCACTTAGTCTGCAGGGGAGGACTGCTCTCATAGTCCTCTTAGAAGATATTTTGACTTTAAAAGACACATTTAAAGCTACTCTGACTGCTGTGTAAAGTGTTAGAAGGTGGTGAGTGATGACTTACACACATTCACACACACTCACACACACAAAGACCCCGCGGACATGCTGAAGATCACAACCATGTGAGAGACGTCTATAGCTGCACTTTGAGGTTGTGCGAGAGAAAGGGAGGCTCGGGTTGGTTTAGTCTCGTGTTTCTCGCCTGGTTTCTGCAGTGCATCCGTGTACACGCAGGTGCAACGGACTCTCATCAAACAGTGACCTTCGTAAAGCCGTAACAGTCTCCTTGAGTTCCCGTGTGAAAGATTTCTAACAGATTCGAGCGATGCTAAACAGACGATGTAACGATAAAGCAACGAGGTAAACAACGCTTCCACAAGTTTTAAGAATCATTGTTCTGATATTATTGTGGCGTAAACAACAATCCATGCAACAGGAAACCAACAAACCGACAATGCAATTTTATGTAATGAAAGAAATTCCGAAACATCAACTGGTTTTAGCTGCAGGGAGCCAGGATTTGAAATATTTCTGTTTTGGTTTTTGTTGTTTTGCAGTAATAATATTTGTTGCAAGGTTCACTTAAAATTATATAACCTCTTTGCGGTTTTTTGAAAGGTTATGACAATGAATGAGTGTTTCTATACAGAGTTTATCTGTTGAATGTATTAAATGTTCAGTATTAGTACATTTTTATAGGACTTAGTGGAATGTGGTTGTCTAGAAGATTATGGCGACTACCGATGGCTTCACTTTGTGTCCTTAAACCGTTTCTTGATAGTCTAGTTTCAAACTGTAGCAAATAAATACACACCCCAGCCAATTTATTAGGTATGTTCAACTGAATGTTAAGACAAATATGTGACATTGAACGCAACAATGTAAGGCCACGGCTGGTCTGAGTATATAGGATAACTGTTGGTCTCACACAACCTCTGGGTTTACAGAGAGTGGTTGGGAAAAGAGAGAGTATGAGCGGCACTTCTCTGGGCAATAAAGCTTTATTAATAACAGAGGCCAGAGGAGAATGGCCAGACTGCTTCGAACTAATAGGAAGGCAACAAATAACCGTTCCTAATGCCACTGCTGTGGCACTGCTGTCACCTGAGAACAGGAAACCTCGCATGGGCACGCCATGATTGGACAACAGAAGACAGCTGTCACCAGATCCCAGTCCAGTAGAACGCCTTTGGGATGTGGAGGAACGGGAGATTCTCATCATGGACGTGGAGCCAAGAAATCTGCAGAAACCGTGTGATGACATTGTGTCAATATGGACATAAATCTGTGAGAAATGTTTCCAGCACCTTTTTAAATCTGTGCCAGTAATGTACTAATACTGTACGTATCTCATGAAACAGATGTGCATATTTAGTTTCATGAAACAGGAAAGTGAAAACATGTGAAATGTGAAAATGTTTTCTAATTAATAAGAAAAAAATCATAAGCAGACGTGATCACTGGGTGAGAATTAGAGGAGGTTGTTTTTTAAGTAAAGCAGTTTTTCCATTCACACCTCAGAAAGTGGTGAGATTTTGTTACTGTTTCCAGGTCACTGTTTTCATTGATGCAGTTTTCTGATTGCATCCTAAATCAGACCCCATCAGACTCCAACGACATCAATGCTTATTTTGCTCTGTGATGTGTCACCTGTCACCAAATTAACATCCAGGCAGCCACAAACTATATTAAACCGGGACCTAATTGACCGAAGCTTTGAAACGAAGAAGCAGAGCCTGAAAGGCTCCGTGGCAATCACATGACATCAAAGAGCTGTGCGGCACATGAGCTTCATTAGAGGAAGAAAATACCTACTCTCACTTAGCCAGTTAAAGACACATGAAGAAACATGTGCTCTTGTTATAACACAGTACATGCAGGAACACACGAAGGACTCTGCTGTTAGGAAGAGCAGGCGTGCATTGTTCCCAGCGACCCCTGCTTCAAGGTGATGAGAAATATGCAGGAAATGCCTCATGGTAATTTCCTGTCCAGTTTGAGAAAGGAAGGAGAGCTGGAGGATGCACAAGGCCGAGCGGAGGTCCTTTAAAGACAGCTGCTGTCACCTCTTTGCAGCATTAAGCTTCTTGCTTCAATTTATTTCACATCAAATTGCATTTAAATCTCATTTTCACTTCTCTCAACTATTTTCTGACATAAGAAGTCCTTTATTAATTTATTAGATGCAATTATTCAAGTAAAAATTAGTTCCAGTCATAATTATGATTGATTACATTGATTCAACATGCTGCTTGTATGTGAAACATGTAGATCGCACTCTCAGCTGTGATGTTCCCCTCAGTTTAGCATCTTTCAGCTCATTGTTCTTATCTGGTTTGTCCAGCAGCTCCACTGTTCTGGTTCACTCTGAGAAAGGTCAAGTTTATTTGTATAGCACTTTTAAAACAACCAGACTTGACCAAAGTGCTTCACACGCAGCCAATAATAAAACATCTGGCCGCAAATTAAAGGCCAGAGAGTACAAATGAGTCTTGAGGAAATACTTTTGGGCAGTTCTAATTCGAAATGGTAAGACATTCAGAGACTCGGGGAAACAAAAAAGCCCAGACATCTCTATTTTTAAGTCTTGGATCTTGGAATAGTGAGGATCATCTAATTAGTGGGCCTCAGTACTCTGGCAGGAGTGTGAACAAGAAAATCTTCAAATTAATCCTAACGTTGACAGGAAGCCAATGGAGCGAAGCTAAAACTGGTGTAATGTGTTCATGTTCACTCATCCCAGTTAAGAGTGGACCAGCAGTGTTTTGTAGCAGCTGAAGTCGATGAAGAGACAACTATAGTAAATCTGTTTAGAGTAAGAACTATAATGATCCAGCCTTGTCATAATACGAGCATTTATGACTATTCAAAGGTCATTATGAGAAAGAGAGGGCTTCACTGTGGCCAACAATCAGCTGCTCAGCACAAACAAACATAACAATCTCTGTTCTGCTTTCTTTAAATTGAAGAAAATTCTTTAGGTCTTAAAGCGGTTTAAAAAAAAAAAAGACTTTTATGCCTCACCCATAAAAGGCTGATGTCACCCCGCCGGGTGGGCACGGGCCTGGACACCCAAGTTTTCCAATGCAACAAACTGGAGAATGAGGCAGTATAGGATTTTGATTTAAACACTATTGGAGCGTGTATTTAAAATCCCTGAATGTTCGAATATCAGTGACCTGGAACTCAACGTCAAGGTCAGAGGTCAATTTTTTTGAAAATCTCCTAGGATTTTCAAAATAAAACCACAGATGCATCTAGGTTCCAGGGTAGCACCGGCAGACACAAATATTTTTCTTGTTTACTGTTACAGTGGTGGCCAACGATTCTAATAATGCTCTAAATGCTCTGTTTCAGGCATATATTTTCTACTCTTGGATTTGTATGACGTCACTGAGAGTAGACGTCCTAAATACTTTCTCACTGTGAGCACAGAAGCTCCATCCACCAGCTATTCAAACCTCATGTTTGTGAGAGACAGTCGATCAGAGGAAAGGTGGCTAAAACAGAGTGCACCATCTTCACCACAGCTAACCAGAGGTGGGGGTAAAATCAACGTTGCAGCAAAGCCTCTGGGCATTTGACTTTACAGTGGGGCAAAAAAGTATTTAGTCAGCCACCGATTGTGCAAGTTCCCCCACTTAAAATGATGACAGAGGTCAGTAATTTGCACCAGAGGTACACTTCAACTGTGAGAGACAGAATGTGAAAAAAAAATCCATGAATTCACATGGTAGGATTTGTAAAGAATTTATTAGTAAATCAGGGTGGAAAATAAGTATTTGGTCACCTCAAACAAGGAAAATCTCTGGCTCTCACAGACCTGTAACGTCTTCTGTAAGAAGCTTTTCTGTCCCCCACTCGTTACCTGTATGAATGGCACCTGTTTGAACTCATCATCTGTATAAAAGACACCTGTCCACAGCCTCAAACAGTCAGACTCCAAACTCCGCCATGGCCAAGACCAAAGAGCTTTCGAAGCACACCAGGAAAAGTATTGTAGACCTGCACCAGACTGGGAAGAGTGAATCTACAATAGGCAAGCAGCTTGGTGTGAAAAAATCAACTGTGGGAGCAATCATCAGAAAATGGAAGACATACAAGACCACTGATAATCTCCCTCGATCTGGAGCTCCACGCAAGATGTCATCCCGTGGGGTCAAAATGATCATGAGAACGGTGAGCAAAGATCCCAGAACCACACGGGGGGACCTGGTGAATGACCTGCAGAGAGCTGGGACCAAAGTAACAAAGGTCACCATCAGTAACACACTACAACGGCAGGGAATCAAATCCCGCAGTGCCAGACGTGTTCCGCTGCTGAAGCCAGTGCATGTCCAGGCCCGTCTGAAGTTTGCCAGAGAGCACATGGATGATACAGCAGAGGATTGGGAGAATGTCATGTGGTCAGATGAAACCAAAGTAGAACTTTTTGGTATAAACTCAACTCGTCGTGTTTGGAGGAAGAAGAATACTGAGTTGCATCCCAAGAACACCATACCTACTGTGAAGCATGGGGGTGGAAACATCATGCTATGGGGCTGTTTTTCTGCCAAGGGGACAGGACGACTGATCCGTGTTAAGGACAGAATGAATGGGGCCATGTATCGTGAGATTTTGAGCCAAAACCTCCTTCCATCAGTGAGAACTTTGAAGATGAAACCAGGCTGGGTCTTCCAACATGACAATGATCCAAAACACAGCGCCCGGGCAACAAAGGAGTGGCTCCGTAAGAAGCATTTGAAAGTCCTGGAGTGGCCTAGCCAGTCTCCAGACCTCAACCCCATAGAAAATCTGTGGCGGGAGTTGAAAGTCCGTGTTGCTTGGCGACAGCCCCAAAACATCACTGCTCTCGAGAAGATCTGCATGGAGGAATGGGCCAAAATACCAGCTACTGTGTGTGCAAACCTGGTAAAGACCTATAGTAAACGTTTGACCTCTGTTATTGCCAACAAAGGTTATGTTACAAAGTATTGAGTTGTATTTTTGTTATTGACCAAATACTTATTTTCCACCCTGATTTACAAATAAATTCTTTACAAATCCTACCATGTGGATTCATGGATTTTTTTTTTTTCACATTCTGTCTCTCACAGTTGAAGTGTACCTCTGGTGCAAATTACTGACCTCTGTCATCATTTTAGGTGGGGGAACTTGCACAATCGGTGGCTGACTAAATACTTTTTTGCCCCACTGTATTTTCCTTCCTGATAACAAATCCAATGAAAAGACCAAAACTAACAATGTTAGTCCATCTCTCAGTATTTTACATATTCCAGTCGGTCCCTCTGAAGCCAAGTTGTTCCTCTGAAGCCCTTTAAAAAACAAGAGGTCACAGACACATATTTGGAAAAGATCATTTTTAAATTAAAACTCAAGTAGCTGCATGCGTGACAGAGTAATACACTATTCCCTCATGTGGGAACTCATATCACGACCTCACAGGGTAAATGCAAGAAAATCTAGCTTTTGTGATAAAGAGGCATTTATCTGAGATTGCAAACATCACTATATGCACTCATATGTTAGCCATTTGTTCCACATATTCAAATCAGTTTGAGCTCTTGACCTGCTGACCCTGCACACCTGCAGCTTTTTGACTGACTGACTGGTAGTGACTGTACTGGCTGGACTGAATGGGAATGCTTCCTGTATTCATTACACATACAAACACTCTGAAGATGTTTGCATGCACCATGTCGAAGCCAGCTCTGCAAATTCACAATGGAAATATTTGTTTTCCAGATTGCAAGCTGGTGCTGGCAATCCAGGGTTCCCACTGTGTGATTATCTTATTGAGTGACATACTTTCCTTCAGGGCAGCATGCAGTGGCAATTAGAGAATATCTGCTTTTCCCCCCAAAGTGTAGATGCTAAGCCCGGATGAATGCTGGGCTTTGTGTGACTATTGTTGCAGCGATATGTGAAACTTGCTTCAAATTTATGTGACGAGGTGTCCAGTTGCATTAAAGGGCCACCTGATTTTGCAACGCCATCAGTCGAACCAACGCTTTGCACTGTAGCAATGGACTGTGGGCGCTCTGCTGCTCCTGATGGTGTCTTGATGGACGTCCACGCTGCGTAGAGATGTGGCGTTTGTGTGTTCCCACCAGGACATGCCCCAGGGACACGATGTCAAAAACAACTGTGGGACTTTCTCACACTGTAACCCAGTATTCCCAGGGAAAGGCCTTTGAGAGCGGGATCGTTTCCTCAACAACTACACCACTTTGCTGTGCCGCTCCGGAGGAAGCCAGCTTCCTGCAGCTCCAGCTGAACAGGGGCCTCTCTCTCTCCCCGTTCTCCAGCAGGGGCCTGTGCAGGCTGCCGGGGAGACAAGCAAAGCTGCTCAATGGAGCCTCTGAGTATCAATTACCTGAAATATCAAACAGCACATAAGAGGGCGGTTGACTTGTTTGTTTGACTTTGGTGGTCAAAAAGATTTCAAGGGAAGGAAAAAAGTATAAATGTGAAAAGAGTGAGAAAAGGTTTATTTATCCCAGAGGATTTGGGAGAGAAGCTGGATCATTTGTCGCCTGAAAGATTTATCTCAATCATAATTCATCGTCCAGGAAGTCCAATTCTTTGCTCCACAATGCTGCTAAACAATAACCAGCAAGAAAAATGTCTCCAGTTTTCAAGGTGAAAGGGAGTTCAGAGAATTAGGTTCACTTACTTTGAGGTTAAAGAAGACTTTTTGGCACAAAAAGACAAACATAGCTTTGTAAGATATAAGCTTGTTTTGTTACATTTTAGCTGCAACCTTCCTTTTTATTAAGTTTTGTGTTCTGCCAACACAGAAGGCTAACAAACAGGGACTCCGGGCTGGTTTTGAAAAGCCGGCCTTTTGGGATTACGCTGTGTGAGGAAGCTGCTTTTGTCATGATAACTACGACTCTGAACTTTTGACACGCAGACTGGAGGGTGCTGATGGAAACGGGTGATTTCACAAAATGATGATGAGAAAGGGAGGAGAATTTAAATAAAGCTACGAGGGCGAGGACATGTAGGAAGTAAACCAGAGACGTGTAACGTCATGCTACATCTGCACATGCTGCACAGCCGCACCCTCAGACTTCAGAGGACTGATCATTACAAAAAGTGAGGGATCAGAGGAGGTGGTGGGGGAGCGAGGGGGCATAGTGATCAGTTACTAAGCCAACTCTGTGTGCGCCCCATATCTGAAAACTTAGAGCATGCCTCGAAATGGCCTGATTGTCTACCTGTGAGTTCAGCAGCTCTTTAATGGCAGAGGGGGTTAAAGAGTAGGGGTGGGGAAGTGGCCACAAAAGCCTTCTGTTGCAGCCTGGGAGTGGGGTTACCTGGCCCGCTCTCTGCTGACGGGGTCTAATTTCACACATCACATGTGCATGCAGACGCATAAGCATGCACATTAAGTGCAAACACAAACACACACACAGGAGTTTGAGAGGCGAGAAAGTGTGCGCGTGTTTCCTTGGGGGACAAATGAGTTTTGTTTGTCGAGCATTCAGAGCATGACAACAGGACAAAAGCAGCTACATAACCAAAGTACCGGGTGACACATAGTTATTGTTCTCTTGGAAATGACACAGACATGCTGCTGGAAACACTCTGAGATGTGTCCTGCTAAGTAAACCCTTTCTCTTTTTTTCCCCAGTGTGCACTAGCTCTGTTTCTTGGTGGGAACAAATTTAGCTGTCAGTTCCACAGCTGCAGCGCCTCTGATGCTTTGTGGGACAGCCGAGCAGTGGGATTACATTAAAAATTGGGGTAGAATCTCAATTAATCACACTGGATACTAATGAGGTCTAAATGGAGTATAAAATAACAGATTAGACTCCACATCTGGACAGTGTCTGCAGCTGCCTGCGACAACACAGACAGAAAAGTATGAGAGATAAAATGATTAATCACTAAAAGCACATTAAAGAGGACCTACATCTAGAGGACATGTAGAAGAGTAGCTTTGCATGTTCAAAATAAGCCTTAAAAAAGTCTCTCAAGTTGATCACACAGAGCAGCCTGAGGCCTGTTTATGTCCCTCACAGTGATAACTTGAACATATGTATGACAAAATATAAGAAAAAGCATAAAAGGCACAAAGAAAGCAACATTCTGCTTTATTAAAGAACATGAATGAATGTGTTTTAGAGTGGTGGGAGGAAAACGTTTAAAGATAAATGCTCCTCAGACAAACTCTACTCTACATGATAAACACTCCGGTCACACCCTTAACATCTTCAGTGATACCACATCTGATAAATGCGTGGCAGCCACTCTTGTGCTCTCCTCTTGAGTCCATTACGTTATCTCGCCTGTCAGTGTATGGACCTCTGCCTGCAGAAAACCTGGGTGTGCTCCACGTCCGCTTCAATGATGTCTAAGTTTTAGTTTTAGTGCACTTTTCTCCACTTAGATCCATCACCTGGTAGCACAGTCCCGGGTTGGAGGGGCAAACAAAAACCTTTTTGTCTGAAGAAACAGGATTATAGGGGGAGGGGGGTTGACCCCTTAGAGAGCAACTGATCAGATAATGGTCTTCATTCAGATAATGGGGCTGCATTTCAGACAGTGGTGTTGGAGATTTTTTTTAAAATTGCTGGAATTATGAACTCAGAAAATTAACATCAGATTTTGATCCACCATGAAATACCATCTAGAAAGCATCCGATTGGCAACAGAGTCATTTTTTTTAGCATGGCAAAAATGGCACAAATACAGTGGAACATTATCAGTCATGCACTGGCCTCTCCAGGACCCAGACCTCTACATTATTGAAGCAGTGTGGGATCATCCTGACAGAGAGCAGAACAAAGAACAGCATCCAAAAAAGAACTTTAAATGTCCTGCAAGATGCCTGGAGAACTATTCCTCAACACTACTTAAAGACAATTTAAGAAACCTGCATAAGGATGTTTGGACTGTAAAGGTCCTCCTCATACCTAATATTGACTCTCAAAGTCATTGTTTTTGCCTTGTATACTGTATTTCTAATTACGCTTGCAGATGTTTTAATAAATCGCTTCAGCTATTCACATTTCCTTGCAAATTTCCTTCCTTTTTGTGACACAAACAGATTTTCATCTAAAATGTTGTGATCCAAACGATCACCACTCTTAGACAACCTCAACACCTCTTCACCAGAGTCGAGATGTTGATGTTGGGAGCTTAGCGTTAAAGTCACATGATGTGTGATCTGACACTTCAGCCTGAGGTCAGATTGTAAAGAAGGGGGACCAAATCAGAACTTAAAAAACAGTTTTAAAAGATTTTATGTGGTTTGTGTTGTTTACACTTTAATTAAAAGTGACCTGAGTCACGTGAAAGCAAATAAGTAAATTAGTCAAATAAATGTAAATACGCACAGCTTTGCATTGAAATACAGTAAATTGTATTTCTAATAGAGGCTGATGAGCAGTTGGCTTGTGAGGTTTTCACTGGAACCAACAGACCTCCAATAAAGGAGAAGTGTAGATCCATGATTCAATAAAAGACAGTTCAGTTTTATTTACAGAGCACCAATCCACAACAGCAGTTGCCTCAAGGTGTTTTATTCTGAGGACCTACAATATTAGAAAGATACCCCAACAATCACACAATTCCCTATGAGTAAGCATTGGCAACAGTGGAAAGGAAAAACTCCCTTTTGACAGGAAGAATCCTCCAACACAACCAGGCTCAGGGAGGGGCAGCCATCCACCGTGATTGGGTGGGAGTGAGGGGAAAACAAGAGAGCAAAGGTAAACTATAGGTGAGAGAGTCAGAGTTTAATAATCGCTAAGGCTTACTAGAGTAGTCGTGTCTCAATACAGAGTGAAAAGGGAGGAGAGAAGAAGAAACAGGGCATTATGGGAACTCACCCAGCACCCAAAGCCTATTGGAGCAGATGGTTCAGGATCTTCTGATCCAACCTTAACTATAACCTTTATCAAAGTTTTAAGACGTTCTTAAAAGTGGAGGGTGTCCACGCCGAGTCCAAAACTGGGAGCTGGTTCCATAGTAGAGAGGACTAATAGCTGAACGCTCTGCCTCTGAAAACTCAAATCCATCATAGGGTTGTTTCAGGAAGGCCCAAATCAAATATGTGGATCCATCCACAAAAAAAGGCTTTCTATTAGAAATGAGAAAATGATGGCAGAAATAAAACCCCTTAGCTCACTCTGTGCAGAAGCAGTGAGTATAAACACATGTACTTTGTGAAGCTGTGAGAAGAAGATCGATCAGTTTTTGTTGTAATTAGCTGGGAAGGTTTATTAAACAGCCCCATTGCTGTTGGATGCTGATGTTTGTAGCCCTGCGTGCTGCATTATGCAGAGATGTTTTTACACTTGCTGATTTAAAGGATGATGAAACAGAAACACCCGTTGTGGGGGAAAAAATGTAACACTTGGCTTGTCTCATATATATATTTGCAATTACTCTCGAGTTTTTGGATATAACATAAATTTCAATGTAATATTACTGTACTATTACTGTTGATGCAAGAGAATTAGTTTGCTGTTATGTGGACAACACTGTAATTAAGTAGTAGTAACTTCCCATTTCAAAACCATTACCCGCTTGTTTTAACCTTATTACACCACCATTACTGCATTATTACTGAGCTTGAACAGAAACTGCTACCAAAAAACAAAATCTTTTAAACTTCATAAAATCATCACACCAGAGTAATTATCAGAGATCTTTGAAATCTGATAAGGGAATTGTATGCATTGTTTTAAGAAAATCAGAAAGTTTAACAACCATTTGACCTGAATGAGTCAGAGTGGCAGCATCTACCTACTCGGTTGTGTTTACTCCTCCAGAAAAAGCTCTGTCTAAACAGGAAAAGCTTCCTGGTGCTGAGGATATAAATGGAACTATCACCTTGGCTCCTGCAACTAATATGTTTCTCAGCTTCTTATGGATGATGACATGGATTTCATAAAATAGTTATTTTGTAAATTATGAGTCATTTTTTTCTCTCTATCCTTTGTTGTGAGGGAACTGCGGTCAACGGGTGTATCACAGATTGTTAAAACTGCACTGCTGGCATGGTTGTATTTAATTTTATGTCTTAAAAATGCTTACAAAATTGTCTAACATGTATCTAACTAATCTACGAGTTGGACTAAACCTGGTTTAATCCCTCAAATCAATCTAGTTTCCAGGAGCTACAACTCTACTGCCATCTGCTGGTCAGCAGTGTAACACTGCAACCCACACAGCAGCTGCTCTATTAAGTTTTCATCTCTTTCAGTGTGCTCTTATCTTTGCAAATAAACAAATAACATTTTTTTCTATAAAGACAAGTCAAAATACCTGCTGTGACACAAACAGTGGGGAAAAGAAATGCAGACACACGGTAGTGTTAAAATGGACCACTTTACTCTTGCACAAGACATCCATAGAGCGCATTTTCAATATAAAAATAAAATCGCCTGCTTTGGAGCACATTTAAAACGCAACTGTGCCTCTTGTTAAGAACCCAAACCAATGCACACAATTTAGAGATGGATCTCAAGTGTTCATTCCTTCAGCAGAACACACATTCATTAAGCTTAACTTTTGGTTCATGTGTTAGTTTCCTTTAGCAGAAAACACGACAAACGCTGGTCACAGTAAAACATGAAAGTGGCAACGCAGAAGTTGGTGGATACAATGAGACAGGAAAAAAAAAGTCCATGACAGGCAGGAACCATGCATAGCCGTGTGTGTGTGGGGGAAAAAAAATCCTGCAGAAACCTGTTAAACCAGCCAAAGAAAAGGACTACAAACCGAGCAGTGCTGTGAGAAATAAAGAGGGGCTGGTTAAGGAAGTGCTTCTGTCTGAAGCACACGGGAACACTCCAACACTTCCTTCCATCCAAAATTAGCTTCTTTTAAATATTTTATGAATACTCTCGCACATAAATAGCATCATTATTGCTTATTAGAAAAAAAAAAAAAAAAAACAAGACTCAAGTAACACTCACACACAGGCCTGCATTTAAATCTACAGAGTGGCACGTGAGCGGCCTTAGCAAAGCAAACGCGATGGCAAAAAGATGCTAGCAACTCAACTCACTTTGAAAATAAGCGCTTCAAAGCTTTGTCATTGTTAAAATTACTCTAAGTAAGAAAAGTAACTCCTCAGAAACAGAGGAGGTGGTCAAATTATTACAAGGGAACTAATTCATTAAATTAAACATACTTGGGAGACAACGGGTTCAAATATAACACAGTCAAATTACTCGTGTAGTGAATATTTACAGTTTAAGATGATCAGTACTGATCAGCTTCATTCCTTTGAAATCTGTCACTTATTAATCTGCGCCGTTCGTCTGGGATGTCCGACTGTGATCAGCGGCGACTTCGCTGCCAGGCTCGTCTATGTCCTGATCCTGTAAAGGAAAAAGCAGTAAAGTGAATATGAGCTCATTTCCTCCATCGAGGTAAACAAACCCTTGTGTTGTCCTTGGGTCATTTGTCCTCTAAAGAAATGTGTTTTTTTATTCATCAAATGGTCTGAAAATAACAGAAGTTATTCATTACTATGCTACGCATGATTGGAATAAATTTTAAGTAATTTGATTTATTTATGGGGTTTTTAATCGGATTTTATAACACCTGTGGTCCTCGTGGACAAAAATGACCTCAAAGTACAAAGTGTTGCAAGGGGCCATATTTTCACACCATACTGCTTTCAAACATCTTGGATCACTGATGTGTGGGGTCAAGCACTGGTCATAACAACCACAACAACGACAGCAGGCAGCACAATTAGGAGACAAGTGCTCTATATTCAATTAAATTGTATTTATACAGCGGAAAATCACAACAACAGTCGCATCAAGGTGCTTCATATTGTAAGGTAGACCCTACAATAATACATACACAAAGTATGCTCACTTTTTTTTTTTAACCATGTTGTGTAAAGCAATGACCAGTAGAACAAAGCATATATTGTCCTCTAGTATAATGAGGAGGAAGAATCAATGTTCAGGAAGATCCAGGGTTAGAAGATAAAGAAAATATTGTCAATATTTAGATCACGTGCCACCCTTTCTCTGAAAAAGCACATCAGCCACCTGCAGAAGTGGAAGAAGGCTATGAAGTGAAGGAAAGTGATGAAGAATCTGAACTATGTTCAAGTAGGTTCTCAGGCATCCAGGACATGGTAGTCTGAGGAGCTTGGAAAGAAAGTGACTGGGCTTCTTGAAGTTTCAGAATGTGAAACTGAAATAGAAGATGTGTCAGAGGACTGCACATCTTCCATTTCAATTATGATGAAGACAAAGAATCAAGCAAGAAAGAGGAGTCAGCTGAGACAGAGGAATATTTACAGTAACGTGAGGAAACACTGATCTGGTCTTCTATCCTTCCCAGTGACAGACGATGCCTGACTCTCTCATGTGCCTCAGAGAAAGACAATCTATCACGGTCCAAGCACATATGCCAGGTCCCATACTCCTTCAGTTGCTTTTCTACTCGAGCACTGAAAGCATTATACACAGTGTATTCTGCTTGTATTCTGCTTTTTAACGTTCACATGCCAATGGATGCATCAGAGACCAAGTTGGGGTTCAGTAACTTGTCCAAGGACACCTTGGTAAGAACTGCAGACTAGAGCACACAGAGACTGAACCAACAACCATCCAATTAGCAGATGACCTGCTCTACAGCCAACTCAATGACAAACAAGGAGGAACAACGAGAGAGGAAGAAAAATGGACCGAATGCAGCTGTAGGCATATGTGGGTGTGTTGATTCTTACTGCCGTGCATCCAGTAGAGTCGCTACAGCCAGTTTATGACATCCTGAGTCTGGTAGAGAAGTTTTCATGCTGACACAAGATTAATCATAGAAGCACAAAAAGGACATAATTTCTTGATAAAGACACAATAGATGATCGTCGTTCATGACACAAACGTGCTCCCATTTGAGGTGTATGGAACAAGTGGGTGTTTCTCCTGCTGTGATGTAAGGTCCTGGTACTGATATGACTGTATGAGCACCAAGTCCCCTTCAGAGGACTCTGTCCATTCCAACAGAACATCCCAAGTAAACCAGGGAACTATGAGATAAAAACATGGGCAGTATGTGATGCAGGTCCAGCTGTACATGGAACATGCTAGTGTGCGATGGCAAACCGTCTGTCCTGCAGTCAGGGCACGCAAGTTGTCCCTAACATTGCAGAAGGTTTCCAAAAGAAAACAATCACCTGTAACAACTTGTTTACTGTATATGACCCTTGGCCTGCAACTGCAGAAAAGAAAGCTGTCCATGATGGGACCAGTGCAGAGGAATAAACCTGAGCTTCCTCCTGCTCTTGTGTCAAATATGGACACGCCTTTGTTCTCATGAAAGTTTGCCTTCACTCAGACCCATGCGCTAGTGTTCCTACCATGCCAAAATATAGAAAACTGTCAGGCAATGAGTTGGAATAAAGTTGAATAAAACCTTGAAACACAGAGATGGATGATATTTTATACTTGTTGCTTTATAAACAGTCAAAGCAAACGGGGTCATTTTTGAGCCCAGAGGACAACAGATGTGATTATTTGCTGCCAGTAAAAAACTTGTAGTTTAAAAACAGCTTTCTAAATTAACTTTGACATAAACCCGTCTGTGATAATCTGTTAAAACAACCAACTCTGGTTGTGAAACGATAATCACGATAACTGATCATTTAATTAATTTTTTTACCCGAAAACAAAGAAACATTTCGTATAAATGAGGTTTTATCAGACATAAATTTGAAATGGAATAAAGAAATAGTGTCAAAATGTTTGAATTAAGTTTTAAATAAAAGTGGGGGAAAAATCCACTTCATGTTAATTAAGTATCAATCAAACCAGATGGGGCCATTTTTGACCCCTGAGGACCACAGGTGTGACTACGTGCTGCCATTTAAAAATTTTAAGTGGTTCAAAAAAAACAAACAAACTTTCTTACTAAAGTTCAACATACAGCACTCTGTAGTTAGTCAGATAGTCAAAATTATCTAAACGTTTAAATAGTTTATTGTCTTGTTTTATTTTCGCTCAAAAACAGAGTGTACTTTATCTAACAAGGTCTGGTGGCCCTAAAATGTAGGGTCAATTTTGTGTTAGTGTTGGTCTTAAGTAAAACTAAGATGCAACACTGAAAAGATTGACAATTTATACTTTAAAAAAAAACAAACACTCAAATGAAGTGGGGACATTTTTGACCCCTGAGGACCACAGGTGTATGGAAATCAGGAGGACATTATGATTAAACATGCTGCACCTTCTTCAGCACTTCCAGCACTCCTTTCACAGTGGACATCAGTGAGTTTGCTGATTTGCTCAGGAGCTCGCGGTAGACTTTCTTCTCTTCCTCCACGGTCTTCAGAGTCTGCTCGGTTTGGCTCAGAGTGCTTTTCACCTCCTCCAGCTCCCTCGACAAAGATTTGTTGGCTTGATCCAGCTGAGCTTTAACCTTTGCGTCTTCGTCTGCGATAAAGAATCAACACCAAGTCAGGATCACAGAGACAGCAGGTCAGTGGGCAAACGCTGGTCACAGTAAAACATGAAATCGGAACTGGAAACAGCAGCGTATCCCACTGAAGTCTGTAAAAACTAGCCACTTTATTAGGTACACCTGTCCAACTGCTCATTAACACAAATATCTAATCAGCCAGTTACATGTTAGCAACAAGGTCAAGATGACCTGCAGAAGTATTTCAGAAAGTGCTGATCTACTGGGATTGTCACACACCAAAACAACTCCTTACAGCCAACGAATGTAACCTAACATTAGCAAGGTGTACCTAATAAAACGTATACACTACATTTAACTGCCTCTCAAGTTAGTCCACCATCTTGGTGACAAAGGTCTGTGCTGTCAGTTTGTGATTAACAAATGATTGTTATACAATATGTGCACAGCTGGTCAGTAACCTCTCATTAATGTTTTATGAATGCCTGTGTTTTAGTATTTCTTCCATGTCAGTGTAATCATAAGCAACCAATGTGGCGGTATCCTCGCAACAGCAAAGAAACAGCTCAGTCGTGGACATTGTGGACTGGCAGTAAACATCAGCGTCTATAAATGCCAACATTAAACATTCACAAACATGTGGTAAGGGCAAAATATGGGGTAAGGGCAGTAGGAAGACTCCTCTCCTGTAGATTAATAATATGTTACATATGCTCTAACTTGTTTACACTCCTGCACGTATACTGTAGCGAAGCCATGTAAATCTGTCTGTTCTCTGCTAGGAAAATAAGGTTCAGTCCTACACTGCCTGCCTTTTCTTTGAAGACTGTGTTTGTGTTTATGTTACAGTCAAACTTTTAACTAATTTCCAGTTTCCAGTTTGAATTTACAATAAACTCAGTTTTGCAGACTCCTCTTTGCCATCCAACATACAATGTCCCAGTTCACGTTTCACCAGACATCACAGAACGATGGTCCGGAGAATGAAGTGAGACTGAGCTTCTCTGTAGCAATGCTCAAATTGAGCCAGATCATTGTCCCGAGGGACTACTGACACAGAGTGTAGCTTGCAGTTTAGGACATATAATGCAATCCAAAACGTACCCATTTTAGCATCCTGCAACATAAGCTTCTGCTCTATTTCCTCTCTCGCCTTCTCACTCTTCTCTAGCTTCTGCATCATGCTGCCGATGTCAACCATAGCTCCGTTATACACGATCAGGTTACCAGACTCGCTGGCCTCTGACTGAGCACGAGTTTTAGAAGCAGGAAGCAGTCCTCGGTTACCTTAAGAAAGGAAATGTGATACAAAATAAAGTCATTTGGCATCTGTCGCTCTATCCTGCTTAAAAGAAATTTATGGAAAATTAAAGGACACACTAATAGAAATATCTTCAGGCTTACCTGTGAGATTTTCAATCTGGGCTTCATTGAAAGAAGGAATGGGTTCATCTTTTCCCCTGTCTGTCAGTTTTCGGTAGTAACACGATTCTCTGACAACAGGTTTGTTCAAAAGCTTCTTTATCTGAAAACAGAAATCAACAAGACAGATTTACTGAGCTGTAAGGCTGACGGTACGTGTCTTAAAGCAAAGTGAAAAAGAAGGTCTGACAGGGTAAGAATCACAGAACCAGAAAGACCATGTGCTTGTGTTTTCACCTGAGCACGAGAGAGATGCAGTCCCAGTGTGTACAAGATCTCCTCCAGGTCTCTCTCAAGTAAATAGCCACAGTGGCTCTGATCGAAGTAGACAAACGCCATCAGCAGCTCCCTGTTGTGCGTGATCATCTGTTTCCTTTCCTAGTGTAACGACAACCACGCTCATTAAAAAACAACTTTCTGAACAACATCTACACCTCACCAACGTGTCTATAACAACATAGAGCCAACCTTATCTTTGGAGGACCTCTCTTTCGATGATTTTCGGTCATCTTTGCGGTCTTTTCTGTCTCTGTCAGTGGAGTCGTCATCATCTTTGTCTAATAAACAATCAGAAATATTATTTCTTAAAACCATTTTGTGTCTTTGTGAAAAGAAAATATCCCAAGTAGTACACAGTTCCAAATCATTCATTTAATCAAGAAGAGTATAGTACCATCATCCTCATCATCATCTGCATCTTCAGCCTCCATGGGATCATATTCTTCAGCATTGGCTGTGCTGCCATCATCTTCATTCTCCTCTTCATCTCGAGACTCCTCCTTTTTCACTGTCTTTTCTTCAGACTAATTTAAAAAAATGACAATGACATAAAAACTCACATTTATCAGACAAACAGTAAAAACCTGAAAAGCTGCAGAAACCTTTTTCTTCTCTTCCTCATCTTCTTTGGTCTTCTTTGCTGTCGGTTCTTCGTTCTCTTCTTCTTTCTCCTTCTTCATTTCACGCTTTTCAGCCTCTTTCTTTTCAGCCTCTTTTTTGGCTTTCTTCTCCTTCTTCTCATCCTTGGTAGGAAGCGCAGCGAGGGCTTTATATATGCGGTAACCAAAATCTCTCTGCAGCATCTCATTAAAAAGCTCAGCAAACAGAGAAACCTGTACAGAAAGAAGACAGTATATTAAAAAAACCTGTAAAGAAAGCAAACACACACACACACACACACATCACATGTGTGTGTTTGCAGGTCTTTGTAACAAACCCCAGAGCATTAATTCTCACTTCAAATGAGTGCTCCTTGTTGTCTTCTAGTCTGTAGTCCAGTAACACACTCAGGGACATGACACTGCAGTCAAATTTGCCGTTCTTGGCTGCCCAGTTTGGGTGTACAAGGATGGTAGGCTCATCAGGAAGGATGTAGCGCCTTTCTCTCCGCTGGCGCTCAAGCTCCTCCTGCCTCTTCTTTTCCTCCTCCTGACAGACAAAAGTATCCATCAGGTGGAATTTAAAATTAACCTTAATTACTGAAAAGATTTTGTTATATATAAAAGGCTTAAAAAAAAAAAATGTATCTGTACCTCTCTGTCATCCTCAGTGCGTGCTGGTTCCTCTTCCTCCACATCCTTGGTCTCTACTTTCTCGGGCTCCTTGGACTCCTCTACCTGCTCCTCCACCTTTAGCTGTTTGGTGAGGCGAGCAATCAGCTGTGACTTTAACCCCTTAGAGCTTAGAGAGCGACAATCGAGCTCCCTGCGCAGGTCATTTACCTACAAGTGGAGAAAACAGACATGAAAAAGCAAGTTGAACATTTCTCGTCCTGGTCCCTACTCATACCTGCACCAGCTTTACGCACCTTCATTGATTTCGGGTCAAGTTTAGCCCAGTGAGTGGGAGTACTAACGTCCTTCGAATCATCGTCATCCTTCTCCTCTTCCTCCTTGACAGAAAATCATTAAGATAGAGACAGGCAGAGGGAGAGAAAGAGGTGGGATAACAAACAGTCAGCATAGCACTCATGGTCCTAGTGAGCTTTAAAGTTGATCCGTGCAAGAAGCAAGGCCTCATTTGTCTTTCATTCTCTTGTCCTAGTGAGCTCTCGACTGTGTTTAAGTCCACTGCTACTGAAGCGTACACAGGGAAGCTCTCTAGCTCTTATAAAAAAATAAATAAAATTAAATAAATAATAATAAAAAAACAACAGAAATGCTCCCCCCCCAGCTGCCAATCAATCAATCTGTGGAACACAAAAAAGGTAAAAATCAATGAGAGGTGTGTCCAAAAGGTGTGTAGGTACATCAGGTGAATGAAGCTGGCCTCCAAACGGAGTGAGGATAGGCTGGCCCTACCATGCTCTATGACTGGGGTATTGCCATTTATGGGTTTTATACACCTACGTCAGATAGGAGCCATGTGTCCTTCTGTCCAACCAACTGCCCTGGAAAAACCAAATTCTACATATAGTCCAAATGAAAGTGTAGAATCCAACAACAAGAACAGACAAGAAGCAGGACTTAGGGGAGGTTCTCTTTTCGAAGTCAGACGATATCAAATTGATGTGAAAAATCATATAGAAATACACATTTCTCTACAACAAACACATTATGTGAGCGCAACTGACTCCACAGATTCCAGTACGTTTGTAAATGATGGGTCCCAGTGTTAACAATTGATCACTGGTTCAAATTTAAACTCATTCTCAATCAATCTGCAAGCAGATGCCTTTTTATAATAATGCAAAACAAATGCCAACATTAACATAAAATACTGAACAAGATTAGCACCCAATTTTGTGGTGTTTAAGCAACTGGAAGCTGTTTTACCATTTGCGACCGGGGCCTACACAACACAACCTAGTCTCACTGCTTCCACTGTGTGTGTCTGCTGGATGTGAGGGAAGGTGGGAGTGCTGATGGAGGAATGGAGGAGTTGGAGCAGAGGAAAAGGGGACAGGTGGAGGAATAAACAGAAGAAACCTAGGTGAGGTTTGGTGGAGCCGTAATATGCCTGGGTTCGTATCTGTGTGCGTGCAAGGTGAGGTGTGCTTTGTATTTTGTGTGTGTGTGTGTGTGTGTCTGGGGTTTTTTGTTTGTTTTTTTGTAAGTCCTGTGCCTTCCTGTGAGAAGCGGAAATGAGAAGAGAGGGATTAGCGGTTCAGTGCCTGTTCTCCATCTGCCTCCTTTCGCTCGGCCGACAGCTTCTCAGCCAGCTGCTCCCGGAGTCGCCGTGACAGCACCTCCCACTCTGAGCGGGTAGGAAGACAATGCCAAACATCCGGAAGAAACAAAACCACTGTCTCCACATGAGCAGGGACTGTCCGCCCCTTGTGTGTCTCCTCTGGCCGATGATAGCGAATCTCTGCAAAACGATACCTGTCGCAAAGGAAGAAGGTGCATTGGAAAGAAACATTCTGGTCAGGGCACAGTATAAAAGGCAAGCCTTGCTATTGGGCGAGCCTTCTACAGCTACTCCCTCCCATCAGGTCACTCAATGATCGTACAGGTCATTACAGTGACCCTTCTCCCACACAACACACAGCATAGACAAATGGACCCAGTCTGCAGCTCTCCGACTGTTGGCACAGGTTATGGCAGCCATTTTGAAAAAGTTGACAGACAATCACAGGAAAATAAAAAATTTAAAAAAAATTAATAATCACACCCCCAAAATTCATCCCCATTATAGCTTCAGCCAATTATGGATGAGTACTCTGCATTTGCCCTAGGATGCACTTGACGTACTACATTAGGGTTGTGTGAAGAGAGACAGAATCAACAGGACAGTGAAAGCCAGTTAAATATGTAAGATATTTAACAGAGAGAATAGAAAAAGAAAAGAAAAGAAAAACAAAAAGTAATGGCAGTGTCTTCTGGTCCAGGCTACTGCTTCCAGCCACCAAGTCCATGCGTTTGGTTTTTCATCACAATGAAATGTGTGTATATGAATAAGAGTGTGTGACAGAAAGAGAGAGCCAAGACTACAACACACAAAAGGCCAAAAAAAACGACATTACACAACACAAAAAATTATAATAGTAAATAATAGATTGCAAATTAACAGCACAATAATCATTAATATAACAAAAATGAAAACAAAACAGAACACCACACTCTACATGTCCAGGAAAGATTTAGTATCGAGGTAGCATAAAGATGCAGTACATTACAGATAATTTAGGATTTTAGTTACAACGTTAAGAATTATAACACAACCAGTGAGAACAATAAATACTGATGAGAGTAGCGGAGCTTACCACTGAGTGCACAGACTAAGGTCTATGCCTGTGAGGGCCTTGCAACAGCGTATCGCTGTCTTAATAAGGACTGATGGATCCTTTTCTGGGTCCGCTCCATCCAGAGATGGAGACCAGTGACCACCAATGGCCATGGCCTCATCTTTACCTCTCATGCCCACCAAAAACTGAAGGAGAAAAAGACAGGTGCAAGGAGAGCCACAGAGTACAGGTTAGATGGAAATGGGGAATGGGAATATGGGAAACAAAGGTGCGGAGAGTGGAAAGAGCAAAGAGAATAGAGACAAAAACAGAAAAGCGTCAGCAGTATGTCCAAATAATCACACGTCTAATAAATTTGTGCAATATTCTCATTTTCTGACCTTTCCTCTTGCAGACACAGAGGATGCTTCAAACATAACACAGAAATGTAAATGCCAGAATGAATTCCCCCTGCAGGTCGCCCCCTTTCTCTCTCTCACACACACACACACACACACACACACCCCCCTCTGCAAATCTCCAGACATAAGATGCAACCCCCGTTTTACAGCATCATGGCCTGAAGTTGTCATTCATACAGTGAGCGATATTCAGGTTAGCACTGGTCTATTAATCTTTCAATATTACTGGCCCACAATAGCAACTATGTTATCAGATGCAAACCCAACAAGCTGTCAGTGTAACTGTTCTCCAGAGATGGCGGCTAATGTGCGTGACTGTAGTTCCACAAGCTTTGTAGGAATTCTGATGCTGATGATCCGCCCTCCAAAAAATGTAGCTAATTTTCCCACTGAAGCAGCCTGTTGGTTCTTGGTGGCACACTGAAAAGCCATCAAGGCAGACTTGGAGCAAGAAAAGAAACTTACTGTCAACTCTATTTGTCACTGTAAAGTGAGCTCTGACAATAAAAATCTATCTCTGATCTCACTGTTGTTTGTACTATACAGCATTAGAAATAGCTTTCAGGGAAAGGTGAAACAAATAATACACCACAGGTAAATTAACACAAGGGAGCTGACATCAGTTTATAGCTTTCCACACTGAGTATTCAGCAATGGAATAGGATTACTACATCATCGTCAGCTCCTGTGCATTCTAAAGGGTTTGACATACCTTAATCAGTCTAGCAGGATGCTGGAAGGAGTCTCTGACTTCCTGTGGGTCCTCTGCCAGAGCACAGGACTTATGATAGAGCTCCTCTATACTGGGGTTAGCCAGCAGCATCACCTGAAAAATGGAAGAGGCCACATTAAAGTTATAATCCTTTCTATACTATTTAAGTCAAATGCCATGTTTTACACAATTTATGGTCTGCATTCCCTTTGTATAAAATGTCAGAGTTCAGTCAGTAATTATGCCTCTTCATCACTGCTTTGTCTCACTAATGCGTTCCTATGAAAATACACGTCTTCATTCGGAGGCTCTTATGATGGCAGCTGTTACTATTCACACTCTTTACACTGTGTCAGAGGTGTACAAAGATACTACAAATACCAACATAACATTTCCTACTATAGAGGGTTAACAGTCACAGTCAAGGATTAGTTGAAAAGCTGTGGGTGATGGCTTGCACACCTCTAGCTGCCATTTAGCATTACCAGCTTTAACAGAATGAATGGTATATGAAGCCTTTTTGGCTGTAGGGTATGTACCTCTGTAAGCACCTAAAGATGACATATGCACAGCTCAAACATGACAACTATATACAAGCCTATCATTTTCTGATTTACTTTCACTTTAATGCTGCAGTGCTATGATATACACACTGCAGTTAAAGCTGATTACTGTTAAGTTTATTATTTGAAAAGTTTTTTTACATTACTTATATTGTTGCAACTTATTTAGCACTGGCAGTCGTACCTTAGCACTGTAGGTATGGTTGGCGTCAGGAGGGTCCAGCACAGCCGTGTTCTTGACTAGAGGATCCACCTCTTTGTGCAAAATGTGGAAGTTACAAGCGTTACTAAACTGGAAGGGTCGCGTAAAAGGGAAGGCATCCACCCAGGTGAAGACAGCATCAAAGAAGTCACTGGGAATGTAGAGGCTCTGGTAGCGCCTCCTCAGCTCCATCATGTCACAGCTGGAGCTGCAGAACACAAGAAGGCTTTCAGATTTCAAACTGGGGCGCCACATCCTGCTGTACAGTATTATGCTAACATGTGGCATATCTAGGATGATGTGTTTTTAACAAAGGAAACAATATACATACCCATCTAAGCTGAACTTGGAAAACTGGACAGTGTAGCGAGGTACAACTCTGCGAGGCCGTCTTGGGGAGCGGTCACGTCGCGGTGAACGGTCTCTGGAACGTTTGCGTGTGGGTGACCGTTCTCTTGATCGCCTGCGCTCACGGTCTCTGTCTCTGTTAAAGAATCAATTTTTTAAAAACTTAATGACTTATTACTTCTAATGAACAGGAGGATGAAATGGATGTGGAATAGGTGTATGATGTAGTAATTATATGGTCTGCCATCTCACCTGCGTTCTTCTTTAGTCCTGAGGATGAGCTCAGGGCCTCGATCGCTGCGACTGGGGAAACGAGGCGGAGGCTCAATTCTTCGGACAGGCTGCGGCTGTGCCATCATTCTCACTGGGGGCTGGAGGAGACCCCCGGGAAACACTTCTGGCAATGACAAGAATGCAAACCACTTCCTTACTACACATACTATTCTGTGTTCAAAGGTGGTACCAAAACAGCAGCACAAATAACACTCATCATTACTAGTTGTTCAGACTGCTTTACAAGGAAACGCTAGATAAATGCCACTGACAAGTACTGTACCTTTGGGCGGAGGCTGTGGCAGCAGAGGCTGAGGAGGGTTTTGGAGAAGAGGGGCAAGAGAAGCAGCAGACAGCTGTGCCTGCAGAAGAGACGGAGGGGGAGCCTGGGCTGGAACACTGAATGTGGTCGGGGGAGGTAGTGACTGCAGCATGGTGGGGGCTGCCTTCATCATGCTCGAAGCTTGAGGCTGGTTCTACATAAAAAGTAACAAAGAAAAAGGAGGTTAAAAAAAATCTTTAAATGCAGACATGAAACGATCAATAACATGCCAGCTGTGCAACAAATAAAATCTTGGTCAGCACCTGCTTAGAAGAAGGTCTGAATATGTTTAAATCAAAGACTTGTAGAAATCTCAACAGGGGTTTCCTTAAAGGTTGTCCTAATCAAAGGAAAGCTGACGTGCAGCTTTGATCTCAAAGTTATTTCAGTTAACCTGCTAAAAGTAATACAGCAGGTTCTGACTTGTTTAAAGGAAAAACCTTTTGATAAGAAATATATGAGGCCCTGTTTACTGTCAGTTTAAGAGACATCTCTGATGTACAGCTTTATACTGTCAGAAAATCATGATGCTTTCTCACGTTAAAAGACAATGATTAGTATAATAATATTTGTCATCAAGAAGCGTATTTGTAAAGACATTTAATATACTTAGTGAGCAGCCAGGTTTGGCATTTTGCTCACCACTTTCAAAGTAAAAAAACAAAAAAAAACAAAAATGAAAAAACAAGCCAAGAGAAAGAACACAAAAAGTCTGTGATTCACATCTAAGGGGTTACATTTTGTCTGTTGTCCGCAGTGGTGTGCATGTCCGAGTAGCGCAGCTGCATCCCTGGCTCATTGTAAAGGCTGCCGAGCTGTGGGGAAGCTTGAGGTAAAGGCTGAGGCTGCTGCTGATGCTAGGAGGGATGGAAAACACAACAGTTAAAAAAAAGAAAGAAAGCAGGACTAAGATTTTTTTTTGAAAAGGAAAAATAAAATAAATAAACACTCATAGCAAGACTAGAAAGTCTGAGCACATTTGTTGTAATTGGAAGTAACCCCACCAGTTTCAGATGATGAGAACGTGTTTGCTGTGCATTAAGCGCTAAATTGCATTTAAACACTTTGCAACAGTGGGAGTTTATTCAAACATGAAAAACTGATATGATTTTTATTACAGTAAATAAGGACTTAAACACTAAAACCAGTAAAAGGTTTGTGTGCTTAACTTTATAATGAACTCCATGAAAACACTGGTGCTGATATAATTGTGATTATAATATGAAAAAAAGTAAAGTTCCTAATTCTCAGAATAAGGGACTGTATAAATACCTCTACATTTGAAATACAATGCGTTTGTGAAACTCCTTAAATTAAAGCTGAAAGTATGCATTTCAATACAATACAAAGCCACAAACTGTAATGCTGTGCTCCAAAATGCAACGTTTGAACTTTCTCACCGACTGATTTGCTAGTTGAGGTAAAGTCTGGATGCGCTGGGCGTTCCACTTGAACGGCATATTCGGGTTGTACACAGCTTCCACTAGGACCCTGTCACCCACCTGGGGAGTCTTCCCCTTCACAGCACTATGAAATACAAATATATACAAAAACACATAAGAAAATCTGTTTGTAATGCTGTATCATTTTCAGATTCACAGAAGCAAACTTGTAGCTCTTTAAGTTATGGATGATAAATAAGGTCCTATGCAGGCTAACAATGGTGCAAGAAAAAGGATTGTATGTGCAATTTATACACTAAAAAACCTCTAGTGAAAGTGTTAATTTTATTAAACCACCAAGTAACAGAATCTGAGCGATGTTAGGACCACCCTTTTTCACCTTAACTGAAAGAAGACATCTTCATCTACAAAGCCAAACGTGTCATGCAGCTTATTGACGACACCAGTGAAGACTCGCTGCTTCTGAGGCTGCGTCTGCTGTTGGTGGCTTGAACGTGGTGTGGGATAAGACACAGTAATTTGGGCTGTCTGCTGTGGGTTAGACAGGCTCAGGCTCGTGGGCAGGGCGACAGGGGGCTGAGGGTCAGGAAAAGAAAGAAGAATCAAAACACTAAAATTACATTTTAGTGGTACATCTAAAATATACCAAGGGAGATCGCTTGATAGCTAACTTTTCTATTTCTATATGCATTAAACACAAAGCTTCAAGAAAAAGAACCTTAAAAATAATAATAAATAATAAGGAAATATGCTTTGATATGGTCATCTGGAAAAAAATTCAACCTAAATGATAGTTTGATTATTCAAATGCTCTGTGCAAACATCCACAAAAAAACTGTAGTACTTGAAAAAGTGTGACAGTATGAGAGCAGACAGGGTGTAGCTGCTGCACCTCGTCTGGAGCAGCTGCCCTTGTCTGTGTCCACAACCGAGCATAATTGCCAGCTAACATGTAAACAGATAGGGCAGGTAGACACCGAGATCTGTCCTATGTAGCAGCTTGAGTTTGTTTGAATATGTTTTTGTAAACACATTACCTGAGAAATGAGTGCCTGCTGAGGCTGTGGAAGCTGAATTAAGAAGAGAAAAAAAAAGTGAACTTTTTGTTGAAATGAAACAACAGATTTACACCCAAAGCAAAGACACATCTTGTGCTGTCATAATGCTCCCAACAGCTGTTTGCTCACTAACAGATTCTTACAACATAAATAATACGATCCATCTAGCGAAAGATGTAAACATGCTGTGCAGTCGTATCAAATTACAATTACCTTATTTACATATTTACATTACATTGTCTTGGGGAAAAAAAATCGAAAAGTGGCTAAAAAAAATAGCAGAAATGGATTTTATGTTAATTTTAAAGATTTCAAAGTGATCTTACAAAACTTTAAGATTTAGCAAACTTATGGTCAGTTTCCAAACGACCGTTCAGTCTACTGTAACACATCATACGGTGATGCTATATAAAACAATCAGAGAAATCTAAATTTAAAGCACAATGTCAATAAGATTCTAAACTGAAAAGGATATTTTCCAATGTAAGGAAATAAGGTGTGACACAAATAAAAGTAAAGGCCGGCAAGATACCTGATGAGGTACATTGTACAGCTGCTGCTGGGGGGGTTGTTGGGGAGGTTGCTGCTGTTGTTGCTGCTGTTGTTGTTGTTGTTGTTGATACTGCTGAAGCGCTGTATTGATTTGAGACTATGGACATTTAAAAAAAACAAAAGGGGGGCAGTAGCAAAGAGCGTCAAATGTGACCAGGGAAAAGACACACACGTCTTACTGTGCTTAGCATTACTCTTTTGTGACTGACCTGCTGTAATGCTGCTGCAGCGGCTGCTGCAGCTTGCTGTTGCAAAGCAGCAGTTTGCTGAGAAAGCTGATAGTTTGCAGCAGACTGGTTGCTGAGAGAGGCTGCAGCCAAGGCTGACTGCTGAGAGTAAACAGCAGGAGATGCTCCCAGAAGAGACGGCTGCTGCACTCCAAGAGCTGTGGGGGTGTGGGGTATAATGTGAAACGTGAGTGTAATTGCACCGCCGGGTAAAGTGCTAATGACATTTGATCTGATTTTGCTATACTCACAGTGCAGGCTGTTGAGGTCCAGAGACTGTCCTGTGTGGCCTGACTGGGACACTGCTGTGGCAGCAAACTGAGTCGCCCACGGCGGATTTTTCTGTCCCCCGAACTGGGCCATGACTCATTCAGATTAAGGGCAGCCTTTCTTCTCCAGGCCAATGCTATCACTATAAACATAAACCAAAAATCAGGAGTATTAGTAGCAATTTGATCACACGGTCATGACTCTAGAGGCAGAACTTGAACTTGCTTGAATGCCAGCAGCTACTCTTTAAGTGCCTATTGGAGTACCAGCTTGTGTTTTTGTGTGACACACTGCATGTGCAAGAGTAGATGTTACTTGTGGTGGATGTATAACAGTCAAAAGCCAGTCTGGCCTGGCTTTAACTTATGTCACCATTTACTTTGCAAAGCATGTTACACATAACAAGGGCAAGGCAAGGGTGCACAGAACAACAAATGAAGACTAAAACCACGTCCGGTGAAGCATTTTAACTCTGATAGGCCAATTTTTCCCTTCTATAAAAAAAAACAACTGACTTCTGTCTACAGAAAAGACATTTATCAGAACCTTACTCACAGCTCATGGTGATGATGTTGACGCTGAGTGCACTTGCCAAAATAATCTTCACATATGTAGTATACTATTTCTATGATAGTAAGGCAACACGAGGGAATCCAAAAAGAAAACTATACTAATTATTTAATGAGGTGGGAAAGAGTGTTCTCATAGTTATCTCCAGGACTCTTCAGATTAGCATATGCTGACACAGCAACCAAAACGGGCTCAAAGGCTGTCCAGCTAACGTTAGCTACTCACTGAGAGTATGCTAACGTGAGCAGCTAGGCTACTTAACGTTTCCGTTTGTCTAGTGAGCTAATGTTGTTATTGTTGAAGGTAACAACAAGCTGACTCGAGCTTTTGTAGCTACGTTAATTTTGCTTAGGCAGCACCTTTCAAAAGTCCCCAGTTTAACTGCAAATATATTAAAATGCAGCATGGCTACTGTACGACAGATACGATAGCAACACATATAGAGCTAACACGTAGCATTTTCGCATCGTTAGCTTTGTTGCCAGATTAGCCTCGTGCTAGATTTGTTGTCGAAAGCGAGGCCCGAATTAAGCTCGCAGGCTCTTGCAGTGAATAACCAGTCTTTTAAAAGCATAATAATACACAGCATAATGACGGCAGGCTCTCTCTTGCATGCAATTTAAGAGTGCACGTTACATTTACATTAAATATTTATAATTATTTAGGTAATAAAGATTTTCATTAAAACACTGTCAACAGTGCTTACCGTTGTCTCCCTGCACCGGTCTATTACGGATAGAGAACGCGCATGCGCAGAATGGAAACCCCATCCGCGCTCCACAGCCAGCAGACGGTAGACATAGTAGTTCAAATATTTACTTGTAATCGTGTGCATATGGTGGTGATAATTCCAGCACTTCCTTACTTCATGTAGGAATATAAAGAAGAACAATAGTCTGTTACCACTGATCGTAAAGGTTTGGACATGCTTAGGTCAAAATTAAAATGTAACATCTGAGCTAATTAAGATAATCCAGCTATTAGGCTACATAATTTTTTTTGTTTTGTTTTGTTTTACAGCCGGTAAAAATGTAGACGTTGTTAAACACAGCAAAAAATATAACGAACTGCTTAACAGGTATCATTATATATTATATTTCACACCATCACACCAACCCTTGCTCTTTTCCTCTAGCCACCCAGCTCCATTTTCACTATTCCTCCTCTGTGAATGTCCAAATCATGTCAGCCTTACTTCTCTACGTTTTTCTCCAAACAGCTGTCTCTGAAACTCTACTCATGTGGTCAATTCCAATGAAAATCTCGGCATCTTCAGGTCTAGCACCTCTAGCTCCATCTCCTACCGCTCTGCTACCATTTTCAAACAAGCTGCATGTCTGACTTAAACAGTATGAAGCTACTTTCATACTGTCTCAAATGTAATGGTGATTTCAAGCATCCATCATTCTGTGTCAAGTTGAGCTACACTCCAGAGGGTCCCTATTCAGTCATAATTCAAGATATTTACCCTGGAAAATGTGAAGGACTTAATCTGTTTTCCTCCCCCATGTTGCATTAAAAATTTTTCTTTGATGCATGTGTGGACAATGTTATACAAAAGCTTCCTTTCCTGAGTAGCTTTTTTTTCTAGGACATAACACCAGCGAATTAAAGGTCACAATAAACATCAGATTTCAAATAGTGAACTTTAATGTAATGAAGTTATTACATTAGACCACATAAATTCAGGATACATATAAACTGTTATCCTACCTCAGTTCAATTAATAATTGTAGCCTCAGTATCTTGCATTTCATTTACAGATTACCGTACTGGTAGATTCTTTGTCATTCGGTATGTGGTGGTGGTGGATCATTTTCTCAAAAGGTCCCTCTAAACAGTCTTAACCGATGCCACGCACGTTCAAATATCTCCAACTTTCAAAATATACAGTATTTATAATAAATAAAAACACACCACTTACAGTGTTCTGCTTATACAGAAAAACATGACTGAACCTTCTGTAAACAGACATGCAGTTAATGACCTCTACCTGGCAACTGGGTGAATACAGTATGTACAGAACTCTTAACAGTATACAGTATAGTAGGTAATTTTCTGTTCCTCAGTATTGTGATTTAGAACAGTAATATGTGGAAATACTACAGTGCTGTGTATATAACAAAGTCTATGAGTGGGTCGGCCGGGGAACTTTCTCATCTTGCAATTTGCGCTCCACTTCTGAGAAAACCTTTGCACTGATTTTATCCACTTCATCTTCCACCTGGAAAAAAGGGAGAATGTACAAATTACTTTTATATAAAAGTGATATTTTTATTTTCTTCTTTTAAAACCAAGCTAACCGAGCTTGCAACTGAGCTTTGGAAAACCCATCAGCTGTAAAATGAATGCTTCCTGCTTCTTGCCACCTTGTATGGCAAGAATAGCTCTGAAGGTGTAGTGCAAATGTGTGTATGTAAAAGTAACATCCACATGGACCCAGGGTTTCCCTAAAATATTTCCTAATCACAATTCCTCCACTAGCTTGCCTTCTTCATATTGATATAGTGCATCCTGGTGGTATCAAGCCTGACTTAAAGGAAAACATAATTCATCAAACCACGCCATGATCCTCTCTTGGTTCCATGATTGATTTCTGATCTTCACGTGTCCTCTGTAGGCAAATGCAAGTCTGTGGATACTGTACACAGCCCACATGCAACAAGCTGCATTACCCCCTTCTTTAATACCCAGCATTAACATTTCAGTATTTATGCGCCAGTAGCTTTCAATGGGGAACAAAAAAATTAACGTTTAAAATAATGAAACCAGCAAAGGCTAAAATATTTTTCTACTTTTGAAAGAAAAATTGGATAGGAGTAATAAACAAAACAGCTCATTTGTAAAGGGACGCACTAACAATCATTTTGAACAAATGAATAATACAAAACCACTCTAGAAGAGTCCAAGACTAAAAATATGAAGCAGAAATTATCTTAATAAGTCCACTTTAAAGTGACTGCAGAATTTTCTGTATGTGATGACTTATTTATCCAAACAAGAGTTTCTCAAACTTGATATCAGAAGAGTTTACACAAAAACTTATCCCAGAACGGCTCTATAGATTATCACCTGTTCCACTTTGTCCACTTCAGGGATGTAAAACTGCATCATGTTCTGGATCCCATTTTTCAGTGTGACAGTAGAACTGGGACAACCTGTGCAGGAACCAACCAGCTTCAGCTTGACTACTCCGTTCTCAAAACCCTTAAAGATGACATCACCTCCATCCTCCTGCACTGTAGGTCTTGTGATTAAGAGCGACCGTATCAATTGGTACAGAACAGGACAGAGAAACAGTGAGATTAAGACCGTTATCTCAGCACAACTATCTCTTAGAACACTAACAACATCTTTTTTTGTGAACGTGAGTGAAGCAATAAGGTATTATGTTACCGTGCCATAAATACTTTCTGAAGCGCAACTGTGGTTTACTTAAGCAGCTCTCAACAGTACTGAGAAATCGCTACCTGATTCTGGTGTCCAGAAGCTCCTTTATCATACAAACAATATCATCATCATCTTCAGAATGACCTACAGTAAAGAGAAATGTAAAACATGAAAATATTTACACAATTTCAAGTCAAAAAGTTGCATGTTTTCACACTGTACACTCACTGCTTTCATGGTGCACTGCTCCCGTTGTTATCGGCTCACCACTCTCAAAGAACTTAGCAATGGCCTCCAGAGCATGACGCTTAATGTCCGTCCACTCAACATCCTCGTCCGTCTGATAGGAAAACAAACATCTCATGTATTATATGATTAGACTATAACTACAAAGACAAACTGTAAGAGGACATTAAATACTTACTTTAGTGAGAGTAATGAAGTCGGGGCCAAAGAACACACTCTGTACTCCTTCAATTTCAAAGAGGTCTCTGAGAGAAACACATTATCATGTTCAGTAAGAAATAAAAAAAACATATCATGAAACAATGAAGTCCTTTTGGTCTGTTTTGTGATTACAAATCAGACTCAGGATACTAAAAGTATCAGCAAAGAAAAAAAAACATCCTGACAATGTGCAAAGGAACCCGATGTGTCTCTCCTCAGGAATCCACTGAGGACCAAAATTTTATTTTCAGGGTGTACATCTGTCACATCAGCTATACGTATTATTCAGCCAAGCAACCCCATCATGATCAGAACTGAAGACACCTCTATTTGTTTATAGAGAATGGTAAAAAAGAAAGAGAAAGAAAATAGCCAGTGAGTGACAAACTGCTTAAAGCTCACAGGAAGGCTACACAGGCTCAAACCTGCCCCCCAGGAAACTGAGGCTACGATTTGCATGAGCTCAGCAAAACTGGACAATAGTAAATAGTAATAAAATTGATCTGTTGAGTCTTGATTTCTGTGACATTCAGATGGTAGGGTCATTAACTAGTATAAACAACATGAAACCATGGATCCATCCTGCCTTATATTAATGGTTCAGGTTGTTCGAGGTATAATTTTGTGGGGGATATTCTCTTGAAACACTCCTGAGTTCCAACTGGGAATAATTTAAATACCACAGCTCACCTGAGTCTTGTGCTAAGCATGTCCATCCCTTTATGACTACAGGGATGATTCAAGGAAGCCAACAAGGTCTAACCTAGTATTAGCACAGTGTACCTTATGAAGTGAGCATACAGTATATTCTTCTTGTTTTAGTGCTAGCCCTGTTACACGTGCCTCCCAAGGCTTCAAATGTGTTTGAAGTGCAACACTAAGTCTGACACACAACCTGGCTAAAGAAGAACATCCAGTCGAGCTTGGAGAAGGAAAGTCAAGCGTTCCACTTCCTAGGACGGGTTTACCGGGAAGAAACTTCAGGCTTCTGGGGTTCGGTGTATCTTGAGTCTGGATGGACAGGTGTCTTACTGTAAGACATTACATAACCATCAGCTCAGGCATAACATAATGCAGTGAACGTATGTAAGGTTTTCAAACTTCTAAAAGAGTTTCTCACTTGGGAATTGTGTGGCTCCTACGAGGTGAGGCTGGACTCTTCTGAAGCTCTGAGTCGTGGACAGTGAGTGGTATGAACATCTGGTCGGCTGTGGAAACCTTGAAGCACAAAGAACACATTACACCTTATATCCCCTCAACTCATTCATTTATTGAGGCAGGATATAAACGGGTGGCGTTGTTATGCATGGAATAACCTTCTCACTAACAATGAAGTTTTACTATGCTAACTAGCTAGCGGCCGTGTGCCAGCTACCACGTGATTTTCACAGTGAAAACGACTAAACTAACTAACACTAGACTAAACTACTTTCTTCCACAGCTCCAACCACACCTAGGCGGATGAGTTAGCCTGGAGACAAAGCTTTGTCCCATTTGTTTTGCTTGCTAGCTATGTAGCTGGCTAAAAGCTAATTTCTGTCTCAAATGCAGAGACGCGTCGCAATACTGGTTTATGCTTTACACAGACTCATCATATAGGTATTACAGTACGGTGGATCAACGCTGGTGATAGTTCAAACCTAAAGTGAGCCGTATTTCTTGTCCGTAAAAGCTGCTGAAGACCCCATCTCATGCGCGCCGCCATTTTGTTTGTTTAGAAAATGAGGACCCCACGCGGCAGACAGCCAGACAGCACGTTGAGCTGCCACGTCTTTTTTGGCACCTCCACAATAAGTATAACGCCCTAGAACTTCTCTTTCGGCCTCCCCAAACCCCGATCCTCTCCTGAAAGAGTATTGCGTTACCTCACCGTGTAACAGAGTTGAAACAACGTTACTAAGAACAAAGAATGCGCCATAAATTAAAAGAAAACTTTTCTCCGAAGAGACGAGTGATCATTTCTCCTTTGAGGATTTACATTATTCCGAAATATAAAAGAAATATCTGACACTGATTTATCATTTGCCCTGTGATCAAGTGTTGTGGATTTATTAGATCATCCATGTGTAATGCTTCAGGGAGGCTAACCAATGACTTTCAAAAGTTTAAAAACGAAACATGATTGGTTGCTTTTTCCTAAACCAGTAGGTGAAGAAAGGACTTAGATCATTAAATTATTTTCACTCCAGTGATCCACAACAAAATATATTGATAATCAAATATAAATATAAGTGTTGGATTTACAATTTAAATGCATTCTAAAAGAGCAGCCTGTAATTCAGTTGTTGAGTAAATATATACTGTATTGTGCAAAAGTCTTGAGTCACCGCTCATTTTATCATTTGTTAGGAAAACAGGAAACAGGTGCAGCAATTTACTGAAACTTGTGCAAAGACGTAGAAACACAGTAAAGGAGACAAAAGGTAGTTTGTACCATTCTAACTAGCTTGAAAATCAATATTTGCTATGATTACCTTTATTTTCCAACACAGCCTGAAGACTCTCAGCCTACTTTCTTGTCACCTCTTTAAGCAGCCTTCATGAATAGTTGCCTAGAATTCTTGTAGCACATTTAAAGCTCTTCGTGTTTGTGTGTGTTTTTCCTGTTAGGCTATGCTTTTACTGTGTGTGTTTGGGATCATTGTCATGCTGACACGTGGTATTGCACAGTGGATCAAAATCTGATGGTATTTCTCTGTTTTGACAGGTTTTCTGACACCACTGGGTGAAATTTAGCTACAAACCATTACAGGGGACCCACTGTGTTTAACAGACGGCTGTAGACGCTCACTGCTGTACCTCGTTCCTGACCTCTTCCCTACATATTGATGATGATTTCAGACAAAAAGTTGGATTCATCAGTCCATAAGACCTTTTGCCACTTTCTTGTATAATTTGGCACATCTCAGCCTTTTCCCAGTGTTTGGGTTGTTCAAGATTTTTGCACAGTACTTTATGTGGGGAATGTAGAAAACAAATATTGGATATTTTCCTCCAAAATGTAGTAGAGAATAAATGTTATGTAGTATAAAAGAGACTACAGCACAGACACACACACATGTACAGTACAAGTACCTGAAATTCATATTTATTGAAATGACTGTACAGGGTGCACGTAGCCACCTACCTGACAGGAAAGACAAGACACGGGGCTTAAAGCATTCCAAGCTTGTCTAATCTAATAATCCTACCAGCCATTCATTGGAAAATTCTCATAAATTCAAATCTGTGCACAACTCCAAACATTTACTGTTTGAGTTGATCTTTAATACGTGTCAAACAGAGCAGTAGCTGGCAAGGACTATAGAAGGGAGACCGTCGACAAAACAAATAATGTGACAAGAAGACCAACCCTGTGTTTCATAATATTTGTTGTAACACAGCAAGGTGGTGCCCTGAAGGAGTGGCAGAGACAGTCTGATTTAAAAGGGAGGTAGTCCTCCGGATGGAGGAAGACTAAACTACCAACAGCAGTGCAAACGTCTGCTCCAAGGACTTGAAGTTAGGATTTTTTTGGGGGGGGTTTCTGTTCTAGTACTGATTGTATATAATGCTGACTGCATGAGGCTTCTATAAACCCCCCAAAGAGGCTTGACATTGAGTATTTTTAAGACAGCTGGACCTCTGGAATCCGTCTCTTTGCTGCTTGTCGTCATCATCATCCAGACATGGGGTTGTGGATTATTTTCCCCATCTGTCTTTCCCTGGTGTCCTTCATTGGAACGTGGAGTGTGTAAGTTTACTACAGATTCACTGTTTGTTTTTTGACATTTACACTGTCACAAAGCTGTGGGAACGTTTTTAAACATGTCATTTTTACTCAGTCATAACAATGTTCTTTCTATGTGAAACTAGTAAACAGAGTTTATTCATATCTGAATGTTTTTCCCGATAACGTCACACCACGTACTTGATAGTCAAGCTTAGTACATGAACTGCGTTTTCCTGGCACTTTCAGAAATCAGTGGGATTTCTGCAATGCTGATAACATTTGGCCATGAAGAGGAAGTAAAGAAAATGGCATCATATTATTTCCGCTGCTTTTCACAATCTTTTATTGTACTGTTTTATCTGCACATCGTCTGTGGAAACAGTCGTCGACGTCAGAGCAGCTTCTAAATGTAAAGGCACATCAGAACTCACCTGCTTTGGAGTTTGAAAATATGTGAGCCGGCTTGTTCTGTTTGCAGGGTGTGAACTGTGTCTGTCACTAAGTTCATAAAAGAAAATCTTGTTGAACAAACGACTTTAACGACTGAGTCACACCAAACTGAAAACGTGCTTGGCGTTGATGCTCACATGCTGTGACACTTCCTTGGAAGCATTTCTGGTTTGATGTTTGCAGATTCTTAACAGTTTTTCTTTTGTTTTATATTTCCAGATACGGGCTAGCCTTCTCCAACAATCATGTGTGCGCCCTCACTGACTGGTGACTTTTTAAATCATCCTCATTTTGTTTTAAATATGACCCAGTGTTTATTTAATAATGCAGCCTCTAAAATGGAATTAACTTGTTCGCAGGGGTAACGGCAACTACTGCAGGGCTAATCATACTGATGCTGGATGCTGCTGGGTTCCTACAATAAGGTAAAAGAAGACTAAATGCACCCGTTCATTTTTCTTCTTCCTTGGAATGAAATCTTGAGACAGAATGAAACAAACTAAATATGTTATTTCAGCTCAAGTGGAACATATCCGCCAGAAAATTCACTTTTTACAGCCACAATCAACGCCGGATCCTTCATGTGTGAGTTTACCTGTTAAATGCCTAAACCATTATACACACATATACATGTATGAGGGATGTGTGTCACACCAACTGCGATCTCTTCTTTAGTTTTCCTGTTCTGCATATTCCACCATGCCCATATAATGGAGAGGCACTCAAGTCAGTCCATGCTGAGTAAATTTGCACTGGTCTTCGGTGTGATTGCAGCCATGGGGGCATTCGCAGCCGGAAACTGCAACGTAAGTGCCGAACGTCATACTGCAGCGGTGTTTCTGCAGGGTTACATTGTTTCAGATCTAAATGAGAATTTCTGTTTGCGCTTGTGCTAAAACAGCAAATAAAGGCGGGTATCTTGTAGCTTTAGGCCATCTATAATGAGAGCCCAAGCACACTAAAGTGCCATTTATGCTTGGGTTATAGTGTTTTTTAGTGTGTTAAAGGGCAAATATGACACTCTGCTACGTGATCTGTAGTGTTGTACTGCACTTACATGTAGTGACAAAACGATTCTAGAAAAATCAGTTAGTGAAGCAGGAATGAAAGGAAACCAGTTATAATTTAAACAAAGGGTTTAAGGACATCCAAATACTTGGAAAGTGTTTCAAATCATAAACCTGTTCGGCGACATCGTATTTTTCACTGCACACTGCCTGATAGTACTCACTCACATGCAGTGTTGGTCAAGTTACTTGAAAAAAGTAATCAGTAACTAATTACTGATTACTTCCGCAAAAAAGTAATCCCGTTACTTTACTGATTACTTATTTTCAAAAGTAATTAATTACTTAGTTACTTAGTTACTTTTTAAAAACACGATTTACAACCTGAAGAGGTGATAAAGCGATAGATCTTTCAGCCCAATTCTACTTTTTCTACATAATCCATCATACAAAATGTAATCAAATGGAAAAGTCTCTTTTTTTAACTTGTTTTATTAGTTTTAATCTTTTAACTTTATGCATCAAGCAAAAATTTAATTATATGCAACATTCTCTGACTTGAATAAATTAGTTTAACATTTAAACCTATTTTCTACACATTCCAGCACATAAAATAAAATATTTTTTGTGTTTACACTCACTCTTTCAAATAGATGCAAGTAAAACACAGCAGGAAATAAATAAAGTCAAAGACTCAGCGGTCCTGTTGCTCTATTTTCACCTGTAAAGCAGGAGCAGGGTAGGCGGAGGTTTACCCTGGTGCAGGTGTGCCGCGGTCAGTTGAAGAATCCGCGAGTTTCTCTGTGAATTTCAAATTCAAATTCAAATTCAAATTCAAATTTTATTTGTCACGTACACAGTCATACACAGTACGATATGTAGTGAAATGCTTGGACAACTGCTCGTGACCTAAAGAAAACAAAAAAGGAAAAGGCTATGAATAAGATAGGAAATAAATATGAAAAATTAAAAAGGGTAAATTTAACTAGGAAGGAATAGAATATAAATTAAGGTTAAAAATGAAATAACTGTACAACACAAATTAGAATGAAGGGTAAATTTAACTGGGAAGAATAAGATAAAGATAAATATATAAATTAAAGTTGAAAATAAAGTCCCATTAAGTCGTTGCGCACTCGGTGCTTGCTTGGAAGTTTAGCGGTGTTTTTCGCTGTAAAAAGAAGTTTTCTTCCCACCCACGATGGACGCTAATGTTTTTGTCACTTTTTATGGAATCAAACTCAAAGTAAGGTCAGTACTTCCACGCTTTAAACGCTGCACGCTCATACTCTCTCCCACAATCGATATGTGATCCATTGTTGTCACCAACACAGCTGTCGTGAGACATTCTCGCAAAAAATCACGGTTTTAGTAACGCAGTAACGCAGCGTTCCTACGGGAAAGTAACTGTAATCTAATTACCGTTTTTGCAATAGTAATCCCTTACTTTACTCGTTACTTGAAAAAAGTAATCAGATTACAGTTACTGCCCATCTCTGCTCACATGCCAACACCTTTCGCAATCTTAGTCTTGATTTAAACAGCCTGCTATTATTCGCTGGATTTGATGGTGAATGTCCTCCACAGCCGTTTCACGTGTCACTCCTCCACTACCTCGGGGCTGCCATCAGTTTCATGTGCGCGTGCTTCTACACGGCCATTCTCACCGTGCTGACAGGGAAGTGCGCCCTATCTGGATATGAAAAGGTTCTCTACCCACTGCGAATCATCTCCACTGTGATTCAAGTAATTGTGACCGTCATCTGTATCCTTTCACAAATCATGGAGCCAACTTTATTTTTTATTTTTATTGTTGTTGTTTCTTAAGCCATACCCATCGACCTTGTGGCTGGTTAAGCACGCAGGTTAATAGTAAACTTTTGATGGGTTAATTTGGTGTTCCTTTAAACAAGGGATTTCAGCAGCTAGCTCTAGAACTAATGCATGAGTTATAACACACTGGGACATATTTGGATCCGGTCAGCTCCTGTGTTTACCAAGTGGGACCGGCCACAGAAGTCCACATGACAGAAGCAGATACACATTAATGACCTTTTTTAGTGAATTATTAACCATAGCTTTCCTTTCCTTTTCCTTCTAGCTTTACATTTGTCCTCAACCTTGTAGATCTATGGGATCAGATGCACAGCAATGAAACATTAGACACCTCATTTAGCATTTAGCAGAGATTCGGTGATTGAGGTGGCTGTAGAGCAGGTCATCAACTGATTGGAAGGTTAGTGGTTCGATCCCTGGCTGCTCTAGCCTGCATGTCAATTACCCTTGGGCAAGATACTAAGCAAAAGCTGCCCTCTGATGCATCCATGGGAGTATGAATGTGTGTGAATGTTAGCTACAAGGCATTTAAGCATAGGAAAAAGGTGTTTGTGTGAATGGGTGAATGAGGCATGTTGCATGAAGCTCTTTGAGTACAGAAGAGCACTATTTAACATCAGGAATACAGAATCTATTGACTGTGCAGAGTAGCAGAGTTTTTCTTTCCTCACTTTTATAACTTACTTTTATGGGTTTCTTGTATATTTTTACGTATGGTTAGTTGCTGATATCAGTCTGCAGTGATTGGGGAAGTTATTCTTTCTTTTTTTATGTGACAACATTCATGAGGTTTACAATAAAACGGATTGCTGTGCTGTGTGTGTGTATGAGAACTAGAGCAGGGCGATATGGCCAAAAATATTTATCACGATATATATTTGAAAATTTGCGATAACGATATAACTGACGATATAATTGATGCGAGACAAAATACAACTCCACAACATTACTAGCGCAAAAAGACAACCTTCCATTTATTTTCACTTAAACAAGAAGCTGGTTTTTATGTACATTAAAGCTTTATAAAAATGTAACAGTGCAAATGCAAATTCCTTGCTGAAAGTTTAACCAAAAGGCATTTCCAGTAGAAATGGGCTGACATATCCTGAGCATAACCATGTATAATATCCACTGAAGTTAAAAAGAGGTGCTTTGCAACATTAAACTGCAGTGTGCAGTACGTATTTTTCGCACCATAAGGTGCACGGTGTGTTGTTTTTGTATGTATACCGAGCTTCTTACTAACTGCACGCACACACTGATCTCTGCTCCGCTTCCACTTTATTTCTTATTCTTTTCCATTTCCTCTGGAGCTTCTTGCTCGCGAGTGAATTACACACATTGCAGCGACACAGTGCCATCTAGTGGCTGATACAAACATAGGTCAACATGCTACATCTCCCTTCTTAAAAAAAAAAAAACACAACTCAGGCTTGTAAAATTTCTAAGGCAACTGAAATTACAGGAATAACATCCTGAGCACATCCATTGATAACATAGCATTCGACTCAATACTGGCTATATCACAAACATAATAAACAGATGCATCTAGTGACATCATTGGAACAACAAACATATAAACAGCCTTTTTTTTTTCTAGGGCAGCGATCCGCCTGCACCCTTTACAATATTACAGGTCCAAGACCTGTCTTGGTTTGGTAACACGTCCATAACGAGTCGTGTATCCAGGTGTTGTAATGTCTTTATCAGGGGGCTCCACAGGCGGGGGCTGAGATACCACAGGGCTGTCATCGCGGATGCCGGTTGGTTGAATGAACTCCTCACCTCCTACGCTGTTCCTGCTTCTGCGGAGGTGTCGGCGGTTACGCCGGTAAACTTGTCCTGTATCTGTGGTTATGTTGTAGCTTCTGGACGTGTCGGCACAACTTGTGACCACAGCTGGTTTCCAGGAACCGTCTTTTTGCCGGAACCGGACCGGTGTGCCAGGATATAGTTGAGGCAGAGGTCGGGCGGCTCTGTTGAAATAAGTCTGCTGGCGCTGCTGGCAGACTTCTCTCCTTTCACGCACTGTTTGCTGGCAAACTACTTGGGGTTCCAGCTGTTTTGGTGTTGCAGGGAGGATGGAGCGAAGTCTCCGGCTCATGAGTAGTTGTGCAGGCGACTTTAAGTTGTCCACGGGGGTGTTCCGGTATTCTAATAGGCTCAAGTAGGGATCCTTATGTTCCGCTTTGGCCTTGTCCAGAAGTTTCTTTGCTGTCTGGACTGTTTTCTCGGCTAGACCATTGCTCTGTGGGTAATGGGGACTAGTAGTGGTGTGGGTGAAACTCCATGACTTTGCGAACTGTTGAAACTTACTGGAAGCATAGCACGGACCGTTATCACTAATCACCGACTCTGGAATACCATGCCTAGCCATGGCTGACTTTTTAGTTTGTGGATCACTGCTTCTGCAGTGCAGCTGCGCAGTCTTTCCAACTCGAAGAATCTACTGTAGTAATCTACCATGATGATGTAGTCTTCCGAGTTCCAAGTGAACAGATCGGTGGCTATGACCTGCCACGGTCGTTCTGGTATTGCATGTGACAACAGGGGTTCCTTGGGGTTAGCAGCTTGTCTCTCCTGGCATGTGCTGCAGGCTCCGACTGCTTCCTCAATCTGCTTTCCCATGCCTGGCCAAAACAGAAGGTCTCTGGCTCTGTTTTTGCTCTTTTCTATACCCATATGGCTGGAATGAATCCGCTCTATCATGTCCTTTCTGAGCCTTTTTGGGATGATCATTTTCTCTCCTTTAAACATGATCCCGTCTATCAGTGAGATCTCATCCCTGTGGTTCCAAAACTCCTGAATGTCAGGCGGACATTGAGACCGTTTATCAGGCCATCCACTCAATGTGGTCCGTCTCAGGCTGTTGAGCTGAGGATCTTGGGCTGTTTCGTTTCTTATCTCTGAGAGTCTCTGATCACTGACAGGCATGTTGCTGAGGACTGAGTGGATCTGCGCATCCATCCCGTCACATAGTGATTTGTCGTGAAACTCTATGGATTTCCGGGAGAGCGTGTCGGCTACCGGGATGTCTTTCCCTGGCTTGTGGATGATGCTGATGTCGTACTTTTGCAGCTGTATTATCATCCTCTGTAGCCGTGGTGGTGCTGATGCTAGTGTTTTTTTGAGTATGGACTCAAGTGGCTTGTGGTCCGACTCAATGGTCACATGTCGACCGTACATGTACTCGTGGAACCGCTTGCAACCAAAGAGAACAGCATACAGCTCTTTTTCTATTTGGGCATAGTTCTGCTCAGTGCTGTTAAGTGACTTGGATGCGTAGGCAACTGGCTTGCCGTCCTGCAGCATCACAGCACCGAGGCCACTTTTGGATGCATCGACCTGGAGTCGTAGCGCTTTCTTGGGGTCGAAGAAGGAGAGAACTGGGCCTGGTTCTTTAGTGATCAGCTCCTTCATTCGTTGAAAGGCTCTGTCATGGTTCTTGTCCCATACAAACTCACTGTCCTGCTTTAACAGCTGGCGGAGCGGAGCATTTATCTCTGACAGGTGTGGGGCAAATCTTGCTAGATAATTAACCATCCCCAGCACTGTTTCCAATTCTGCCCTGTTCTGTGGGGGCGCCATGTCTTGGACTGCTTTTACTTTTTGTGGATCTGGTTTCAGCCCTTCGTGTGACAATGTGTGACCGAAGTAACTGACCTCTTTGACGCAGATGGTGCACTTGTCAGGGTTCAGTTTTACACCTCTCTCTCTGCTGCGCTGCAGCATGGCCCTCAGGTTGTCGTCATGCTCCTGTTTGGTTTCTCCGAAGACCAGTACGTCGTCCACAATGGCTGCCACGCCCCTCAGGCCCTCGTAGGTCTCGTCCACGCGTCGCTGGAACTCATCCTGAGCTGAGATTATGCCGAATGGCAACCTGAGGAAGCGGTACCTGCCAAACACAGTATTAAATGTGGTTAACAGAGATGATTCGTGGCTTAGCTTAATGGCCCAGTAGCCTGATCTGGCGTCCAAAACACTGAAATACTTGGCCCCAGCAAGTTTTGTGGTGACATCCTCCAAGGTGGGTAGAGGGTAATGGGGTCTTTGTATAGCCTTGTTGAGGGGTCTGGGGTCCAGACATACTCTGAGTCTGCCCGTCTTGGGTTTTTCCACGACAACAAGTGCATTCACCCAGTCCGTAGGATCTGTGACCTTGCATATGATTTGGTTCCTTTCCATGTTGTCGAGCTCATCTTTGAGTCGGGCTCGCAGAGCAATGGGAATCCGACGAGGTGGGCTGACTGTGGGTGCAACGTCTGGATTTACATGGAAACTGCATTCACCAGGAAATTCTCCTATCCCTTTGAATACGTCTGCATATTCGTCTAGTATTGCCTGTGAACTGTTGGTTGTCTTGCCTCTTTCCTCCGTCACTGCCATCACAATCCTTACCAGGTTAAGGTCACGGCAAGCTTTCATTGCTAATACAGGTGGGGCGCTTGTGTTAACAACATGGAATTCCAACGTGCAGGTCTTGTCTTTGTGTTTGCATTTTAACTGGCATTTTCCTTCCACGCTGAGTGAGTGTCCCCCATAATCTGTGAGCTTGTGTGTGACAGGCTTCAGTGTCACGTGTGGGAAGAGTGTCTGGAACATGTTAGCTGGAATTGTGTTTGCTTGCGCCCCAGTGTCAACTTTAAACCTCACTGTCTGTGGGGGGGAACCAAGCTGCATGTCTGCATATGCTTGCTCATCATTTCTTCCTTCATTTTCTATGGTGATGCTATCAATGTAGAAACAGTCTTGGTCCTCATCTGTGTCCATAGTTGACATTTCTATGTTCTCTCTCACAGTGTGTACTGATTTGAGGTGGGCTTTTGTCTGCGAAGGGAGTCTTGACCTGCATGCTCTCGCAAAATGGTTCATTTTCTTGCATTTTGCACATTGCTTCCCTTTTGCTGGGCAGATGTCTTTATTACTGTGTTGTACGGCACAATAGCTGCACGTTTTTAGTGTCGCATTAGCGTGTTCTTTTGGTCTCACGCTTCTTGTTTGATATTCTTGTCTGTGCGATTTCCTGCCGATGGCGTGCACAGTTTCTTGGCCCCTGGAGTGACCCATAGTTTTTAGCTGTTGCTTTGCTAGCTCGTGTGATCGTGCTATATCTATAGCTTTCTCTAGCGTGAGCTCTGCGCCTTGGCTGAGTAGCTTTTCTCGGACGTGTGGCGAGTTAGTGGCAAATACAATGCGATCCCTGACCATTTCATCTGTATTTGGGTACCCACAGTCTTTAGCAAGTAGTTTCAGTTCCGTAATAAACTGTTCAAATGTCTCATTTTCACCCTGCATCTTTTCATGGAACTTATATCGGGCGTAGATTGGGTTAGCTTTCGGTATGATGTAATCAGTGTACTTATCGTAGTACGTCTGAAGCTTTCGGGAGTCGTCTGCGGTGAGCGTCCACGTGTTGTAGACGTCCCGTCCTTTCTCACCGACCCATAGAAGAAGGTAGCTGCATTTATCTGCCTCCTCCTTCCCCCGAAGAGGACCAGCGAACATTAGCTCGGCGTGCTGCTTGAAACGCCGCCATGCCTCGGGCAGGTTGCTAGAGTCCCAATCCATACGCGGTGTGGGAACGCCGTAAGCCTCCATGTCTGCGCTGTCCGACGGCGAGGGATTGCGTAGAATCCGCTACTCTGACACCATGTGTTGTTTTTGTATGTATACCGAGCTTCTTACTAACTGCACGCACACACTGATCTCTGCTCCGCTTCCACTTTATTTCTTATTCTTTTCCATTTCCTCTGGAGCTTCTTGCTCGCGAGTGAATTACACACATTGCAGCGACACAGTGCCATCTAGTGGCTGATACAAACATAGGTCAACATGCTACACACGGGATTATAAGGCACATTAAGCGAAACAAAGCAGTCAGATAAATCAAATTTTATTAAACTCATTCTTCTTGCTTCCTCCACTTCTGTACCATTGATTCATTAATGTTGAATTCTCTGGCAGCTGCTCTACTCCCATGTTGTTGCAGTATATTAATGACTAACCTTGTATTGTGGATGGATTATCTCAGTTGTTCTCCTGACTGAAGTTTGGTCCGTTTACAGTATCCTGCCATGCGATTGCATTTGTCTCTAACCATGAAGAACCTTCACGTTAACTTTTATAAGTGGAAAAGTGTTAGTGTTCGTCCTCCAGCTTCACTGTTTATGTTATGCTAACATAGCTGTGTCGCTAGCGATTACGTTGCACATCATTATATACCAGCTAGCCCAACTTCAGTAACCCTACAAACGTCACTGCTGTTTAGTTTCCTGTCTTCATTTATGTTGGAAGTGATAGCAGAGCTGTACGTTTGATTTTTTTCAGAAATCTCTCCGTCAGAACATGCAATATCATGCTTAGGTAACTAGCGAAACTAGCGAGCTAACTTCCGCTAGCTTCCTGCTAACTTCTAACTCCGTTAAATGTAATAACTTTTGTTTTCATGGATGCCTGGAAGTTAAACTTTATAGTTACACCTGGTAAAGCAGCAATGCTGATCGTTTTATTAAAGATGAAAGAATTTAGACAGTTTTTAACTCTAAGTGATGCTGCAGTGTTGTTTGACCTGAAGAATACGGAGTTTAGGACCCAGATTACTCCCAGATTTAAGAGCATCTTAGTCCGACAAATATGACAATGACAACGGCCGCTTGCATGTTCTGCAAAAAAAATGTGCTTTGTTGTGTATCTGACGGACAAACACCAAACCAGTTCCACATCACTGAAGTTGCACCATTTTTACAAACCAATTCTGGTTCATCTGTTTCACTCAACAATCGGCCATGTGCGTATGAAAACAAAGGCACTGCGCATGCGCGTTTTACTCCCATTCTATCGCGATATTTCATTTTCCTATCGTTGCCTAACATTATACCGGTATTACCGTGAACGGTATAATATGGCCCAGCCCTAATGAGAACAATAGCCAAAGACGAATGGTTACTGAATGTAACTTCAGTTCTATGAGTAAAGGTCAAACGTGTCTCATTGGTTGCAAAGGGTGGCTAGATTGTTGAGCAGATTTGTTGTGGTTGCCATGACTATGTGCTAACTCTGCCCCTGATGTATGCACACAGTAGTCAGGTGTGGGAGAACTCCAGGAAGAGCTGGCCCATGCAGCTGATTCATGCTCATCCAATAAGAGTGTATTTAATCCCAAATTAGCCCACATTAATGATAGAAACACAGTTTCGCCTCATATAGCTATGTTCTTTTGTCAAAGAAATGTGTAAGCTCTATGTCCTCCATAGTTTTAACCATCAGTAGACCAGTGAAACACCCTTAACCCAGAACCTTCAGATACTGTCTTGTTCGCTCAGAGCGAGTACTTCTACATCCATCTGTCTGCTGTCTTTGAGTGGATGCTGAGTATGAACCTGGAGCTGTTTGAGCTCAGCTACGCCGTGGAATTTTTCTTCTTCTCGTCCTATATGCTCTCGAATCTGTTGAACAAACAAGATGAGGTAAAGCCTTTGATTATGACGATGTCCTGATATAAGGCTGCCAGGATCCAGCTGAACAATGCAGAAAGTGAGGATGCTGCAAGAAGGACATCTGTTACTACAGTGGCTGGATCGTGGCTGAAGGACCAATAGTGTTTTGTTTTTTCCTTTTCTTGGATGGATTGGATTGGATGGTCTTCTTTACTAATTTTTTTCCATATTTATTGAACCAAACGAACAAACATACCAGCTGGATTGTATCTCACGCAGATGCCCCATCTACAGAACAGCTTATTTTTGTTGTGCAATCATTTTTGTAATGAAAAATTTGTAAAAAAAAAAAAAAACAAAAATAAAAAAAAAACCGCTCACAGATCAAGTTTTGTGTTAGGTAACAGCTCTTCCATAACCCTTTGGGATGTATTACTTTCACACAAGGAAGTCATGCCACTGTGCTGATAAACATATCTGCGTTTGGAGCTAAAAGGGTGGAGGACTTTTATTTATGTATCTGTAGATTCTGCTCGCAAAAAAGAAAGCCAACAACTTGAATCCAGCTGTGACAAAAACACAGCATTACTTCATACATTTCTCCTCTGTGTGAAACTGAAAAATAACTTCCTCAGAATATACTGCTGCTACATTTTTTTTGTGGTAGTTTCCATCATTTTCAACAAATCTGCAAAGCTTGTGAGTTTTTGGTCACTTTTAATTTTTCCTCATGAGTATGACATTAGCCCAAGCTGCTTCTCACTATAGCACTTACTAAAAAGTCAGATTTTTGTTCCCAGGAGTTGGTAAATACCACAAATGGTAGTCAAAACGGAATTTTAAAAATCAGCTTAGTGTTTAAGAAAGCAAGTTTGCCAACTTTAAAAACCTCAAAACAAAACAACACGCTTCTGGTTTTAATGCAAAGCACTTAAACTTTACTTGAAAGAAGGTAATATACATCCTGGAATTACAGATAATAAAGATACATTATGAGCAAAATCATTTCACAATGAATATCATCTTTCTTTTGCAACAACCAAGAGAGGAGTGCGACATTATCTACAGTTTTTGTTAGGAAGAAAACAGTGAAAAGCACACCTAATTCTGTCGGCATCTTTACTGTATGGTACACTGTAAAAAATGTCATCTATATGCAGTAGTCCACATTATTAACCTTAATAACAAAAAAAGAAAAAAAAAAAGAACAATTTGAAAAAACACGAGCTTCATGGTTGTCTTTCAACTAAGTAACTGCAATGCATACATTATAAATAAATGTAAAGGGAAGAGAAAAAAAGTTGAGGGGAAAAAACAAAGCAAAACCTACAAGCAATATCCCATAATTCCAGCATGGCTGAAACAACAAGTGGCCTTAATCCAAACCCTACACTTTGGAGTGTGACCACAGCTTTTACAAACCTTTAAGATACTGTAGATTATTTAAGCTGGTGCGTCTGAAAGCCCGGCTCATGCTCAACACTTGTGGATAAATCAAGTTAAAATTGCCCTTAAAATTTGTTCTGTATGAGGACGAGTTGCCTGCCTTCTTTTTCCTGTGAGGTGAGAAACACTTTTTGTAAAGAGTGAGAACTCAGCATGAGAGAAACACAAGGCCCTATAGTTAAGTCTTTCTTTTTTAATTAAACAACTCAAGCCATTAAGTATTGGGAAAAAAAGCTTGTTCTCAGCTAAGCTAGGAGAGGTCACTGATATTAATCACAGAAGTCTTCAACTCTAAAAGTAAATCATCGTGTGTTCTCTTACTCGTCGTACAACATCTCAAGCCCGATACCCTTCCTCCCCGTTTTTTCTTTTTCTTTAAACAACCGCTCCGCTGGCATCTTGAATTGGGAGAAGCTCCAGCTGTACACGCTATGAACACCTCTCTTAGCAATAAAAGGAAAGGACACTACAGTAGTTGACAACTCAAAAATTAATGTGATGATGCAGATCGGCAATTGTTTAAATCTACAGCAAATTGAAATGAGGAGCTTTTTCAAACGGAGTACATGTTCTTGGTGGTGGAGCCGCTCTTACTGGACGTGTCGTCGTGCGACTGGTAGCCAATCATGGCTTTCATGGGGAGGTTGAGACGCTCTTTGTAAAGTTGCCTGTGAAGAGATGAGATGGAAGCAGTGTGAAGACTCAAGCAAGCTCAGTGTTGCCATCTAGTGGTCCACTGTAGCTCCTACTTGCGTATTATGAGTAATGTGACTTTAAAGGCTCACCCTATCGTCATGATGGCGTCCCTGTTTTGGCAGTTGCTCGTCCAGATGGATATTTTGTCACCTTTAGGTCTGACGTTGACCACAGCTCCGCAGACGTCTTCACTTGCCTCATCAAATGACTCACCGACTAAACACAACAGCTGCAAAAAGCACAAAAAAAGTCAAACTATACATATATACATTTATATTTAAATCACAACCATCAGGGGAAACATCCAATGGATACGACTCTACTGAGTGGTTTCAGAAAACAGCCGTCTTACCGTTTCCATCCAGTAGCGATCGAGGTCATTGTGCCTCTGTTGTTTGTTGAGAGTCATCAGCCATCGACCCCCCAGCTTGTTCCTGTCGTCCTCCCACATGGGCTTGATCCCATCCTGACGCACAATATGAAGCAGCTATTAAACCCTATCCATGTCTTTAGACTCTGCTGCAACTGAGATTAAGGGAAAATGTGTAAACATTTAACATAAAAAAAAAAAAAAGAGCCTTACCTTGAATAAGCAGTAATCGCAGCCAAAGCCGAGTTTACTTGGCTGCTGTATGTGGTTGTATAATCTGGTAGAAAGATGAAAAAGTAGATTCCCAACATGAGTGTGTCGAATTGTAGAATTTCAGAAGCTTTTATCAGAACAATGGTCATTAAACAACAATCAGTAAAGTGAAACATGCTGATCCTGATTGACATTACCATTAAGGGACATGTTGTGCACATTAATAATAAACCATCAATAACTCAGACTGACTTCAGCAGAGAAAACTTACGCCCAAAAATCTTCCACTGTGTCAAATTTAGAAATGAGACGCAAGTTCTCTGTCCAGCTTTTGCTCTTGTCATTTTTGAAATACCACAGGGCCCATCTAAAAAACAAACAAACAATAAAATAAAAATGCATCATTCATAGAATTCAGTATTCATAGACCAAGAGGTAAAGAGCGTAATTACACTGACTGTTTGAAAATCTCTCAAAACCATGTCGGAAAATGCAGATTGCTGAACATGCATAAACTGAAAATAAAAGAAAGTGCATGACTTTGCCCCAAATTGTGATTGAGCAAACCTCGTGAGTGTGAGGGGAAAACTCCCTGCTTGTTGACTTCTCCATCTTTGTGGGGATCAGAAATCAGAATTGTCATCACTTACAAATGTATCAACCTGGACATATTTCCAGTCTGTCGCAGAGCCAACACAGTACGAGCTTTTCCGATGTCAGAAGGTAAGTGGGGTAATGCCTGGGTAATACTTGGATGGGAGACAGCCGATGGGAATACCAGGTGCTGAGAGCCCAAATCCGGCCATACCAGCCTGAGTAAGTCTGTCTCTCTCTTGTTTTTCTACAATTACATTTTTGTATTTTAGCCTGTTTTGTGTCAGAAATTAAGTGATTTCTCTGTAGAAAGACATTGGGCAGCATGGTACGTGATTTTGAAACCACTATACAGCGCTGCAGTCCACACACCTTGTGCTTTCCTTTAGTGACTTTGGACCTTTTTTCACTTTGCCAATCTTTGCTAATAGTAAAGTGCAGGGTTCTTGGAAAACACTATTTAGGGTTCCTACTTAACAGCAGCTGGGCTCAGTATAGGGTATTTGGTACTTTACATTTTCTTTTTTTTAAATAAAACCATTATTGTTAGCAATCAATTCTTCAGTACAAGCATATTCAATGTTTTGTATCTCTTTTAATTTAATAACAGCTCAATGCTGTACCATCACTGTTAAAATCAAAAACAAGGACTCAAAGTCTATTTTATGTTACAACTGCGTGAAACGTTTACCCTAACAGCAGACGTACACGCTGTTTCACAGAAGAACACAACAGCTAGTAACAAAAGCATGAATGTCAATGCAAAAAACAAGAGAAAGCCAGCCATCAACCGCACTACAAATGCACTCTTTGTTTACAGTGGCTGCTGTAATTCTTTTATGCATTACCAAGGGGCAGTGGGTGGGAGGCTAGCAGGCAGGGTTCAGGGCAGTGAGAGGACATCAGCTGAACCGTTTGCCCCCCCTCCACTTACAACTGTAACAAACCCACCCATGTGCCATAGACACAAATGAAGCAAATGGACCGAACAGAGCTAAAAGAGAGGATGAAAGTATATTTGTTTAATGCGAACATCACACTGCACATACTGACACCAGACTGCTCACAGCCGTGATTCTTCTGGTGAACCCAGAACAGTCACAAGCCAAGACTACATGCCTAGTAATGGCATATAAACAAATATGCCAGACAGCAAGTCAAGCCAGCTCTGTTCTTCACATGTACTTTAAAATCTCACGAGAGATAAAATGATCATTTCAGGCCAATGCAGCCAAACGAAACAGCAAACCTGAAGAGGACTGATTAATTTACTACTGTGACATCACCCTCTGACACAGACAGTAATATGTGATTTGTTCAGCTGTGAACTAATCAGCGTGCTCCAGTCCCCACAGTTTTCTGAATGTGTGTAAAGTAAATAAGAATGAGCCGCAGCAGAGCTAGAGAAACACTGTCATCTGAATTTTTAATAGTTCAGCTGCCAAACACAGACGAGTTGTTGTGTTTCTGACTTTAAAAAAAACACGGTCGTGATTTTAAAAATAAAAAGAGTCCATGGGCAGACAGGCATAAACTATCCACTTCACTTTCAGCTCCAGTAAACTGTATACTAAACAATTTTCCAAAGCAGAAGCTGAATGCGTTCTTCCTACTTCCCAGCAGCTGCTGGTTTCGCTTAATGACGGTGCCATATGAAAATGGTGCTGCATGACTTTGAAACTTGAAAGTGATCATCTTATGTAACAGCTGAGTAACGGATCTGCGCAGTCTGTTCAAATCCATCTCTGGACTCACCTTCAGACCGCAGCAAGATCCAAACTCTTTCCAAAAGCAAGAGAAAACCTTCATAAGCAATTATTATATTTAAATCTATGAAAGCAGATATTAAAGGGAATCTCTTAAGGATGGTAATAAAGTATCAGGGAATAATTCAATTAGATGGCACAGATATAAAACACCAAGTATGATGCACTGTTATCAGTAAAACTATCCATCATTATTCCACCTTGAACAGATGTCAAAGGGGATTTGTCTGCTAATTATTCATTTAGTATTAATTAGTGACTCTGCGTGATTCACTGTTAAAACTAATCTGTATTTACTTACACTGAACCTCTGTGCAACCCTCACATTATTCATTTAAAAAAACAAAAAAAAAAAACAAGTTATTTTAGCCCCTCTCAATTTAGCAGCAGTAAATATTTATGACAGACAAAAGCAAAAATCTGCAAGTACAATGAGACATGCTGTAGATTTAAAAAAAAAAAAAAAAAAAAAAAGGGGATAAGAACTTGTCTTCCTTTACCTAAAAACTCCGACCTCACTCTGAGAGCGCCAACCACTGATGCTAAAACTGACATAACAAAGCATTTATTAAGAAACCAATCACACCTTCGGCCGGTGAGACAGTTAAAACACATCTGTGATGAATATTTAACCACAAATTCCAAATAACTCAACAGTCCTCTACTTCCTTACAGTGAAGCCAGAGAGAAGTGACAACACCTAGCCCTCAAAATGAGAAGTCTGCAATCAAAACTGTCAAAATGGAAAACAAACCCCCCACGTCAATATGTTTAAATAAAACCAGGGTGAAAGCAGCAGAGATGGACAGCCTTGACCTCTGAGGCTGAGCTGAACAAGCAGAATGACCTAGAAGTGACTTGCCAAGAGAACCATCCAGCATTTCCAAACCGACTGTACAATGCTCCTGAATAGCTCGTCGCCACTGCAGAACTATGATAACATTTCTAAAAGGACAATAGAAAAAACAACAACTGCAATTCTAACACAGAGGAAAAAACAAAACACATGACTCCTCAATCTGCTCTTCTGATTTTAAACCTTAAAATAAGAAAACAAACAGAAAGTGCAAATATGAACCTGATGAAAATAAACTGAACATTTATCCTTACTATGATGCTCAAGCTGTAACTGCTTGAAAACACGTTTGCTGTGCACTCATCCATAATTTTCCCAAGTGACTAGATGGGTAATTTGAATATCCTGTTTACGCTGTCAAAATAAGTGCTGTGGTGAGTTTCTAATTTCACTTTCATCCAAGAGACCAGAGGGACAAAAAGAAAAATCAATCAGCACATGACTGTAAGTATGTTTGTGATGCCAAAGACCAAAAGTCAAAGTACAGCTCCCATCCTAAAACTAGATGAAGATGAAATGCCAGTTTCAACTCAATGTAAAATAACACTTTTCACACGGTGATAAATACACAACTAACCTTATTCCTAAAGGAAAACTTCTTCACTGATTTCATAATGAAACAGCTGTTTTGTCTCTATAGAGAAAGGTTATTGATCCTAAGCGATTAAGTACATTTAGCCCCACCATCTCTGTATGTTTTCAATGAGCTCAGTTTCTGTATTTGTGTGTAAATAATGATGAAAAAAAGAAGTCCCTCTTCCCTCTGAAAACGGTCACAAAGGTGATATTTGAAAGGGTGTTAAAAAATCAGTAGGCGTGAAATGCTCAATGGTGTTGACACCTTTCTGGATGGGGTGAAATTTGGCACCCTGGTAAGCCTGAAGAGATTCTATTATAATCCAAATCAACCCCAACGAGTTTCGTCTGTGCCTCAAACTATTTAATTAACATGACAAAACCAACCTTAAAAATTGTTTCAGATGAGAGTCCAGTCCCGGGCCCTATTTCAGGAAGCCGGTTTAGTGCAAAGTCTGACTAAGTATACCCTGAGTTAACGAAAACTCTGGGTTTTCGGTTTCACAAAGCGAGTTCAGCTGAAGCCTGAGTGAGTCACTATGACGACACACTCCGTGAAGCTAACCTGCCCCCTAGCAGGTTTACTACAACTAACCCTGACTGTCCCCGCCTCTTTGTCGGAAACCTGACTGTAGGAAGTGTCAGATATGGCGTGTCCCTTCCTTGAAGAGCCAGTAGATCGTGAAGCCCAAATACTCCGCAGAGCTCTCCGCCGGGAGAGAGTGATCAGAGCGCGTATGGAAATTTTATCATTACCTGATGATTTCCTGTGCGAACGTTACCGTTTCTCAGCACAATCAATAAGTTATTTGGATAACATCCTCAGGCCATATATTACGCATGTGACACATCGCGGACATGCGCTCAGTCCATTACATATTCTTTGTACCGCACTCCGTTTCTTTGCAAACGGGAGCTTTCTGTATAATATTGGTGACGCTGAGCACGTTTCCAAGGCTACCGTCTGTCGGGCAGTCAGGAATGTTACAGTTGCACTGAAACGTCTCCTGCACTCGTTTGTGGTGTTCCCCGGTCATAGACCCACAAGATTTATCAAAGAGGGATTCCACAAAATTGCAGGTATCAGGATGACCAAAACTTAATTTATGATGTGGTGATGCTTGGACTACTACATAAATTTTACATTTATTTTCACGGTTCCCAGGCGTGATTGGCTGTACAGATGGCACTCACATTCCAATCATTGCTCCTTCAGTAAATGAAGGAGACTATGTGAACAGGAAGTCTTTCCACAGCATTAATGTACAGGTACATAGTTCCCTGTAGCATTTCAAACTAACAAATTATTTCATTATAGTAATGGATGCTAATTTGTGTTCTCTGCACTGTGAAGATCATATGTGATGCTGCCAACATTATCACAAATGTGGAAGCCAAGTGGCCAGGCTCTGTCCATGACTCACAAATATTCCGTGAATGTACACTGAGCACAAAATTTGGACATGGTGAGTTGAGAATATTTTAAAATATATAAAGACCAATTGCTACAGGGACATTTGAACTGAAGTGTATCCTTCTGTCTTAGGAGAGTTCACTGGCTACTTGCTTGGTGATAGGGGGTATCCATGTTTACCCTATTTGCTTACCCCTTACTCTGACCCTGAACCGGGCCCACAGCAGCGATATAATCTGGCTCATTGCAGGACAAGAGCCAGAATTGAAATGACTATCGGAATGCTTAAGGCCCGGTTCCAGTGCCTGCAAAGACTCAGGGTCACCCCAGAAAGGGCATGTGACATTATTGTGGCATGTGTGATTCTTCACAACATTGCCACAATTAGAGGAGAACACTGTCCTTCTGAACCAAACATCAGCAGTGATCCAAACCATGAACATCCTGACCCTCCCACGGACATACAAGATGGAAGCGCAGTCAGAGACACCATATGTCACAATCATTTCTTTTGACCCATCACCTCAACATGTTGAAAGACGAATAAACAGATTTTCTGTTCAACTGGCTTTATTGGTCACCTGTGTTTCCTGTACACAAAGTATTAAAAGATGTAAACCTCATAAAGTGTCTCTGTTGCTTCCTCCTCTGTAACAGCTGTCAATGTTTCTTCATTATTTTCCTGCAGTAAAGAAGTTAACAACATTGCTGTTCTACTGTAAACTCATATAATCTGTGGAGTATTACTCACAACTGCATGTTGGTCTGGCTCAACAGGAGGCTGCACCAGATGCAGTACACCACCACCATCAACTGATAGAATATGAGGTTTATACAGGTCACTTATAACTTACAAGGGACCAAATGGCAATTAACAAACATACCAATCACCTTACACTTCATTGTCATTATGCTCTCAAAGACAACCAAGACTGAGGGAAGGCAAAATCAGTAGGAAAATAACTTCACTACAAAATAATCCATTATGGTAAAGAGTTTATCAAATGAATGAGCAGCACTGCAAAGGTGACTGTGAAGAAAGGATGTATGCACATCATGTATTATTTTGAATTTACCCCCTATGTAGGCACTTGTGTCTTGCGGGGTTATTGACTCAGAGGATGTCCCCACAGAGATGCCTTCAGCCACAGGGCGCCCACTGTTTTGGCTGAGGGCCAACTGCTCAGCCTCTGTGAGTGGTGGTGGTGGTGGAGGACCCCCACCTGTTTTTCGGGCCTCCGCTTTTTTTCTGTTGGCTATAACGGGTCACATTTGAGCATACAGAGTAAGCAAATATGTACTTGTAATGTGCTCAGATAATTTCAATAAGTGCTTACAGAAAGAAAATTAATGTAGCCTCTAACTGCAATCGATTTACATCGGACAAACAGACCAAGCACTATGGCTCATAATACAATTACACCTTACCTGTTTGGACTATATTTTTATATTTCATTTTTACTTGCTGCCAGGAACGTTTGGGGCCTGTTGGGTTGCACCTGCGCTCACATCACATCACAACATAAAATGTATAAAATAACAAATAAAATAACATATGATAAAATAACGTGTTAAATGGGTGGAAATCCCTAGATCAATGTTTAAATTAACACTCACGCATTGACTCTGTCGGCTATGTTTTGCCATGCATGCTCCCTTTCTTTTGCAGCTGAGGCTGTGTTACCTTTTTTTCTGCAAAATTTGCATGTTATCGGCATATGCTGCCATCAGAATTTCGGCCTCAAGCGCTGTAAAATACATTGACCGCGCCTTCTTTCCCTCCGTCTCCATGGTGACTCGCTTACTCTGTGCTCCGCTTATCAGGGCTTTATGTATCCTCGTGCGCGCGCTTCACTTGGGGTTAAAGCAACTCCGCGTTGACTGAACTAATTGTTATCAGCCTTTCTGAAACCGAATATTCCGAGTTGGACAGTTCGGGGTTACTCAACCCTGAGTATCGTTTTTCACTCTAAGTTTTCTAAACCGGCTTCCTGAAATAGGGCCCCGGTCTCTGAATCAACGAGACGGGTGTGTTTGATCTCACCACCACACCCACCTCTTAAGGCACAGATTGGCTTTTCTAAATGAAACCTCCCCTGTATCTAATTTTAGAAATGCTTACACCAGCCATTTCTGATTGTTTGGCCAGAGGATTTGCTGGTTGTTGCAAGAAGACTGCAGAGTATGGAAGCACAAGCAGCTTTCATCCAAATCAAACTCAGAACCTGGTTTGACTCTCACCTGTTTTGCAAAGGGTGTTTGATATACTGCTCAGGATTCGCAACAACCTGACCGTCAGTCTGTTGATCTTCAGTTTCAGTTGTTTTCTGAGGAGACATGCACACAAACACATCACAAAGTCAACCACACAAGTCCACTGATCACAAATGGCAAAGAAATTTGGGGTAGTTGGGTCAGATTTATATCATAATATTGCTAAAGTCCTGCCTTTACTTCAAAGTCAAAGTTAGTTCAATATCACAAATTTCAACAAAGTTAACGATAAAAACTTAATGGAATGGTCATTGCCATATACAGTTAAGGGCTTTTGTCGGGGGTAATCACACACTTAATTTCATAGTGTGTACAGTATCATAACATCACAAAGCACTGCAAGCTTTTTGTCATCATCATCATCATCATTATTATTACTACTACTACTACTACTACTGAGTTTCTAACAGAAGCTAATACATACTTTTACAATTTAGGGAATAATTCCAACCTTTCAAAAAAAGAAAAATAAGACAGTAAAAACATAAATTACTTAGACTGATTCACAAACTCCCAGCATAATCTAAAACATACCAATTTAATCCCTAAATCGGGGCTACTTAAAGCCCCTAATAAGAATAGTGTAATAGTGTAACTATGTAGTCCAATGTATGTATGTGTATATATATATATATATATATATATATATATATATATATAAATAACAAAAAGCTTACATGATCTATAAAATGCAATATTATTACAGTATAGCTTGCATTTAAAGTGATCTACAGAAACGTAACAAAGGTATGACCTTAAGCCCCTCTGTTTTAGGGGGCCTTAATGGGGCCTTGTCCCATTATCCAGTTCACAGCTGGGCTCTGCCTTATACTCTTGCATTTTTATAAAGATTCACTTAGCAACATCAGAGTCCACCTCAACTACATTTTTAAGGATTAGACGCAGGAGCTGATGGAAAACAGTCAGCAGGGGGTATATACAAAGAAAATCAATAAGCTAACTTTACAGATAACAGTTACTAGCATTAGTTTTAGCAGATGAGCTAGGCTAGCTGCAGGCTAGATATACACGTGTCCAGACTTTCTAAAAATGCACCAATAATATATCACCACGGGTGTTTAAAGGTAATGGCATTTCATTAAAATTGTCGTAAGATATCGACTGTAATACCCGACTAGATTAAAACAATGCGTTGACTGGAGTTTGAATGAACGACGTGCAGTCAGTCACTCCCTCCCTGCCCAACAAAGTCAGGCAGTGCCTCATACATCCCCACTGCTGAGCATGCTAGCGCTAATCCACGCCAACATCTGTCAACTCAAACGCGTTAATTTGGCCTAAACGCCAGTTCGGTTTCACAGAAGCAAAGTTATGCGATGTATGTAGTAGGTGAATTGGAGATTTATCCGGTCTTCACGTGCATATTAGTCGAGTTTTTGTGCTATCTCTTGTCTCTCTTACCGGCTCCGATGTCGCCATCTTGACTGTAGAAGTGATCTGCCCGTTCGGCGCTCCTGCGTCACTCCAACAGCTCGCTCTGCTACGGAAGCCGCCTCAGTCCTGTTCGAGCTGAATGACCTGAATCCGGGGAGTCGTCGCAGGAGAAAGGGCACAGGGGTTACACCCACTACCACTGAGTGGCTGCTTCTGAGGACAATAATTTAGATAAACCAATGTGAATAAACCTCCAACTAATAGTATTCATGCAGGTATATTCAAAACGGTTAAAAATATCTATCTCTGCTTTGAGTATTTTATTTTGTGGTGATTTAAAAATTGTAATACCATCTACAATAGTTTCCAGAGTTGATTTCAGGTTAATTTTTATTGCTTAAAATATTTAGTTTGTATTAATGTTACTACTAGTGTAGTACTTGATATGAAAAATATTTCTCATGTGAATGCCTAAACCAGCTTAAGATTAAAACCATTTAACCTTTAGGAAGCCAAAGTCCTAATAAATATATGGCTTCCCATGATTATTGTACTGGGACATTTGGCCAAATTGAAATGGACTAAAATGAAAGACATTTTGTGTGTTTGTATTCTTTTTAGTAAGTATGTAAGTAAGTTTTAATAAATAAATCCTCTCCCGTAAATTTATTTCCCATACATAACCATAAAGTGGTGTCTAATAGAATAAGACAACATTAAAGCAAATAGGTTTCAGGGATTAAAGATTTGTAAAATTTATCTCGTTCTGTCTTGTGTAATTAAATTACACACATGTTAAGGACACATTTGTGTGTCTGTATTTTTTCTTTGGCAAACTACCCTCAGCCTCCCCCCTCCCACGCCTCTACTGAAACTATTATTCATGAGCCCAAAGAGAGGTTAATTTAATTACAGTTAACTGTTCATGCTGACCGGGGGAGTTTTCCCCACTTTCCCAGCTTCCATAGAGGCGAGAATGCAGTGAGAAAAAGACAACGCTCCAGGGGTGTGTACTGATTCACCTTTACTAAAGTTGTGAATTTACAGTTTGAAACTTCAGTTAACTTACTTGTGACTGAAGCGATTTGAAACGATTGTTAACAATTAAACTTGCACTCAATTTTAGTAAGGAAATGTGTGTTCTTTGTTGTAATGATGCGTCTTGGCAATAAATCTTTTATCATTGGACAGCTAGTTTATGTCCACTTAAATGGTGCCATTTATAAAGAAAATGCATTTGTGGGTTGAGCAGAAGAGTTGAGTATGTAGCTGAAGAATCACATTTTCTTTTATATAACATGGATGGCCGGGTGCATGTTCAACACTTACCCGGGGAACACCTCCACCAGGATGCACTTATGGACCGAGTTTATGGAGGCAGTGTGATGGTTTGGGCAATGTACTGCTGAAAAACTTTGGGTCCTGCCATTCATGCGGGTGTTACTTTGACACGTACCACCTACCTAAGCATTGTTGCAGACCATATACACCCTTTCATGGAAAATGCTTTATCCCTGATGGCTGTGGGCATCAACAACAAGTTTGAGGTGTTGACATGGCCTCCAAATTTCCCAGATCTCAATCTAATCAAGCATCTGTGCGATGTGCAGGACAAACGAGTCCGATCCATGGCGACGCCCCTCACAACTTACGGGACTTAAAGGATCTGTTGCAAACATGTTGGTGCTAGATACCACAGCACAACTTCAGGGGTCTAATGGAGTTCATGTTTCGAAGGGTCATGGCTGTTTTGGCAGCAAAAGGGAGATCAAGTGCATGTGTCTGATCGCTGTATATATATGTATATTATATTAATGAAACATGTTACGGTGAAGGGTTTGTTCCTATTACTTCTATATCAATCAAAGTGTGACATGTACTGGAGAGACAGATGTACTCCAGTTGACTTTGGAGTCCTGGAAAAACCATATTTTCTGTATGAATCTATCAGATACAGAAAACATGGAGGACATGACAGCAGTTTGCAGGCATGCATTTATGCACAGCTCTTAAGGTCCCACCACAGCATTTCAGGTAGGTTGAGGTCTGCACTTTGACTGGGCCACTAGAGCATCTGGATTTTTATCTTTTCAGCCAATCTCTTGATCAACCTACAGAAGACACTAAATCATACAAATGTACTGTAAAATGAATAAGAGGGACGTGTTGGATGAAATGCCTGAGCTCACACTAATGTTAAATCATGCACTCATAGTTCCCGACTCCTGACCATGCAGCTGTGGTCACATGTGGTCAGCTGAGTGAACGCATTCACACAATAATGACAACTTACAAAACTTACGGGGATTTAACACTGTGGCCTTTATAAATCATGCTGTTTTTCACACTTGATATGTGACTTTTTAGTTTATGGATTGTCTTTTTGCTTTTTTCCCCTTCTTTGCTACTCTAACTGAGCAGTCAAAATAATTTAAAATAATTAATTTTTCCACACATTTAGTCCTTTCTGGAATCACACACAGGCTCACACTCTGATGGTAGGATCAGAAGCATTCGTCCAATCATAGTTGAGGTTGTGATGAGGCTGCAGCCTATCCTAGCTTTCATAGGACAAAAGGTAGAGCACACCCTCGACAAGTTACCAGTCTGTTGTAGGGCTAACACAGAGAGGCAACCATTCACATTCACACCTGCAATTAAGTTAGGATCATCAATTAAAAGCTGGTAACTCCATACATGCTTTTGAAATGTGGGAGAAAGCTGGAGTTACACAGAGAGTTCTTGCTGTGAGTAAACGGTGCCAACCACCACATTGAAAAGACTGTCCTTATATTTAAAATTATGTTAGTTTCTCCTGTTACTTTTGAGCCTAAACAGTTAATCCAACTTAATTCTTAAACCCCTTAATTAAAGCTAAACAAGTTTGTGCTTTCATCAAATCGTAATGTTTTGATCTAAAATGCACTGTGGCATTATACAGAGACAAAACTCCCCAAATTGTGTCTTTGTCCGAGAGATTAGGGATCTAACTGTCGGTTGTGCTCTGAAGGTTCACTGTTGTGCTGAAATCACATTACACTTAATTTATTCAGGAGAAAATCACTGTCATACATCTACAAGCTAGCTAGAAAATAACGTCATGTTTTTACTTCAGGAGGCAAAGTGTACAAAAACAAGTAATGTTTCATCTTTAGGGGACAAAGTCTGAGTGACTTCATTGGAATACCAGATCAGTGAGTCATACAGCCAGTATAGGAAAATCAGATGGAGAAAAAAAAAAGAGGAGATCATAATCGGGTCCAAAATATAAATATGACTTTATTTCACAATCCCGAAAGAGATCAGCCATCCATAAAAGGAATGCGAAATTTATTCTCTTCTCAAGTCTAAACTGGATATACTTTAAGCGACGTACAGTAATTCAGTTTCAAAGTAAGCAAGATCACCCATTGTCTAAACACCGGTAACAATACAGTAAAAACAATATGGTTCACATACATATTTACACATTTTCTACTAAGAATTTTCCCCATTTTTTTTAATGCTGGTGCTCGTTGTTAGTTCTTTGTTGATTAAAGAAATGGACTAAAACCGTCCCCCACAGTAAGTCGAGAGAAACATTTAGAACTGTAATTTCATCACGTGATGTTCAAAAAATATTCTTTCTAAATTGAACTCATTTAAAAAACAGTTTTACATTCATCTTTATTTGTGTGACTTTTGATAACTGCTGCAGAGTTGGGTTTAACTGTGGAAGACATTTGAACTCTATGTGGACATCTGCCCATAGTGCGCTGTTTTACTTGTACTTGACAAATTAAGGTATGTCATGATGTTGCCAGCCGGTAACGACCAGAAGAAATGAACTGAACTGAATCAAATACAGGATCAGTGAGTGCTGAGTTTCAAAAAGCACCGTGCCATCACTGTTATACAGTACATAAGCAGGTTGCGTCAATGCATGTACCTTGACATCTTGTCCTATTAGCACCAAAAGGAAGTCAAAGTGTTTAAAAGACCCAAATGCGTCTACAGGAAATGTTATGCCATCAGTTTTAGTGTGAATATTATGTCTCCATCTCTTGAGTCATTCTTAAAATTAAGAGCTTTGCTTGTATGGGTAACAGAAAAATAACAAGGAAGAAATCCTGATTAATCAGGAGTTGACACCAACCCCCCTTTTTTTAGACCCTGTAAAAAAGCGTTCTGTAAACAAAGTTTTCGCAAAGGTCAAGCACCCGAAATCGTCTTAGGCAGCTGGCTAAGTGGGATCTGGTGTTTGAGTGGTTTCACAACAAAAGACAAGGGAAAAGAAACAGATTGATTATTCAGCAGTGGCTAATGCAGCTTTATGCTCAAACTTAAGAGTATGGACATAAAAGCCGAGCATGATCTGTTGACATATCTGACACTTTGTGGTTTCTGGAAAGAAAAAAAAAAAAGGTCTTCTTAGCACCAATATCATGTACAGTAGGTGTTTTAATTCCTATAATCACTCTTGTTCCCTATAAAAAACTGAATTCCTTTTCCAGAAGCTGAACGTAAGTAAAGTGCAAATGATGATAAGCACTTTACTGATGTAGCATTTCACTATTCCTCGCTAGGTGTTTAGTTTCATTAGATATGTATGTCATCTTCAATCAAATGAGTGAAACGCAATTAAGTGCAGAAATACTGTAAAAAAAGAAAGAAAAAAGGATTAATGCTAAAAATGTCATATATTTCTCTGTCTGTACATACATATTCAGGCCTATGGACTGGGACCCTTTTCAAGTTAGGTTTTTTTTTTTAAAAAAAAGTGCTTTTTAATATGCCATACATATCTGTGAATAAAAGACAAACTATCCAGATGTGGATATAACGAATAAACAAACAACAGACCGAGGAAGTACATTTCTTTCATCAACCGCCGACAGAAGTCAGAGGCAGCAGAAAGAAATGTGTAATGCTACATGTGACAATCTGTAGTAAAAATATGCAGAATATTAGTCTTGTTTTCTACATAATGTGATGTAATGAGTTTGCTTAATAAAGATTACAGTGAGAATGGCACCAATGTAAAAAAAAAAAAAAAAGCCAATGAGATTCATCTTCTGAAAAGAGAATTACTGGCTGAAATAAAAAGTAAATTTCTACTGTACAACATAAAATCTGAACACATAATGCAGGTCATCGTAGAAATCTTGCAGTAAACAGGCTTACACCAGAAATTAAATATAAATCGTTATGATCAGAATAAATAATCACATCTTTTTTTTCTGTTTGTTCTGTATATAAAACCAGTTTAAAAATGTATTTTAAATGCTTCAAAGCACCATCTCTTTACAATAAAAACCGACACCGAAACTCACAGTTAAAAAGCCGACAACCTTTGGTCTTCTTCATCGCTCTGAAGGAAGAGACGAAGAAGGGCAAAGTGAACAGGTATAAGAAAAGCTCGATGAAAAAAAAAAAAGAATAAAAATGAGAGTAGCAGTTTAAAATTGTCTGAGGTAAGGCAGAAGCACAGGGTGTAGGAGTTTTCTGTGTGTGTGTGTGTGAATGTCAAGGTTTAAAACACGTTGACTAAGACCAGCGATTGTATGGACCCGTCACTTGGGTAAGAGCATACGGGGACGCGGTGATGACCCCGTCCCTTGGGAGAGTCCATGCCTTACGTGTGGGGACATTCATAATCCTCGCCTCCTCTGTCTCCTCACCCTTTTCCTCCTCTCCCTCCACCCCTCCAGCAACTTTACTAAGGCTGCCCTCCAGCCTCAATCTCTCAGCCTCCTCCTCTCTGTCCCGTTCCCGCTTGGCCATTTTGGCATCCCACATAGCCATCCCGTGGCCCGGCTCATTTAGAGACTTATGCTGGTAGAAGACTAGAGAGATGCGGGTGGGGTGGCTGCGATTTGGCTTGAGGACTGGAGTAGTGGCGTGGAGCTCCCGCCGCGCGCACTCGATTAGGATGGAGCCGTGCGACGGGGCCACGGCGACTCCGCCTATTTCGCTGTCGAGGAAGTTGTGTTCGCTGTCTGACCACACCTCTTCCTGCTTCACTTCATCTGGTTCAAATGGTGGAGTTTGTACAGGGAAGGAGAGAGGAGACATCGGTGGGAGGCCATGACCCCTAGCCTCTGCTATGACATCTCCCACAGACCCATGGAGCCCATTGAGCCGGCTGAAGAGGCCCTCAGACGTTGGACTGGGGGAGAACGGAGAGGGAGGAGGAGCGCTCCCACTGGGAAGAGGTTTGTGCTGAGGAGAAGAGTTTACCTCTCTGGGCTCAGTTTTAAAAGCACCATCATAGTCAGCAGGTGTGTTACGTGGAGGTATACACTCTGTCGGAGCACACTGGTCACCAGATGCTGGAGAATAACCATTCACTGTATCACTCATTGTCTTGTAACTGAGAACTGAGCCATTCTGTCCAAACTGGAGGCCAGGCAGGCCATGGGTGTTGGGTGAGATGACCTCCCTCTGCGGGTTGACTCCTGGACCCACAGTGGGGTAGCTGCTGATCTGGTTATAAGTGCAGGGTTGATTCTTCTCTGGTAGGTACCTTTCCACACTAGCAGGTCTGTAAGAGCTGTTGTATCCAGCTTTTGTTTTGTTGGAAGAAAATTCATATATTTTAATGTGGTTCTATTAAAACAGCTATAAATCTTAAATGACCAGTGGCGTGAATGTACTACCTTTGTTGGGGCTTTCAACTTTCACTTTTCCAGGAGTGAGAGGAGTCACCCCGAGCTTCTTCTCCAGTCGCTCTGCTTGAGCCTTAAGGCGAGCCTCTTGTCTGATCTTACGGGCTGATTTTACCGGCTCTGCCAGCAGACGAACCTGACATGTACCAAAATTGAATTATTTAAAGCATGTTAACACTGCACACTGACCCACAACAAAACAAGATCCTTTTTGGTTCACTCACCTCTCGAGGAAACGAAGACAGAACTTGAAGAGCACCACTTTGGATCTTTGCCATCTGGCCCTCAGCGTGACCAAACTCATCTGTGTCAGAAATCTTGTAAAGTGGCAGCACGTGGAGCTGCTCATCCTCTGGCATGTTACGAACTGCACGGTTGTCTTCCTTGGTTAAAGTGCAAACCTAAAAAACACCAACCCAAAGCCAAAAAGCTAAATTTTCAGCCAAACAGGATCGGTTTAATACTTCCAAACAAAAAACTGTTGACCTTCAAATTTAGATGCACCATGTAGGAGTAAATTACATGGTATCGCATTCTTAAGCTTGCTTACCACGGTGCTGCCATTATTCATGTTGCTAGTGTCTTTGTGAGCGTGTGCACAGAAATCCACACAAGCTGTAACCCCAGAAAAAGGACGTCCCTCCTTCTTGCCCAGCCGGCATTCACCCCCCGCCGCCTCATATTCCACCTGTGAGACCCGAAAAAACAGGACACTAAGGAAAGATTTCTTAAAACTCTTAAGAGTCCGTAGAATAAACAGGTCCCAGAAGTAGCCTGGAGTGAGACTGTATGGAAATTTAAGGAAAAAGATTAACTGAAAATCACTTCCGCTGAATTAAGTCAAGCCCAGGAGAGCAAAGGATTACCAGAGACGAATGTGGTTGTTTCCCGTTTCATACCTGGTTTTGGAAAGCCTGAGGAGCCAGTTTCTTGTAGAGGGGAGCGACCTCGGTGGCAAGACTCTGAAGGTTGTTTTCTACCTTCAACTCCTGAAAATAAAAGCTAACACTGTTCAAAGAAACCTACTTCTAACTCTTATTGTAATATCCAACATGGTTCATCAGCAGGCAAACCTTCAAAAAACTACTAGCTTGACCTAAATAATAAGAGACGATTTTTCTCTCAGATTTTGCTGTAAGCTGTACTGCTCACTCATTGTTTGCTGCTGTAAATTAAAAAAGCACACTCTCTCACCTCCTCTCGGTAGTCACCTTGCAGGCGAAACTTCCGAGGAACTTTGCTGCGTGCAAATTTGCATCCATTGAAGTACATGCTCCAGGAGCAACCAAAGGAAAATGAAGCTCCGCAGGTGTCCGGATCTAAACCCTGGCACGCACATGTGCGACTGTAAAGAAACGGGAAATAACAAATGAAAAATAAAGAGGGAAAAAGAAGTGTTATGGAGAAATAAAAGAAGGGGTACTCACTCTTCGTTGAGCGCACAACGACGGCTGGTGGGGGAGCCGTACTTAAAGAGGGTCTCTGTCAGCTCCTGGTATAGGTGGTCTGCCACCGGCCGAGGAATTCCCTCCCAGGCCAGGATGAGGATCACCAACACTGCCGAGTCGCAGTGGTGCCCTGGCCTGTGGCGGACCAAACACAGCAGCTTCTCCTCTTCACTGCCACGCCGGATCACCTGTCAGAGGACATTTAATTTATAAATACACAAGCGTCAGTCACATTTGAAACTTGAATTGCAACACAGACGAATACACTAAGCTCACTACATAGATCACTATAAGTGACCTGCCATACCACCAGACTAGGCAGAAAATGTTGTGAATAAATTTGCAATTTAATGCCTCTGACACGGAGATGGTTTTTGTTTGTCTGTTTGTTTGTGTTGTTAGAAGAAATTATCAAGAAGTTATGGATGGATTCATGTGAAAATTGTACCGGAGGTGGCTAACTTTTTGACTTGATCCACATTAAGGTCTGGTACTGGGTCCAGGAATACCTGGACGAACATTCTGTGTCATATCTAAACAAATACCAATAAAACTGAAACATGAAAAATTGCTGTTCAAGACAAAGAAAACACAAACTAATCCACATATCCTTCTTGATCTAAAGACTCTAAAGTTCATGCCATGGTTTATGCAGCCATAGCGGAAGTACGCTGTCTCAGACTGCTCGCTATGTTTAAACTTTAGTTACACAGTTGGCGGCAGCTAAGGTTTTGCCATGGTGGTGATAAAAGCATAAATCAGAGGCTGCCTTTCATTTCTTACACTAAATATACTGGCTCACAACAATGTTTACATTTACAGCAGACACATTCAGGACACAGACACCAGCCACATACCCATTTAGCTATTGGACACCCCTGGGAGCTCCTGCCTTCTTTCCCAGTGTAAACAACAACTTCCACCCTTATTGCATTTCCTTTGGCACCATACCTAAAAAACACACACACACACACACACACACACACACACACACACACACACACACACACACACACACACACACACACACACACACACTAAATGATGAGTCTGTGCTCTTCACAAAAGAGCATATAAAAGTCATCGGCATAATTTCTGAAAGTTAGAATAATATTTAAAAAATGTAACAGTTCATACAACTATTTTTTGTTTAAAATATACACCACTCATCACAAAATAAGACAACATCAGTTAAACTTCAGGGTCATTCTGTTCAGTTAGGAAGTATAAACCACTATGAATGCATTTAGTTTGGTGCAAATCGCACTGGTGTTGTTTGACGTTGCCGTCATCACAGCATTTGTTACGGTGTCTTCAGACTCTTTCTCTTCTGTCACATGCACTCTATGTGAAATTCATGTCCCTGCTCTCATCAGCCAAGAGAACAAGATGCCACTGACAGACCTGCCAGTTCTGGTGTTCATGGGTGAACGCCAGTTAAGCTGCACTATGCTGATCTGTGAACGTGGGTCCGGCTAAAGGACGTTGAGCCCTGACGACACCCTTGTGGAGCCTGCTTGTGACAGTTTCCTCAGAAACATGCAAATGATTAGCCCCAGGAGGTGATTTTTGTCGGACTCTGGAAGTGCTCCTCCTGGTTTTCTTGGCAGAAAGGTGCAGACAGCGATCCTGTTGTTGGGTTGATGCCCTTCTACAGCCTTGTCCAGCTGTCTCACTCTTGAGACACAGCAAACCTTCCTGTGACAGCACATTTGGATGCGGCATTCTGAAGAAACTTAGCTGCCTGCAGGTACCATTTCATGGTAGCAGCAATAACAAGGACACAAGCAAAAAGAAAAACAACAGTGTGGAGGGATAAGGAGAGGGTAACGGTAACGGTGCATCTCGAGACCTCCCGTTCATGATCATTTACACTGAAGTAGGTGAAATGGGTTCACAATGGTTCATGCTTCCTAACTGAACCAAACTGTCATCCCTAAAGTTTAACTGACTTGTTGTTAAACTGCAGAGAACAAGTACTCCCTTAATGTTTTTGGGATGCTGTATCTTCCCTCATTTCTAACAAAAATCTGGTAGGATGTAATGCGTTATTACTGCCAGAAGGTGGAGGTAATAAAACTAAAAGCTGTTTACCGACTTACAAGAAAAATAGTAAAATGCGCAACCAACTACCAAGCATTGGATTGAAAAAAGGCGAGATGTGGTTAGAGTATTTGGATGTTGGGCAATAGTATTTCTGCTCAAAAAGCCCATATCTAGCATGTATGGATGGCAATATGCTATATATTACACATGAGGAAGCTTAACCCTTCCTGAGAGCAACTGACAACACAAAAACCTCACAGCATTTCAAAATAAACCCTTTGTGTCTTTTAGTGAATGACAAAGGTTCGTATAATGTAACAGTGAGCAGTGGTATGTGTCCAAAAGAGCTAATTAGACCAGAGACTAAACTATTTCATTTTTACCAGCCAAGCTGAAAATATACGTTAAGTGTAGCTGTCAAATGGACAAGTTGTATTTAAACAAGCTGTCATCCTGCTTTACGGGCCCCTCGTCTGAGCTAGAGGGGTTTCCTGTTTCAGCATGCTGTGTGTGTGTTGAGCTATCTCAGCAGTGCTTCCTTTTAATGACATAGCATGGTTGTGATCCCGCCCCATTCCACCAAGCCTGTGGTTTACTAGTAAGCTGTGGTAGTAAACACACCCCACAGCGTGTAAACAACGCCGCTGTAGTCACTCTACCTGTTCTCCATAAGTTCCCTCACTGCAGCGACGCTGGGTCCTGCCCCAAGATGAGTATAGTAAGGGCCCTCTTCCTTTTCAATGATCTGGTCTGTGAAAGACAACAATGAATATTGGAGCAACTTCTTCAAATAGCATTCCACTGATGCGTTGCTGGCACGTTTAAAGAGAAACACAGACAACCTGTTTGATATTTTTAATAAAAACATCAGGTTAATGTTGAAATACAAACTAAATGTAGCTGGATTTCAGTTTCAGTTTAGGGTTCATCACCTTGGAGGTCTTTTGAAATGCATCATAATAAGTCAACAACCCTCCACAAAACATTCAAAATCCTGCTCCAAATATGGCAGAGAAATGCAGCCTTTTATGCTCGATTTGGCTGTTGAATTAGGACACAGTGTATGTGTGTGTGAGTGTATGTTTGAGTCAGAGTAAGAGAAAAAAGTCAGTTTGAGGTCAAACACCAGCAGTCTCACTAAAAAGAAAACTCTAAAGGGACGGCTCACCCTAAAATCAAATACACATGTTTCCCTCTGGCCTGCAGTGATACTAAGCTTTGGTGTAAGCTGCTCAGTTTAGAAGATATCACCTCTTTCATTCTGATGTCTCACTTTACTTGAATATAATTGAACTAGATGGCTCTCATCTTTTAATGCTCTGTTAGAAAGGAATTTGTCACACAACTTGTTGTCTAGTTGATTAAAAAAATTTTCTAAATTGAGTGACTCACAATAAAGACTTTACTGCTGAGTTTTAAAATGGACTTTTTTAATGCTTTGACCATAGTGTGACTGCAATCTAATTTCATTAGACGTAGAGAAGGCAGTCATTTGTATATTTTCTATCTGTTATCGCCCAATCTGGGCAAATCTCACCAGCAACAGCTACTCAGCTTTATAAACAACTCTGCAGGCCAGAGGAAAACATGTACATTAGTCTGTTTAATTTCAAAGTGGTTCAAATTTAATGTGATGGAAACACATGCACTAAAAAGTTGAAGTGAAGACAGAAGCAACTCACCCACACACTGACAGGATGGAAGATCAGCCAGTTTTTTGGAAGGTGTGTTGAGCAAGTTCTTGGTAGGGGTATCTAGAAAACTTGAGGGAGACTCCAGAAAACTGTTGATGCCGTTCTTGGATGGAGTTGAGTCCGCAGAGTGTCCCTGACTCCCATCAGTGGTTGTAGACAGGACAGTGACAGGTCCTGAACTCTCCAGCTTGTAGTAGCTTTGTTGACTTAGAGGAGGGGACTGGTGAGCCCCTGAGAAGCCATTAGCCAGACCATGATGCCCAGACGTAGGGCTGAGAAAAGCTGATTTGGCTGGGCTGGTGTTAGGATCAGCACCGTGCTGCAGCCCACCACAGGGCTGCGCTACCTGAGATAACAAATGCTTTTCGTACTCTTCTGGTCCTGCAGCGTAACCATTGCATGGATTATGTTGGTGAAGTGGACCTTTGGAAAGGGACCACGGCTGGTTTTCTTGACCAGAAATGTGGTTGAACGTTGTGAGAGTGCTATAGTTCTGAGTCTGATGCCCTAAATGAGATATATTTTGAGTGTTAATCTGATGGATAAATTGCTTCCTCTCCTCCTGTGCCTCAGCCAAGTATCTCTTCAGATCAATTTGAGCCTGAGGCAGAAATAGGTTTTTCTTGTGGTGAAGTCCTGATTTACCCTGCAAGGGATTCTTCTGGTTTCTGCTCCTGTACGGCGTCTCTCTATTTGGCGTGCGCTGATTTAATCCATCAGTTTTCTTCTTACTGGGCTTGGAAGGCGCAGCTTTTGTTTTCTTCCTGACAGGTGTTTTCTGACTGGGGGGCTGCTGGGATTTGTAGTTGTATTTGATAGCTGAAACAGGCGCTCCTTTCAAAGGATTGTTCTCTGACTGCTGGTTGTGCTGGGACTGGATGATGAAGGCTAAATTTGCCAGCTGAGCTGCCACTTCCTCTTCATCTCTGTTTCTACTCACTTTAGCAACAACCCCACCCTCCATAGACAGACGCTCATGATCCTTACTAAACTTCACATCAGTGGGGGTTTTATAACTGAATTCAGACTTAATGACAAAAGCACCACAATCCTGTTCTGACCTCCTGGAGATTGTTTTATCACTGTGTGAACTCGCCTCCAAGAGACTCTGCAGCTTGTTTATGCTCAACCCGTTGGAGCGCTGGATGACATTCCCTTGTCTGGCCACAGGAGGTCGTATAACTGACATCTGGTGTAGTGGTGAGCTGATGACAGAGACTTTGTTGTAGCCAAAAGCTACTGCGGGTTTGGCTTCTTGCAGGACTCTATTTGTACTCGAGGCTGATGATGGCACAGCAGTAGAAATGGGATGTTCACACTTACTTTCAGTTTTAATGGACCCTGGTGTGCTTTGAGGTATAGCTGCCAGCTGAGTCAAGGCCTCAATAGCGATAGCCTGATCAACACTAAGGTTTCTCCTCTCTGCCAAAGATTGCACGCTTGGTAACAAGACACTTGGAAGAGGCTCACTTTTAATGGGTGGGGGAGTGCTTTGCAGATTAACAGGAGTGCTTTTCAGATACAAGTCCTCTTTTCTCACAAAGTGCAAATCTGGTGCCTCTGTTTTGATGGAGTGAAGTATGGAAGCACGAGAGCTGAAGAGTTTCTCCTCCAGGCCCTTCCTCTCAGTGACAGAAAGACACACAACGGCTGCCAGCGTAGCCAGTGGGTCCTCACATACCTCATCTTCATCACTCAGCTGCGTGGTGGTCTGTTCAGTGATCCACACCCATGGCTCCTCCTGTTTTATCTTCTTTAGTGGAACTGCCAAGTCATCTGGAGGAGTCATGGGTCCATTCTCAGAGTCTTTAGGAACTGCAGCTATGATATTCCTTTGAGGCTCCAATGCCATTGTAGTCCGTTTCAAAGCAGACACAGTGGTCATATTAGCACCAGGTTTAGGTTTTATCAGGTTTGCAGCAGAACCATTCTGAAAAGTCACAGAAGAGCATACTTGTTGGTGAAGTGGTGCAGTGCTGGTCAGCTCCAGCCCGGGCTCTCCTTTAATAAGTATTGGCCGTACACCTTGGTCCAAGACCTGGTCGTGGGTGAGTGAGTGGGTAATGGGGGGAGTCTGTGTATGAGGTATGTGGCCTTCCTCCCCCTCATCCTCCTCTGCTGCCATGTGGGTGTCATCCATCTGTGCTTTGCCTGTGCCATTTACCAACCCACTTTCTGGAACCACCTGAAACACGGAGAGAAACAAGAAGAGAGAGGTGACTCAAGCTCTCACAGTACACAGGGAATCAGCTTGTTCTAAACAGTCACGGCACAGCGCACAGCAGATTGCCTCTCAGCGTGGCACGAGCATCTGCTGCAGCCACTATCAAGGCTGTGGAAAATATTATGGCATTGGGAAAACAAATAATCTCCTTTTTCACAAATCTTGCCAAATCTGACCTCTAAACACAGCTAATAAAAAGTTAAACTAAGATAATTCGCAGTTGAGGCTTCGATAACGACTAAATTAATATCAGAGCTCAGGAGTGTTGAGAGCAATGGACCCATAAGTAGCTAAGAGCCAACAAGTAAACATTTGGAGTCATCCAGCTGCGCTACTTCCAGTGGGTCACTGAGGGTATGTGTGCAACATGTATGTACGTGTTGTGTTTGTCCTGGGCTTGAATGTGTGCTCCTGGGTATGCATGTGTGTGCATGCACACGTGATTATCCACACAGCTGGCCTGACATTACAGTATAGCCCCTGTGCATTGTTAAGAGGGATTAACCCACTGTGGGTCTTACACACAGTAGCTACGGCACCGCCTGACCTTCATGAACTGTGATCATACAAAGGTCAACCGTGGCGTATGGATTACCCACAAAAACATTATTAAACATGTTCTACTACAACCTGTTTAGTACACAGATAATTATTTCCACAACCTATACTATCTGGAGACGTTTTAAGGCTTTGAGTAAAGTGTGTTTGCTACTGTAGTATTCATGCTGCTTGGAAGCACTTTCTACGAGAACATGCAAAGAGTACTCTGAAATAGGGCTGCCACGATTAGTCAACTAGTCACGATTACGTCGATTATCAAAATCGTCGACGACTGATTTAATAGTCGACGCATCGTTTGAAGCTTTGTAAGATCACAAAAGATGCAGGAATAAGTAGTAGGTTTTACGAGTGTAATAACGGACTGAAACAGAAGATGGCAGCACTGCATGTACAAGGATGCCAGCTGCCGTTAAACCCCGAAGAAGAAGAAGCTGTGTCCCAGAATTCATAGTGCAGCCCAGCTCTTGTGGGCAGCTCTGTTTCCAACAATGGCGGCAGCTAGTTAGTTTTAATATTACTCTTATTATTCTTTCTGGGTCACAAAATAAACGTTTAACATATTTTCAGGGGAGAATGTAGCTGTGTAAACCTCAAATATCTGCTCAGTTTATCAAGACACCACATATTTTCAAAAGCGCTCCGACGTTTTCGTAGACGTCTGTTACCCACTAGCTCGATAGCTAGCCGGGGGCTAGGCTCACTAGAGCCCGTGAGAACACCGGACTCCTGGCAAATCGTTTTCAAACCCACCGCCGTCTCTCGCTACTCAGGTTAAACATATATAAGTCACTTAGATAACTTAAAAATGTTATTGTTTAGTTTTTTTTATAATTTTATTTGTTCCTGAGTAAATCAGTTTGGCTGAGATTAAAGTTATAGTTTTTACACAGCTGAATAAACGTCAAGCAGACAGCTGATTATCAGAAGTGTGAGATGCTCGAGAATATAATCCGGTGTCCTGTTATGTTTAGATAGCAAGGAGTTTATTCAACTTCACCGAAACAATCTGCAAATTTCATTGAAATTGAATAAACTATCATCTTGTCTTTATTTTTAGTTAGCACATAACTTAAACACTTAAAGCTGTAAGCTAATGATAGTTATATAAGAGCAGATGCATGCTGGTGCAATAAGCTGTAAATTTTACGTCCAATGGATGCATGATCTGATTAGTCGACTATCAAAATAATTGTTTGTGGCTGCCCTACTCTGAAAAAGTCAGTCATTTCTTTATATTTTGCTTCCACAGAGCCAGACTTTATTGTAACTTTTTAAAGGCATCTTGAGCAGTAGTACTCATGTCTTTCTGAAGGTCTTTCACAGTTTTCTTAGGACAAGGGCGTCTTTTTCATTCTTTCCTAGCCCAGTCCTTGTACCCTGATCACTTTCAGTTCATGTTTTTTGTTTAGTGAACCACTCCCCTGTGAATAATTCAAGCATAAAAAGGCACCTATCTCAAGGGACCAATCGGTGCTGTGTCTACACATACCAGACAACTTTTGAAAAAAAAAAAAAAAAAAAAAAACGCACACAAAAAACCCAAAGCAATTTTATTGTATTTTCAGACATTTTGTTAGTGGGGGCCTGTTGGACAAACATGTCATTTGTTCCCATTTCCTTAGTTTCCTTATATTATCTGAAAAATGGGCATATCTTGGCATGCTCAAGAGTCAGTCCAGCAGACAAGAAGTATCTTAAAGTCATATCCTTATAATAGTGGAAATAAATTTAGCAAAGATCTGACACAGGACCTGAGAGATGCATCAGCTGATCTGTTTACTGCTAATTGAGGCATCATCAGAAATAATCTAACTGGAAGCTGTCAAGAAGCCAATGTTAAGAAAGCAGACTTTACAGAAAATGCTGAGGTATGCCAAATTACACAAGAACTGGCAACTTAACGAGTAATTAATCCAAATATTTGGTTTGGTTAAAACACGGTGGAGGTAATTTCATGGCTCAAACTGATAGGATTTTGTACTGTCAGATTTGATCCAACAATCTTGAAAGCATCTGATTGGCAATGGTTTCATTTTTCCTCATGACAATGATCTCAAACACACTGTCAATGTAGTGAAAGCATACTGGGATGGAAAAAAAACATCAGTCATGGATTGGCCTCCTCCTGACCAAGACCTCAACATTATTGTAGCAGTAGGATCATCTTGGCAGACAATGGCAAAAAGACAGCCAATATCCAAAGAAGAGCTTTGAATATCCTTCAAGAAGCCTGGAGAACTATTCCTGTAGACTACTTAAAAAAGTTAGAAGAAAGCTTGAGAGTTCAGGTTGTGTTGAAGAATAAAGGTGGTCAGAGCAAGTATTGACTTTCAAGGTTATTAGAACTGTAGGAACTTTTACACAGCACTGTACAGCTGGCAACTGAAAATATGAAAGCCATCCTTAGTTTTTAACATCTTGAATAAACATATGATCCACTGAAGACAAGCTGTTCTTTGTTTTAGCTGCATATCAAATCAGAACTAAAGCCTTTAGCTGTGGAAGAAAAATGTTTCAATGTGACAAAGATATATATAAAAAAAAAAAATCAGTATCATGTGCCAAATCTCAGCTGACAAAAGGATGTTAAACTCACTTGAGTGTGCTGTACATACTACAGTGCAGCTGGATGTATGTTCTTTATGACTGTTTACCTGGCATAAACATCCATTACAGTAAATCACATCAACTGGTTTTAATGTGTTTTACAGCAGGTGATGTGCACTGACAGATCAAGAGTAAGCAGCAGCAGCAGTTTTTTTATTTTTATTTAACCTTTATTTAACCAGGAATGTCCCGTTGAGATCAAAGACCTCTTTTTCAAGGGAGTCCTGGCCAAGAGGCAGCACATTTCAAGACAAATACATACGAACAAACAAAGTTAAAATTACACAAAACAATTACACATTATTGAGGCAGCCTGTAGGCCTTTGAGTTTAGTTTTAAAAACATTTAAAGACAACAATTCAGTTAGTTTCCAGTCTTTCTGTAACATGTTCCATGAAAAAGGCGCAGAGTGGACAAAGGCTTTCTTACCCAGCTCTGTGCGGACAAGGGGAACAGACAACAGCAGCTGATCATTTGAGCGCAAGGAGTAAGAACCACTATTTGTCCTTGTGACCAAAGTACAAATATAAGGAGGCAGCAATCAAAGCATAGCTTTGTAAATAAAAGTGTACCAATGCCCCTGTCTTCTAATGGCCAAAGAAGGCCATTTTACTCTTAAGTACAAATCACAGTGATGGGTCAGGTATTTACAATTGGTAATAAACCTCAAGGAAGCATGATACATCGTGTCCAACATTAGAAGACATGAAGAAGAAGCGTTCATATACAGAATGTCACCATAATCTAACACAGATAAAAAGGTTGCAGTGACAAGACGTTTTTTTACTGCAAAAGAAAAGCACTGTTTATTACGGAAGAAAAAACGAAGTTTAAGTCTCAGTTTCTTTATTAGTCTCTCTATATGTGGTTTAAAGGTGAAGGAGTCATCAATCCAGACACCAAGGTATTTATATTCATGAACTATCTCTATGACATTTCCATCAAGGGTGGACACCACTGGAATAGGCTCCGGGACCTTCTTTGACTTGGAAAACAACATTAGCTTAGTCTTGTCAGCATTGAGAACTAATTTTAGCTGAATAAGTGAATGCTGGAAAGCAACAAAGGCTTTCTGTAAAGTTTCAATGGCCTGAGCAAGAGATGATCCATAACAGTAAATAACTGTGTCGTCAGCATAAAAATGCAAATTTGTGTCTGAGACATTTTGACCCAAGTCATTGATATATAAAAGGAACAGAAGGGGACCCAAAACTGAGCCCTGTGGCACCCCCTTGTGGACAGCAACAAATTTAGAACAAAGACCTTCAAGTTTAATGCACTGGGTTCTATTTTTCAGATAATTTGAGAACCACGCTAATGCATGTTCTGACAATCCAAGGCTGAGCAGTCTGTTTTTTAGGACTGCATGATCAACAGTGTCAAAAGCTTTTGAGAGGTCAATAAAGAGTGACGCACAGTACAATTTCTTATCAAGTGCCACAATAATATCATTTATCACTTTCATAGTGGCAGTGTTAGTACTGTGTTTTTTCCTGAAGCCTGACTGAAATTTGGAGACAATATCATTAGAGTACAAAAACTCTTTCAACTGGTCACAAACTAGAGATTCCAGGATTTTGGATAAAACACACAAATTTGATATTGGCCTATAATTAGTCAACACCGATGGATCACCTCCTTTCAATAAAGGCAAAACGAAAGCTGATTTCCAAACCGCTGGAATTTCTTTGGTTTTAATTGAAAAATTAAATAGAATTGAGAGTGGTTCTGCAATAAAATCAGCTGCCAAGGTTCCATCAAGTCTGGACCAGGAGGTTTTCTGTGATCCAAAGCCTTTAAAGCTTTATGCACTTCATAAACACTAAAAGGTACAAAGTTAAAACGGTCTCCAGAAAACATAGAGAGTTCTGGGCAAGTATTTGTTAAAAAAGTTTCTGCAGAAGCAAACAAGGAACCCACTGATAGAAAGTGTTCATTAAAACAATTCAAAATTTCAGTTTTATCATTAATTGAGACTGAATCTTTTACAACAGATTTAGGAAAGGTTTGAGTCATTTTATTGGCGGAAAAAGACTTGATTACTTTCCAAAATTTCTGTGGATCATTGAGGTTCTCAGTGGTGACAGACAAAAAGTATTCAGATTTGGCCTTTTTAATAAGAGAAGTACATTTATTTCTAAGCTGTTTGAAAACAGACCAATCAGTGGAAGTATCTGTTTGTCTCGCCTTGTCCCATGCTCTATTACGCTTGTGTATGCTATCTGCGAGTGTCTGCGAAAACCAAGGATTTTCTCGACCTTTAATTCTAACTTTCCGTAAGGGGGCATGTTTATTAACAATTCCCATAAAACTTTCCTTAAAATATGTCCAAGCTAGCTCTACATCTGGTAATAGTCCGATTTTTTCCCAATTAACTAATGACAAATCATGATGAAAAGCCTGTTCATTAAATTGTTTAAGATTCCTTTTGCACACTATGCGTGGCTTACATTTTGGAATTTTAGCATTTCTGCAAACAGCAACAACACAGTGATCACTTAGGTCATTACAGAAAACACCAAGTGAAGAGAATTTATGAGGTACATTTGTTAAAACCAAATCAATTAATGTAGACTTTTCAGGGCATTTAAGATTTGGCCTGGTAGGAAGATAGACTAGCTGGGTAAGATTAATTGAATCGCAGAATTCAATTAAGCAGTACATCAATATAAACCAGATCTCCTGTGAACCCACAGACCAAACAAAAAACACTTGTGTTTATCACCTACATGTGCTCTTTGTTCCCTCCGTTTCCACTGGACGTGCACCGGATTTAGATTGGCACACTATTAGTGCACTATTTTTACTGCACTTGACAAACAGAACGATGTATGGGAGAAGGGAGTTTTATAGACTGCACAGGAATACCTGTGGAAAATGAACCATAAACCTTATGTTTATTTTACAAAAAAACCTGCTCGACTAATGGAGCGGTAACACAATACTGACATTTTTTTTAACCGCTTTTCATAAAACACAACAATCCTTCAAGTCTTAAAATGTGCTCAGAATCAGCCTAAATCTGGAGCTGGTACCAGTTCACTTAAAAGATTCTCAGAAATCCCGAACAAAAAGGGAACATTGTTTTCAACCATCAAAAGCATACAGTGACACCTTACATGCAATAAAGTGGCATCTGTAAAGAAGAAGACACTGAAAAATAGGAGATTAGGCATTGTTCCAAAGCTATAGCTGGAAGAATAAAAGGCACACAGAGGTCAGAGAGAATACAGATGCTGAGCTATCTTCTGCAACAGCAGTGTGAAGACAAGAGTTTTAGGTGTGTGAAGTTCTTTCTTACAATCTTACATTTCTGATTTGCATACAAGCACACATCTTCCAACTGGGCCTTATAAATGACCTAAAGGTCTCCTGACTGCATCTTGCCTGTTTGTCCAATTATTTTTTCCATTCTCAGTACTAAAAATACACAGAACAGCTTTTGTCTTTGGCTCAGTTTCTAACTTTGCTGAAGCTGGAGTTTCTCCTTTAAGCACAGGTTAAATGTTATTTGACAACTCAAGAGTAAATTGCAGTGACCACGGAGCTGTTTGTGATTAACATGGGAAAGCTAAATGATCACCAGGTCTTTTCAGTGATGTGGTACTCCTGATCACTCTCTGGTTTGCTGCAGTTACTCCTCAGTCCACTGAACTCCCCATGGCTGTCAGGATTGTGTCTGACTACTAGAAACACGCCGCTGATGCAACAGATAGTTCAAGCTCAGGCTGAGGCAACACCAAAGCTGCCAATGCAAGAATATGAGATAACCGCTCTGCACTGAATGCACAAATGGGCCAATGAAAGAAAAGAGGAGTGAAGAAGATGGGGCACAGTGCAAGAATAAGCAGCATGTCACAATAAACTGCTTTCAATGACAAAGCAGTACTGGCTGCCTTCCAGCACTGCACCAGACACACACGTCGGCATGCATGTGTGTGCGCGTGTGCATCCGTTTGTGCATCCAACTGTTTATGATCCGAAGCAGACATCAAAGTGCAGCCTCTGCTTTTAATTATTTTACATTTATCCTTGTAAAAGCAAAAAGCTTAAAAGCAGGATGCGAATGCAAAGTCATGTGTTCTCATTTAGCCACTGGGTCTCTGGAGGGAGCTCGGACTGTGATGTGCTGGTGCTGCGTCTTTGTGCTTGTTGGGTATATCGCCGGGTTAGTCACTTGCAAACACACTCTTCTTCTTTTGTGTTAGACAAACCGTGACTAACTACGGAGCTTGTCAGAGCTTTCGGAATGAATAAAACATATCCAAGAGTGGCTAAGGGTGAGTTCTTAACACACAAACACCCGTTCAGAGACCTGCGGCAACAGAGTGTCACTACTACATGAATCGTAGCAACCCTGTGTCTCTGTCTCTCCAAAGAGAGCAAATTGGGTCTCCAAGGAGGTTTGAAGTAGTGTGCATCTATTTGTAACGCAAGACCACAGACAAAAACACGCACACATGCACAGAAAACACATTATACATAGACATCGTATGAACTGCTACAACAAAAAAGTGAATACTCCGATTTTCTTTTGCCACATTGTGGGTATGCAGAAATCATACCGTTAAGCCTGCCACCTCACAGCACCCTGACATTAACACACTGAAAAAACACATGCTTCCTTCCTGAGTCAGAGCGTAAGTAGTGGTTTATATGTGTTTCTCTGAACACGTGAGAATTTCCTTCATTCATTGAGTACTTCCTGTCTGCGCTGAGCTCAATATAATGTCGTCTACACACAAAACATACTACCTAAAGAGAAAAGCGGTGAAAAAGAGCACGAGCTTAATCAACTATAAAATTATAGAGATTAAGACGGCGTCATTAACAGCGAGGCCCTTTCCTACAAACCGCACAGTAATAATACTGTTACTGTAGCCAAACAAGTAAAACCTGCCAAGTTACGACCCAAGGCTTACAAGCACTCCACTTTTCTGCTAAGCAGTCAGAAAACAGCAGGTGCAGAAATATGGCTGTTCAAAACACTGCAAGAAAGAAAAGGGGAAGCAAACGGACTCTTCATACAGCACAGTGGCTTAAATAAAGGCATGCAATAAAAGGAAAGACGAGGGCTTTCTTGTATCCATTTGCTGCTAACTTTGTTGTCCCAGCCCTTAAACCCACCTGGAAAAGACAAGACAAGTGCTCACACACAAAAGGCCAGGTCCTCAGTGAAAGGGACAATAACAAAACAGGCGTCCAAATAAAGCACTCCTGGTCAGCTAAATCCAGGGTGGCGAGGAGAGAGAGACACAACGGCGTATACCTCTAGATGAGCTCCACTGTAGCTGACCTATCTTGCAGTAAGACAAAAGAACTCAGGGTGAAGACTATGGTTGTCTTTACCTTATCTGTCCTCGGAGGAAGCCCCTCCGGTTTAGGCAGCATATCCCTAAAAGGTATTGGTGGCCATCTTGCTTTGCCTGCCTCCAGCCTGCAGAAAACATTGGCTACAGTAGCCGTACGCAGGGCAAGCTCCTGGGTGTCATGACTAGCCGCCGTAGCAAAGCACTGCTACAGCAGGCGCGCACACACTCACCGCACATACACAGACATACAGACACACACACAGATGGGATGCCTTTTGCAGACGCAGACAGAGCCTCATCAGCCAATGGCGTGAGGACCTTAGCGGCTTGTAAATTATCTTCCATGCCTAGACTCTCCTAAACAAAGGATCCCCTATGTGGGCTACTCCAGCCCTACGCACAGGGATTGGAGCAAATTGTGGAATGGATAGTGCTGGATCTGGATCAGTTGGACAGAGCTCACCAACACAGGACTACCTCAGAGTTGATTGTGCAACTACTAAAATGATTAATCCATTATTCAATTAGTCAACTTAACAACAAAATTAAGAACAACATTTGCTGCTCCTGGATTATCAAGCTTCTTATTTCTGCGTTTTCAACTGATCTTGCCAAATAACCAGATCTGAAATTAAGCTTTGGGGATTTTTAATGGTTATTCTCAGAATTTTACAGACAAAGCAGTTCATCAGCTAATCAAAAATATAATTAACAGTAAATAAAGATTACTCACAACTGTCAAACTAATCACAGGTTTAAGTTAGTTGGCACCTTTAACTTACATGGGGCTGAAATACTGCTAAAAGCAAAAATGCTTATAATGATAAGCAAAAACCACCATCACATGACAGTTACACTGGACAGCGAGTGCTTTTGTGCCCCTTGAGGTTTAAGACATGTGATTTATCATTGTAAGGAAGTTTTGCATTCTGTCATCATCAGACACAGGATGAAGCAAGACACAGTCTTTGCAAAAGTCTGGAGTGACTCCTCATTCCTTTATATTTTTGCACACAAGAAGTCAGAGTTTCTTGTAATTGTCGTCTTAAGCAATCTCAATAGATCTCCAGGACAAGTTTTTCTTTGGAAACTGACTACTTTTTCACTCATTTTCACTCCAGCCCTTGCACCTGGCCATTTTTAGAAGAATATTTTGTTTTATTTGCTTGTTTTATCATTCACCTAGCATTAAAAAAGCACCTAACTCAAGGGATGAACCAGTTTTTTGGAGTAGCAAACTATATCTTTAGGCACTTTGTTGATAGCAGCCTGGCATAAAAAGCTTCTGTTTTTCCCCCATTTCTTTAGTTGAATGATGAATGCCAAAAATAACAGTTTAATGGGCATCGTATTTTGGCTCCAGCAGGGTGATTCTCAAAGAGCTAAACTTGGCATATCTTAGAAATGTTTTAGGAAAGTGGACAAGTTGAAGATTTAGAAAAGTCCAGCAAAGATCTGATGGACCTGATGTATCTGGACTTTCAGTTGATCCATCTCTTGTTTGCTGAGGCTTCATCACAAACGGCCTCAGTGGAAGGGAAACACGTAGAAAAGGCTGAGATATGCCAAATTACACAAGAACTGTGCCAGTGCCAACAGATTTTATGGAGTGATTAATTCAAATTGCAAATTTTTGGTTCAAATTGTCATCAGGAGGTCCGGAGAGAGATACAACGGTAAGCGTCTACAGCCATCTCTAAAAAAATACAGTGAGATTTTGATCCACCATGCAATACCATCTGGAAAGCATTTGATTGGCTTTATTTTTCAGCATGACAATGATCCCAAACACACTGCTACTGCAACAAAACTATACCTGGATATAAAACACCCAGTGTAGCATTATCAGTCATGGACTGGCCTCCCCAGAGCCTGGACCTCACCATTACTGAAGCACACTTTGGATGTTAGAGGCAGCTAACATCCAAAGAAGAGCTTTGAATGTCCTTCAAGAAGCCTGCAGAAATATTCCTAGTATTTAAAAAAATGTCAAGAAAGCTTTCCTGACAGAGTTAAGGCTGTGTTAAAGAATAAGGGTAGTCATATTAAATATTGACTTTCAAGTTCTTTAGAACTTGAAAGTCAATATTGCAAGATAGGTGAGCTACATACTTTACATTCTGTATTTTTCTAGATGTTTCAATAAATTGCTGCACAGATATTACATTTTCCTAGCAAAATATGAAGAAATGAGTGATGGTTCAAGACTTTTGCACAGTACTGCAAGCATAGGCGAATAATTTGCTGCACCATCTATAATTTCTAAATGACTGTCTTGTTCATCCACCCCTAAATCCTTTCCTAAACAACCCCACTCAGGAAAAGCGTGGTTAGTAACTTTGCCTCTTTTAAAGGTAACCATGTAGCCAAGAAGCTGAGTTCAACCCAGGACAAGGAAACATGAAGGTAGCCAGAGCCAGTGCCTGCTGTTAACAATCTAGCAACCAACCTCAGCCATGGGCTTGATTGTGGGAGCAGATATAGTTCAGCGCAGCCCAGTCAAAACAATAAAAACTATATCAGTGTAGCATCCAGCCTGCAGTAAACATGTTCAACCAAAAAGATAAGACAGCTGCGCAAACATAACCTGTGGCGGAAGATCCGATCATATTGATGGATTTAGCACTAAGTCGTGTCATAATTTCAAACATTACTGAGTAGGATGTTACACCAATGGTTTGTCTTTGAGCCTAAAAGACAAACCATATGGGAAATGACTTGATTATATAAGAGACTTGGGAATTTTTACACTTTTGATGCACTTTTTTGAAACGTGTACTCAAGAATTGCAATCTTAGTCATGGCTCCGAAGGGCTGTTTTTTATCTCACTGCAAAGTTCAACAGTCACTGAGTTTGTCAGTTACACTTATCACAGTCAAACTGCTGCATGGTGTGGCTTCATATATATTAGCCCCTTTCTGCAGCTTGATAAGTTCATCATTTTTGCATTTATCCTCAACATTTCAACACAACATTTACTGAACACTTGCTGTGGTGTACCACTGCAGCCATGAAATACTGCCATGTGCATTTATGCTGCTTGAGTATTTGCATCTAGAAAATGCAAAGAACATCTTACATTTAAATTATGATGAATATCATTTTATGTATTCTCACCTCATATCCCCTCAGGAAAGTTTTCTGATTTAGTCTCAGATTGGGAGTCGTAGCAAACGCTGGAATAATACCAAGGAGTAAATATCTTAAATGTCTTTGAGCAGATAAGTGTGTAAGTGTTATATCTTTAGCTGAAGTAGCTGAAAATTCAGTGTTAATATCTATGAACACGTGACAAAAAAACACGTAAGATTCTAATAAGTTGTCTTCCCCAAACGCTTCCTTACACACTGTAAAACAAGCACAGACGAAGACTACACACTTGAAATATGCACGAGGAGTGAGTGCGGTGTGCTGAAGCAAATTTCGTCCCCACAAAGTAATATCTCCACACTGGCAGTAACTGTGAAAACCCTGTCAACACTACAACAACTTGCATATTGCCAGCTATTTAATCACAATGTGGATTAGTGCTTGCAGCTGCACAATTCATGCTGACAACCAGCGCGGACATGCGGCAGTCTTTCAATCTTTAACATAAGACTGAAAGGACACAGTAAAGTGAGTGCACTGCTCTTGAAAGCTTTGTTTTTAATCAGTTATTCACTGACCCACCTTAAACCTGAACATATGCATGTTAGTGTTTTACTATAAAAGAACCAAAGCATAACATCTGAACCGTGTCTTCATTTAGGGTTGATTAAAGATGTGCAAAAGAAAAAACCAATAGCAAAGTGCATAAAGAGTTATGACTGAGGGAAGTCTTACCTGGGTGATTATCATTGAGAAAAATTCACGTCCCAAATAAAAAAATCTTTAGAATAAATGTTAATAGCTCCTTGGTGTTATTCATTGAGATGGTTGTGGTTGAGCTCTCCTCTGAATGTGACCAGTAGTCTAACAGGTTTAACGCTGCAACAACATCAACAAGCCACACTGCTAAACAGGTTACACCAAACACAACTACGTCTCCTACGCTTGTTTGTGTACAAGACATAGCTGCCAACCGTTATCATGTTACTATCACTTGGCATGTGTTGCTAAGGCCCCTTTAGCAGGTAAAAGCAATGTAACACAGCTGTCCTACATTCCCCAGTGTTCCCTCTGGGTGTAGCAGACATAAAAATGCTCTTATCTGATTATGCAAGCCTTCTGGTTTCAATTCACAAGACAATGTGATGCAATTTAGAAAAAAATTTGCAGATTCCTATAAAAAAATACAGGTCAAAAAATGCAACCAGAAAGTTCATCTCCTTTAAGCGTCTCAGGCTTTTAGACCGCTCCTCCTCCTCCAGCTGCCACTCCACTCGACAAAAAGCTCGACAACTTCTAACGATATTCCACCACGCCCTTAATTTTCAGCTCTTTAAGTGTCCCGTGTGTTTTTTTTTCCTCTTTAACGAGCTGCCCAGCTCTCATTAGGAAAAAGAAGCCTGGACATTAATCACCCCAAGCTACAGTACACATGCACAGCAAGCGACGTAAAGAAAGTCATTCGGCACCGCAGTCGTAAACTGTCTCTGATACATGTGGAGGCTGACCCACTGGAGTCCAGCCCAGTGATGGAGCAGTGCCAAGCATTGCTGCCAACACTTGTCATTACTACCATTACAGCAGACGATAATGTAAACTTGTCTCTCAATTGCATGGAAAAGTTACAGACCATTGATGAAGGGCAAAAGTATGAGGGAGTTTCTTCTCTTTTTGGCTTCTTTACTAAAGTTTTGACTTTCTACTGATCATCTTCATTGTGTCAGGGACAAAAAAAGAGAAAAAAACAACAAAAAAAGACAGCTTTACCATCCCAGAGGTGGTGTTGGATATGCTGAAGTGAGAGGTAACAATTATGGGAAATGGGAAAACATGACTCTACGCTTCAACTTGCCCCTTTGCTTCACATCCAGCCCACATATACACAACCTGTCAAACAATCAGTTAAACACCTCTTTGTGTAGGTCAAAGCTCAAAAGACTAACACATGTCAAACATTAGGATACTCAGAATGAACAGCAGTAACCTTTATGCAAACACCCACTTTAGCATTTGGATCCAAGGCCATATGGAATATTTTCCTTGGAGAAAACCCTGAAACTATAAAGTCTGCATTACCTGAGAGGAGGCGCAGTATGGCTCATAATCAGAAGACCCCTGAGGCTACTCACATATCACTCTGATCCCTTTTCCAAAAGCACATCTGCAAGCTAAACACTGTAACTAAATGCCTGCACAGCGACTTTCCGCGCTCTCTTCTGCGTGCTCTCTCCTTCAAACGCACACAAACAGAAATGCATGTTTACAGCTGTCACGCTTCCTTTGTGGACAGTTAAGAGCCCATGGGTGAGGCTATTTTAAGGACACAATGAATTCTCATTCAAAGTTCATTTCACACACATGCCGAGTTATGTAACATCTACAATCTCAATCCTGGAAGGAAATGTGCACTATTCGACACCACACCCATAAACCCACATGGACTCAATTTACAAGCTAGCAGTGGTTGGTCAGCATGAGGGGACACGGGGTCATTCCCTCTTTCACCCCTTTCGCTCATCCAAGGAAGGAGGGCAAATCTTCAAATCTCTATTCAGCAACTAAAGTGTCCCCTGCAGCCTTGCAGCTTCTTTCATGGATTTAACCTGTTCCTGGACCTTCTGAGTTTGGTCAGTAGATATAGGACAAAGATTTGCACAAACACACAATCATATATTAAGTCCTACACGTCTGTTTTTCAGGTTTTAGAAGCTGGTATGTATAAATCTGTAAATAATTTTCGCCCTGGGAAGGGTTAGAAGGGAAAGGCAAGCAGGTCCTTTGTTTTATGTACACAGTGATACAAATGCAAACACAAACACTAGGCAGGCACAGCAGCATGAGGGCCTCAGATCCTCTAACAATGACACAGGAAAAGCCTTACTTAAGTTGTTGCTAGTGCGACATGCTGAGTAGGCATGGTTGCCATATGATTGTGTGTACACACAATGGTGCACACACACACACACTTACACATGCATACGTGTTTATAGAGAGGTACACACAAATTCCATTGGTGCATTAAAAGAATTACATTATTGCGTGGCAACAGAGAGAGATGAGAGGATAATGAATGAACAAAGGGAAAACAGACAAAAGAACAGACAAAGCCATGAATTCATTATAATGATTACCCTTGGTAGATGCCATTTGGAAGAGGTCCTTCAGAACCAATGACAGGAGGGAGCAAGCAGATGAGTTTTTATCCTCTTCAGGTGTATTAGTGATATTCTAAATTAGGCAGGTTAAATTAATGCATGACTGAGCTCTGGTTTCTCCAGGAGGCCATTGTGTGCCCTTGGTAGGATTTGATTGGCATTGCTTTCAACAGGGGGGGGGGGGGCAAAGTCAGCATTTCTTTTCACCCAGAGAAACCAAGTGGCACGACTTCAAAGCTTGTCCAGGGACTTAGGTTCTCACAACAGTCAGGACACGCCACAAACTCACAGATTCAAAGGACCTAAGAGGGCTAAGCAGTGAAGCATTACTGGCATCAAATTATGCATATTGTACAAAACAAATCAAACTGCAATGTGTTTTAACTGCAAACAACAGCTGAATGTGCACTGAAGTATCAGCATCCCCTGTCAATAATTCACCATCTCCTGTTATATGTAACCGCTGGAGATTTCTGTGGTTCTGGGGCATAGTCGCCTCACAGCAAGAAGGTTCCTGGCTCAAATCCCAGCTGGGCTTTGCATGTTCTCCCTGCTCCTGCCAGGATTTCCAATGAGTTCCTTCCTCACACAGATTAAAAACATGCACATTAGGTTAATTGGTGATTCTAAATTTATGTACCTCATGGGTGTCTATGAGGTGCCTAAAGTGCTTGTAGTGTATAGATAAAGCACTGTATAAATGTATGGAACGCCAGGACTGCCATAATGAATTAATTAAATACACCATTAAATAATTAATTAAATGTGGCAATAATTAATTAAAATTGGAATTAATTAATTAAATAAATAGTTATGACACATGTAATTAATTAATTATTGACACATTTAATTAATTATTTATGTATTTCACATTTTAATTAATTATTGACACATGTAATTAATTAATTATTGACACATTTAATTAATTATTTATGTATTTCACATTTTAATTAATTATTGACACATTTCATTAATTATTGACACATTTAATTAATTATTTAATGATATATTTATTTATTTCATTTTGGCAGTCCTGACGCCTGGCTCTCGTCATGAAATAATTTTATCTGTCAGCCTCACCCATCAAACTCAGGGGGCGGGGTTAACGCTGCCCATGCAGCTTCTCTAACATTTGATTGGTTGCCGTGCAAAGTAAGTCAAAACAGGTCGATCCTAGAAAATCGATTGCTTGTGTAGACTTGGGGCAGCCAGTTATCCCAGAATGCAGATCAAATCACAAGCAGCAATGGTGGTGGTGTAGTTTTAAAATACCCCGTTTTTCTGTCACCAGCTACACTTTTAACAGTGTTTTAGCCGCGAATGTCGCGCAGTATGTCTGGTCAGGTTGTCAACATAGAACATGTTTGCAAAAGTGCTCAGATGTTTTCAGAGATTTCACTAGCTCTGCTAACAGTTAGCATGCAGAGTGCACCGAGGGGGTTACGTTAACCGGTTTGTTTACATATTCCACTCTCCGTGTTCCACATGTTGCATTCGCAGATTCTCATTTTCACCGAACGATCGTCTCTTTCCGCCTGGTCTTGTGTCTCTGCTTCTGTAACATAAAGAACGAGCTGACATTTTTCTCACGAAACCAGCGATCAGCTCAACAGACCCTCAGTTTACCTGCATGCATCCTCCTCCTCATCTGTCAGCTGTTTAACACCTGCTGCTAATTCAAGAAACACGCCTAGTTACCTGGTGATAGTCACAGTTTAACTGGGCAGCCGGTGCTCGATATAACGCAATGTCAGCGCATTTTTCTGCACAAGATAAGTAAATATAGTGTTTTCCCCGAGCGCAGAGCTGCTGGAGCTCGTTTCCTTACAGAGCACTTTATAGGCGAACAGCTTTATCAGCGGCTGATGTCCAATCACCGGCACACAGCTTTCAAACCTCAGCTGAGTTTTAGCTCTCAGTGGTTAAACGCTGGACTTCATTCACTCAGGTTCTGTCTGTCGGGTCACGTTTACTTCGCTGTTTTATTTACAACTGAGCAAATCGGTTTGGCTGAGGTTAAAGTTACGTTTCATAACTGCATAGTTTCACAGACGTTTAATGGTTCACTGGCACATGTGTTAGACTGAACTATCATCTAAATATCATCTGTTTTTTAATAGTTATTCAACTGTATTCTAAGCACCAGCTGTCTGTTAGAATGTGATTTTTTTTCTCTCTCTGTTGGCAGAGGTATAAAAATGCGCAGGAAAATCTGACATGCATGGCGAACTTCACCGACGATATTTAGGGAGGAATAAACACACATCAAACATAAATGAACCATTTGTCTGTCTCCATAATTGAGAGAATTTTCTCTTCTTATGTCAACACTCTCTCTCTTTTTTTTTCTTTTTTTTGCTTTTTCGGTCATGTTATGTTTACCTGTCAAAGGCTTGTTACAAACTATGAAACACATTGTGCAGACTTCTGGATGTTAGAAGAAAACTAATGCTGCTCATGAATGAGACTAAAGGCAGGAAGGTGTCCTTTAAAACTAAACATGTTAATAGGACCTCCCTGTTTATATCATAGTTTATGATATAGCACGTGTATTTCAGTAATAGCCTGCTGAGGCCACTATACGTGCTGGCCTCATATCAAATGTGAAGGCAGACTGAGTCTATGTTTGACGTTTTTTATATCTAATCTTCCTTTTCAAACATTTAAACAGCAGCGAGTCTGCAGCTGAGGGAATACAAATTCAAATTGTCGGAACAGGTTTGCTCGTTTCTTGGATTCATTTGGTGATTTATTAAATGTATAACTGTTATTCTAATCTGCTGCTGAGTCTCTTACACTTTTCTTTATGCTGTATATTTTCACGTCTCTGGAATAGTTGGCAGTTAGATAGTCAGCTGGGAAACTTTGTGTTAACTCATGGAGCTGAGGATATCGTGGATATGCTGATCTCGCTGCGTGGTGTACAGAGCGAGGTCAGCATGATTAATATTCACAATAAAAATATTAGCCGAACATCATGAAGTCTGTATGTGTTTCATAGTGTCGAACAACCTTTGTACAGTTAAAGCCAGCAGTTACTACATGACGGAAACACCAACGTTATCTCTTTTATGTGTTTATACACAGGTCACGCTGATTACTGAACAAAAACCCAAAGATCAGATGTTAAACAGATTTATTTGCTCTCTCTCCTCCTTAAACATGTTTTTAATGTTAGTTATAATTCAGAATTGGTGACTGAAACACGTAGGACACATAAGAACATCAGGAAATAAAACATCGATAAATATAACCTCAGTAAAAGAAGTCAGCGGGGGTTACTACAGCTGTGTACCGGGGCCTGCGCTTTGTCGGTGGGATTGCTTGCGAGGCGAGCGGGTCTATCCCACGCTTTGCCGTGAGACTGGGCAGACATCTCCGAAATCATCGAAACACTTTTGCAAAGAGGCTGTATCTTGACAAACCGACCAGACACATGAAGATTAAACCACTACATTCTCGGCTAAAAAAATATTAAAACGGTATTTGGTAACACACAAACAGGGTTTTTCAAAGCTCAGTTCTGTTAGCTTCCACATGCCGGTTGTTGTGTGCTAGAAACAATGGCCACCAGGCCAAAGCAATGGTTTTGACTCGATCAGCGTTAACCCCGCCCCCTGAGTTTGATGGGTGAGGCTGACAGATAAAATTATTTCATGATGAGAGCCAGGCGTCAGGACTGCCAAAATGAAATAAATAAATATATCATTAAATAATTAATTAAATGTGTCAATAATTAATGAAATGTGTCAATAATTAATTAAAATGTGAAATACATAAATAATTAATTAAATGTGTCAATAATTAATTAATTAAATGTGTCAATAATTAATTAAAATGTGAAATACATAAATAATTAATTAAATGTGTCAATAATTGATTAATTACATGTGTCATAACTATTTATTTAATTAATTAATTCCAATTTTAATTAATTATTGCCACATTTAATTAATTATTTAATGGTGTATTTAATTAATTCATTATGGCAGTCCTGGCGTTCCATATAAATGTGTGGTTACATGTGGCTGTTATTATAAAGTACTTTGAGTGATCAGTAAGAGTGGTGTAGACATGGCAGTTAATTTCTGCCTAATTATGTAAATCAGGCATTAGTAAATGGTTTGAGTTCTGGGGCTATTGGTTCTAGGGCTGCCACGATTAGTCGACTAGTCACGATTACGTCGACTATCAAAAACGTCGACAACTGATTTAATAGTCGATGCGTCGTTTGAAGCTTTGTAAGATCCCAAAAGACGCAGGAATAAGTAGTAGGATTTAAGAGTGTAATAACGGACTGAAACAGAAGATGGCAGCACTGCACGTACAAGGATACCAGCTGCCGTTAAACCCCTGAAGAAGAAGCTGTGTCCGGTATCGTATCTGTGTCCAAATTCAAGAACCGCATCCTCCTGTGCCCACATTTCTAGGCAGATTACGTTACAGCGACACGACGAATGCTGTCCAAATTCGAAGACTCCGACAAATGCGTCCGACAAACGCACCCTTCATTTCCCCAGATTTGAAGGATGGGTCGGGTGTATACTTCGTGGCCCAACCTATCCCAGAATTCATAGTGTGGCTGCTAGTTAGTTTTAATATTACTCTTATTATTCTTTCTGGGTCACAAAATAAACGTTTAACATATTTTCAGGCGAGAATGTAACTGTGTAACTTTATCAAGACACCACATATTTTCAAAAGCGCTCCGACGTTTTCGGAGACGTCTGTTACCCACCAGCTCGATAGCTAGCCGGGGTTCAAGGCTCACTAAATGGTAAATGGCCTGTATTTATATAGCGCTTTTTACTAGTCCCTAAGGACCCCAAAGCGCTTTACATATCCAGTCATCCACCCAGTCACACACTGGTGATGGCAAGCTACATTGTAGCCACAGCCACCCTGGGGCGCACTGACAGAGGCGAGGCTGCCGGACACTGGCACCACCGGGGCCTCTGACCACCACCAGTAGGCAACGGGTGAAGTGTCTTGCCCAAGGACACAACGACCGAGACTGTCCGAGCCAGGGCTCGAACCGGCAACCTTCTGATTACAAGGCGAACTCCCAACTCTTGAGCCACGATCGCTACTAGAGCCCGTGAGAACACCGGACTCCCGGCAAATCGCTTTCAAACCCACCGCCGTCTCTCGCTACTCAGGTTAAACATATATAAGTCACTTAGATAACTTAAAACTGTTATTGTTTGGCTTTTTTCAGTATTTTATTAGTTCCTGCGTATATCGGTTTGGCTGAGATTAAAGTTATAGTTTTTACAAAGCTGAATAAACGTCAAGCAAACAACTGATTATCAGAAGTGTGAGATGCTCGAGAACATACTCCGGTGTCCCGTTATATTTTAGATAGCAAGGAGCAGACAGCTGAGTTTATTAATATTAAACTTCCCCGAAACAATCTGCAAATTTCATTTAAAATTGAATAAACTATCATCTTGTCTTTATTTTTAGTTAGCACAGACCTTAAACACTTAAAGCTGTAAGCTAATGATAGTTATATAAGAGCAGATGCATGCTGATGCAATAAGCTGTACGTTTTACGTCCAATGGATGCACGATCTGATTAATCGCAAAAATAATTGGTGACTAGTCGACTATCAAAATAATCGTTTGTAGCAGCCCTAATTGGTTCCCATTAAGTGTGTCTCATGCAAAACACATAATGCTCAGTCTCTCATCGAGAATCCACTGCTTTGCATTGCATGTGAGCACTCAGTGTGAAAAAACTAAATGATACAGTGTATTAGTCCTGAGTGGCTAATATGGACCGTTGATATTTAACCTTGTTTCCATTTTTAAAAAAAAATATTTTCATGTTGCAAGGTATGAACTGATCATCTAACCACATAATGCCAAATGTATCATATCTGATACGTGAGTTGCAGCACAACTAAGGGGTGGTTCAGGCTCCCCTGATCCAGCCCCACCTTTATCAAAAAGTAAAGTTTTGAATCCAATCTTAAAGCTGGAGAGGGTGTCTCTCTCCTGAATCCAAACTGGGAGCTGGTTCCAGAGGACAGGGGGCTGAAAGCTGAAGGATCTGCCTCCCATTCTACTTTTAAATACCCTAAGAACCACAAGTAAGCCAGCAGTCTGAGAGCACTTTGCTCTCTCACTGCAGGAAATACAAAACCGTAGTAAGACTTCCTAATGATTTGTAATGATTCATAACATATTGCAACAACTAGCAAGGAGACTATACTTGGGGTATAGCAAGTGGTTATACAAAGTAGCAAACATTTGTTTCAAATGATGTTTGATCCTAAGAGTTTTTATGTGATGTTCTTGGGAATGTCTTTTATCCTTTCAAAATTCCACATTTGCGGCATGTGTAATTACTCTAAACTATCAAATAAGCACAGTTACAGACTGAGTGACTGAGTGTCGTTACTGTGGACCTTTGTTTTTCCCCATACCATACAATCAAACACGACTTGGTGTCTGATGACTCAAGTCGAGTACTTTAGGAGCAGCCATACTGTATAACCCCAAAGCTGGCACCATCTGGTCCTTGCATCAGCCCAGATGCATAGGAGACTCTGGCCAAATAATCAAACCACAAATAAAATAAAACAGACATTTCTCCTGGTTCGCTGAGTCTATTTTGGGTCGCTACCAAAGCTCTGCAGCTATTAATGATAACTACCTCACAAGGTAGTTATAAATTTAATTGACTTGGACCAGTTTAACAGAAAATACACAGCAGCTTTGATCACAGGGGAGCTCATGTAATAAAATGCATGTCTCTGCCAGGGAAGAGAAGTCAGAGTAGAGAGAGTACGCTAAAGCGCAATTCACCCTGCTCTGTCATAATGAGTTGGCTGTATTTAATCACTGACAGTGTTTCTGACATTTCACGAATCTTCCTCCGTACCTCAGCCCCCTTCTGTCCCACACGTTTACGTAATGAAGGGGAAAAAGAAAGCTGTCCTTCAGCTCACTGCCAGAGTGCCCACGTGTGCATGTGGAGGAACCTGTATTCATTTATTTTACAAAAAGTGTTTATTTCTCTCTCATTGACAACCAAAATACAGAGTCACATGGAAAAAAACTGTTGTGGTTTTGAAAAGCAGTTCACATTAATTTTGAGTCATTTGACTTTTTCTGTTGTTGTTTTTTTTTGTTAATATCAACAATCAGGGATAAGCACAAGTGACTTCCTGTCAACTTCAACTACTGGCCAAGCATTATAGCCAGCAGGGGCGACTCCTTCAAACTGTGCAAAAAAAACCCAACAACTTACTGATGCCACATTTTACGTACAGTTTCTCACAACGCTAAGACTTACTTCTTTAAACCTTACATCTTTTTCTAAAACAGTTTTCCAGCTGAAGTCCCAATATGTCACATCAGACTTTTAAGAAAACAACACATCTTAAAATATTAACACTACTGAGCAATCATTACACGCTCCAATAAAGGTACTGGAAAAACAGCTTTAAGGATATTTAACTCTCATCTTTCTAATCTGAAAAAAGTAAAACCAAAGTTGACTATGTCATGGTCCCCGTGCCTGACCGGCTGGTCTTCCATCTGTTTTCTTTTCCTCTCTCATTTCCCTCTCGCGTTCTACGCACTACCTGGGCGGAGTTCATTGCAGGCTCCCGCCTCTGGTCCTCGCACCTGCAAACAATCATCTGCGATTCATCCCTCACTCAAGTTCGCTACTTAAGGCAGCAGCTGAGGATACCTCATCGCTGGATTATTGTGTAACCCTCGTCAGTGTTACTTCAGTTCTACAGCCTTTTTTGAGTTCCCTTCGAGTTTTTTCCTGACATGGATTCTCCTGTCCGTATGCTAGATTCTGCATGCCCCACCTGAGGATCTGTTGCCATGACCCTTTTGTGAGTGTGGTGAGTCAGTGCGGCGTAAACGTGGAGAGGATTCCCTGAGAGGAGAAAGCTAACTGTGTGAAGAAGTCTACCTGTGTTTTCCTGATCCCTTCATGAACCTTGGTGACCTCGGACCCCCCTTCCCTCACTTGTATATATCGCACGTGGAGAGTAAAATAAACAAACTAATCTTTGTGATTTCAGTCTGCGTCTGAGTCCCTCCTGTGACTCTCCTCACCTTCCCTTATATTTAGAAAAGTCACACACAGAAACATCAGTGGATTTAAGCAATGATTCAAGCTCATGATGGCAATAGAAGCTCTGCTTAGATGGAGATTCACTTTGACTTCCTCCAATCATGTGCAGCACAAACATCCAAGGACAAGGTGTGCCAGTCAGAAATACTGCATTAAACCCAAGTGCTACATCTCAGACTCTACATGCCTTAGTTAGCATGTTAAACATTGAAGTTCATGACAGCACAATTTAAAACAAACAAACAAACAAACAAACAAAAAACAACTGAAGAAGTATGGCTTGTTTGGTTTTGCAAACATAGAAGCAAATTCACAACAGAATGGCTGGAAAAAAAAAATCAAGGTGCTGCAATGGTCCAGTCAAAGTTTAGACCGCAATGTGACTGAAATGCTGTGGCAGAACATTAAGAGAACTGTGCATAAACAAATGCCTAAATCAATGAAATGAAGCAACCTTTCACAGAAGACTGGGTGAGAATTCCTCCACAACAATGTGAGAGACTTATAAAGTCACACAGAAAACAAATACTTGAAGAATTAAGAATCATAGGGTGTAGTTAGTTGTCACAAGTCTACCTCGAGTCCTATGACAATCTTTCTTTGTCACATCATTGCATGTATTGCATATCTGGCGACACTTGCGCCTTATGCTATACTATACATGAGAAAGTGCCCAGTTTCCCTTCCTCGTCGGCTTTCCCATTCATGTCCCGGCTTACTATGAACCCGGAACTGGCTTTTGCTGGTATAAGCAATTTTGAGACGCTGAGATGTCTGCCTCCTGTGGTTATTGTTAGTCATCACAAGTGCACATCACTGTGCAAGAAGTGTCTGAGGGAGTGAGAATGTGTTTAGAGTTTTGCAACAAGGTTAAAATGAGATCTGCCAACTGTGTCTAACTAGGCGAAAACTGTTACAGTCTCTGATACTATAAATTGGTGGAGACAATAGGCGTTATTGTTTTAGTAATTCAGAAATGTGTTATTATGATCTCACTGAGCATAAAACAGATGACAAAGCAGGATTGCTAGACTGTGCACCGTGGTCAAATCAAATTTGGGGAAAAAAAGAAAAGGAAAAACAAGATGGCAATGGCAAAAATGCCAACTTAAGACTTCAATACGAGACTTCACAATGCAGGGCGGGATCCTACTATGACACGGTTGCTATGTCCATCTTTTATTCTAGCTGTGACTCCAAAAAGTTTAGATACAATTTTCTTTCCCCTTTCTGCTTTTCACCCAGGCTGGTTTGCAAATACTAATAAAGCTGGATTAGAAAGTGGGGGAATTTGACATAAATTTGTATGCATAGTTTGAAACTCTTAAAATAAAAAGCTCTGAAACGCAAGTCTAGATGTAGATCTAACTTACTAACCTGTGTAGTTTAACCTAATCACCTGAATGTAGGTTACTGAACTAAAAGTCTGACACTCAGTGGTGCTTGTGGTTATCTCCACTAATCCTCATCGTGACCCTTAGAATGCCATCACACAATCGTGGCAGGTTAAAGGTCAGCAGACAGACAAAGAGGTCACCATGGCAACCATAAGTGCTGAGCATCTCCACTGTTGTCTGTGAAAAGAGGGGGATGCTGGCTTCAGACATAATGGGAGAATCGCTCTTACTTTGTGTCGTGCTAGTTAAATTTGGGAACAGTGAGGGCGTTGCTGCACACAGCTTTGAATATCTGCAGCCATCGCTGCTGGACGCTGCTGCCTGGACTGCCAAGTCTTTAATGACACGTGTTACTCTTCTGACAAAGTGTGCACAAAGGAGGAGTAGGAAAGGTGCAGGAGATAAATGAGTTTGCATTTGAAGCTGGGCCAAGCTGGATGTAAGCAAGCTAGTTACTATTTGCACAATGTAGTGCCCAGCTGCAGCTCTATTGTCCTGAACTGAAAGCTGCCATTATAGGTTACCCCAGACTTGCCTAAAGTGTGCCTCACCAGGTGCATGGACTTGATAAACACAGTTACAGACAAAGACACCAATAGTCACACGTGATAACTTACAGTATGTATGAACAAAATAAAGCTGTGCTTTCTGTTTTTTGTTATTTAAATTGAACTCATTTGATCTCATATATTTTATGAGACAACTTGGGGCAATGTAAAAGTACAAATAGGTTGCAGTGTAATTATGTGAACAGTGGTCAAATGAGAGCAAGATACATGCTGATATTAAACAGTTAAAGCAGATGAAAATTCTTGAAAATTCTTAATCTTTTGATTTTGGCGGATATTGAAGGTTTTTCCTGTCAAATTAAGAGAGAGCACAACTACCTGTGAGGGATATCTTTAAAATGGTGGAAAAGGCTGTGAGTCGCAGTGTTTTTAATTTCATTTAATGGTACTGACATATAAACGTTAATAACTTTATCCCTGACAGCTAGCTTCTCCAGTGGATAAACACTGAGTCAGCATAGCTGGCTTGAAACATGTTAGGACTGTTTCAGTCAAATATATGCTCTACAAATAAAGAAGGTCTGTTCTCATTAACTCCACTATTTTATTTCTGGCAACTACGTGCTGACATGTGGATTTGTGTTTAGGACCAGGTGTCCTCACAACCCAGTACGAGACAAAGCCACGAGGGGACCCTCAAACCTGAGCCAAAGCAGACAAATTCAACTGGAAAGCTTCGCTCTTACTGACCACTTCTCCTTCTTGCACGAACCACGGAAGCTCACAGATGTACTTTTTTCAAACATTATTTATTTATCTTCTACTTTTCACTATGTGTTCTCAAAATGTTTTGTTTTGGGGGGGGTTTTAAGCAGTTTTGGCATATTTTTCTGTTTTGTGGCAGAGCAGAGTTTTTCCTGGCTCACAATGGGCCTTTGGGGGTAACAGGACAGTAAACACAACTGAGCAGTGAAGGCAATGAGTCTGTTTTACCTTATTTGACCTATTTTTTTGTCACTTTTGACCATTTGATAAACAAGAATGTGAATTATGCAAATGAAGACTCAATTTAAAAAAACATTCAGAAAACAATTTTAAGACAATCCTGATTATTTTTATTTGGTTTTTGCCCCACCCTCTAAAATTTCTTAGAGGGTGGGGCAAAATTTGCAAGGAAAAAACACCCTGAAGAGTAAAACTCAACCAAACCCTAGACAGGCAGCTCCATGTAATACAACCACGCACAGAATCCGCATGCCCCTACATGAACTCCTCTTTGGCCTCTGCACCTTCTTTTCCACACACTCAGAGTTAGAAACGTTTGCTGGAAGGGTGTGTGAGCTTGATTAGCAAGACTGGCCAGTGAGTGTGTCAATGTATTACTCATACTAAAGCACATATAAAGCACACAAATAGCAGTTATAACAGAAGACAAGCGATAAACTTGCTCAACCAGTTCAGCATTTAGAATAAGGCATAGGATGAAGTTCAGGACTTCACCTACATTTCACCAGGATGACAGCATTCACCCAACGCTTCGCTTGCAACGCTTGGTGCAGGCTCCATGACAGTAGTCATTTTCAATTTAAAAACCTGTTTTCAAGCCACAAACACAAGCACTGCTGTATGGGAGGCAGCAGGCCAATGTGATGTCAGTTAAGAGCAAAACAACTGGGCTCTGTTGTTTGAATAAGGGTGGGTCAGCAGTTCTACGTCACTCTGTACACTGTCATCCAGCAATGACATTGTACATGCAAGCCCTCATAAAAACATGCACAACATCAAGAGTCACCACCAGATATGCTGTAAGTGTGTCACTGAGTCGCTCAGCAACTCAGCACACCCTCCACCCACACACACACACACACACACACACACACACACACACACACACACACACACACACACACACACACACACACACACACACACACACACTCTGACCTACAATTCAGGGTAATCCCAATAGCATGGCTGCAAATCTCTCCCTGGCCTGATCTTTCCTTCCTCACCCACTCTCATACTGGAAATAGAAGTCTCTACTACTAAGAATGCAGGTGTTATATAATCAGCCCTAATCTGTTTCTGTCAATGCTACCGCTCTAAGGGTTCTGCTAGGACATGCATGCACGCTTGCACACACATGGACCCTCACACACAGTTGTTCACTCACTCCTCACTACAACAGTTTGACTAGAAAAGTGGTTGAGAAAGGTAAAACTTCACAACAGAGTATACTGTATATGTGAGAAACTGAAATAATAAAGTGGGCGGAGGTCTTGGTGAATCTGCAAAGTAACGATGGCCAAAAAATATGCACCATGGTACTAGTTAACTTTCTGTTGTCTCACTGTATCTCACTGTACTATTACTGTTATCAATAATATTTCTGAATAACTAACCCTTGGCTCATAACTCCTTCTTCAGTCAGAAGCAAATACATCATTTTAATGTTATTATTACAAAGAAATATGATCCACAGTGCTCCTTGGGCCAGGGAAAATGAATCATTAAGTCAGCGAACTGTCACAGAACTTCAGCTCATTGCTTAGTGACACTGGAGTAAAAATAGGACAGCTGGTGTTTGCACGATAATAGTTGAATCATTTGGCATTCAGTGACCACTGTAACTAGTTGCAGCAATTAACTGGTAACAAAAAAGGTTGAGTGCGCAACATGCTATGGGCGACAGCTTGGGTTGCAAGGCAATTGCACAAGTTCTAAGGTGGATGGCACCCTGTCCTTTTTGTGGTTGGATTTAAACTGATTGCAATCAGTCTCAGGCAGATTAGCGAAGCTCTGCAAACAACTATTCTAATTCATAAATGCAGACAGACTGACGACACATTGCAATCAATCAGTCTGCATCAATGTATCCCCTTTGGGGTTATGTCAGGAAGGCCATGGGGCGAAAAACTGCCAAATCAAACATGCGGCGCTACCCGCTGTGGTGAACCCTCGTGACAAGGCCAGTGAGTGTAACTCGTGTGGACTGAACTGGTTGTCGACTGGTTGTATTCTGGTTATTTTCCTATATAAAAGCAAGGTTGTCATTTTGCAATTAAATCAATGTCCTGAGCAATTATTTGTGCAGGTATTTCAGAATTTCTGTTTCAAATCTATGAGGTTCTAGTTCGACCCTGAATGCAGTGAATTTGAATTTCTGTTTAGTGTCCTTTTCTGTGTATGCAGACAGGAACAGATTTAAAATTTTTACCAATTTATTACAGTTAATCTCTGTATTACCACAAACAGATTGCATTTAAATGCCAACTTGACCCCATTCACATACAAACTGAAAGCAGTCTTGCGTTCTATCATCCTCTTAACACGGCAAAGTTGGTTTGAAGACAGCAACTGATTGCGAGTGGTTTACACAGGGGCTTCCATTTCTAAATCAACCATTTCAAATGCAACAAGATGACACGTTCATTGCACACAGTTGCAGTCGTGTATTCTCTCGATTGACTTTGGTACATGTTAGAACTAATTTTAGGTTTTAATGGTCACGTTCAAAGCAGGTATAGATCAGGTATGGAGCCAGTTTGCAACCTTACATGCTCCTGTCCTCAAGTCTGAGTTTTTGCCATCAGATGTGACCTCCTCCACTTATTAAAGCACATTTTGTATTTGCTTTCATGTGATTCCATTACTCTGTTTATTACCCACATTGCCTGTTTTTAGTCTTTTCATTGATATATAATTAAGTATCTGGCTTTCATCTTTCTGTCAAAAGCAATTCATAAACCCTGTTTTTGCTCTTTATTAAAGTTTATTATTATAATATTATTATTATATATATAAATACATTACATAATTTCAAGGCATCCTTATTCGATTCACTGTTTTATCATAAAATATGTCCTTTGGTAACTTGGAGAAAAAAAACATGAAATCTCTGTAACTACTTACCCCTTCAGAAACACTTGTAGGCATCACATGCAATCCATAAAATAGTTATAGTCTGGATTGCGCCATAGATTGCATACACACACAAATACAAACACACATGCATTCGCACACAAAAGACCAATCCTCCAACCACGTGCTGAACGGCTGCCAGTCATGTGACAGCTTCTTCCCCTCTCTCAACACAGGGTATTTTCTCTGTTCTCAAAAAGTGGCCTTAACAACTATTCGCCAACCCCTAACCCTGACCTAACCGTAAAACATGCCTTCAGCACGCTGGACTTTTTTGTGGCCCCCATAATGGGGACATGCGCCCAAAATGTGACATGCTAAACAGATTTTGGTCCCCATGGCGTGAGTAATACCTGGGCCACACACAAATATGCTCACTTCCCCTTTCACCCTGTGCATTTCCCTACAAATAACAGGAAGACGGTGTGAAGTTCAGCAAGTGGCATCTGTTGAGACCCACAGAGAGAATTCACAATAGGAAAGTGAAACTTTTTGTTTCAACTGTCTGGTTTAAGTCAACTCACGATCACTACTATTTGCTAGCTGGCGGCTGGGAAACCTCAGAGATCAAAAGCAATGCACTCAGACAACAGCAACCACAGTTTTCTCAGCTGATTCAGATCAGCTGTATATTCAAACTCAAATCATTCTCTAAATTTACCTTACATGCTGAGCAATGTCTGAGTTGCTATCAAATGTAGTAAAAAAGAGGCAGTAGGCCTCACCTGTGCAGCAGAGTGAGTGTGTGGAGATGAAGGTCTTCTCCTCTTCAGTTCCACGCATTTCCTCAGTTTACAGATTTGGTGACCGGTCCTGCGGTTGAGGCAGCAGCTGCACTGGCCGCAGTTGATCTTCCTGAGGCACGGTTCGCATTCCCCACACCTGCGCCGCTTTTTCCCCTCCTTCCTCAGCAGTTTTGAAGCGGCCCAGGCGAGCGAGCAGGCCCCCTCTTGCGCCCAGGATCCGGGTTGAACAGATAAGCTGGGGTCTCCGTAGCCGGCCTCTGATTCAGTCTCAAAAGAAAAAGAGGATCGAGTGCTCTCTGAGCTGCAGGAGAAGGTGGAGCTGCTGTCCAGAGAGGGAGTCGAGATCTTTGGCACCAAATCCTGCTCTGGCACTGCTACCTGAACCTTGCTGAGGTTTAGTTCTAACTCGGTTGAAGGGGCAGCCAGCTGGGAAAGTAGTGCTGAGGACCCCAAAGGTACAGCCTTCTGGCTCTTGTGCTCCAGTGGCTCTTGAATGAATTCACTATCTTTGGTTTGTGACTCTGCTGGTGTGCAAGCTAGACTTTCTCCTTGATTAGGAAGCACCTCTTGGCTCTGTGGCTGGTGTGGTCCCCCGTGGCAGGAATCCCTCATATTGCTAGGTTTGAGGGAATCTGTACGGATAATAACTGGCATATTTCTTTTCACTACAACCGCCTGCACCATCAGGGCTGCTTCAGTCACAACTGAGCACCCTGGAATTTGAGGTTTAGCACCATGAGTGGCAGGTTGAATATCTATCTTACTCAGAACTTTGCCAAGTGACTCTGAGGTGGAAGGGGCTTTGGTGGGATTTGAGGTAGCTGTGTTGGAGACCGGTAGCACACAAGCAGGTAATTCTGACTGTGCTGTCAGTCCCTTGTTAGAATGAGGTGGATCTGGGGTTTGACAGGCTGGAGTGCCAGTTTGGGGGTGCGCAGGAATGATGGAAACATCATTCTCCTTCTGTTTCCTTCCTCCATCTTTATTCTCACAATTACCCAACCTCCAAGTGATGTCCTCAATCTCTTCCACTGTCTCTTTTTGCCTCTGAACTGGCTTTGTTGCTTCTATTCTCTCTTTCCTCTCATGATTTATCTCCTCTCTTCTCTCATCATCAGGTGTGACTCTTTCACCTGTTGTTTTATCTTGCAATATCAGGATGTTGTTTTGCTCTTGCTGTGCAGTACACACATTATCTTCCTTACCATCGCTGGCAGGATGATCAAACTTTTTTCCAAGGATAGCTGAAGTGTCATTTCCCTCACAGTTGCCCTGCACCTCCAGTGAGCCTGTAGTGGTTGACTCTGAGGACTCAGGAGGTGCTTCTTTACTCCTTTCACTGCAGAGTTTTATTTGTCCATCAGCATCATCAACCTCTGGGGCTCCAGAGACACTCTTCAGATCACCTTTACTGTTATGGCTGTCAGTAATTTTCTCTTGCTGGGTTATAGGACCATCACAGCTGTTCTGCACACAGTCTTCCAGTGTGTTATTACACAGTGGTGAATCAGCTTTAAAAACGCTGTCCTCTTTAGCACCTTTGACTCCGAGACCCTGGTCTTTGACATTTTCAGGAGTCTCAACCTCCGTTTTTGGACCAACTTCCTCGTCATCACAATTTTCCAGTTTCTCTGCTTCTTCATCAGGAGTTGAATCGTTGATTCTGGTACTCGGTCGCTGGTTTCTTTTGTTTCCGTGCTGGGGTGCTGATCTTCTCCTAGTGCTCCCCCTGCTGTACTTCCCTCTACTGCAAGGTTTAGGAGGCTGGCAGGAAGTAACAGACACTTGTGTACCCCGCTGGGACTTCCTTCGCCCCAGGGGGTCTTGTAACTTGCCACAGTGGTCAGGCGGATTGCTCGCCCGTCTAAGCCTTGCAGATCCTGTTACATTTAGCGAATGGTTCACTCTGCTGGGGGACCTCCTGGGACCTTGAGCAGCAGGTCTGCTAAACTCTCTTCCATGGGGACTTTGGCTTGACTGTGCTTGGGCCCTGGTTTTTGAACTTCTGGGTTCTCTGGATGTTTTCTGGGTCCTCTGTGCAGCTCTTCCTCTGGTTTTATTTGAACTGCAAGTTTGCCTCTTGGTGCGGATCGCTTTCTGGGTGTTCTTCCTCTGAGTAGATGTCTGTATCCTGGTGGGTCTGGTAGTAGCAGGCATGGCTGAGGGTATGAAAGGGAGGATTTCTGGCAGCCAGCATGGGAGCCAGGTGAATGTTTATCTTTTGCTTAGCACACAATTTTTCTTTCTTAAAAAAAAATCCTCCTCTTCTGTATTTTGAATGCAAACTACGATGCTACCCTGATTTTGCTATTGCAGTGCATGACCTAAAAAAGGGAAAACAAATGTCACAATTGTGCGTTTTCAGTGTAATAATGACAAACTGTTCATGCACTCAAACACCACATGACTATAACAGTGTAATAACTACAGGAAACGACAGCTTTTCCAAGCATTGTGTACAAAGACGAGTCAGATAGGTTGACGTTAATATAATAAAATATTTTGAGTATCATAAAAACAAACCAGCTTTAAATAAAAACTATAGCTTCCACAGTGCCTTAACAGTTTAAAGGGCAGACACGTTGAAGAGCACAGGGCTCTGGCCGGAGGTCGGATCCTGTTTTCGTCTTTCTGACTGACGGAAGAGGGGGTTATTACCGTGGAAGAAAAAAAAGCGCCTTCAGCGTCGCTTTCAATTACTGTTTTGCACTTGACCGCTGTCAGTAAAATCACAGAGGTGATAAGAAAAACTGTTCTGTCCCCGGTGTTGTTGTATTTACACGTTTACAGCTGAAATGCTCTACATACCACAGAAAGAGAGAGAGAGCGAGAGAGACAGTTGCACTGTCTGAACTGCTAATAATACCCTGCTCCAGCGAGACAGCGAGACCTTGTATTGGTTTCCCTCCTCGGCAAATATAGAGCGCTGGTAAGTTCAATCCTCTTCACACGATGACACATGGACATGATACGGGAAGGAGCACCGACGGCGTGAATACGCAGCGACGGGGAATGGCTGGTTTTCGGCGTGCTTCGTGTAGCCTTTGGGAGCACGACACCCGTTAAAATGTAAATCCCTCTTATGTCTATCCATTCAGGGCAGCCCCGCTCACACTCCCTCCACCAGACGCAAGCAGGCTACAGTCACTCCGCTGGCTAAAAAACTCTCGTCTGCTTGAAGGGAGCGGGGGGAAAACCTGGAGTGGAACACACTCCGTTTCGCTTCAACCAGCCGCCTGTATTTCAGTATTACAGTCACGGTGTTAGCATGCGGCGTGGTCGCTAATGGGTACTTAGCTAAATATTAATTAGTTAATTAATTAAGCGAGTTTTCTTCTTTTTCCTTCGTTAATAATTAAAGAAAGACGCTGGGTAATATTTTAGAATATTTCTAATAATTTTAAGGAAAATTTCGTCTCACCGGTGACGTTTTACTTTGCGATATAAATTTCACGTCGATATCAAAGATATTCATAAAGCTATATTAAAAAAAAACACAACCATCCTCTTACGTCATAGTTGCGACGTCGTTCGCCGTCATTATCGCGCGACTTTTTTTCTGCTGAAGCCGTCAGTCTGTGGGCGAAGGGCATGAGCGTGCTCACCCTTGTCAAAGCCTCATATCGATCTGCATTTAAACGTGACTTTCAGCCTTTCGGCTGACTGACGAAGTGTGGGCTCCGTAAAAACCAGGAGTATCTAGAGGAATGAGAGAAACGAGAGAAGGAGGCGACTCAGCGAAGGAACAAAATATTTGTTGACTTTTAATTCCTTGTTCGGACTTATTAATAGTTCTGATTATACTGTGAGTATGGTTTTTAAGACGTCCATGGGTGCTGTCGTCTCTTAGCTCCCTGCTACTTGTGACTACTAACCTTCACAGTGGTGCAATTTCTCAGTGACTAACCTTACACAACCTCCATTTGGCCATTCAAAAAGGACAGCTGGCTTTGCTTATGGGCCCAATTTTGTATATTTTAAGCAATACCTTAAAACGACACCCACATGCTCACAATCTCATTTTCCTTTGCAGTGTTTTTACCGAACCCGTAAAGTCATGGATTTGGCAGATCACTGAGCAGGGACGATGACATCGGAGGCTGCGGTCTCCACACGCCCCACCATGAGCAGCACCCCTTCCAAGGGGGACTACCACTGGGTCCGCTCCTTTGTGGCTGGAGGTAGGGTCTGACACATCGGCTTACAAGCAGTGATGTCTCCAGTCACACAGTTTCTTTGCCTTAATTTATTTTTTATGAATGAAGCCAGATTCATTCATCGTTATTACTGATAATAGTGGTGGTGGTTATCACTGTTATCTCACAGCAAGGTCTTGGGTTTGAATCCCATTTGCATGAAGCTTGCATGGGTCTCCACTTCCTCCCACAGTCCAAAAACATGCATGGTTTTAGGTTAAGTGGCAATTCTAATAAGATGACGATCAATGTGAGTGCCTCTGCCTGTTTGTTTTTGCTAGCACCAAAGTACAAAGCGTTGCATGTGACCAACAAAATAAAATGAACTTTGTAGACCAATAAACTAATAAAGCTACATAAATTGTAGGGGGGGGGAAGTTAAACATTCTCATCTGACCTGCTCTTCAGCTAAAATGAGGGTGTGTCTCTGGCAGGTGTATTAGTCAACAAGAAAATACTCTATATTTCTCCTTTAACTAAAAGTTAGATTTTCACTTCACAGTTCAAAATTTACACCTGATATATGAATAATAAGAAAAACATTAACATCACATAGTATAACAGCTTTGTAAAAGTACCAATTAAAGTGCACTCCAGCACTGTTTGATTAAAGAACACGAGCACTTTCCTGCTAAATTAATCATTATTTGCATATTTCATCTCTGTAGCTTTAGTGCAACTCACAAGTAACACCGATGTTGGCTCAGATTGGCCGATCTTGTTTGGACAGGTTACCTGTGTGTCTGACTTGCCACAAAATGTTAAATGTTTGACATTGTTGTGCAAGAAAAGGGCAATTACTTTTGCTTGTTAGTTGTAGATAAATAAAAAGAAAATACCAATCATTCATCTGTTTCTGAATGGCATTTTCTTTGTTTTTAGGTGTAGCAGGATGCTGTGCCAAGACTACCATCGCTCCTCTGGACAGGGTCAAGATTCTTCTTCAAGCCCAGAACCCCCATTATAAACATCTGGGTAAAATAATAATAGTAATAATATTGAGCTAACAAGTGTTTGCTTCCACACGTCTGTATAGGAGTGAAACTTTAGGACTTTCTTCGCAGGAGTAATTTCCACTCTCAGAGCTGTGCCAAAAAAAGAAGGCATCCTTGGCTTGTACAAGGGTAATGGGGCTATGATGGTCAGGATATTTCCTTACGGAGCCATCCAGTTCATGGCTTTTGACAAATATAAAAAGGTACAGTATGCATTTTATTGTGGAGTGCTGCTGTCAAAGGTCAAAGCTATAAAAATGATTAAACCTCATGCTGTGTGCTTTAATGTCCGTGTATTTTGTGCTGTATTGGCATCACAGCATTCGTTTCATCTTTGCATTGTTTTATTGGTTTGTTGATTTTCTACCCAAGCTGATGTTGCCAATATTCCCTTTACAGCTGCTAAGTAAACAGATAGGCATCTCTGGACACATCCACCGCCTCATGGCAGGATCTATGGCAGGTACTGATAATACCTGGTCTGTGACAGTTGGGTGTCATGCACTCCTCTGACGTAGATAATGTGCCTTCCTCTAAGCTAACCATCATTGCTATTTGTTCCTCTTTAATTACTAACTTTTCAGGGATGACTGCAGTGATATGCACTTACCCTCTGGATGTAATCCGAGCCAGGCTGGCCTTCCAGGTGAAGGGAGATCATCGCTACACTGGAATTGCTAATGCTTTCCACACCATCTACCTTAAGGTGATCTGCTAGTGATCAAATAAGCGTCTAATAAACTAAATGCTCTTCACACAAGATTGTAGCCTTTAATTTAAGATCAGCTCAATTTGCCTGCAATACCCGTTTTTACATTTGCTTCTTCTTTTTTTGTGAAGGAGGGAGGCGTCTTGGGCTTCTACAGGGGACTTACTCCAACACTTATTGGAATGGCGCCTTATGCAGGTGATTTTTGGAAATATTTTTGATGCTAGTATGTGAAGGACAACATAAAATGCATTTTTCCCTCCCACATATATAACCAGTGTGGGTTCTGTTGCATTGTATGCTCCTAGGTCTGTCTTTCTTCACCTTCGGGACCCTGAAAAGCCTGGGTTTGAAACATTTCCCAGAGCTGCTTGGACGGCCTTCCTCAGACAACCCCAATGTGCTCATTTTGAAAACCCATGTCAATCTTCTCTGTGGAGGGGTTGCGGGGGCTATTGCTCAGACGGCATCGTAAGTGACTGGTTAATTTGCGATGCCCAGCAGGGCTTTGCTGTTGATTAGACTGATTGACTGATGGTTCATGTGTCACGCTGTATGCTGTCTCACTAGGTACCCTTTGGATGTGGCTAGAAGAAGAATGCAGTTAGGTGCTGTGCTTCCTGACTCAGAGAAATGTGTGTAAGTATCACTGTTGTTCGCTACATTCGCCTCATTTATATGTTACAAATAGTTAAATATTTATTTTCCTAGTATAAAGACATAAAGACAAGATGTTTTAATTTTAAAGTGGAAAGAAAACAAACAAAGAAAAAAAATAGGTGTTTTTTTTTTTTTTTATGTGGTCTGACATGATTTTACATTCACTGGTCACTTTATTGCTTGCCCTGGGTTTGAGGCCTTCAGAGCTGCCCTAATTATTCATGGCATAGATTCACCAAGTTGCTGGAAACACTCTGCAAAGAATGCCATGTTTAATGATGGCATCACACAGCTACTGCAGATTCATCACCTGCACACTGATGATGCAAACCTCCTCTTCCACTGCATCCCAGTTGGATTGAGATCAAGTGCCTATAGAAGCCGTTTCATTCATGTCATGTTCAAGAAAGCAGTTTGAGCGGATCTGAGCTTTAGAAAACTATCATTCACTGGATAATTTTCCCTTTTTTGGGAGCATTCACTGTAAACCTTAGAGATGGTTGTGTGAGGAAAGTCCCAGTAGATCAGAAAGATTCAGACCAACCCGTCTGGCACCAACAACGATGCCACTTTCAAAATCACTTAAAACATGTTTTTTCTGATGCTCAGATTGAACTTTGGCAGGTTGTCTCGGCCATGTCTGCATACCTAAATGTATTAATTTGCTGCCATCTGATTGGCTTACTAGAGATTTGCGTTAAACAGTTAAACAGCTGAGCTTGACAAAGTGGCCAGTGAGTGTATGCAACACATTCAGAGAGAAATGAAGGGGTAATTGGTTCTTAGGTGTAATGTCGTACTGAGGGGAATAATAGAAAAACACCTCACACAACACAGCGCTGATGAAGTTAACCTTTTTTTTTCACAAGTCGCTCATCAAGCTGAATAAATATTTGATTCTCGTGTCTTTGCTTTTAAAAGCACATCTGATTATAATAGTCTCAGTTTTTATGCATTCTGTAACAAGAGCTCCATAATAAATAACATTTGTCTCCCATTTACATCTTTCACTTCCTTGGTAGTGTTTGTACATTGACTGCTTAAAAAGGTTGATTTCACATTTGGTTTTGTGTGGTTAACTTAAGGATTAAAAAGGAGAAAATTCCTGAGGTTTTGTGCTTGTTTAGTCTAGATATGGTACTATTGATTAAAAAGGGAAAAAAAGGGCCGACATTTTTAGTACTGTAGTAGTAACTGAGTTATAAAGCTACAGCTACATACCATTCATAGCTGTAAAGTTCACAGATGCCAGTATAAACACTTCTCACCCTTCTTGTGTTCTGCTTACAATGTTATGTAAAAAAAAATTTGGATGTTTTCACAAGTACAGTTCATCGGTCACTACCAAAGACAAGTTTTTGTGTGATTACAGCTGATTTATGCAACCTCAAAGGTCACGAATAAAAATGGCAAATTTTTCGTTTCAAAAAACAAACATTATTTAAGGTAGTTTGGAGATTAAATCATTTAAATCTGTTCCCCATAAAGACAACCTCAGTATATATCAATAAAAACGTGGTTTGATGACTGTTAGAATAGTTCAAGGATACCCTGAGCACCTGAAATATGAAGGAAACCGCTCAGTTTGTTTTCAAGGGATAAAGAGTTAAAAAATACTGTTTTTCTTTTCTCTTCTAAAAGGTGTATTTATTTATGTATTCTGTCTTTACCTAAACAGATCACTGATCAAGACACTAAAGTACGTGTATAATACGTTTGGGGTGAAGAAAGGATTGTACCGAGGCCTTTCTCTCAACTACATCCGCTGTGTCCCCTCCCAGGCCGTGGCCTTTACCACCTATGAGTTCATGAAGCAGGTCCTCCACCTGAACTAGTGGCTGTTTTTTGTACCTCCCAGGCTGCACCCAGGCCTTTGTGCTCCTAGACTTAATGCCAGCCGACTTCAACGCTTCCTTCATCTGAAGGTTGCTCACTATGTCTTAAACTCCTGAGTGCAGGAACTGCCTTTTCCTCACCGAAAAAGGGATTTGAATATGAAATGAAAAAGCAACTCCATGTCTGTCCTGTTTCATTCCTTCTTACTTTTTGCTTTTGTAATTCAACAACTCATAGTTTTAATTTCTTCCTTCATGCTCATAAATGGGTGTAACCTGCCCCACAGTAACCCTAACATTATTTCTTTTTAAAGCTGCATCATTCACAGCGCGCAGTGATCTGAGAAATGCATTTTTATAGTGGTGTTTTCTATGTTCTGACCTGGTGAAGAGATTTTAAGATGCATAAAATGATCCAACTAAGCTCTCTAAAGAAATATATATATATATATATATATATATATATATATATATACACACACATATTAGGGGTGCAACGATACACAAAATTCACGGTTCGGTTCAATATTTTTTTCGATACAAAAAAGTTCATGCTTTTTTAATTTGTCATTTATTAAAATTATAAATATATATTTTAACTCAAACATACGGTTTTTAAATTTAATGTTGCTGAAACAACAAGGGGATAAAATAATAATTCTATCTGATCGAGAAATCACTCAACTTTGGAAAATCGAGTTTTTTACAGAGAAATGGCTCTTTCCAAAATAAAAGCTATACTATACGCTTCTTCTGGGCTATATTCTCAGCAGCATATTAAACATATCAGGTCCCCATGAGGAGAATCCTGTGCTAACGGCTGTCTAAATGACTCGGGTAAAGTTTGTAGCATGGGTGCTTGTTGTTTTTGTCTGCTTCCACTTGTCTTTGCACTAGGGTGATGTCGTAAATGTGCAGTCATATTCATTTTGTTCCCACTAGTGCTGTCAGCGTTAATCTGAAATGACGTTAACGCCACAACACAGCAAATCTCCATTAACGAGCTACCGCAGATCGCCCTGTGTGTGGGGCTGGACAACGTCAACACCTTAACGAGCTAACTGCGCTAATGCACTAGTTCCCACCCATGTAATTGAGCATTGCGTGGCACATCCGACATACTGTTTTACTTTTGTCCATGACGCGCTTACCTTCAGGGTCATACGTCATATGAAAACCAAGATAGTTCCAAAGGCCAGATCTGAATGAGGGTGGGGGAGGTTCAATTTGCCATGTTGCAACGAGCTTAGCTTCTGTCTTGCTAGCTTGCGCTGCGCTCAGTGGATCTGCGCTTGACAGTGCAGCCTAGGCCGAACGCAGATCCACTGAGCGCTCAACACAGACAGCATCGTCAGAAGAAAAGTTGATAAAATAAATTAAAATTTTGTATTGTTCGATACATATGCGTACCGAACCGAAAGCATTGTATCGAACGGTTCAATATCGATACGAGTATCGTTGCACCCCTTATATATAATTTTTTTTTTTTGTACAGAGAATAGGAATGTGTTGACGTCTTTATTATATGTCATATCTTTATTTTATTTCAATGTGGTAAAACGTAGCTTTGGCTGAAATTTGAGAGTAATTGTAAAATAAGTTAAAGTATTTTGCAGATTTAAAGCTTAGTGTTTAATTATAAACTGCACAACTTAAGGAAATTGCATATTTTTTAGAGATGCTGTGACATGTGTGGTACATGACTTTTATTTTGAAACAATCCCTTATTTTACTGCCAGAATACTTAATTAGAGCAGTTACTGTGTACATGTTCAAATGCTGAAAGACCCTTGCTCTTCTGTTTAACGTGCTCTTAGATGTCTGAATGATATAGTCTGTGTCTTTGATTAGACTGAATCGTGTCCACCGTCGATCACTGGTGTTCACACAGATCTTTTGAGATGCTGAGATTTTGATATAATGTGGATTCTGGGCTGATATCGTGGAGGGACACGATTGCCAGATGGGACTCAGGAGTAATTTGCACTTAATGACTCTAGCTGTATTTATTGATTTAGCGACCTGTTGCCACTGGGTGGCAGCACTGATATGTTTTGTTTACTGTTGGCAACATTCATATGAAATCAACAACTTCTTGACAGATTAAGGAACTTGGGTTTGCTTTTAACCACAAGAAGTCATTCAGATAGTAATAATCATACATGCTGTGTTTCACTGGAGTTTCACTGTGACTGTTTACATTTATTGTCCAAGAGGAGAGAAAAAAAGCGAATTAATTACTGAAGAAAAAATTATGTTTGGATCTTTTTCATCACATGCCTTCAAGTCACCAATAATAAGGATCCTTAATTGTTGATCAGGCATCCTAGTTTTATTTAGCCTCTTGCCTTTCTCTGCATTCAATATCTCACTTCTTCAGAGTGATTAGTATGTTTTATTAAACATTTGTCTGCGTGAGTCAGCTGATGCCTCAGCTTTAACATGTGTGCGTGCATGTGTGTAGGTATATATGAATGGGGCGGGGAAGTGCAAAAGGCAGATTCTTAAAACGGTGCTTTCCACCATTATGGGTTTGTGAGTCTTTCAAATGAAGCCGTGTCTACATACTCTTTATCACAGTTTGCTCATGCCCATCACAGAGGGATTTTCCCCTAATATACACCTCTGTCTCATTTGAATATCTCCTAGAAAGGTGCGCTGTTTTACGTCGACAGCTCAGCTACAAATTTGTACAGAAGATAGCTTTTTTTTTTTTTTCTTCTGATCTGCTGTCCGTTCATAGAGTAATTTATTGCTTAATCCACTGAAGTCCCAGAAGATCCAGTTTAAAGTGTGGACAGGTTCAAACTGGTCTTTAATCATTCTGTTGGAAAGCACACTTGAGGGGTCAGAAAGCACTGTTGTAGCATATTGAAATGTGCTGACATTTTGGGCAGCTTACACGCTCTAAAGACTCGGTGTTAGACACAGACTTGTGACTAAAGGTGTTGGAAAAAAGTCTAAAAATGTAGGAAAGCAGACTTCTTCCATATCAAAAGTTTCAAATGTAAAAGTGCAGGTGACGAAGTCTGTGTGTGACTTCAATAAACAAATACAGTACACCTACATTGTTGGACTTACTGACATACTAATACCAAGTTGCAGCTACTTTCAGGAAACAGACCTTTCAGCAGTCATTCGTCCAGAGTGCACAAATGCTTTCATCATTGTTTTTCATACCGTTCCTCTTATTTCCATATTGGGTTTTTTAAAAACAGCTTTCCCCTCACTCGATGCTCCTACTGCCCACTGCCACTGGTAATGGATTGTTATTGTTCGGGTGTTTATGTGGAGAAGCACTGCCGGGCTAGATGGGGCTGAAAGAATATCTTTTTTTGTTTTAGAAATGAACAATGAAAATGCCTTGTTTTGTTTGTTTGTGAGCTTTATTTTCTGACTTTGTACTTGTTCAGTTTTAGTTGCCATGCTTTTTAAAAGCAGTGTCTGAATGATATAATTACATGCCATCTTCTTAAAACAGTACGAGGTCTGGTATCTTTATTTTTGTCTTTGATTTCACGTTTCTTCTGAAGATGCTGTCCCTTACTACTCCATCCAAGTATGAGGAGCAGGAGTTTCTTTCTCCTTGCTTTTATCATTTACGAGAGGAAAAACACTTTTGAATCCAGTCAGTGACGAAGCAACAACTTCATTCCTTTTCCCACTCTGAGTTTGGCACGTATAGCTCCTTTTTCATGTTGACGTTATATTTTCCCCCCCTTTAAAACCACACAGGGGGACTCGCTGATGCATTTGCATTTATTTTACTAAAACTACCATCCACTGTTGTCCCATGGCACCTAGTGATTTGATTTGTAAATGAGACACAGATGCAAAAGATACACCTAATAGAGACTCATATGTTTTTTGATACAGTTTCACATCAAATTAGTTAAAGTCTGTTAGTGTTTTAATGTAGGTTGTCGTGCTCGTCTCTGTTTTCCTAAAGGAATTCCAAAATCAGGGATGCTGTCCCTTATATACATATTAAAAAAAACTCCTTTGTCTGCAGACAAAGGAAGGTTTAAAAGAAAGAAAGTTTAATTTGATACCTGTTTCTGGAATAAGACACCTTTTCTTGTGTCCACATTTATGTCTGTAGGCCTTAAAACACCTACAATAACAGAGGAAGGACGGCTATATTATATTTTGACCTCATTTCAAGTCAAAGCGTGGCAGTCAGTCACATCACAGGGAGGTCAGTTAGTTCTCGTCATGCACCTCCCCCTGTCACATGATTATACAATATCTTGATGCTTGAGTTGTAGCAACAAGTGCGAAGTTTACATCACCGAAGAAAAGCTTTTAGGCAAGAAGGGGAACCAACGGCTGCTAAACATCTCAGATTCAACCTCTCGTAGGTGATAATAGAAGAGATTTACTGCAGATTTCTTCACCTTCAGACGTTGTTGGGACATTGCTGGAGTTCTTTACGTCCTGTGTGGTCGTCATGCCTTCTTATACAGTTACAATTGCCACAGGGAACCAGTGGTTTGCGGGGACTGATGATTACATCTATATTACACTTGTGGGCACGGAGGGGTGCAGCGAGAGAACGCTCCTGGACAAACCTCTTTACAATGACTTTGAGAGAGGAGCGGTAAGTGATGAAAAACTGCTGCGAAGATGACTGTTTTATTTTTATTTTATATTCATGGATGATGATCACAAACAGCTGATAACTGTATGGTTGATTTTCTAACACTGGAAAATAACTCAAAATGTTAGAAATATTCCAGTGTTAGAAAATCAGCACTGCTCAGTGTTAGTCATTGTTAATCTTCAAAACTAACTGGGTTGCTTTTAAACATATAACACTGTCAAAAGTGTTCATTTAACACCCAACAGTGTTGTATTTAACACTCAGAGTGGACCCATATAGACACTCTCTAGTGTTAATTTAACACTGGAGATTTTGCTGTGTGCAGTGACGGAAACGGAGCCACTTTTATAACACGATGAGATGATCAGTAGGTTATTAAAGTAGCACCTTTCAAAATTAGAATTACTTTCAGTACAAAACAAAAGGCCCCACAGGACTGAGGTCACCTTCTGCCAACACCTCTGTGCCAAACAGCCATTTTAAGAGCTCAGAGGCCCTGTGCGCTTTGATTAATCTGACCTGTTTTGGCAGCAGTAGGGGGGCATTATGCACTATCAGGGGGGTGGTTTTAATGTTACAGTTGATTGTGGTAAATCTATGGGTATAAATTAAACAATGGGAAATTACAGAAAGTGAATTTTATATTATAAATGTTAAATTTACTCATTTCTAATTTCTTAGATTGCTTAGATTTAATTTTCAGTTCAAATAATATATTAAAAAGGTTTTTCTATTTTGTTTACAGATTATAGATTCAACCCACTTACAAACATGCATATGCTTCTATTTTGTTTTTTACTTAAAAATGTCCCATATTATATGCTTAGAAATTTCTTTTCCCCCCATTTAATAATAAACTGGCAGTTTTCAGCATTCACTTTTGACGGTAGATGTTGACCACGTTTCAGGTGGACTCCTATGAGGTGAGAGTTGGGGAGAACCTGGGTGATATCGTCTTGGTGAAGATTGAGAAGAAGAAGTACTGGGTGCAAGACGACTGGTACTGCAGGTACATCACTGTCAAGACCCCATCTGGAGACTACTTGGAGTTCCCCTGCTTTTGTTGGCTGGTGAATGACAAGGAAGTGGTGCTCCGAGATGGACGAGGTAGTCATCTCTTGTTTTGTTTGTTTGCCACACAAATCACATGTTTTGTCTTGTTCATCTGTCAACCTGCAGTGGAAAAACGAGTTCCACACTTTTTCTTTCTCTTGTAGCACATCTGCCTCAGGATGATAAGACCAGTCTGGTCAAGCAGCACAGACAGAAAGAGCTGGACGGGAGGAGAAAAACCTACAGGCAAGTTTGCGCTGCATCTCCAGCTTGTTATTGTGAGGTACAGGCAGGCTGATGAGGATGTTTTCTAACAACACTGCTGCATTTTACAGATGGAGAGAGTGGCAGCCAGGCTTTCCTATGAGTATAGATGCTAACAGACACAAGGATTTGCCCCGGGACATCCAGTTTGACAGTGAGAAAGGAGTGGACTTCATACTGAACTACAGCAAGGCGTAAGTGACCCCACTTACAACTGCCTGCAAAGGTGAACGAGTCCCTCAGTATACAGCACAGAGGGAGTCAGTGGAGTTTTAACCCCTGTTTAATGCAAAGCATTCAGAATCAAACGATGGGCTGATGCCTGATGATATGCTCTTTATTTTCTGTACTCAGGGATAACCAGGAAAAAAACCCAAAACATAAACAGTGGTGTCATTGTCTGTTTATCACCGGAGACATTTGCATTGCGCTTGTAGGCAGACGTGTGAGCTTGCGAGTAGATGCAAACACAAAACAGATCCAAAACACAACTGTTTGCGTCACGAGCAGGGTGAACAAAAATACTCATGCTAATATTATAATCGAATGGCTAAACCAGTTATCCATTTTGAGCTCCAGTTGTTTCTTCAGAAATGCTGCAGCTTTGTGGACAGAAGTAACGTCAAAAAGTGAGCATTGCTGCATCATCAGACGTCGTTTTCTTTTCCTGAAATTATTTTAACAGCAGTGTTTCTTTGATTCTTTGCTCCAAAATACATCCAATTTCAGATTCTTTGGTTTTCTTGAATGTTGTGCATAACGGTGATTGTGATTACGATGATGATTTTCCAGAATAGAGAACCTGTTTGTGAACCAGTTCATGCACATGTTCCAGTCCTCCTGGAGTGACTTCTCTGACTTTGAGAAAATCTTTGTGAGAATCAAAAACACCATTTCAGGTCAGCTTCATCTACACTACATTATACAAACATACTTATATCACATTAAATATTTTAGATATTTCCTCTGAGATTCTGACATGATATAATATTCAGAGTATGTGATGCAACACTGGAAAGAGGATTTCATGTTTGGATACCAGTTTCTGAATGGTTGCAACCCTGTACTGATCCGGAAGTGCAAGAAGCTCCCTGACAAGTTTCCCGTCACTCATGAGATGGTTGCTGTCAGCCTGGAGAGGGAGCTCACCCTGGAGGAGGAAATAGAGGTACACATGGCTATGTTTGTTTCTCTGAATGTAGTGGATTTATCAGTGTGAAAAATTTGTCAGGTTTATGTTGACAGCAGCTACAGCTCTCTTTAAATCTCCCGCTAATGCAGTGGTTCCCAAACTTTTTTTTTGCCAGCCCCCCCTTTATTTTACAAGAAATAATAAAATAAACCACTACCCCCTTTTGAATAACAGAAAAACGAACCGTCTTTATTGTGTTATTATTTTATGTCTATTTTTTTTGACTGTGTAAGAATATTCAACGCTGATGTCAATACATTTTTCAAAAAATGTCTCTCTGTGCAAAATGGGTTTAAAAACATAAACAACTATGTTTTAGTTTTGTGAAAAAGTGAAAAGTGAGTGTCGTTACATTACCATTCAGTTTGAGGGCTACAACAGAAAATTATATGTTTATTCACGTGGTATCGGATGGGATTGTTTTAACAAACGAAGGACATTTTTCCTGATAATTATTTTTATCCTCCTGTAACTTTACTGTATAAAGAGCTAAAACCTCCAAAGTTTCAGGAATAGTTAGTCGTTATAAGAAGCGTTCGTGAACTAAAAATCAAGAATGTGGGATACTGTTTTGGAGATTGATTTGGAGAGCCCAACGTGTGTTCCTGACGCAGGGGAAACTAATTCTGTCGGGGATACCTACCTTGGCACGACAGCTGCTGTTCTAGTCTTGGGTTTGGAAGCATATCTGGCGATGCTTCAGCCTCTGGTTTGCGTTTGTGTGGGAGCCCCATCAAAAACCTGTCCATTATGCTAGCAGTGTCCAAGGAGGCGCGCCCCACACTTTGGGAACTAATGCATAATATAAACTGGTGTTCTCCAAAAGCTGATTCTGTTCATCTGGACGTTTTTAGTGGGAGAAACATTTCGTCACTCATCCAAGTGACTTCTTTAGTCTCAGCTGACTGCAGGTTTGCCCAATCTTATAACCAAAAAATAAACTGGTGTTCTCACTCCAGGCAGGTAACATCTACATAGTAGACTACGAGGTGCTAGACGGCATCACTCCAAACTCCACAGACCCCTGCACACTGCAGTACCTGGCAGCTCCGATCTGTTTGCTATACAAGAATGCTCAGAACAAGATCATGCCCATAGCCATACAGGTAAAAAGATGCTCAACAGCAGCAGTTGTGTGTTACGTTGTTTTTAACAGGCGACCATTTCTTCATGCAGCTGAAATTTCAGTTTGACTGAAACTCTTGCTTTTTCATTCCACGCTGGTCTTTTTCAGCTTGGCCAGGTTCCAGGTGAAGACAACCCCATCTTCCTGCCAACTGACGGTCAGTACGACTGGCTGCTGGCTAAGATCTGGGTCCGCTCCAGTGACTTCCACCACCACCAGACAATCACACACCTGCTCCGGACACATCTGATGACAGAGGTGTTTGGTATTGCCATGTTCAGGCAGCTTCCTGCTGTTCACCCTGCATTTAAGGTAAAACTCCAGCTTATTATTAAATGTTATGACTTATTGATTCCTTGGTTTACTGGTTGTCCATCCTTCTCCCAGCTACTCATCCCACACATTCGTTTTACCATCGCAATCAATACCAAGGCTCGAGAGCAGCTCATCTGTGAGTGCGGCATCTTCGACAAGGCGAGTTTGTGGATAATCATTCCTTTAACCTTAATGAATAATGAATTCATTCATTTCTTCACAAATTAAATTTTAACCATTAGAGGAAAAAAATACTCATAACCTTCTCTCAGACACATCATTACGTACAGCTGCTTAACATATTACTGATATTTATTTAGACTCATTCTCTCTGATTGATCTTTCTGAGTTAACTTCAATAATTACCTTCTCCAAACCATCGGCGTGTCTATTAGATCCAATTCATACAAGAATGCTCAAAGAAGCCCTACCATCATTTAATGCTTCAATCTCAAATATGATCAATTGATCTTTATTAATGGGCTGTGTACTACAGCCCTTTAAGGTTGTAGTAATTAAGCCATTACTTACAAAGCTGTGATTTGTCACTTGATCCAGCTGTCTTGGATAATTATGGGCCAGCAGCTAACTGGGCTATTACAACTAACTAATCGTCTGCAGAGTAATTTTTGTGCTCATCACAGCACAGAAATGGCTTTAGTGAAGATTAAAGCCGATCTTTTTATGGTCTCTGACAGTGGACTCCTCTCTGTGCTTGTACAGCTAGACTTCAGTGCAGCGTTTGATACTGCTGACCATAATATTGTATTCCCTTATGCAGTATCATTCAAAGGCATAGCATGCATAGCACGCAACTCTATTCGTGAAGCCAGATAACACACTAATTAGGTAAACTGGAGGAATGTCTTTCTCACGGCGATATTCGCCGGTGTATTAATGGAATGGACCCAAATGCAGAACACAGGAGGAGACAGTACTGAGGAGGGAAAATAAACAGACGACCTGACAAAGACAGAATGACAATAGACAGACTAAATACACACAGGAGGTGATCAGGGGAAGTGGAAATACATGAGGATACACCTGACACAGATGAACATCGTGACACCACAGGGGAAGTAAAACAAAATACATGGAACATGGACACAAGACTTTCAAAATAAACAGTAAACATGACAAGACAACTAACACCTGACAACTAACACAGAAGACAAGAACAGACTCACAGAAGGGGGCATAGAAACCTAAACTAGAATAAAACTCAGCTAAATCCTAACTAATAATGACAACACAAGAACTAAGCATATATTCAATACAATATAAGAATATAAATCACACAGGTGACTCAAAATGCTGGGTCACAGCCCCAGCCCCTGACAGTCTTAAAGATTTAAAGACCTGGATGACCTCTAAATTACTGCCTCTATATTCAGATAAAACAGGGGTCATTGTAATTGGCCCTAATACCCTTTACTTAATCTGGATGACATTATTTTGGCCTCCAGTGAGGAATCTTGGTGTCATTTCTGTCCACCAGTGCACATATTATACAAATATTTAGGACTGCTTTCTTGTGCACAACATCTCTAAAATAAAAAAACATCCTGTTTTGGAGTGATGCTGAAAAACTAGTTCATGCATTTATTACTTCCAGCCTGCACTATTGTAACTGATTCCTATCATGATGTCCTAAAAACTCCCAGAAAAGCCAACAAAGGCTAGAAAGAGATAGCATATTTCCCACATATTGGCTTCTCTTCATTGGCTCCCTGGTAAATCCAGAACTCAATTTAATGTCCTTGCCTTCACATAAAAGGTCTTGAATAATCAGGCGTCATCTTATCTCAGAGATCTCGTAGTACTGTATAGACCACTTTGCTCTCAGACTGCTGGTCTATTTGTGGTTCCTATGGTATTTAAAGGCTTTCAAGCCCCTCTGAAAGCAAACCCAGTCTCTCAACAAACAAACTTAACTGGATCTTCCTTTATTCGCAAAACACTGAGGCTTAGCTTAGCAAACAAAAATCTAACTAACATAGTGAAATAATGAAGTAGGGAATTTAGCAAAAGTGCATTCCTATTGAAGACTGAAAGTTAAATTTGCTTCAGTTTAAATAAGGATGATGTTCTGCATCCTCATAAAGGCGAATGCAACAGGCGGAGGCGGTCACGTCCAGATGGTTCAGAGGGCTGTGAAGACTTTGACCTTCAGGTCTCTGTGCTTCCCTGATTTGATCAAGTCCCGTGGTGTGGACAGTAAGGAGGAACTGCCCACCTACTTCTACAGGGATGATGGCTACAAGGTGTGGGAGGCTACCAAGAGGTGAGGAATGACTTTTTAAAGTTTTAGCACAGAGCACTGAGAAAGGAGTGAGGGCAGTTGTAAGAAAGAACAAACAGCGAGAGGTGTAGGAAGATTTCTACCCTTGTGTGTGTGTGTGTGCTTCAAATAAGAGAAGTTACAGCATTTTTTTCCCTCTGTACGTGACATGACATCCGTTTTCTTCCCCACAGGTTTGTGTCTGATGTTGTGAATATTTATTACACAAGCGATGAGAGCGTGCAGGGAGATGAAGAAATCCAGGCCTTTGTTAAAGATGTGTGCAGCTTCGGTATGCAGGACCTGGATTACTGCGGTAGGTAGAGGAGTTGTTTTGCGTGCGGTTTCTTTTGCTAATGCAGCATCGAGCAAAATACACCACCCAACCATCCATTCAGACTTTTTCTCAAGGAGAAAAGATGCTTGCTCTCCTACTCTGGTGTTTTCTGGAAGACAGGTATGACAGGAAACAGACAGCATTATAAATTCAAATCTGCTCTCTTATGGATGAATAGTTTAAGGGTGAAGGAGGGAAGCCACAGCAGTCTGATTGTGTCACTCCCTGAGTCCTGATGTTGTAATGCTTCTGCATTTCACCACGCTTGTCTATTCTGAGTGCAATGTGCAGAGATAGACTTGCAAAAGAAAAAAGCGGTGGAAAAAAAAAGAAAGAAAAAAGCTTGGAGCTCATTTTGTCGATTCTATGTTCCCACTTTCGTGCATAGAGTTTCCCAAGTCCGTGAAGACACGCGAGGAACTGATAGAGTACCTGACCGTTATTATCTTCACTGCCTCAGCCCAGCATGCAGCTGTCAACTTCGGACAGGTAAATGGAGGCGTGTCTAGAAGTGGAAATTCATTGATTTTTAAGTCAAAAAGTACCTACTTAAAGTAAAAAATGTTAGAAATATTAGAAAAAAACACTTGCTACTGCAGAAGTTTCATTAATACAGGAAAACGTTTTTGTACACTGTTCCTACTGAAGCATCAGTGTGTGCATTTAAAACCCGCAGCAAAGTTTTCCTGCTGCAGCCGATTGAGGTGAAACTAGTGGTGACTACGTTTCCTACAGCAGTGGTTGTTACTCTTTTTGGTAAAAAATAACGCCCAATAAACACAACAACATTAACAAGCACACACATTTCGAGCACACACATTCTGTAGACATAGATATAGACATGAAAACTTGATGATTTTTTTTTTGAAGTTTTGTTTTTTATTTCTCTTGTTATTTCAGTTATATTTGCATGTTCGAAATAATTCTATCTATCAATAATATTTAAGCTTAAGCTATCCTAAGAGAGTGGCAGCCAAGAGAACTAAAGGTCACATAAGGTCGGCAGTTCGATCCCTGGCTTCTGCTAATCATTTGGCATGATACTGCATCCACTGTGTGTGTGTGTGTGTGTGTGTGTGTGTGTGTGTGTGTGATAGATACAGTAAAGCTATGAATCTGTGAGTGAATGTGGCTTTTGTCAGGGGACATGTGGCAGTAACTTCACCCTGAGAGAATTATGTTTTACATGGTAATTGAACCTATAACTCCCTTTATTCTCTGGTCATCCATGTGTTTTCAGTATTTTATATATGTATATTTATATTTGTATGGGGTCTGCCTACAAAAAGTCTGTTTAATATAAAATCTTAAACCTTTTATGCAGCTATTAATTCCACATGTAATATGCGGTGCAGTATTTTCTTATGAAATCTAAAAGTAAAATTAGAAAGCAGAAGAAGATGAAAGATTTTGCTCGGTATTAAATCTGGTTCTTTATATTCTTCAAAGCTGGCCCTGCTTTATACAGGCCTTTATTATTAAAGTACATAAAACAATATAATCAGAAAATAAGTACTAAGAATATATATTTATTCTTTAATATTTATTCTTTAACATCAGACTTGTACTGTTGTACAGCACTTGGGTAAATGCACACACTGTATCTTTGTGTACATTGTGTAGTATGACTGGTGTTCCTGGATCCCCAATGCTCCATCTACCATGCGGAAACCCCCACCCAACAAGAAAGGTCTGGCCAATGTGAATTTGATCGTTGAGAGCCTTCCTGATCGCGGGCGCTCCAGCTGGCACCTGGGGGCCGTCTGGGCCCTCAGCCAATACCAAGAGAATGAAGTAGGAAAAGCACACAGACAACCGTTCGAACACTTTCAAATCTCAGCACAGACACACCTCCAAAACAATCAAAAGTTTGATACATTTGGTACATTTCTCATTTCCCAAGATGCTCTCCTCTGCTTCAGAATGTACTTCTTTTTTCCTTGTGGCCTTCCTCCAGGCTAAAAAACCTATCACGTCTCACTCTTTCTGCAGTTGTACCTGGGAATGTATCCTGATGAGCACTTCATAGAGAAACCGGTGAAGGATGCCATGGCAAAGTTCAGGAAGGAGCTGGCAGAGATAACCAGCTCCATCAAGAAGAGGAATGAGGGAAAGAAGCTACCATACTACAACATGTCTCCTGACAAAATCCCAAACAGTGTTGCAGTTTGAGAATTCAAACAAGACTAATTTAGTGGAGAGGCTCATACTTATACATACAGATTGAAGATTGATGATGTTACCGAGCTGTCCAGATATGCTCTATGTTACCTATGATTGGGATATTTCTGTGGAAGCGGTTTCTTTTTAATCTTGTGCATCTTGAAAAATCGGAATATTTTGAAGGTTTTTATTGTAATAATTCAAGAAGATAAACTTTCATATAATCTACATTCATTATACGTAAAGTGAACATTAAAAAAACGCTTTAATTATGCTGGTTATGGTCAAAAATCCAGGGTCCCAAATTATTTGAATATTTCCTGAAATGAATCAAAATTGCTGAGGTGTTTTTGACAGCAGCTTTTAGCTTGTGTTCCTTTTTGAGTCCGGTGTTTCTCATCTAACTGTGACTATATACCCCACACATTCTCTCTGTAGTCCAGGTCAGGTGAGCTGGTTGGCCAATCAAACACAATAATAATAATAATATGGTCAGAAAAAACATCTGGTAATTATTTTGGCACTGTGGGCAGATGCTAAGCTTCATGCCGGAAAATGAAATCAGTATCTCCATAAAGCCTCTCAGCAAAAGGAAACGTGAAGCTCTAAAATATCCTGGTAGATGCCTGTGTTGACTTTGGACTTGATGAATCTCAGTGGACCAACCACCAGTAACAACCAGCACCTCGCATCATCACAGATTCCAGAAAGTTCACACTAGAATTCAAACACCTGTGCCTCTCCAGTCTCGTACTTTGATAGAAAATGTACTTCATCTGAAATAAGCAGCAGTTCACTTCCTTCTCTCCTTAGCTCATGTAAGATGCTTCTGACAGGAATGACCTGATGTTACGGATGTGGGTCCTTTCCTAAGGATGTCTCTCCTGCAGTCCTTGTGAAGTTCTCCCAAATTCTTGAATCGACTTCTCCTGATAATCCTCTCAAGGCTGCTGCTTGTGCACCTTTTCCCTGTCCAGTCAACTTCCTGCTGTTATGCTTTGATACAGCGTCTGTGAGCAGCCAGCCTTTTCAGCAGTGTGGCTCTCCTTTAGGAGGGTGTTGGCAATCTTCATCTGGACAACTGACCAATCAGCAGTAGAACTACACCGCCGAAGATATGTTGTTTAATCATTATGTTTGAATAGTAATTTATGCAAGCAATATTCTAATTTGTGAGAATTAGTGTGTGATTAATATAGAATATGTGAAAGTTTACCTTTTTCAATCACAAAAAAAAAAAGTTTTTGAGAGTTATTTTTTAAAGATCCACGGGTACATATTGTGTTGCCTTCATTCACTCAAACGATGGTGTCTTTCCTCATCTTGCCCTTGCATAACAATTACTTAAGAGGTTGAGAGAAGGTGACAAACCGTGTTTTCTGCTATATGCTGAATGTGAAGTTTGTATTTCTGTCATAGAAAAGTTTTAGGGCAAGATCATTGAGCGGCGAGCTGAACGTTTCTGTCGCTGGCATTACAGCTTCTGGCTAAAGAGCTGATTTCAAAATGATTTGCAGCTTATTTGGGTGAAAATAAATTAAAGTGCTACAGCGCAACGCCCTTTGAAATGTTTTTAATTATCCATTAAGACTGTATTTGTCCCTGCTTGTTTTTTTTTTAAAAGTCACAAAGTTTTAAAAGTCACTTAATTTTTTATTTGGTTGTTCTTTTAATTACTACATATTTTGTTCAAACGTGGGAAATTAACTGAAAGCACATCAACATTTTTCATAAAAACAAAAAAGTACATTTTACCAAATTCTTTACAGTTACTATTTCAAAGCAAATTCACAGACAGACTTGCGGAATGGTATAAGACAGGGGAACAGTCATATATGTTCAAGTCCAGTCAGTAGTAAACAAATGTAGCTTTTATGCAAGTTACACTAGTCCCAGACATGATCAAATTTTAGTCACCAGGTAATCAACAGACAGCCTAAAATAGTGAGGCTGAGAAGAGTCTCAGTTGATGTTCTGCTCCGTGGGATTATGGACGTAAAGGGTGAGTGACGCAAAGACGGTAAAGAGGATAAGATGTTCAGAGAGGAAACAATCCAAAGCCATCACACTAGAACAAAACTCCTCTCATATTTCATTGAAGGAGCCAGCTCCTATGGGTAGAAAGTAAAAAGACACCACAATCAATTTAAAAACTAAAAAAGGACTGAAGCTTTGAGCAACTCTATTATCTGAATGACTACATGCAAAACAAGGGCTGAAAATAATTTTCTTCTATTAGTGTCTGGGAAGAAAAATTAAGTGTAAGTTGCATAAAATTCACTAATGAAAGGGTCTTTTTTGTGTGTAAATGAACAAAAATATGCTGTTTTCAGTTAAAAATAAATACAACACAATATAAAGAAAGTAATTTTCTATCCAGAGGACATCCTGGACTTTAAACACCGGTACATAATTGCAGAACAGAACATCAACAAAAGGGTAATTGCACTTTTTAAAAAATAAAATCTGTCTAATTGCACTGAGCCTCCCGGGTACTGAAGAATCTGAGATGGTTCTCATTACTAGGTCTTAATCCAACTTGACACACAACAAGTCCCTCGGCTCATTTATGTATTAAAATTATATTAAACTCCAGATCTCAAGTCTCCGTGGGGCATATACATAAATACAGTATGCAAATAACACAAAACAAAAAAAACCCCAAAGCGCTTTATTGCTGCTGCTGAGCAGTAATTGTCAGGTACGTTGTTGGACCATCATTGTTCACAGACAGTATACTGGTATCAAATACAGTTTTTGAAAAATGTGTGTGTTGCTGGAATGGCTGTAAGGCTCAACATGAGCCTGGGCATTGCTGTGCTCTCACATAGACAAACGCACTTACAATGACTGTGAGCCCCCCCCAGAAAAAACACCCACTTCGACCTGAGAAATCAACCGCTGCCCATCTCAGGCTGCACCTTCACTTTAACACCAGCAGATGGCGGTACAGTCAGCTCCTCAAAAAGCAATGATGCACATCGACTCTGTCACAGCCATAAATAAGCAGCTGTATTGCATTGATTTTATTAAAAGAAACTGAGTTTTTCTGAACGTAATGAGCAGCAGTGAAATGTTACACTGACTTCAAAGTCATTCTTAATGCTTAACTGTGGAGTAAACGTGGCAAAAAAAGGTGTTTTTTAAGCCAGAAATCAGTTGGCTGTCTTGTGATCGAATACTAAAGTAGACCAACATGTAAGAGAGCGAAAACAAATAAAATACACTTACACCGAGTACTCATCTGAAATGCTCACTAAGAATCCTTTCACACTTCCACCTTAATCTTGCTTAATTAAGTGAAAAGATTAAGTGTGGCTGGATTGTAACCATGCAAAAAAACAGGGTAGGAGCTAAAGCATGTTTCTTTTTTGTAGTTAAAACCTTTGGTTAAAGTTCAGTGGACAAACTGAAAGTAGGCAGCTGTGGATTCCTCGAGGCTTGTCCCATGGCTAAGCAAGCGAGTTAACATGTTAAAAACTGTAAATACCTATTTAAAAAAAACAAACAAAGAAAACAAAACACAAGCGCGACGTTGTTTATGCCCGAAGGGCCTCATTATGATCGAGACAAAGCGCAATTTCCCAGTAAAAAAATGATTTTTTTTTTCATTTTATAAATTTTTTGAAATCATTTTTAAAAAGATTACATTCTCAAAGCCTTCAGAAAGTTCACCATGGGGTACAGAAGTCAAGTGGCTAGATTTTCCATCATCTGAATCAAAGTTATGCAACTGACGTCGTTCAAATGACTCATTTTTTTTAACCCCAAATCCTTTTAGTCATCCACAGAAGGATTAATCTTTAAGCATATGTTGCACTTGAAGAAAAGTTTGTTTGCTCTCCCCCATTTACAACGTACAAGATACAAGAAAAAAAAAAAAAAGAGGGGGCAATGAGAAGAAGGGGTGGGATGTGCTTTGGGGACTAAAAAATAAAAAGTGCTTTGATGCATCTTCGGATCCAGGTCTCGCTGGATCCAGACCGCGTGGAGCTGACAGACCGCAGAGATGGCAGTATCTGGAATGTTCCAGAGATCTTGATGCATGGCGCTACATACTGATCCATGGCAGGTTAGCCCGACACTCACAGGAGGTAAAAAAAAGAACAGATTGATCAAAACCCACAAACAAACCACACATCGGGGACCTGTAGACCTCCAGAGCCTTTTGCAAGTCCATTCTTTTCAGTCCAGCTCTCCCAGAGGTGTACATTAAAGAGTCTGTGTGTGTGTGTGTGTGTGTGTGTGTGTGTGTGTGTGTGTGTATACAGAGTGGTTTGCACCAGGCCTCTTCCAACATTTACAGAAGTCAGTGTAAAGAGTCTGTTCCTGGGAAAGGAAAAGATGCAGGTGGAGGGAGGAATACAGTGTGATAGGAGGAATGTAGGCAGAGGGAAGCTCATGGCCTCTCTGTCTTTGTGGATGGAGTTTAGGGAGTATAAGGTGATAGTGGAGGACGTGGGTCATTCTGGCTTCAGGGAAAAGGGTACGGTTGTTCCTCAGTGACCGATCACGACTGTTCCTCTCCTCTGCGGGCCTGTTTGGGTGTGGAGTATGTGCACGACAACCAATGGCACAGACTCTGTTGTCAGACATGAAGCACCTCCATACTGTAGTCCTCTGTTTCCGTGTACTGGGAGGAGTTTGTGTCTGACAGATTGGGGGCCAGAGCCTCCTTGTTCTCCAGACTCGGCTCCATTAGGGGGGGCTTCTCCAGTGGATACTTTTTATATGTCTCTGGACGGTTCTGCACATATATGACCCGGTTATACGCCTTGAGTCTCCTCCATAGATGGATGTAGACTTTGCACTGGACGTACATGAAAACCAGTCCACCTGTAAATCCGATGGCCACCACCACAAGCTTGGTCCAGAAAGGCCATTCCAGGATTCCTGAGGAACAGAGAACAGACAAAAAATAAATAAATACATAAATATCAACAAGTGGACAAGTCAAACACAGAGAAGACTGTTTATAAGCTGCTGCAAATTCATCACATTTCAGTGAATTGTTCAACAGATCATCCTTTAACTAGAATATGCATTAGCAGTGAGGATATCCGCTGCAGGAAACTGTGTCTCCCATTCCTCTATACTGCAAATAGACACTATTATTACAAATTGCCCAGTGTGCTCTACTTTTTCAAACAAGATCTTAACAATTTACTGATAGAGATTTGCCTTTTTTTAAAAGTCAAATTTGTACAGGATTAAAGTCAAAGTCCTGAGCATGGAGAGACGCATGAGATAGCGAGCATCCTGTCATATTTCTATGGTAATGCAATGTGGGTGGGGCCAGTCAATGGGATAAAAGTCAATTATTAAGTTATCTTTTCAGATATGCTATATTGTTTGCATTGTGGCAGCTGACACTAACATTTAGTTTATTGTGTGCATTAATTTACACACTGCTCAAAAATGTGAAGGAAATTAAGGAAGCAGAAACCACTGTGATTTCACCTATTCTGGCATAAATGAAACTAACAGGTGCAATGGCGAGGCAACAACAAACAAGTCAACCCCCCAAAAAAGGGGAAGCATGAGTAGCCACAATAGTTGTTGCTCCTCAGAAAAAGGTGCAGGTACCAGGTGTGCTCCTGGGTTGAAGCCCTTATACGGCCCTCTCCAGCTCTCCGTGTGCAATGGCTCATCTCCTCCACACTGTTGAGACTTCAGATATTTAAGTAACTAAATGATCTGAAATTCTTATCTGGTTCTACAACCTATACACATCTCTCAGCTGACTGCTTTTTAGAAACTCTCTTATATTATTATATCCATATTACCCATCCATACTGCAGTGCAGACTTTTCACAATTTACAGACATGGTGTTCAAAATTGAATTGCCCAATTAGACGAACAGAAACAAAGAAACAGGGGGATAAATGGTGGCACCCTGCTGCAACATTTCTACTTCATGATAGGCTGGGAGCCTTTGGTACAAAAAATGAACAAACAAATGACTCTTTTAAAAGTGGAAACACTGCCAAAAAAGGTGCATCTGTCTATGCAAAACGCTTAGCATTAATGTGATATGCAGTTAATTAGGCAAAGTACATTTCTGTAACTCCAGGGGTAATTATAACACCCTTGCAAAAAGCAGAAATCAAAGAAGAGGATATAAATTAGCAATTTCTGGGACATATAAATATTTGTAATAAGCCTCAGTGCTCTCTAAAACAAATAATAAGAGGCAGCGAAAGTACTCAAAAATGCCCGAAACCCATCCGTTTCTTCATATTGGCTACCATAACAGCTAGTTTAAGATATAAAAGTGCCTCATATGAGGAATGCCAATTCAAAGAAGGCAAACATAATATAACCAGTGTGGTATTAACTATGCTGGACAGAGATGTCAGGGGCTTTCTATCTAGCATTATGAGAAGCGATTAATGTGTCATTTGTTGTGTGAGAATATGTCAGCGAGGTTCATTTTAATCAAAGCCTTCAGCCACAAAGTATAACACAGAAAATAAATCACAGCATGTTCCTCAGCTTTGTCTGTCTGTGTTCATTAGGCGGAAACATTCAGGGAGGTGGTGTGAATATAACCAGCCTTAAAGCATGAAGTACGATTATTTCTACTCGGATATCAAAGAAGAAAAGGGAATGAAAAGGACGTAAAGAGTGGCTGAAAAAAGGACTTGGTACAGAAGGGAGGGAGAAGACACAATGTGAAAGTCAAAAGGTCAAAGTTGAAATGTTTACCTGGGACTCTTCCGGCTGCATGGGTAAAGAGTGTAAGTATCATGTATTACAAAAGACGTACAAACAGATTGAAAGAAAAGGCAGAAATTAAAAACGATGTCAGATATTACATTTACACAATTTCATCATGCAATCAACATCAGCTCTGTTCCACAATCATACATGGAGAAGAAACGTCAAGATGTTTACATCCATCTTTCCTTTTATTTTGAGAGCGAATCTAGAAGAAAAATAAATGGCCGTGGTTCTGTGAGGCAGCAGACAAGCAGGACTATTTGGCATCACCATGGTGACTGGACCTGACAGCCCTCAGGGACTGTAGCAAGTCTGAATCATCAGGTTGGGCTTAACAGGCACAGCCTGCTCTTCCATCTGTACACAGTTTTGAAAGTGCCAAATATGCCAGGGAGGGATGAGTAGCAGCAGAGGTAGTGCCAGCTGATGCTACAACAAGTCACCATTACAGGAGCATTCTCCATTTTTATCCCTGATGATGGGAGCCCAAAGTGGATGCCCACTTTTTATGGCTGTAAGAAGCAGCTCAGGGAGCCCAGTGTTATTTTCCTCTTATTCTGAGATTTGAATGAAAAACCATAAAGCCCTGCTTGTTGGACATTTTTACTATAGCCAGCAGCAGGTACCAGTTTGGCACACGCATAAAACTGGAAAAAGCTAGAGGCAAAATCTGAAATATTGCGATGGAAGAAAGCAGTCACCCTTTTCAATAAATATAAAAATGTAAACATAAATGCTGTGCTCAGAAAACTGCACACCTTGAAGGAATTGTATTTCAGATCAATACCACTCATGTTTGTAAGCTACATAAAGCATGAGTGGCCAGTTAGCTTTCCTCAAAAGTAACAAAATCACGCTATAAGCACCACAAACTCACTTATTTGTCATTTTGATGTGTTCAGATCAACGGTCCCTTTTTAGCCTTCCTGAGAGTCCCCAAAATATGCTGTGCCCTTTCATGAACAGTCCAGCACTCATTACATATTTTCTACACTTTGATGTGCTCGTCAAACACAAGAGTAAAAACCAGGAACATTTTGTTTACATTTGGATATAGCTGTGCTAGCCGTTTCCAGTCTAAAATATCAGAATAATAAGTTATCTAAGTCCATAGACTGTATATAAAAGAAGGCTGTAGCTACCAGGTCTGAAGCGGAAGCCCTTTGAATATGTAAATAACCTGCAATAAAGACTGAATTCAGCAAATATAGACAGACAGATGTGCTTCATAATGATAAATAAGCAGGCCTCCAAATCCTCCTACACACAGCCTAAAGGTTTTTATCTATTTCAAATATTATGATGTCATCATGTTGTCAGGCACCTCCTAGCAACAGGCTAAAGTCACTTGTTTATGTACCTATGACACCTCAAGAAAATATCTTGTCGTTTTCATTTTACATCAATTGAAAAATTATACTCCTAAAAGTCGACTTATATATGGCAAATTACAACGTCATCATGTTGCCAAGCAACCACCCACCAATGGGATAAAATCAGCCATTTAAAGTGTCACGTTATTCTAATTTTACCAACAACAATATGGACAGGCCAAACAATAGTGTAGCGTGGGTCTATACTAGTATTTAAAGAAAAATTTGTATGAGCTATGAAAAATAAGGGCAACGCACAAGTACCGTCTTTCTAGTGGCCGACAGTGGTCGACTCCTGTGCTTGCAAAAAGAAGTTCATAAGAAAAATCACCCTACGGTAAATCATTTCCATATCCTTGTCACTTCAGTGACGTAAAGCATTGCGTGTGATGTGTAGTCAGCTGTTGCATCCAATTTTTTGCCACAAACACGCATGTGCCAAACTCATACTAGCTGCTGCTGTCACACAGCTGTCATACCACTCACATCACACATATATGCTAAAAAAATTCCAGACTTTGCACACTATTCCTGTCTGGTTATTTTGCTGAGTACAGTTTTTCTTTTACAGTCAGATTAACCACAAACTAACCTTCGACACACAAAAACAGCATCACTTAAAAAAAAATTGCCTCACTTAAACTAAAACAATCTCTAAAAGTGTCAAAGAATGAGATGAATATTTTTGAGTGCTAGTCACAACTTGGAGACAATTGTGGATGAATAGATAACATCCAAAACAAACATGTACCACAGACGATGTTGTATTAATGTTTTAGTGTTTGTTTGTGTGCGTGAGAGTCAGTGCTGACCTGATTTGATTTCCTCTGCTGTTCTGTCGATGAGAACGTAGAGGGACCACACCACACAGGTGATGGCGATGATGTGGAAGGTGACTGAACACATGATCTTTCTTCTCTCGCTCGCCGTCATCTGTAGTTTCTCCCACTGCCAAAGATGGAAGACTTTTGAGCATATTCACACACATTTAAAAAAAAATAAAAATAAAAAAAGAAACATGCTTTCAAACTAAGCAGAGCCTCTATGGCTGAAAACTAAAGCCAAAGATCAAATTCCTCTAATGGCCAGTCGAAACTGGCTCCAAAGTGAGCCAATCCCCTAAAACTCCTACACTGAAATGCCAATTTTCAGTCATAAAAACATGTTTCCATTCTGCTACAAAAACTGTTTTCATCTCTACAGACAGTCTGTCTGAAATGTTCATGTTCCAGCTTTGGTTAGTGAAATTCTATTTCCTTTGATTAGTCTGTTAGTTAGCACCAATTAGCAGATATATACGTCTCTGTATTGCACCTCCACAACTGATGAATGCAGCCTGCTAAAAAGGCTTGCTAGCATAAGATGACAGCACTCTACCCTTTGATCTAAATATGGCTACTTATGCAAGGCCATTCAAAACAAAACAAAACAAATAAACAACCACAAAAAACAGGACGGCAGCCTTGATGGCAAAGTTAAGGGAGGTGAAGGTGGCATCATCCATCTTTTATATACAGTTTTTGTTTGAAACACTAAAATCAGGGTGGTAGCCTCCTTGTGGTTAGAAACAAGTGGTTGCCCAGAGGTTTATCAAGTAACACCTTTAACTTCTGGGCGAAGAACTGTTGACAAGGCAACTCGTCTCCCAACAATCACGATCTGACTCAGGCTGACTGCAATCACAGGCTGGTGAAGGTTTGCAAATCACTGCTGTATTATTTATAATCTGAGTCGGTCTGCATGGATGAGCGCAACTCGCCTGAATCTGATCACTTAGCAGCGGACTCGACTGGTTGCATTCTGGCTATACTCCTGTATAACATCGAGACGCTGTTTGTGGAGGAATTTCTGTTTCAGATCTAAGCAATTTCGTGTTTGAATTTCTGTGTATGTAGACAGCAGCAGATTTGGTTAATTGCCGTATTAATACATATAGATTGCATGCAATAGGCAGCTTGATCCCATGCTTATTGGAGTTTTATCACTTCGAAGATGGCAACTGATTGCAACTGGTTGCCGACCTGGTCCCCGTCTTCAGAGCAGCCATTTCGACAGCCACAAGATTGCAAGTTCATTGCACACAATCACAATAAATTTTGGTTGTGCTGCAGTCTTCACCTACTGTTTTTCCCAGATGTGAAAGTACCATAAAGGCCTTTTTTATTCAGCTCCTGTCAGCAAAATCCAGTGTTACACAATGCTTCCTGGCAGGGTTAATGAGATAGAGAAGAGCATGGCATGCAGCATCCAGGTGATATACCCTGCTACCTGCCAGGAAGCTCAGATAACTGTGGAGCACCTGGTCAATCATTGGCTGCACTAAAATAAATGCCAGAAATCTGCCCAGCACTAAAAAGAAATCACATGATATCTGTACTGTCAGATAGCTTTGTGTAGCTTTCCCAAACATCCAAATCCATAATAATGAATTCAGTGATGAATAATTGCAGGGTCACTTTAATAAGACGCGGGTGTTGCCGAACAACATGACATCAAGCACTCTTTAATAAAAACTTTCATACTGACAACAACAGCCGCCTCTCATCTCAAATTTCCTTGTGCACTCACACATGAACAACTTCAATATTCACCCATGGGATTCGGAAGCTATTAACAGCAGAGCATTTGTTTAAGGCCTTTTGTGCAGCTAATGAAGGGTGGAGGAATTTTAATTAGAGTGTCCTGCTATCTTCAGGCCACAGTGATTGATAAGAGCCTTTCAGGAACGTGGACTGCCTCTAAACCACTGAAAGGGATCACAACCACCCGGACAAGTGGTTTGCTTATGAAAATGGCTTATTGTGCTCTTGTGTCTGCACGACAAGACTGGAGATAGTTTTTTGGTATTTTTCGCTTCACAACAAAGGAGTGATGTGAGCTAAGTTAGGACGCAGAGACAAGACTGTGACTTTAATAACTGAGGCTGAACTGCTTAACAGCCAAATATGCACACACCTAACCAGCTTACCTTGCGCAGTGGTTTGAGTTTAGTCTCCATGATGAACTCGTATTTACACAGCTCACAGCAACGAGTGTCAGAGCTCTTGATCCACTGCTGTAGACAGGACTGGTGGACAAAGCGCAAGCTCCCTGTGCAGTGGCATGGTGTGATCAGAGGGCTCTCGTCATCCCCTTCGCAGTGACAAATCCTGCGGGAGGCAGAGAATACAGTCAACACTAAGCTACAGGCTAGACAGCTAGTAACAGGAGCAAGATGGGAGAGAGGGGAAAGATCAAAACGGGAAAAGTTGGCAGGCGAAGGCGACACACTGAGAAAACTTGGGAGTTGTGTAATATAAGACTGCACGTCAGCAAAGCTGGAGTAGCATCGCCAAGAGCACAATATGCAACTGATTTTTCCACACCTACAACAGCTTTAGGTAAACAGGTGAGAATATGATTTCACAAACAGAGAAAACAAAATTAACACCCTTGTCACAGCAGAGAATTCATGTCCCACATGAGTAAACCCAGTAAAGACAAACTAAATAGATTCATTTGCAAGTCCAAACAACATTTTGAGAAACTCATCTCCTGCGTTTTTTGTGTTTCCGTGCAAAACTGAACACTTTTAATGTCATTTCGCTCTGTAGCTGTACAGCACTGAGTTTCATTGTCAGACAAGAGGTAATAAATGTTATAAATATGTGAGTTTTTTAATTACTGTAATACAGTCCATGACAAATACGTCTGTTTGTGTATCGCTGCAATGCTGCAATGCACTGCTACGAACGCTGATGAAGGCTGACGTGCCTTGGAGTTGTTGCACTTTTAACACCTAACAAATGTTGGCCAAAAAATAACCACATGAACACGATATTCGTTAAAAATACTACAGGAAGCAGCTATATTCTCTTTAACAGGTGTTTGTGATGCTGTGTCCAGTCCCCGTAGATGCCTGGAAAGCCTCGAGTACAGACACCGACAGCTGGAACATTCGATTAGGCGTCTGTTGCCTCTAATGACTGCTGGACAGTCTGTTGTCAGTGAGAGGAACCAATCACTTTTCCAATAGACTGACTTGAAGGAGTCCACCACTCCAACATCACACACATCAGATGCTGTCTGATAGGATGGAGGATGTATGGAGGAGTATGTTTGTCCGAATCTTTCCACTCAGTGAAAGGCAGATTGATGGGCAGTCTGAGCAAATCCAGACTATGTGGACACTTTCACCTGCACGATAGTCAGGATCTGTCAGTTTTAGTGGTGAGAGGAGGTTACATCACACGCCATGCCTTACTTGAGAAAGTAGAAAATTATTATGATCTTAGACTTCAATGTCAGGACATCGACTTTGTTGTGGTTTTTCAGATTACAGTCCTCAGTGAATAACCAATAAGCACCAAAATCAGGCTGCTTGTTAGACCACAACATGACATTGATTAAAAGCCGGACTGATGTCTTTCTCTAGACTACCAGGGTGCCTGATAAAGGGGTTAAAGGTGTTGTAGCTTAAAAAGCAAATAATACCTTAAATGGGTACAGAATACACAAAGCAGGGCACATGTTCTATTAATCTATTTTTCAAATACATTTTGTTCCCTACAGATTTCACAGGCAGTAAGATCAATAATCCAGGAACGTCTTCTGTGATGCTTTCTTCTCCTGAGTGGGTAGCGAGGAGCAATGGCATGTCTTTATGGGCTGGAAGATGCAAGCAAGCAAAGCGTGGCGAAGACGAGGTGGAGGAGGAGGAGGCGGAGAGAGCCGGGTGTTCAGATGGGATTGTCTTTATCCTGGTTCATGGAAGGATAACAACATGAAGGAACACATGCACGCCCACGTATGCGTTCACACATGTTAGAAAAGGGAGCACACGAGATGACGTCTATTTCAAGACTTTGCTGAACTGGCCAGTGTTACAAGATTAAAAGACAAAGTGAACAAAGGTGGATAAAAATAGGTCATATCCAAAGGTTCTTAAGCAGAGGAGGTGGAAGAAGTGGAATAAGGCCTGGGGGATTAAAGGAAAGGCGAGACACAATCGACATCACTAGAATAAGTTTTTTGTTGTTGTTGTTTTTGATTATGGATAGACTGCTTTGTTTGTGTTCATTTGCATGCATAACGAGATGATGAACTGCAGATTCTCATCCCACACATACTGTATTTCTATTTCAATTTAAAAAAAGAAAAGCCAGAGGAAGTAGATCATTTGGTGCTTATATCAACGATTTCTGCCTGCTGAAATAAACAGATCTGACAAATTATTCTTCTTATGTGGGAGGAGATAACCACAGAAAAATCCCAACACCTCCGCATGGAGTTGCGGTGGAAATGCAGCGATCGGTAAACAACACGAGCGGATGAGGGCGGAGGAATCTTTCACTGAGACATTCAGGGAACTTTCACCTGATTCCACAACAGGCTGAACCGCCTCGGCGGGACGCAAGAAATCTCACAAATAAAGCACGCAACATTCACCTTCGTCATTTAACACGAGGCGCATCCATATATTCCAACAGATTAACATAATAACCCAGGCGTGGAAATTCACAGGTAAATTAACTTTTTGTCAGCAGCGGCACATTCCGTGCACTCTTAGGACGTTAAAATTAAATTTGCATCACTTGCGTCCACAACACACCCTGTTTGACGGTAGTTTTAAGATGGCAGAGGCGCCGTACGAGTATGACAACATTAAAATGTGAGAAGCAAACAGAGTCAGGAAATCACAAGCCCCAGAAGCTGAGAAGGAAACAAGCTCAAATGCCTGCCGAAGCGTTCGCTTTCTTCCTGTTCCTCTTTTTTTTTTTTGCTTCCTTATAATTTTCTCTGGTGGCATGAAGCCAGTCTTTTGCACTCCACACTCCCTCGATGTGTTGCTTAAGCACTGCCCTCCCTCCATTTATTCCTCATTCTGCCCTCATCCAAAAAAGTATGTGTATGAGAAGACACCACTAATCTGTCTTCTCTTGCTTTTCTGCTGAATAGATTTTCCTGTGGAAGATATGTGCGGCATCTGAAGTATTTGCCTCTCAGACTCTTTTCAGTCTGCGCAGTTTAAGCGCTGCCAGAGACATGCTGATCAATTCAGTGGCTTTAGTAGCTAAGCAATCTCTCTCTGTCTCCTTTTATTTTTCTTTCTCCTTTCTTGTCTCTGATCATTTAAGCGGGTACTCGTTTGTCTTTGCATGAGCACGCTTGCCTTCAAAGAGAATATTAAATTTGCTGAGGAGACATTTAACTGTTGGAGGAAGGTTAAGGAATTACACAGACCCTAGCTGTTTTATGCTGTCAGATTTAAAAGCTTAAAAGCTACCCTGTAATGCTGTTTTTTTGAACATTAGAGCCACTGCGGCTCAATGTTATTTGAATTTCCTGCAAATTAAAAACTGAGTCATTAAATCCTACATTTAGTTGATTATGGAATAACTAAAACTTTTGATAATTTTTTTTTTAAATCGATGCCAACTATTTGAAAATCATTGCATGTTCTTGCCTAATCCACAAATATGCATTCAGTAATGCATATGTATCAAAGTAAAGAAACAAAAACTGGAGAAAATATAAACTTGAGTACAATTGCTGTGATTTAGTTAGGAGGTTGTTCATGGTTAAGGAAAAAAAAAAGGGGGGGGGGGGGGGGTTCAGGCCCATCTGAAAAGGTCACTGTGCTCCCTCGGCTGAATTCTGCCGACACACTTTCAAAGCTGTAAGTGAAATTAAATCCTACAATTTGGTAATGAAAAGGTTGTACACCCACATCACAGATATCGCAGTAACAACCAAGCACTGGGAGCTTAGTGCACCTGCAGCAAACGCCGCAGCGACCGAGAAGGACTGAATTTGGAGTACACACCCCTCATTTAAAGCCTGATCAAAAACTGCACACAAACAGAAATGTGTTGACAAGATTTTGTGCTCACACTCTGTGACTCCCTACTGTTCTGATGTGTGTGTCTTTAGGTCTCTTATTTTGTAAACTATGCTACCAAAAACAGATATTTTTGCACTTCTGTATCTGAATGAGAATCAGATTTATTGACCAAGTACTCGTACACATACAAGGAATTGGGCTCCAGCTGTTTCTTTGCTCTCAGTGCACGCAACAACAGACAACACTGAAAACAACATAGCATAGAAAATAACAACACATGAAGCTTATTTATGGTGCAGAGTGTGAGTATACTGGAAAAAAGTTTGGATTAAATAAGGGACGGATAACTAGTTACTACATGTATGACCTCTTTACCTGCAATACATTTAAAACTCATCTCAAACGATGGCTAAAAGGGGATCAGATTAGTGATCGTTAATTTTACAAATAACATCAATCATCTTTAATGTTGTAAGTTTTTATATTTACTTGTTCTGTTTTTTTGCTATGAGATGTTATGCTGTAATTTGATGTATTTGTTGTCTGGACTACATTGTTTGACATTGTCTGACGGTCTGCTTAATTCCTTGTTTACTGTTTTTTGTCTGACCTGCCAGCGACTACAGATGAAAAGCAGCCTTTTGGATAAATCTGGCATATTTACACTGATATGCTCATTAATATGCACGGCCCCTTTCAAATAAACAAATTCAAATGAAAAAAATATGCATATGATTGCACACGGGTTCACAATGTGGTTCAAAGTAGTTTGTTAATGCTTTTATGAATTTGTGTACCTGTAAAGATGAACCATGCGGTTACGACTATACAGGATAGCCTCCTGTTGTGCTTGCATGCTTAAGCAAGTTATTATTAATTTGAAAAACCACACATCTTTCTTTGATTAGAATTTTGTGAACACATGTGACAACATCTGGCCAGAACCTTTCGAAGTGGAGTTTGCGTGTTGTCCGCGTGTCTGTGTGGATTTTCTCTGGGAACTTCCGACTTCCTCCCACAGTCCAAAGACACGTGCTTACCTGGTTAAAGTGTAATTCTAAATTGCCCATAGATATGTCTTTCTCTTGTACTAGCGCTGAGACAGATGCAACCTGTCCATCCAACTCTTGCCCTACAGGACAGGCTCCAGACCACAAGATGTATTTATTTATTTATTTATTTATTTATTTATATCTGGAATAAAAATAGTTTTCAAGTGAGAAAGGTGAATTTTCAAGTCAAATGCTTCCTTGTCAAGCTTGGTTCCCTGAGCCAGCAAACATACAAATGCAATCAATAGGAATGTTTGAATTCTTTGAAGGAATAAGCTTTTTATGACAAAGCAAATCCGGCCATTTTGTAATGCGTCTAGATGAGAAACACTTATCTGCTTGGTGACATTTCTAATGAGGAAGTGAAGCAACTCCCTTCACACAGCTGACTTTCAGCCACTACTCTCTGAACTGCTGACAATAAAGGAGTTTGATAATAATTAACCAACTAGTCACCTGTGAAACAAACAACCTCCCACACATACTTTTCATAGGTGAGGTCAGCATTAGAGCTGCGCTCACGTTTTAAGCCACCTGACAGAGAACTGGAATAACGTGTTTGTGTGTGCGCATGTGTGCGTGTGTGTGTGTGCAGTCAGACTATCCAGGCTATTTGAAGCCAATAATCTGCCTTTTGATCTCTGGCCTTCACTTTGCCACTTCTAAGCTGGTGTTTCTCCATCGGCCCACAGCTGACATGTAAATCTGGAAAGCAGTAGATGCACACACCAGAGCCAAAGTGACAACAAACAGAGTCATATATAATTCAAAATCCTTTAGATCTCATTAATCCAGTGAAGTGCTGCCACGCTTCGTATCGACAGCAGGAGTTAAGGCTCAAAATTCCCGTTCTTGGCAACCAGCAAGATCTACTCATCTGCAGAGACCTCGCAGCCATGACCTGGTCTGTAAGAAAGTTACTCACAATGTGTCTTTATAATAAGAACTGGCTCTGGCAGTAAGACAGCATCCAATTGGTCATGTGACAAAGACTGATGGTGGACCCAGACACGGGCTATTTATTGTTCTCTGTTCCACTAGTTCTCAGACATATACTCTGTTCCTCTGTGCTATTAAATTTTCTATGCTAACCTCTGCCCTTCTATCAATTCCATAATAGTCCTATTGCCCTCTATTCCTACTGCAAAGCCTCAGGCTTATGAGCCAAAATCAATCAGATTTTTTTTTTTTTTGCAGCCTATATACGACACTTTACTGCCTCATCGATCTAACAAATGAAAAAATATTTTAAAAACACAGCTTGGCAGCACAATGAAAAACACAGCAGAACATTGAGATAACAGTGAAGTGAAATTAGATGGTATGAAATTACTTTACGGCACATTTGTGTCACACACAAAAGGGTTGAATTGGAACAGCTGAGGAGGAGGTGGACAGTGTTGTGGTGTGTGGAAATTAAAGCATCTACGTGTCAGGTTCTTCTGAGTAACTGCTCGACTCTGAGCAGGGATTTAGACTACAAATACCACAACGAGATATTTTCTGGGTATACAGGCTATGGGATGAGAAGCTCTCCACTACTCCACAGGGCTCTGGGATTCACTGCCACGTCACGGTACAGGGGTGGTCTGGGCTTTACGTTACAGGAAGGGTGGGTGTGGATTACGCCGTCCAGACAGTCACCCACCTGCAGCAGTCCCCGGATAGAGAATAAGGTGACAGTGGCCCCGTTTTCTCTGACAAAGGGGATGGACAGCAGTCCAGATCGCTGTCTCCTTCCATATAGCACACTGGAGCTAGAAGTCCAACTGACGCAGCCACTCTCACCAATTTTGGAGATGCTGGTTGACCCGTTTCTTTTGAAGTAGGACTGGGCTGGTCTTCCTCAAACACATCGTCATCTCCCACTAAATCCTCAGAGGGCAAGCCTGACTCGCTACCTTCCAGCAGGGCACTGGAGGACTTGATGTGGAGGTGGGAGGCGTAGCTGCCCAGGTCTGAGCATTGCAGGCTGGCTGATGTAGAGGATCGAGAGAAGGGAAGGAGGAGACGAAGAAAATTGGAGCTTGGGGAGTTATGGGGGTGGTGGTGGGTGTTGGAATGAGGAGCGGTGAGGACACCGTGATCAGTTGGGAGACAACTGGCGGGCGCTATGCCCAACATGTACTTGTAGTTGTTGGTGAAGGAGGGAACGAGGTGGGGCTGGGCGCGCGTTGAGAAGCCAGGATTTGGGATCTGTTGTGTGGGCGTTGCAGCCAGCTTGCAGTTGAGTTTGTGAGCCCTTCGATCCAAGTCAGGAGGCTGAGCGGGCTCGAGCTTCAGCTCCAACTCTCCCTCAGAGCACGTGCGATCTATAAACTGCAGACCTCGGCAAAGACTGTCCACACGCTGGCCGACGTCATTCAGAGACACCGAAAACCTGAGCGAGTTGTTGGAACGGATGCTGACGGAGGACGGACGCAGCAGAGAGAGCCAGTCTCGCTGTTTGGCGTGTTTGGAAGCAGGTAGGACGTCTGTGCAGAGGGTGGTCACTGAAACATCTCCTGAACCCTGACAAGTTTTACCCTTAGAACTCAAAAGAACCACTGCTGTCTGCTTCTGAGTGTCCTGATCCTGACTGATGATGTGATTGTGCGTGTTTGTGTGTGAAAACGGAGCATGCAACAGACAACAGCGGTAGAGGACAACAGGAAAAGGTAGGGGGAAAGACAAAAAAGAGAAATGGAAGAGACATCATGCATTTAAAAATAAAGGAGTTTGAAAAATAGGATGTATAAACACCAGATGATTAATGTTACCGTTAACTCCATTTAGCAGCAGCTTGCAACTAAGGCTGCTCCCAGCAGTGACATTGTGCCACTCAGGGGTAAAAGTTAAGCCAACATCACTCACTGATAAGCAACTTCATCACTGATAGACTGATAAATAAAGTTCATTTACTGCACGCAGGTGTTCATATCAACCTGGACAAATATAATTTCTTGGCATGAATTCAGACTGAAAGGTACCTGCAGATGTCCTGGCTAGACGGGGAAACTGACGTCCTCGAGAAACTGCACGGAGCGTTGACTGAAGTCGGGCTTCCAGCCTGAGAAACAAAGCACACGCAGAACAAAAGGCAGTTTAGGACAGAGAGTACAGGCACGTGAACATGAAACCCTACAGTTAAATAAATACTGCATCAATCAACAGGCGATTGTATTTTCCGTGGTGGCGGCCGTGGCTCCGCGTGGTGAGGAATTATCAGCGCCAGCGCCCATCAGCACATTTGTGTGATCTTTACACAAAGAGAGAAAGCATGTTGTGTACTGATGCACAAGATGATAGAGAGGGGAAAAACAATGCTGCCAGTTAATCTGTCTAGTTTAAGGTGAAATCTGCAAAAAAAGAAAAATAATATCAACAGGCGGCTGCGAAGAGAGAAGTGCTGATGAGACCGATCGAGAGTTAAGAAGAACGAGGCGGCGAGCGAGGCACGGCTGGGGGACGTGAGGCTGCAGATTAATGCTCAGCTTCTACAGAGAATAATTTTTAAACACGTGCACTGCAGGTGCAAGGCTGTTAGAATGAAAACACCTTCAGCATCATCAAGGCTTTCACCAATATTTATTTTACAAACATATGAAGATTACTTTTTCCTCAGATTTTTTTTTATGACAACTTGGGTTTTACTTGCAAAATATTCTCTTATGTCTCACAGGATAATAAATCTAATTGATCAGATGATCATCCTGGTAGATCATTCAACTATTTTAGTGCACTTAACCAATTCAGGTGTATGAGACGAGTTGAAGCCTTTCCCAGGAGTCATAGGGGGACACCAAGGACAGGTCGCCGGCTTGGCTAATTCACAAATCATTCATAATTCACACCCAGGGTCAATTTAGAATCACAAATTATTTACTACATCATATTTTATTATTATGTAGCGTCACTTGGGTGTTCCAAAAACGTTCACTTAGATGAGTTCATCTGTGAGACGAGACACAAACTGTGTGGCTCCTTTTAAATAAGTAGAACTGCTCTCAATCATTTCGTTGTATCAGACCACACTGAAGCCTTTGAAACCCTCTTTTTCACCTCTGTTGTTTTTAAGCTTCACATTCAACATAAATGTGATCTTTTCATCCCACTTTCAACCAGAACAGGATTGAGTATATTCCCTCAAATACAGATAATATTCCCTAAAGTCTCCCATATTGACAGGTTCAGACCGGATACATAACAAATGAGATCAGACAGTGTTTGGGTTGCTAACATAAAGACATGGGGGGGAGGGCCTGGTAATTTCAGCAAGAAACTAATTACCTATTGATTTAATTTCTAACTAAAGGAAAGTTTATAGCTCACGGCCGGACACCAATCAATAGAAAATTCAATTTCCAGCCATGCCCTTTCATCCTGTTTATCTGTCTGTGCATGAGCAGCACCGCTTCTTTTTCCCCACTTGCACACAAAAGCACTTAAACACGCTGTCCTCCTGTTTCACGTCACTGTTCTTCCACTGCTTACTCAGGGATGTAATTTACTTAAATCTTTTATTTCCTCTGTTTCTTGTTTAATTTGACTCTTATTTTAAACAGCTCATGTTCAAGGTCACCGTTTGGTGCTCTGGCAGCAGTCTGGCCAATAAATGTAAAATGAAAAGACAGAAGTGGATGAGAGACAACAATTAAAGCGTTATTATTTAGCAGACAGTACCACAATAAACTACAAAAACCGAAAGCTACTCAAATGAAACTCAAGAAACGCCGAGTTTACCTGAAGCATCGTGGGAAATACGAATATGGGCTGACCAATGAAGCAGATAGGGATCTTTATTAGTTACGTTCTGTGCAACTCGGCAAATAGATAACTCACTGCGTCTTTGAGCGTTCAGACAATAACGTAGTTGAGGTAATAATGATTAACTTCCCGTTAAAACCCTGCATGACTCCATAGTCCTATTAAACAGCTGCTCTTTCTTAACAGCTCTCTCTTGTGAGGACCTGCTTTGATGAGTAAATAACTGCCTCCGTTTAACATATAACAAAAAACGCTGGAGGCAATGATACTTCAATAACTGCTGAAAACTGGTTTTTGGCACCACCGACAGTTGTCGCACTTTGAAACCTCTAAACTGTGAAAGGAAGCAGATTCGCGCTTAAACGTATCCATTCAGTTATGGTTCTCTGACTCTGATGTGCTAATTAGATATAATCCAGCCTCACTTCACATTCACCCTAATGAACACCTGTTTATTTTATTGTGAGTGCTGAAAAAAACTCATATTATTATAATAACCACTAATTTAACCTCTCTCCTCAAGCACCACCGCCCTCCACGCACTCTCACGCCACGCATAAATTATTCACTTTTGTATTTGTTGCACTCTCTCTTATCCCTGAAACACCTTATTACTCGCATGTCATTACCTCTGCCTCCTTCCTTCTTCGATAGCCTTAACCTGCACAGACGTAGCCATTGGGGCCTTTTTAAGTAGAACCTTTAAAATCTAACAGGAGCAATGAATCACTGGCTCCCATTGAGAAACTCCTAACGAAGCTGGCAAGAATCAAAAGTTCACTGTTGACCTTTAAAACTGTACAAACCTAACCCGAGGTGTCAAAGTTTGTAACCAAAAAAATACGGGTAGTCTAATCTGAAGCTTAACAATTATTAACATATCAATTTGATCATGAGTGAGGTTTTTTTTATTGTGACGCACAATATGCAGTTCAGACCAGTTAAACTTGAAATGTTTTGTCAAACTTTGATTTCCCAGGACAAAAATGAACTTTACCGAAAGTGTTTGACATTTTGGAAAATAAGTTTATTATCTTTTTTGCCCGTGGTTCAGATGAGAAGATCGATACAATTATAAAAGGTCTGCGCGTTATACGTGAAGCTGCAGCCAGCAGGTGATTAACTCGGCCTCGGCTTTTGTTTATAACCTTCGTGGAGGTTAATCATAAAACTGATGAATATTACAGCTGAGATACATTCTCATGCAGCCCTGCGCAAACATTTGATAAAATCCATTTTTAATCAAGAGCTTCTTTAATCCATCTACAACGACCACAGTTTATACTTCTATAGTTTTCTCTGGCTCACTCACTCGCTTCTTCGTGGCTGTTGCAAGGTCATGCTGCTAATATAAAGTGGGGCCTCCAGCTGTGCAATTTATATCCCAGCAATATACAATACACTTATGTGTCATTACATGCAGTGCGCTGATACCCACAAAGCTGAATACGCTGATGGGTTTGTGCTGTGCCGCATATGCTTGCGTATCCAACCACCACCATCAGATATAAGAAACCTCAAACACGAGATGAGTAGCCTAGTTACATTAATCATACACACGCATACTAAATAATCACCAAAGTATGACGCCAAAGCAATCCTCCCTAAAATCTAATGCTGTCAGATTTGGTGTTATTTTTATTTTTTTGAGAAGCTACAAACTCATTAGAGCTTTAATAAGGGTGATTTGGTAGCAGCAGGTTATGCAGGAGGCAGCAGGAAAGCTGATGGACTTGATTGGCCAATCATTTTTCTGGCACTCGAGACTATCTTAAATCTTGCCTATCCATCTGTTTCAATGGGCCCTCATGTGAGCTTGCAAAAAAATGGCTTCAAAGTGGCAGCACCAAGCTCTGAAAACGAGAGAATACACTCCGTTTTAAATTGAATATCACCATCCCTGCCTTTGTTTACTATAAATGACTTGTGATGAAGGAGAAACTACCCACTCACTCACACCACAGTTATCATCTCGTGCCGTATTAATGCTGTACCAGTTGAAAGTAGATTTACTGCAGTGAGCAACAGAAGCATCCTCAGTGATCTAACCTGGGATGATGAGGCGTTTACTGTCAACATCAGACACCATCTCCCCGGCAACCCAGTCCCGGTTGATCAGACCCCAGTAGCAATTATCCAGGGATCTGCCTTCTTAATCCAAAGCCACCTTGTTTCTTTCTCTGAGGCTTCAGTAGCTCATCTAATTGACTTCCTCTAATCCTGTCCGACGATGCTCAGCAATGCAAAAGCTTTGCAGAGCAAATCCTACCTCCTTCAGCAGCTTTGCCTTTAGGATGGCTCACTTCTGGTACTCGGCACACGGCCTCTCTGCCAGTTCCAGCCTGCTCAATACCACATGCCAGTCACTGGCAGTGCTGAAGAGGCCAAATAAAACTTCAAACTGTAGATAAGGTTTCTCTCCAGCCCTTTGGTCTTTGGCTAATGGTGGCCCATGAGGGCTATGGGTACACTATTAGTGGTCATGATGAACAATAGTGTCCATCTCCAAAGGCAAGGTGTCCAGGAAGGAGTTCTTTCCAAAGCAAAGGGGACTGGAAGGTGTCTCACTCCTGCTGCAGACATGGAGGTTTGCTGGACTGACTAGGACATCATACACAGCTTGAACCAAGAACCTCAACCAGTCGCACTCTTGTTTCCACGTTAGACCATCAGGCAGACCTCACATCGATGCTAGTTTAATTTATGACACTAAGAAGTCAAATACTTCTGTTTCAAGCCATAATTGTGACCTAAATGTCAAAATAATTATGCTAACTAATACTGATAAATTCTGCTAACGCAGCTGTCTAATGACTTTTGAGACCAATTTTCCCTAAATAATGTTTTTGACTAATAAACCTGCACTTTGGGCTCCTTAGTGTGTACTTCTTTAGTGTGGCTGTGTGAAAGTACCTGCCAAAACGTTTTCACAACAGTGCCATGTCTAGATGACAACGTAAACATGTTTTTTAAACAAAACTGCTCAACATTTTTTTGTTCCAGCTTCTGAAGCACAAGGAACTCTAAGAGCGCCGGGTTTTCCATGCAGACTAAAGCTTCCTGACGTGGTTTGTGGCAGTGAAGCACATGTAACGTGACATCTACACAGTGTGTGGAAATATGTAGATCAACTAGTAATGCAGCTTCATGTTTGTGCATCGGCTTTCTGTCAGACGAAAACTTCTGTTGTTTTTTTCCTTCTCATCTGTGCGTTTTTTTTTTTAAATCTTGATGGATGTTTTTTTAAGCATATCCCATCTCGCTGATAAATTCTCTTTGAGCATTCGACCTACGCATGCCTCCATCACTGCCGTTCGACATGCTGTTGGTTTTTTGGACTGTATGCAAGTGCATTTCCATAGCTTCTGTTTTGGTTGAGTTCCTATAATCCTTCTCTGTACGTAGCCTGAGAGCTAACAGATATAAATTATCATCATCAAACAGTCTTTGCATTAATTTATATTTATTTTTCAGGCCAAAAACACCCAAACCAAAAACAAGCAAGATTCAGTTAACTAGAAAGAAAAAAAGCTGAAGACTAAACCATCATAGAAATTATGATAGCAGGAGATCTAAACAGCAGACAACATGAGCCACTTCTGTGACAGCCTCTCAGATAAAGTTCATTTCCATTGCTGTTTATATTATTTGTGCCCACCCTCCACAGGTGTCATTTTACAGCATTCAGTCATTTTTCAGGGACCAGGCCCTGCTTCAGCAGAAACGCTCAGAAATAAGTAATGTGCCAGATTGAACACAAAAACTATGTGCTCATTTTTATCAAAATAGTAGCTTGGCTCAGTGCCTTGTTTTGACTTTGTGGTCTGCCAAGCTGAACAGACCAACAGAGAGGCTCTTCTAGTGATCAGAGGTGCAGATTCAGGTTGGATGTTGCAGCTGCAGAGCCTAAAACTCAAAAACTGCAGCAGCTTGAATTCTAGAGCACCACCAGATGTTTGGCCGACTATAAGCGGCAGCCCACTGAGCTGTGAGTCGCTGCTTTGTGTCTTTATGAGGACTGTAATACTATAATTCCTTCCCAAACAGTGTAGGAGGCATCACACAGCACCCTGGCACTGTGCTAAAGAGAGAAAGGGCTACAGCTAAGCCTCCTGACCTCACTGAGTGGAAAAATCAACTCACGCCAAATCAGGAGGCAATCCTCAGCCTACATCAGAAAAGCCCGTGTTTTTTCAGACAAGTTTATCACCGATAATGGTTAAATTTAACAAAGAAATGTTGATTATCTCCCCTCAACACTGCCTTTCTTTCACGATTCTCAGGCTCGGCTTGATGGAAGAAAGGACTCAATGAACAAACAAGCACCGGGGACAAGTGAGATGATGAGTTTATGGTCGTGGATACGCGTATACCTTCATATCCACGACCACACAGCTCAGCGCCCCTCAATGACAAGTTCACTGATGGAGGCAATATCACCTTTATGAAACAAATGAGCCCCCGGCCATATTTGGCTGCTTGTTTTCCTGTCATCGTATAAATCTCTCTCTCCCGGTGTGTGTATTCCTTGTGACAGGTATGACTGTGTCGAGCTGGGGATGTTATGAAATATTCCTCTCAGGCCGATGCTGCGGTTATTTATACAGAGAGAAATCTTTTAAGTAGGTCAACAATCGAATACGAGCGCATTCATTTTTGATTTGGTCTGACTGGAGCTGATGCGATTCGGCTTGAATCCATGCCACGCGAAGCCGTTCAACATTTGTTTTGGCGTCCTTATTCTGAATGTGGCCGGAGCTCATGTGCAAATGAATGAAAACAATCAAGTGTCAGTGAAGACCCCCCCAAAAAAACCCCAAAACAAAGACCCCTTCAGCAGTAAATAAGGTGACTCTTATCAGATGTACATTTCACCAAGATTCAGCTTTACAAACATAAATTAACTTGACCTACATTTGATATTTTTTCTGCAAAGAGGAACATTCGAGTCACTGCTGCAAATATGAACATCTTTCATCTCATGCTGTCATAACTGCAAAGCGTGGAAACTTGTAAATACACTGCATATATGCATAAAATCATCGTCTTCAAGCAGCTTCTAGGGAAAGTGGTCTCAGGGAGATGCCGTCTTAGTGAAAACACATTACCCACCTACAATAATCCACTGCTAAATCTTCTCACTTGGAGTCTCTGTCAAAAGATTATTGCACCATTTCTTTGTCTGCGATTCTCAAAACGGTCCACCGACTCAACCGGGCAACCTTTACAGTCATAATCTGACTCGCTCTCCAACTCTGAAGACTCCCAGCAGGCTTTTCCATCCAGAGAACAATTTATACCAACTTAATACCTGCCAGTCAAATGCATTTCCCTTTAGGAGCGAGTAGGAAACACCAGCTGCCAGACAGACCGGTGATTATTAATTAAATCTGTCAAAGTTAAGAGCTTTATTCAGACTTTATGTCTATCATTTCATTACAAACACATTTGTCAGAGGAATGGGGATCTATATAGGACATTCAATGACAATGGACTGCGTCTGCAACCTGATGAAATCCACCCCTCCATTTATGAATGAGATTTGTGTAGAACGTGAGTGACACTGCTCTCTCTTCACCCTGTACACCTCTGACTTCTGCTACAACTCTGAATTATGCCATATTCAGAAGTTTGCAGATGACACGGCCATCATGGGGTGTATCTGGGATGATCAGGAAGAGGAGTACAGAAGTCTGGTGAGGAACTTTGTCGCATGGAGTCACACAAACCACCTGCAACTCAACACCTCAAAGACTAAGGAACTGGTTGTGGACTTCGGGAGGTCCAGAGAAGGTCCACTGCCGGTTCAGATAGAGGGGGAGGAGGTGGAGGTGGTCAACAAGTACAAGTACCTCGGGCTGTGGGTGGACAATAAACTGGACTGGTCATGCAACACAGAGCACCTGTATAAAAAAGCCCAAAGCCGACTGTACTTCCTCAGGAGGCTGAGGTCTTTTAACATCTGCAGGAAGCTCCTGAGGATGTTTTACCAGTCGGTGGTTGCTGGAGTACTTTTCTATGCTGTGGTGTGCTGGGGGAGCAGCACAGCAAAGAAGGACTCATCCAGGCTGGAGAAACTGATCAGGAGGGCTAGCTCTGTGGTCGGCATGAAGCTGGACACTCTGGTGACAGTGGCAGAGAAAAGGACATTAAAGAAACTGATGGACATTATGAACAATGCTGGGCATCCTCTGCACACGGCCATAAACAATCAGAAGAGTCTGTTCAGTGACAGGTTGCTTCTCCCAAAGACAAGAACTAACAGACTTAAAAACTCCTTTGTCCCACACGCCATCAAACTGTTTAACTCCTCTCTGGAGGGGAGAGGGAGGGGAAACAGGAGGACAAAGGAGGGGGGAACAACTAAGCTGTAGTGCCTCTTCACCTCACTGTACAATACCTTGTGCAATACTTTTTGTAAATAGTCAACGGTGCAATAGACTCAATACTTGAAATGTGCAATTCACTTGTATTTTTATTTTTTATTCCTATTTATTCTATTTATCCCCTTTGTATATTTTATTTATATTTGTCTCTGTATTTATATGTGTGTGTGTGTGTGTGTGTGTGTGTGTGTGTGTGTGTGTGTGTGTGTGTGTGTGTGTGTGTGTGTGTGTGTGTGTGTGTATATATATATATATATATATAACAATTCTGTAACTGTAACTTCGGTCGTTGCTGTGCTTTTTGGAAGTCGAATTTCCCAGAGGAACCCACCCGAGGGATTAATAAAGTTCTATCTTATCTTATCTTATCTCTTATCTCTCTCCACAGACACTGAATAAAATAATTACACTCCATTGAAGAAATAACCTGTTTCTCAAGTGTAAGATGAGATGAACACCACTCAGGTTGTTTCCTAACAGCTGGCTGGAGCGACATATTTAAAGAGCAGACAGGAGAGTGGTGTAACCCTGTCCTCCTAGAGTAATTAAGTGCATTTCCCATTTACTGCTTGTTTCTAGGCAAAGTGGTGCCAGTCTTAGTATCGTAACTTAGAAGCTATGAAAAGTCATGGGAAGATTAAAAACTTATCACACATGAAAACACCCAGATCAAAATCATTATATGATTATATAACTTTATAGTTTTTGCTTTGAGGATTGCAAAAAGTTTTGTTTGCACGTACTCTAGGTACAACGTTCACAGACTTTGTACTCACTGCCGCTGCACTGATATAACAATCAACTGTAGCGCGCTATAAAGTCTGGACCTCCCGGATTTAACTAGAGAGCAAGAAGTCATTGTAACTAAGGCTAGGGTGCAAATTGGCTTCTTGGTGTAAAAATACATTTCCCTTTACACGGATTATCAATGGTCTGTTGTACTGCTAAAAAACGTGGCATTAATATATATTTTATATCAAGTTACACATGATATGTTGAATGTCTACAAGGTATGGCACATATAACAGATTTATTTGCCATCAAATGGGCATATTTTTGTAAATGTCAGCCAGTTGTTCCCCTGCAGACATGGAGTGGCACACTGCCTTAGAAAAACTGTATTTTTGTTACTATAATCGTTATCCTGCAAACGATCAGTGCATTTGTCTCTCGGGTGCAATACCTCTCATCTTGCTCATGTTTAAAGAGCGAGCAGCTCATGGATCAAATGTTATTGCTGGAGCCTTCCCATGGTGACAGAATGACCCAGACATCTATTAGCACAAGTAAAGGTTTTATCCTCTAAGAGGCTCATGAGGGGACAAAAAGACATTTTCAATGCAGGCTGTAGCTTTACCTATGGGAGCCATGAAGCATAAAAGGAAAGAGAGAAAACGTAGAAAGACAGAAGTCTCAGAGGTTGATCAGAAAGGTGGCTCTGATTATGGCGATGTGATGAGAACGAGGCAGGTCATCTATCAGCTGCTTACACTCCTGTGCATGTCTACCTACTCTGTCAATCTCCACCTTCAAATACAGCTCACCTCACTGTCATCTTCTTGTCTACAAGTGTGCTCCCTTTTCTCTGTGATGGACCCAGGCTGTACATCTTCTATTCAAATTTTTCTCATTTGTATGTGCTTTGCTCACCTTTGATATATTGCTGGACCGGCTTGCTGAAGGACCCAGAGGCTTTTCATTCTGTAAAAGATAGAACGACAGCTCCAGTAAGTGAAAAACATTCAGAAACACAAAAATGCCATCCAGTCCATGCATGCACTCTGCATACTAAAATCAGACAACAAAGTGAAAAGCTGCCTGACAGAAATATGTGAAATGATAGCATTATCATGGTAATGTTAGCATTAGCAATATTTACACTGCTCACTGGGTTAGCTTAGTATGCTAACCTTTGACAATTTGTACTAAGCACGTCGTTCAGCATAAAACCTGAAGGTATCCGAATATTGTTAACTAAAAAGTTTTCAAAGGATACATAGGGCTGAAATGCTAAGTCCATCATTACTGCTTCCATAGGAATTAAGAGGGTATGTAGCAGCTAGGTGCTGCTAACTAACTGCATGTGATAATCAGTTCTGAATTCCTCCAAAAGTGCAGAAGTTCAGAAGTTTCCTAGTGAACATTCCAGCAAATTCTCCCAATTGTCAGACTACACAGCATTAAGAGAAATCGCAAAAATCCCAAAGAGCAAAATGTTAAATGTTATGTTCATGACAGTACAATAAGAAAAAAAATCAAAGTATAACTTGTTTGGAAGGTTTTGCATGTTTAAAGCCTCTTCTCTCTAAAAAGAACATAGCAGCATGGTGTAGGTTTGCAAAACTGCACCTGAACAAACCACAAGATTTCTGGAACAATGTCCTTTGGACAAAAACCAAAACCAAAGTAGAAATATTTAGGCGTAATGCACAGCACCATGACCAAAGACATCATAGCAACATGTTGAATGTGACCTGGGGACTGGAAGGCCCCCAGGTCACCATGAACTTCTCTATAAACCAAACTATTCTAGAGTCAAATGTGAGGCCATCTGTCCGGCAGCTAAACTTGGGTCAAACAGGAAAGCAGCAGCAAATCTACTACAGCACGACTGAAAAATAAAAGAAGCAGTGCTGCACAGATCCAGTAAGTCCAGATCTCAACCTCATTAAAATATTGTGGTGGGACCTTAAGAGAGCTCTAAAGAGAGAGAGCTGTACCTGCAAATCTTAAGGAGCTGAACCAACATGGAACAGAACAGTGAGCCAGAAGCCAGAAGATTATTGTTATTATTATTATTGGTAAAGGTGGTTGCACAGGCCACTGAATCATGGGGTGTACTTGTTTTTTCAGATGACTACATAAAGAAAATTTTCAAAAAGCTCTGTAACATGACTGTTGTTCAATCTGGGTGAACGCAGCAGACCAACAGAACAACACTACCGTTTCTACAGGCATGCTGCTGCTAGGGCGTCTTGAAAATAAACCCCCCCAAATGTATGATAAAATAAATGAAAAAACTCAAATACGGAAGGCTCAAATAGGCCCGATTCTTGGTCCTTCTCAGTGTAATGCACTACATTTCTTAGTATCTCAAGGGCCTGCAAGCATGTGCTGTTTGGCATTTTAAGTTGGTAAATCTAGTTTCTCTGGCACAAGACAAAAGGAGGACAAGCCGATTGTATAACGCACCCATCCAAACTCCAAATCAAATTCAGTCACAATATTTGTATCATTACCCAGCGAGCAAAAACAGGCAAATATTTCCAGCGTTCAGCATAGTCAAGTTTTATAATGATCCTCGAGTCGCACTAAGTGTTCTCGGCTTGCATCAGAGACCGAGACAAACAGCCGCTGGGGCGCTGTGCTGCATTCAGTGCTGTTATTAAGGCTGGGCATGGTTCCTTAATGAGTAATCAATCATAGTTACATAACATCCAAGTTCACACCAGGTCTGACAGGGCTGTGTATGAGTTGGACACAAACAAATCTTTGCAAAGAGAAACCAGCTCTGTGGGGAGAGTTTTTCAAATTTATGAAGACATGAAAGTACGGCCCGATTAAACTGTTGAGGCGTAAAAATTGGCTATATTAGCCCCCGCTGAATTCTGCCTCCTCTTCCTGCACGCTGTAGACCACACATTGGAGGTGAGCTTCCCTCCCTCCAAGACATCTACAGGAAGCGGTGCCTGAGGAAAGCGGGGAGGATCATCAAGGACTCCAGTCACCCCAGCCATAAACTGTTCAGACTGCTTCCATCAGGAAGGAGGTTCTGCAGCATCCGGTCCCGTACCAGCAGACTGAGAGACAGCTTTTTCCATCAGGCCATCAGACTGCTGAACACGTCATAGACACCTCAGCTTCACTACTGGAACTTCAACATTATGCACTCCACACTGTATATAAATGCCACTTGTTTTGCACATATTCAACTCTGTATATTTTATATATTTTATTATTATTATTATTTTATTTTTTTACTATTTAATTTGTAAAAATGTGTATACACACACACACACACACACACACACACACACACACACACACACACGTAGGAAAATATTTAGTATACACATCCAGAAATGCATACACTATTGTATATTGTACATATATTTATTAGTTTCAGGTTGGCCATTCTTGTATTTTGCTCGTTTGTGTTGTTGTGTTTGCACATCTCTGTTGCTTGTGGGGCTCGCACACAAGAATTTCACTCGCATGTGCTGTGCCAGTGTGCCTGCACATGTGATGTGACAATAAAAAGTGATTTGATTTGATTTGATTTGTGCGCTCAGAGACCCTTAAACAAGCCGATCCCCAGTGGTGATTAGTGCAACGTGACCAAAATGTAATGTGTCAATGAGTTAATTAGATAAACTGTTAACTCTTAACTCTCCTGCACTTATAGAACACATTTTAAAATGTGTTGCTTTACAGATGACTTCAGAGAGCTTTTCTCATTAATCTATTTATAGGATTCGGATTCGCTCAAAGACACTTCGGCATGTGGAGACAACATGAATCAAACCACCATATCTGCGGTTAGCTGACAATCCACTCACTCTCCTGTGAGTACCAATCATCCCTGACATTTAATACTGCTTTATTCACCTTCTTACCAAGTATGTTTTGTGCTTATGTTTGCTTAAGTGAAAAAATTTCTACTTGTTTCAAGTCGATTTTCTTCTCAGTAGCACTCTTGTTCAATTCTTTAAGAGTTTGTTTTAAGAACAAAAGTTAAATTTGGAGGATTTTCTTTGAGAGAGAGGGAGATCCAAAGAAAAAAAAAGCCAGAAAGTAATCACATCAAATAATTTACAACAACCACTTTCTTGCTGTTTAAGGCATTAAACAGCAAGGTAGCATCAGTCAGGGGACCCTTAAAATTAGAGTGACAAGAGAAAAGCGCTACACCTAAAATTTAATTTTTACTATTCATTTGGTGGATTTTTCTCCCACTAATTTAACCTCATAGGACCTGGCGTCCACATATGTGGACATCACATTTTGGGTTATTTAGACTAAAATACTCAATTTTGCTCTACATGGGCCTGATATCCACTTACGAGGACATTATACTGCTACTGTTCTATCAACATTTTAAACGAATGTCTTCATATGTAGCTCTCATTTTTCTTAAAAACAAAAATAAGGTAAAAAATTATTTGTTTTTACATTCATCGGGCCCCAATCAGCCCAAATATCAAAGAGAAATTAAAAATGCATGCTGTGGAAGAGTTCGGGTCTTAGGAGGTTAAAGAACATGGTGTATTTTTGAGTATATTTAGGCCCCAGGGCCTTTTGGGAGTGCCTTCCCATTTTCCTACACACAGAAAAGCAGTATTTGTTTTTGGAGATATAAACACTGGGAACTTTTATTTTGCTAATAAGTATCAGCAGCCGAAGTGTTATCGCCACCATTTTTTGCCAAAACAAGCCTACACCCACACCGCACCACTAACAGACTCTACAATATGTTACAGTTTCTAATTACTTAAGTGCTTGACGTGTCCTAGCTGTGACTAGTTGCCATAGTGACTGAGGACCGTTGTATGTCCCGAGTCTCAATCACTTGCTGCATCTCCCCGCCTCCTTATATTTCCGTTCATGTAAACATAAGATAAAACACGAAGGATACTTGCAACACACCCACCACCTAACGCAGACCTTCCTTTCCTTCTCCCGTATTTTCCATGTTTATGTGGCAACTTGGATATCGTTTCTTAGCTAAAACTATGTGATTAAAATCTCTTAACTAGTAGAGTTTGGACAATGCACTCATATGCAGGTGTAAAAATTCCTGACCTTTAAAGTATTGTCCTACTGTCTTGTGGTCTTTTGTGGAGCAAAGTGCTGCAGCAGCAGTGAACGCAACTGAAGAGGAGGCAGCGTTGACATCTCGTGTCATTGTTTGTTGACTCAAGCGTCAAAGTTGCGGTGATTATCTCCAATCTCAAAATGCTTTTATCTCAAGTTTAAATGGGAACTCCTCCAGTATGATGCACTTCCTGTTTTATATTGCCACATAACTTGAAGCACTTGACACACAACAAAAAGTGCAGCTATTACATGAAAACATGGTGAAAAATGAAAAAACATCTAATTACAAAAATGTACTTTTGCAGATCTAAATGCATGAAGAACCAAGATGGTCTCTTGCTGTGCTAGTGGATTAAGGTGAAGCAGTTCCTCCCCATTTCCATGTCATTACTTCTTCAGTGCATTCAACACAATGGCACAAAATGGCAAATACAGCTCTCAATGGGCGCAATTTGTTCAGCAAATCAATTGTCAAATAGTCGAGGAGCATAAAAATTCATTTTTTCCTTCCAGGAGATGACAGCGAGAGATAAAGGGAACAGCAGACTAAAAGAACAAATTGATGATCCTTGCCCTTAATCCTTCCTTCTTGGTTAAAAAAAAGCAGGAGAAAGCGATAACAAGAGCACATCCCCAGATTGAGGGGTTCTGGAAATAACAAGGCCACAAATGGACTCATGGCTTTTATAGACAGCAGTGATTAGAGCAGACAAGCTGAATACAGATGACAAAAGAAGAGACGGGAAATACATCTTCATTTGTCGTCTCGTTTAAGCACAGGTTACAGTTAAAACCCCGCACTGCCTAACTGTCTTTCCTACAGTACAAGGTCTGCGAGTCACCTTCACTGCCACGTCTGTAGACTATAAAGGGTCTGCTTCTCTAAGCTCATGCATAATTCTGATAAAGGAGAGCTCAGGTTTCACAGTCCACTGTGCCTGTCCTTCTCCACCTCCTCTGTGGGTCTGTTAGCAGCTCCAGTCTTTGATAACACAACTTTCATACTGGACTCTGAAGACTCTGGCTTGTAATAGAAGAAGCTTAAGAGAGTACAGAGGAGGAGAGGTCATATTCGGGGGGATCACTGTGTTTTTCAAGGGTCTGTTCTTAGCCCACAGAGAGAAGGGCTCAGCTCACTTTTATGGAAGAATCTCAAGATGATAAGACTTGTGAATTTAACCCAGACTCTCTCCAAGTTCCTTTCATCACCAGAAGCCATTTGAACTTGTCAAAGATTGTTTCTTTGTTCAGTTTTCCACCAATAAAAAAAAAAAAAAAAAAAAAAAAATCACTCATCAACAATTTGTTTAGATCATCATTATATACCTCTATTTTTTAGTAGGGCAAACAAACGTAATATGAAACATTTAGCCTCGTTAATCACATTACAGGTTTTGAAACTGAAATTGCGATCTATACTTAAAACGTAGAAATGAACCAAATTGTCGATTAGAACCATCAGCAACAACTTGCAGCCAGTTTTTACAAAAGTCAGTTTTTGAGAGCCTGCAGCTAACTCATTTTCAAGCATCTATCCCAGTTTTTCCAAATTCAAGATGATGCCTTTTAATGTCTTGTTTAACCCAAACTTTCATTACTGATGCACAACCAGAGAGTAATTAAATGTGGATGGAATAAATGTAAAAAGCTTTGAATCATGTGCTGTTGGAGGACGGATAGTGGTAAGAGCAAAACTGTCCAAACAGCCCTCCAGTAAATGTCTGATTTTCTACTGAAATGCTGTTTTAGAGAAGTTAATCTTGCTAACAGCTGCTTCCGTCCGCTTTCCGCATCATTTCTCGCCATTGTCGCACCAGAATAAAGATAGGTCTTGTGTTTGAGGTCAACAGCTTCTCAGAATACTAACCTGAGACTTACAGTCAGCAGGACTGTTTAAAGCACCATCTGCTCTTTGCCTGAACCAGCAGCTGCATCAGTCTCAGTATCGACATGAAGCAGGGTTTAACACACGAGGTCACCAGTGAGAGCTGCTTGTCAAGTTTGCCATCCCACACTTTTGCACATTTTAAAATACTTCGAAAATAAATAAATAAAAGAAGGTACTTTTTTAAGTGCTGAAAAAATGCTGCTTCTTTTATTTAGGATGATTTTTAACACTTTTTCACTGCAAATCAATGTGAAAGTACAATTCACTCTTCTCAGTCTGTGTGTATTATTTGTTGTTGCCCTCTCAAACGTTTGACTTCACCCACTTAAGATTCTTTCAACGGTTCACAGAGGACATGCCTGGACATGCTGCATCTCTGATCCATGGAAAGCACGATAGTAATGACGGCTCACGTTTGGCAAAGGCACTAGAATTTATTTTACGTCTTTCTTCAGAAAAAGGAAACACTGGTGTTGCTTACTCACAGTAAGTCATTCAACTTCTATTATCAGAGCAAAATAAACCGTTCATCATCATTACCAGCAACATCTCCTGCCTGGAATAGTTTAATCATTTCCAGCTTTCAACGCTTTCAACTTCCTTAGAGACAAAAACAGAACAACAAAGACGACTATAATGACAAATGATCAGGTTCAACAACAGAATCACAATGGGGGGTTTTCAGGGAGGGGGGAATAAACACCTTCATTAGGGTGTCAGTTGAAGGATAATTGGGAAGAGTAAAAATGGATGTGGGGCATTTTAATAGTCACCTTGAGAAATGGGCCCAGTCAAAAAAACCCTCTTTGTTCAAAATGATTTGTA